>NC_138133.1:56801156-57538863 GCF_964188305.1 Podarcis bocagei
GCTTCCCTGCAGCAGGCGTCCCTTTCTAGCTGGGAGAAAGGGCCTGGGCCACGCCCCCTGGGCCAGTCGGAAAAGGCCCTGGAGGGGAGCAGGCCCTGCAGTCCTCACCCAGCCGATGGTCCGAGGCTTCCCTGCAGCAGGAGTCCCTTTATAGCCGGGAGAAAGGGCCTGGGCCACGCCCCCTGGGCCAGTTGGAGAAGGCCCTGGAAGGGAGCAGGCCCTGCAGTCCTCACCCAGCCGATGGTCCGAGGCTTCCCTGCAGCAGGCGTCCCTTTATAGCTGGGAGAAAGGGCCTGGGCCACGCCCCCTGGGCCAGTTGGAAAAGGCCCTGGAGGGGAGCAGGCCCTGCAGTCCTCACCCAGCCGATGGTCCGAGGCATCACCGCAGCAGGCGTCCCTTTATAGCTGGGAGAAAGGGCCTGGGCCACGCCCCCTGGGCCAGTTGGAGAAGGCCCTGGAAGGGAGCAGGCCCTGCAGTCCTCACCCAGCCGATGGTGAAGAGAATGAGAATACCAGGATGCCGCATAATTAAATTAAATTATACTCACTTATTTCAGTACAGATCTTTGGGACCTTTATGGATGGCACTGTGGAAGGGGTGGGGGTTTTCACAATACGCAAACTTGATTTCACAGGTTTCAAAATGATTCTAAATGGAACTGGGACTGATGTATCTGATTTCCCTTACTATGTTACGCAAAACCGGAGTTGGTAAGAATTTATATGGAAGCTCAACCATTGAAAATTGTCACCATATTTGTCCTTCCCCTCCCCCACCCCCACCCCCACACCCTCACACACGAAAAGAAGCCCTTACCATTTTTGCTGTTTTAATACTAGGCACATAGCTTGGGGCCTTCTTCCCCTGACTGTGGTCTCCTGCTGTTTTCTTGGCTTTTTGTCTGAACTGGCCTTAGGGGCCTCCCTCCCTCGCTCTCTCCTCTCCTCAGCTGTGGGGCTGTGAACTCCTTGCACCGGTTCTCTACGCTGAGGCAGAATGTGTGGAAGACACACTTCCTCTATTAAAGGCACCAGCAGCACTCAGATAAATGGGATTTGACATAGAGGGGGAGTACCATCCAACTCTTTATACATGGGGCCCCCCCCAACCACACAACTATAGAGATCTTGTTTAAAAATGTAAATAAACTAGCAGTTTACCATTGAGTTTTCATTCACAACACTCTGTTTACAGCAGACATCCTGGATGCTTCCACGTGTCTTTATGAATGTCACAATACTGTATTTTTATTTTAAATAACATCATCAGCTCAGCAGCCATTAAGAGATTGTGATATTTCTACAGCTGCTGCTAGCTTTTGGCTCAGATATTTGGGGAAGTTTCAGTCCCTGCCTTGCCCAAACTATCTGTGGTAAAAGCAGTAGCAGCAGGATCTCATATGACAGAAAATAAATATGTAATGTGGCAAAAGGAGAAACTCCCATCTCCATTCCCCCACTTTTCCCTTCAAGATATGTTCTCGGTTGAAGGGGGGGGGGACACCAAAAGATGCAGGTCAAAAGCAGAAATAAACATTAGCTAGGACATCAGATGTTCTGGCTGCCCACCCCCTGCATGACTGACAAGCTGTCCAGTCCTGATGTCACCATGGGGTCTGTATTATTCCTCGAAAACATTCCTGTTTTGTTTTATCCCTTTTGTTCCAGTTGTGTTGTATGCTAGAGGGCAGCCAGAAGTAGCCACGTCTGCTGTGTGGCCCTGTGTGTGTTCCTGTTGACCAACATATAAGGCTTCCTCATCCTTCCCTATCACTTGTCATGCCTCAAGCTTTTCCTCCTTACTCTAATCCACATATTGCTCCTTCCCATTACTGCTCTAGACCACATCAGCCCTTACAAATGACAATTTTACCTCACAGGTCAGCATCAATCTGTGGCAAATGCCTTCTAATTTCATAATTTAATTGTTTCCTAAAATGTATATACCACTTGATGGTTAAAAAACAACAACACCCTCAAAGCAGTTTTCTTACCCCTCGTAAAGATACTGTTTTTCAACCCACACTATTTTAAAAAAAATTGTTGTGAGGCCTGAATGCTATTCTTGGCTCCTTGGAGGAAAGGCAGGATACAAACAACATGATTTCTATGAAATCTTAATTTCACCACTGGAATAAATTAAAGAGAATTAAGTGAATATATGCAAATATGCATGGCTGGCATAATTTATTGATGAGAGCTTTTGTGCTTTCTAGTCACAAAAGTCAAAGAGAGTGCAGAGCAGAACCAATGGTGGGCATGATCAATTTCCTATGGAGCTGGATAAGAGATGGTGTTCAGGAACAAGCCCCTGCATTTAAACGAGGCTCATTAGGCCAGGTGGAGTCAACGTGGTGCCCTCCAAATGTTGTGGACTACAACATCCATCATTCCTGACCATTGGCCATGCTAGCTGGGGTTGATGGGATTCGCAGTTCAAACATCTAGAGGGCATCACATTATCTAGTTCCCATATTTGGAATATCAGGATCCCATTACCTTTTTTTAAAAAAAAACAGGCTGTTTTCATGTTTTTGTGTATGTCCTTCAGCACTGAATAATACGGCTTTCCCTCAACCATCTCCCATTTGCTGACAAGCTTGTGGTGCATTTGAATAATAATAATAATTATTATTATTATTATTATTATTATTATTATTATTATTATTATTATTATTATTATTATTATTATGCAGCTTTTGTACTCACCATTCAGCATAAGGCCTCAGGGTGGGTTACAGCAATATAAAAAAAGAAGATTATAACCAGTTCAGTGGTACCTCAGGTTAAGTACTTAATTTGTTCCGGAGGTGAGGTCTGTTCTTAACCTGAAACTGTTCTTAACCTGAAGTACCACTTTAGCTAATGGGGCCTCGGGCTGCTTCCGTGCTGCTGGAGCACAATTTCTGTTCTTATCCTGAAGCAAAGTTCTTAACCTGAAGCACTATTTCTGGGTTAGCAGAGTCTGTAACCTGAAGCGTATGTAACCTGAAGTGTATGTAACCCGAGGAGCCACTCTTTTTCAATCAGAAGAATCACATGGATCCTACAAACCATAGATGTCAAAGACCATCATAAAGAGGTGGACCTTAAACCTAAGAAGCAAGTTATACAATGAAGGTACCAGATGCACCTCTGAGGGGAGGAAATTTCATAGCTTAGAGGCTGCCACAGGGAATGCCCTCTCTGAAATTTGACATTGGGAATGGCTACAGGCAGCTTTCAATCAGTAAATAGTGGTGTCAGATAGGATTGCCAGGTTCCAGTACAGAGGCCCTGCCTAACATTTTGAGAGCCCTAAGTTAGTGACCACTGATCAGCCAGGGCTGGCTTCCTCATGTTTGAGTGGCCTTTGGAATAGACCTACATGCACACACCTGGGAGGCTTATCTGAATACCCACACTGACAAGAGCACTGGACCCCCATGGCTAGACATGCCGGAACCACCATTTTAATTCCCTTGTCCAAAAATAAGCGCATACGGTACCACATAGTGAGGGAATTAAAAATGAGATTGGCAAGTACAGTCACATTGTCTTGGCACTCCTGTCAGCACTGGACAAAAATGAAAAAATGAAAGGGTGGTACAAACCAGACCTGTATCTGTGGTGATGGGTCTTGGCATTTTCATGAGGGTGCTGCATGCTGGGGCCAGCCCTGGATGGAGCCATGATACCTCCTTTCCAAGGCTTCTTTTGCTCTATTCTATAGTTCCGTTAGGGGACGTGGGTGGCGCTGTGGGTTAAACCACAGAGCCTAGGGCTTGCCAATCAGAAGGTCGACAGTTTGAATCCCCGCGACAGGGTGAGCTCCTGTTGCTCAGTCCCTGCTTCTGCCAACCTAGCAGTTTGAAAGCACATCAAAGTGCAAGTAGATAAATAGGTACCGCTCCAGCGGAAAGGTAAATGGCGTTTCTGTGCGCTGCTCTGGTTCACCAGAAGCAGCTTAGTCATGCTGGCCACATGACCTGGAAGCTGTACGCCGGCTCCCTCGGCCAATAAAGCGAGGTGAGCGCCGCAACCCCAGAGTCAGTCACGACTGGACCTAATGGTCAGGGGTCCCTTTACCTTTACTATAGTTCCATTACTCACACACCAACAGAGATGTGGAAAGAGTGGCTGAAGGACCTCTGAGAGCCATACAGTAGTACCTTGGTTCTCAAACTTAATCTGTTCCGGAAGTCCTTTCCAAAACCAAAAAATTCAAAACCAAGGAGTGCTTTTCCATAGAAAGTAATGCAAAACAGATTAATCCATTCCAGACTTTAAAAAACGACCCCTAAAAGAGCAATTTAACATGAATTTTACTATCTAATGAGACCACTGATCCATAAAATGAAAACAATAATCAATGTACTGTACTATAAAATAAATAAGACAGTATTGTAGATGATAAAAATTAAAATTATTTCTTTTTCTTACCTGCACTGAAGATAGTCATTGTTTGGATGGGGGGCTTTTATCCATTTCGGCAGTCACACAATCAATCAATCAGTAGCTGAACTGGGTTCCACACAGTCACAAAAACAAATTAACAAAAAGCCACAAAAATGCAAAATAAGTAGCAAAAACAAATGCACCAAACTTAATCCATTCCAGAAGTCCGTTTGACTTCTGAAATGTTCAAAAACCAAGGCACGGCTTCTGATTGGTGCAGGCGCCCCAGAAACAATAGCCGACAACCGCACTGAAAAACGTTTGAAAACCAGAACACTTACTTCCCGGTTTTCGGTGTTTGTGAACCAAGGTGTTTGAGAACCAAGGTACCACTGTACTACAGTTTAAGAGCCAAGCTTTGCGGCTGCTGTTATTCCAGCTCCCAAGTAACATTGTCTCCCCTTTCTTTCCCACCTTCCTTAACAGCTGCTTCTATCTGGAAACAATGTGACTTTCTTGTTATCCAAGCAAGCTCTTGTGGTAAGATTTTGTTTTACCGCAAGAGGGGCAACTTTAATTTGATAGGTTTAAAAATAAAAAAGCCTATACAACATAAATAATCCCAGTGTTTTAATATGGAAAACTGGGGACAGTTGTATGCCAAAAAAGCATAATAACACAAAGTTGCAGGCTCAATCCCTGAATGGGATAGCTGCATATTCCTGCATTGGCGGGGGTTGGGCTAGATGATCGCCAGGGTCCCTTCTAAATACACAATCCTATGAATGTTCTATATCAAAATAAGCTTCGGAAATTGATCATTTAAATGTCAAGCTTCTCTGATACTTTTGGATGTTTGTTGTTTGAAGGGGGGCACTAGTCTAGCCACTGGAATGGTCATCTAAATAAATAATAATAATAATAATAATTTATTTATACCCCACCCATCTGGCTGGGTTTCCCCAGCCACTCTGGGTGGCTTCCAACCAAACACCAAAATACAATAACCTATTAAACATTAAAAGCTTCCCTAAACAGGGCTGCCTTCAGATGTCTTCTAAAAGTTTGGTAGTTGTTTTTCTCTTTGACATTTGGTGGGAGGGTGTTCCACAGGGCAGGTGCCACTACCGAGAAGGCCCTCTGCCTGGTTCCCTGTAACTTGGCTTCTCGCAGCGAGGGAACCGCTCTTAACCAATGAATTAAATGCAGCACATTTCCCCCATTGATCCAAACAGGCTTTGCTTAGGACTGTGCTGCTAGTCGATCACTTGCTTAAATTTACATACAAACAAAAACAATAGTTTCAGAAAGGGGGGAAGGGCATTCTGTGCTTTTATATGACAAATGCACGTGTCACAGCCCTCTTAAGAGAAGAATCCTCACCTATGTGGGAAAGAAAGAATGCCTTTTCTTGGACGACACCTGCCCCACGGTTTTCATACTAGTAGGGAGAAGTACCACTGCTCAGTCATAGAGCGCTTTGCATGCAGGAGGTCCTGGTTTTAATCCTTTGCATCTCCATTTCAAAAGGATAGTGGGCAAGTTCTCTCCTAGAATCAATTGAAATACTCTGATGGATTAAAAGGTGCCCCCCCAAATAATCAGGCAATAGATTCTCCAAAACACTGGGTGGGGTTTGATTTTAAATATAAGTTATATTTATAATGGGAAGCTGCCAGTCAGAGCAGATGAAATTGGACCAGCTGAACAAATAGCCTGACTTGTTTTAAAGCAGCTTACCAGGTGAAATAGATTAAACAAAAACAGCATTTTAGGAAATCTGTTGCCTTTGCAATAGGAGGCATCTTTTTTTAACCCGTCAAAGTATTTTAACTGATTCAGGCGTTCCAGCTCCCACTAACCTGGGAGTAAGCCTTATTAAGCTCTATAAGACTGGTGTAGAGCTGGATAGCTCAGTCAGTAGAGCATGAGACCCTTAACCCCAGGGTGGTAGATTTCAGCCCCAAGTTGGGTAAAAGATTCCTGCATTGCAGGGGTGAGACTAGATGACCCTATAGTTTTATGATTCTATGACTTCTGAGTAGACATGTATGGGATGCACGGCAGTCTAACCAATTAATCCACTGATAGCACAACTCTATACACATCTACTCTGCAGTCCCATTGAGAACAAATAATGTGTTTTCTAGGATGATGCCTTTACACAACTTTTATACTAGAGGAAGTACCTTAGCTGAGTGGTAGAGCACATATTTCTTATGCAGGCTTGATCCCTGCCATCTCCGTGAAATCTATTAAAGTCATTCACAAACAGCACAATGAGTACAAATGAGTAACTCTGTGAGGCACTTCTGAGCAGATATGTGTAGGATTCTACTGTAAATGGCATATTCCTACTGTCCACCAGTTTCCCCACCATTTCATGCCTTATAAAAAAAATATAAAACACATTCAGATGGTTAACATCTAAATTCAACATTTTCAACACTTGGTACAATCACCTAATCATGACTTTGTGCGCATCTTTATTCCAATGCTACTTGATTAATGACACTTTCTATGAATCAGAAATGGGTAATTTATGTCACTAGAGAATTGTGTAAGGATATTGTAATATACGAGGAGCCTTTCTCCCTTTCTGCTACAAGCACTCCCATACAACCCTATGGGACAAGTATAGCCATTCCTCCCAGCATCAAGAGTCTACACTTTAAAGTTGATGAGGCCAATGATAGAATACCGTACTCCACAGCATGAGAAAATGTGGTAGAATTTGACCTTATAAAATGGCATATTAATACAAGTAAGGGGGGGGGCAATCTTACTAATTTAGGAGAACATGTGAATGTTATTCAAATATAACACTTTGCAAAACCTAACCTTGACATTTTCCTTTTCTCTGTCAGCAAACCAGGGGAAAGTTGCCCATTATCTAAGATAATATTAGCTCTAAATGGTATGTCAAAGAGAATCTCATTCTGGTACCATGCATTAAATTCACACCAGGCTACCCCCCATTTAAATATATTGCAATCTGTTCCCTGTACTACAACATATGAGAATGAACGGGAAATTGTGTATACCATTATAGTAGAATTTACTGATATGGTAACTTGCCTTTACAAAAAAAGGAGGAAAAAGAAGAAAAGAAGAAAATCTAAGTTAAATAAACATATATTCAAATCACCCAACCGAAGCCATATGCTGGAGTAGAATTTGACATTTATCAACATTAAATGAGAAGGTTAAATGTTGTGATTAACTGTCACAGTTATTCTGTGGTACACATGAGAAGGAAGTCAGTGGGAGTTTGGGAAGACAAGGAATGCTGGATCAAAGCTTCCAAATGCAGAAGATTAACAGGGAAAATATGAAGATTTACTGAATTAATGCACACTCTGTGTACCAAACCAAGAAAGAGTTTCAAAACAATAGGGCTCTTTTTAAAAACAAGTACCTATGAAAGCAACTGATCTTCTAAAAGAATGGCATTACAGATGCCACAATCCTGGGTGTAATAGGCTTGGGTTGTATTTTGGAGGGTCTTATTAATTCCTTTGGAGAATGACTTGTAAAAGAATTATTCATCCTCCCTGTGCATAAATTCTAAAAAATAAAAACAATTCACAGTACATATCGAAATTATTTTCAAAGTCTATACAGAGAGGAGAGAATACAAAACTTTTCCCCTCCCCAGACTACATTTGAAAGCTTGTCAGCACTCAGCATTAAGGCCTTTAATCCCAGGCTCTAAATAATTTAGATAACACTTGATTACTCCTTTACTGAAATGTCAACTTCTGCAAAATCTGAGGAACACAATCCTGAGAGGACAAAAAAGAGGAGACAGACAATGTTACTACTGTAAGCAGGGAGGTGAATATCTCATAAATGGTGCAAGTCTTGGGGTTCCCAGTGTGAATGAGGGGAAATCCTTAGGTGGTGTCATAAAAGATCTTCCTTGTCTTCATCAGTAAAGCCCTGAGTGTGGGCCCCTGCAGTCCAAAAAAAACCCCCTGAATATGCATACCACAAAGAATCCCATCTAGATAATTGTGCAGATACTTTATTTCAAGTTTATCTGAGTGCTTTTACCTGTTTAGCGATACCACCCTGATTCACACATCTTTTTTTTCTTTTTAGGAATTATTTACTAAAAAGGATCCTCCACCGTTTTGTAAATCGAAAAGACTCCTTTTAAGAAAGCAAGTTCTCCCACCCCAGAATAAATCATTTGAACAGCATAAGTTACCCCACCCTAAGATACACAAGGGATTCAATTTGTACAATCTCTTCACAGGTACAAATTGCTTTCTTCCACTCAGGTACATATAAGGCTCTGCCCTTTAACAACAACTGCAAAGCCTGGGCAGTTTAGTCTGGTAGAGAAAACTATTTCCCTTTTTTTCCAAAAAGAAAAGAAGAAGAAGAAGCTATCTTGCTTCCAATCAAATTAAATGTGCTGTGGAATTCTGTGCATGCTTACTGGGTGTAAGCCCCACTGACTTCACTGGAGCTTAGTCCCAAGTGTGCACATGATTGCTCCTTTACAACTCAGTCCTATCTCAGAGGCAAGTCCCACTTTGTTGAATGGTGCTTACTCCCAAATAAGTGTGCATAGGACTGCAGCCTTAGTAATGCCCTTGGAGGTAAATTCAGTGGGACTAACCTCTCATGAAGTGCATTTAGGAGGGAGAAACAGTAGTACCAAATTTATTGTTTTAAAGGGGGGGGGACCTCTCATGGGTTTGATATATAGGCATCGACAAGTTATTATACCCATACACTGCAGATTATATAGAGACTTGCTTTCTGGGCAATTCAATAAATCCTTCACCTTAAAATAAATTTGAACTTTTAAAAAATACCCAAACAAAGAAACAGTCATTTATACTTTAAGCATGAATCATAATCACATATCATAGAATCATAACACTGTAGAGTTGGGAAGGTCTTTTGCCATCTCTGCTTGTAGAGAAATAATTTCCCCACCCTTTCAATGTACAAAATAGTCCCTTCTAGTTAGTAGCAAGCATTCTACACTGGACAGTACTAGGCAACACAAACTCCTGCCAGAGTCAATACACTACACTATGAAAGAAATCCTCAGACAACTTCAGGAATGACATCTAATCCATCAGCTCTAAAGCACATGGCCCAGTTGCACACACACACACACACACACACACCCAAAGCCCTTTCCATTTTTAACTTCCTCACCAAAGTAGATGCTCAGGAAGCAGCTTTCCCTTCCAGGATCAATCTCAGCTCCCAGCTAGGCCTGGGCCATTTGACCTAAAGGCATCCTTACTTGCAACAAAGTCTCCATCATCTTCAGAGCCAAGGAAAGAGAGAGAAAGAATGAGAAGGCCAGAAACAGGGGGAGAAAAGTCCAGTTCTCTTGTGGTCTGAGTTGGAAGCTTTGTTATGATAAAAGGAAAGGGGGGTGGAAAACTTTGGTCCAAAGTGCCAATGGGAGATCTTGCTTTCAGGAGGGCCTGTTGAGTGTGTGTGTGTGTGTGTGTGTGTGTGTGTGTGTGTGTGAGAGAGAGAGAGAGAGAGAGAGAGAGAGAGAGAGAGAGAGAGAGAGTCTTTCTTCAACTCTGCTCCTCTTGTTTCCAAAAGGGGCCTCTGGTCAGTGCTGATTAACGGGGGGGGGGGGCTGGATTGTGTGTGTGTTGTTGTTGTTGTGAAGTGTAGAATAATAGGAGATGGCCGGTGACCCAGCAAAGCCTTAAAACCTCATGCTACTTTATTGTGGCAAGCTGAGAAAGAGGGCTTTAGGACGGAGACCCCAAGCACTGACCCGCACGCATCCTGCGGATTGCCTATTCATTCCCTCAGCCTTCCAGTCGCCCATTGTTTGCCAAACAACAACGGAGATTTCACACAGAATGTAAAGCCCCTTTTCACATCCCGGTCAGAAAGGGAATTTTTGCAGCAGCCCTGGACTTTTCTTTTTCTTTTTGTCCGCCTCTCCCCCCCCCTCCCCCTTTCCGCGATGGCTGTTAGCGTGGATTTTCTAGAAACAGATTCAGAATGGGTGATTCCCGCGCCTCCTACCCTCCTACCCCGCGTTTACATCCCTCAGGCTTTTTGAATTCAGCTCAAGCAAAGCAGGATGTTGGTGTGCCTTTCCAGGTCAAAATGGTGCACTGCCGCTGCTGCAGCCACAAAAGGGCCTCTCTAATGCTTCATTGGGAGGGAGGCAAAGCCGAGGCCTCCGCCACTGTTTCTTCTTGGCCACCTCATTTCCGTCGACAGCACTAGCAACTTGGAACGAGAGTTTACTTTGCCTAGCTGGTACGTGCGCGCGTGTTTTGAAGAACACAGGGGAGAGAGACCACTAGAGACCAATATTTTAATCGTAAACTTTACTCACTCATTCGGTTTTTTTTTAATCTGGCAAGGCAAAACCTGACCTCATTTCTTGCCCACTAAAAAAGAAAGAAAGAAAAGAAAAGAGTTATTCTGCGGCAGGCAGTTAAAGCAACAACGACCACCTGCTCCGCTCTCTTATTTACTCCGCAGTAAGTCCCGTTGATTTCAATCAGATTTACTCCCAATTCATAGGGCAGCCTTCCGAAACTCTCCCTTGGTTGACCCAGCAGGTTCAAACCACGTGCCTAGATTCAGACCTGCTTTTATGGAAGCTGATAGGTTTCCTGTTAGAAGTAAGCCCCATTCAGTTCAATGGGACTCGCTGCCTAGATTGCAACCTAAGTGGCGCTTCGTCTCCAGCTCGGTAGCCAGAGGGGAGCGCCGTATTGTTGTACTGAGCACAGAAACACGCGTCCACTCAGACTGAGCACCCGCTTGTGAGCGAGTCCAGGCTGAGTTTTAAATCCTCGAGTTCAGATCTTTCTTCCCTTCCTTTCCCCCCTGTTCTTTTCTCTTTGAAAGTGGTTGAAAAAGGCAGGGGCGCGCCGTTTATTTGTGTGAGATTTCGTAACAGCTGTATCACTCAACAGCAATTTCTCCTTTTTCAGTTTATCCCACCCCCACCCCCATCCCCATTGCCATAACGTTTACATCCGTTTGGCGTGGATCTGGGACCAAGACGGGAGGCTGAAGGTAGGCGGAGAGAAAAGCGATCGCGAGGGAGAAGCCGACAAGGTCGAGTCAGGGAGAGGAGAAGAGAGCGAGAGAGGAAAAGCCAGTTTGGTGACGTCTGAGAGCGACAACAAACACTGGCCGTGCAACGCTAGACGTGTCATCTCAGAAGTGAGACCTTTTGAGTCCAAGGGGTGTTAAGCGTGTAGAGGATCGCAAAAGGGTGGAGAGATCAGGGAAATCGCACCAAAGGCCGGCACAATTCCGCCCAATGGATTTCAAGGGGAGGCGGACACGAGCTTCACTCAAATCGAATTGATCTCAAAAGCGCTTCGACTTCGGCCCACGAGCGTTGCCCGAGTATTGATCAAATTACTCGAAATAATATCACTGCAGCTGTTGCTACTTCCAATCCTCGAGATGGGGTCATTAATGATCTTCCAAACTTCCCAGACACAGGAAAAGCGAAGTGAAGGAAATTAAGCAATGTGAACGTTTCTTTCTGCCCACCCCGTCGCCTGAGAAGCTCCTTGGGTGTTGAGTGTTTTTCAGCCGCTCAGTAAGGTCTATCAGCCTTCTTCCCATTTTACAGGCGAAAACCCGAGGCTTTCCTAAAGCCGCCAAGGGAGAACTGAAACGCACATCCTCCCTCCCAAATTGCGAACTGTAGTTTGCTCCTGGGAGATCTACCATTCCCAGCACCCTTAAGAAACTACAGTTCCTCCCGTTCTTTTGGTGGGTGTGCTTTAAAGTGTGCGGTGGGGGTTGGGGTGTCTAAGGGTGCCTTGAGGAGCCGCACTCGGGTGCTTATGGTTTCTGTCCGCCGAATGGGCTGAGGAGACAAAGGGATGGAGCTGGTGGTCCACACACGTTGCCTTTCCTTGCACTTTTAGCCCAGCCTAGGATTGGGTGGCTTGGAGATCCACGGCAAAGCTAAGGAAGGGAAGAGGGAGGGCCAAGGCGTCCACTCACTCCCCCGCGCGTAGTTCTCCCTCTCCCCTATTGATATGCTAATATCCCTTGTGACGAAATCACAAAGAACACCTTGGACTCGGAGCGCTCTTCTCCCGCCCCCTAGCGCGGCCCTGTCCGGAGAAATGCCTCGCTGGTTGTAGCAGGCATTGAGCTATAGGAGCTGCCTCGGAATAAGGGGACGGGAAACTCGTTCAAATCCCCACCACCGGTCACGTAGGCTGAGTTGCACTGCAACTAGGAACTATAAGCAATGGAACTGGCTTGGAATTTAAAGTGGGGCAGCTCACAGCCAGCGGCAAATTCTGAAGTGCAGGCGCTTTTCGTGTCCCCACAGTAAAGTCCCCATAGCCGCGCCCCTAGACAAACCGATACCAACTTTGACCAGTTCAGACAGTGTGGTATCAAGACCAAGTCAGGTTTTAATCTCACTCCCACTTGGTTTAACACAGCCTAATGAGGAGCTCTGGAGGACTCAAAAGCTTGGTCATAATAAAAAGGACTTCTTTCTTTTTTGGGATGTTTCAAATTAGAAGGGGCAGTTTAACCTTTAACCCGCAGCTACGCCAATGTAACCAGCCTCTTCCTGGGCTTAGCTTCTAGGGGCGCTGAAAATTGCCCGGGGAGACGGCATCATCATCTCAAGAGATGACATCATCACTACAAGAGAGAAGCAATCGCTCCAGGAGATTACGTCACAGCCCCTGCTCTAAAATGAAATGTTCCACTACACCACTGCTGCAGATCCAGAAACCGTAGAATTCATGGGAGGCTTCGCTACTGATTCCAGGAGGAGATTATTGACAGCCAAAAAGGAGTTCTAACCTCCAGGCAGAATTTTTCAACAATATTCCAACTATTTCCTGTCCAACACACACACCCAACTTGGTCTCTGACACTGCACACTTCTGTCCCCCACACCATAAAAAAACCATTCGATCTGGATGTACCATATTCTCATTTGTTTGAAGGAGAAAAAATGCAAGCCCCTAATATTAATTCCATTTTATTTTAATTTATTTGGCCTAGCATCTCCGGAAAGGGCTGTGAATTGCTATCAGAACAGAACCATTTCCTACACGCCAAATGTTTTTAATAGTAGATACGATCGCTTCCCCTTTCCTCGTATCTTTCCGTTAGGCCTTAGTAGGTAGTCCGGACAGCTGGATGCTCGCTATTAACCAGTTTCTACCACGTGGCAATGAACTCGAAGAAACTGTAATCTCCCCTCGGAGATCCACGGGCACCTGGCGACCCGTCCCTTCTTAACCCATCACCTTCAGTTGCCTTCCGCCATGGCTTGACCCAGTGAATTTCCACCAAGCCATAAGCATAAGAGCCATTCGAGATCCGTCTAGCCGCGTCTCCCTTCCTTCCACGTATTTCATGTCGTTTATTTAAAAACACCCAAAAGGTAACATGAGGTCTGAGAGAGAAAGACAGAGAGAAATCATGACTAAAACTAGAAAATACATGTGCGGGGGGGGGGGAGCGAGAGAAAGGGGGGGGGGAGAGAGATGGAGGATTAGATTCCTTCATTTCGTTTTGGTAATCCTAAATACAGCTATCTCTGGCTCTTTAATCTCCCCTAGAGTCGGATTAGGACCCATTTGAGCTAGGACAGTTGGAATCTGCTGACGGGAGGGGTGGCGGCAAAGAAAGCACCAAGGGGGAAACTTTATATAACCAAGGCTTAGAGACACCCCTCCCAAGGTGTGGGGGGAGAGAGACATCTCCCTGGTGACCTATCCTACGCAATGGACCAGCCTGGGAGGAAAGGCATGCACTGCCCTTCCTTAGGGTCATGCGCGTTATTAACAGAGAGAAGGTTTGCTTTGGAAACATTGACAGCCCCAGAGCTCTTTGCTGCTGCCAGTCTTCTTTCCTTGTCTCCCCCCGCCCCAAGGCCAGCCCGCTTCAGGAAGCTCCTCGATGCCCAAGGAACTACACCGGAGTCTTTTTAGCATCTCATTTCCCTGCCTGTTGACAGAAGACTCTCCCGCCCCGGAGTTCCCTGCCTCCACATTAGCAAGGCAGCGGTCAATCGGCATTGGGGGGGAATAATCCGCAAAGGGAAGAGCTTCCAGTTCCGAAAGGCCGGCGGGCGGGAGGAGGGGGGGCTGTGCCTAGGCGCGCAGCGCAAGGCGCCCTTACCTCTGCCTTGAGTGCACGTGTCTTTTCTGCGTGTGTGTGTGTGTTACTATGGCTCAATACTGTACATCAATCTCGCCTTTTTAATAATAACAACAAAAACAATCCCCTTATATTTGGCTAAAACGTACTCATTCAGTAAATGTCTGTGGTTCTCCATAAATAAGAGATTAATGTTTTTAAAGGGGAAAACATCCACCTCATTATGTACATATACGTGTTTTCCTTTAAAAGGTACAGAGCGCAATTTTTTAAAACAACAACAGCAACCTCCTTAAGCGATTGAAATAGGAAGACTGCGTGGGGCTCTGCGTGAATGTGCAAGACATAAATCTCAAAAGCTGAGCTCCGCTGTTTGATTGCATGCTACGTTTGTGGGTGACTAGATTAAATAAATATATTTATAATCCTGGATATTTGTTTGGAATCTAATATCTTGTTGACAAACACGCACCCCTTCTATTTAAGATTAAAGTCCTCTCTTTTTTTCCTTTTTCCCCTTTGGAAAATGCCTGTAATCCTTTCGGAGAGATTTTGTTGCTTTCCGGACTGTACGGGAAAGTAATTGTGCGGATTGTAGGGTTGTGTGACCTTAGCGGGATGCGGGAAGCATGCGGGATAGGGTGAGGGAGGTCCGAGGTGGAGAGGGGGGGGGCGCTCAGCAGTTTACACGGATCTCTTGCCTGCGCGCGCGCGCGCATAACGATCAATTTTCCGACCACTCCAACTTGACGTGATCTTTTTCAGAGGGGGAGGCAGACACCCATGATTTCATTATGCCAGAGAGAGATGGGAAGCGAGGGAGAGAGAAGGAGAGGGTGGTAGCAGTGGTGGAAAGCGACCCGCATGGAGGACAGGCCGCGGCCATGTAACACATCTTGGAGGCAGCGGCCAGAGCTGCTCTTTTGTGCTTGCAGCAGCCCCCGTGGGGTTGCTAAAGAGGTGCCTGCGAAGTGGGAACCGAGGCCTGATGCCGCTGATTAGGATGCAGGAAGCGACCTGCCCTCTATTGGAAGCGGAGAGGAATGAGGGACGCCGGGTGCGCGCCAGAGGAAGGAGGGGGCGAGGGAGGGGGCGAGGAGCGAGGCGGCGCTGCAGCAGCAGCAGCGCAGCCAACAAGCCGGGCGGGCAGCCGGGGAGGCGAGCAGGCTCCGCTTCCCGGCTGGATGTCAAGCGGACAGCGGCGTGCATCTTCCCGGCCAAAGGTGCCGAGCCGGCCCTTTTTCTGCAGACCTTCCCTCTGGGCGGACGGACGCGCCTCGTCCTCTAGCGCCTGGGACTACCAACGGCTCCCTCTCTCTCCCTCTCCCACCTAGCCTGACTGACTGACTGCCGTAAGTACCGCTGCAAGAGGCGTCACTGGCACAACCCGGGCCGTCGCGGGGCTTTGGGGGTTGCATCGCCGGCCGGGAGGCAAATTCAACGGGAGGGGGAGGGGGGACGGCGGCAGCGGCTGCGGCTGCAGGAAAGGCCCGAGAGTTGCGGCCCGCGGGTTGTGGGGCGCGGCAGAGTGAGCCCCCTCACGTGCAGTCTGGGGCCGAGCAGCAGATGGGCAAGTCGAGGTCTGCCTGGGGAGATTATAACCCGACAGGGTGGGGGTAGGGGGCGTCTGTGGAGGCGGGCAGAAAACCACCGGCTGCTGCCCGATCGGTGGGCGCTCAGAGGCGCTTGCTGAGCCGAGTGGTGCGCGGCTGCTTGGAGAGGTCTGCCGGCTTGGATGCGCAGAGGGAGCGGTTCAGCTTTCGGTTGGGACGCCACCATTCAAAATCGTAACAGTAATAATGCGTGTTTTTGTTTGTTTGTTTGTTTGTTTGCTTGCTTTTGCACGGGGCTGGCCCGCCTTCAGGACTCCCTCCCACCACCGCTTTCTCTTTCTCTCTGCCGCTTTGGTGAGAGCTTCCCCTAAAACCCAGGCAGATCAATGGCCGCCTCGGTCGGTGCCCCCTCCCCGCTCGCCCACCCTGGTGTGGGCGCGCGAGTCCGCGGGATCTCTCTCTCCGTGGGGACAATTTCCAAGGTGGCGGTGCTGGCGGAAGGGCAGCGTGAAAGCCTTCCGACGGGCCTTCCTTTGTGTGGTGCTGAAGCTGCGCGCCGCGGCTTTGTGCTGTGATGCCCGGAGAAAATGGCGAGGGGCCATTGTGCTGAGGCCGGGCTTTTCTGGGAGGGAAGGAAGGAGGGAGGAGAGTGAGAGAAGAGGCATCCCTCTCCTAAACCCCACTGGTCCTTTGAAAGGAGCCCCTCGCTCGCTGGAGAGCTGCAAATCTCGCCCTCTGGTTCTCTTCCACCTCCTGTCAGTGCGGAAGACGCCCATGCGTGCCTGCTTCTTCCACGACGGTGACCCATGCTCAAAAGTCAGTCGGCCCGCCTTGGAGACGAGCGGGGCTGCGAGGCAGCCATCTGTCCTGTTCATGGGGAAAGAGTCTCGCCCTATATCACCCAAGCGGAAGATCACAGTTTCCTAGGGCAGACTGGGAACTAACTCAGAGAAAGCATCGTAGGAGGGCGCGGGTGGGGGGGGGGGCAGAATAAGATACTTTTCCTTTTTCAGACGTTGCGCTCCGCCTGGTGTGGGGGAATTTTGATTGCAACAGTTCACCGCTCTGTGCCGTTTTTCATTTTCAATAGCAGGCTGAACGCTTAGAGCCAATAAATGGCACACAGTCCGTGCATAAGGAAACGGGTTTGTTGTTGATGCTGCTGCTGCTGTTTTCAGTTAATTGTTACGGACTCGAAAGATATTGCAAAAAAGGAGATATTCTCCTGTGCGGAAATAGTGACCATCCGGAAGATTGTCCTTCCGGTTTCGTAAAGTTGTAGAAATCCTGGCAAAAATAAGTGATTTATTAAGATCCAAATCCGTGTGCATATGTTTTTTGCTTAAAATGCTTTGGGTTGTTTAATTTCTTGTAGCAATTTTTAAAATAATTTTTAAAAAAGGCTCCACTTCTCCAGAATCGATAATTCTTTTCAGTTCTGTTACGGCCTCTTTTTACGTATTCTATTTATATTCGTATCGAAGTCGTGTATAATTGTTAGACATTGGTGCACTAGTGTTTCGTATAGCCAAGAAGCAGAAAAGTGGTTTCCGTTGACCAACCAATGAATCTCTGTGCGTCTCTGTCTCTACACTCCCTACATCCTGCTGAAATCCGTACTGTAATCTACAGCTTTACTAAAACAACAGGAACGCCCATGGTAACTTTTAAAAAAATTATTCACTTTCTGTTGGCTAAGACAGTATTTATTATATAAACCCTTTCCTTTTAATGTCAATGTTATTGTTAAGAAAACAAGAATTTATCAGGGAGAAATGTAGCATTAAAAAAAATCGCCTTATGACAGCCTGCTAAAACAAAACAAAAATAAATAAATCGAAACTGTGGAAAGCAAAGCGATGTGCATGCGTTAAAATGGACCCCTTTCTGTCGCTCGTCATAGAGATCAAAACCATGGACAGCGAACGGATATTAAAGTAGGATTATCTCGATGGAATAATAATATCAATATTATCGTCCTGGAGGCCATCATTCCAAGCAGGCATTTGGTGGAACTGCCTTTCTTGAACGTCTGTGCTGCGTGTCGTCGTCCCCCCCACATCCCATCTCATACAGTTGTATAATATGTCAAACCGTGCAGAAGCACCTCTGCCATGCCCCACTGCAGCCTAAGCCGTCAAAGACCATTCTTAAGCAGTTACAAAACCGCACACATTTTTTTGTCACCAGCCAAAGAAAGCGCTTGTGTGTGTGTGTGTTTCTGCATCCTTTCGAATTCTAAGACAAAAGAAAAGATACAGTTCAGTTCTTCCATTAGCTGAGTGACACTGGTATAAATTAAATTGATTTTATCAGCGGCCAACTTCCCCGATTGGAAAAATTAAATGCCACACTGACAGACAAAGATAACACAGGAACGATCTATAGAGCGCAAGACGAAAGGCAGCCTCGCTCCCCTCCCCCCCCGCCTTCGGTATTGGCGATCTGCTCTTCTCATGACACAAGGGACACGAAGGTCGAGTTTTGCCTAGTTGTCGGACTGGAGTGATTGAAACCATTGTTTGATTCGGAGAGACTGAGCTGATGAGTCATCGACTTTAGAGCAAAGCAAAGCAACAGTCGTAGCTTGCAGGCAAAAAGCGTTACTCTTCGGTTCAAATCAGGCTTTTAAAGCCTTCTCAAGCCTTTTAAAGCCTTCTCAGGCCTTCTAAAACCCGCACAAAGAGACGACACCAAACCCCGAAGTTTCCATCCAAGTCTTTCTCTCTCTCTGGCTATTTGTCACACGAGCTAAGGGTGCAAGGCCTTCAAGAGAGGCAAAGAGACAGACTGCCATTTCCATCTCTCAGCAGCAGAGCTACTCCTTATCTTGACTGTGTCAGCACCGCAGACACAAAAGACACTGCTGTTCTTTCCTGGATTCCTGAAAGCAAATAGATGGTTTCGTCTCCCACCACCGCTTTTTTTGGGCGGGGGGGTTGATTTGCGAAAGGAGGGCTGCAGCTCTGACCTCCTCTGGAATAAGCAGTTGAAGGAACTTGGCCCAAAATTTTGGAGGATTTACTTGGGTGTTGACAATCCACCAGGCCGCCCGCATTGACTCTGGCGCAGTGTCACGCAAGTCAACGGAGCGAGAGGTTTGTGGATCGCGCCTCCGAGGCGCTCGCCCTCAATCCGCATCGGTCCTTCCTCTGTGGGCGGTTACAGACAGACAACCCTGTACCACCTTAACTACCGCATGCGTGTCAGCTCTTGGGAAGTCAGCCGGCTGTCCAACAACCAAATGACCTTAGGGATGAGGTCTCTGATTTTATTATTACACCTCGTACTTCTTTATCGTCCTCGCTAAGAAGTGTTGGGAATTTTGAGACACACCATGGATGCTAAAACAATATGTGGCTAAATGCTGGTGTTTGGGTGCTCTGGGTTCTCCTTTTGCCAAAGAATGAAAACAAAACAAAAACAAAACAAAAAAACCCCGACTTGTCTGCTGAGATGCGTGTGCCTGCATGTGTGGATTCACCCAATTCCAAATTTGTTCCACCAGCTTGCTGGTACACAGAGGAGAAGAACGTCCTATAATCCTTCCGCAGTAATCTAGAGAATCTACAGCAGTTGCATTAATTACTGGGCAAAACTCTTCTTCTCTTCCCCCTCCCCCCGCCGCTCCCCCCCCCCCCTTCTCCTCGTTGCGATGAGGAAGGACTCTGGATTTTATATAATGCAGGCTTAGCTGCGATCAACCCTCCCTGCCCCTCCCCCCGCCTCCTCTCTCCTGCGCCTGGAGTATTTAAAGCAAATCTGTTCTCATTTCATGGAAGGGGTGGGGGCAAGAGAGGCTGGGAGCTCGAGACAGCCTTCTGTTGCTGGTAAATGAGGACACTCTGTGGCAACCGGAGCAGGGCTGCGGGTGAGGGGGTGGGCAGGATCTGTGCTCTGTGGAAAGCAGGGTGTCCTCTTGTCCTCCGGGCCGGATGGAGGCCGCGAGGGGAGGTCCAGCCTCTCCTTTGGGCAGAGATTGGGCGCCGGATGGGGCTGTCATAGCGAAGCGAGGTCGAAGCTGAGGCGGCGTCAGAGAGGCTTTCAGCCCGGGGAAAAGGTGGACCGTGAAGAAGGGCGAATCGGGAGATGCTCTCCGCGGGGACTTAAGTCGGGCTTTTGGTCCCAGCAGACCCCCAGGCAGCCGGGGGCGGGGGCTGGAGCTCCGGCTGGGGCTCGAACTCGCTTCTGGCTGAGCGCAGGGGCTGCTTTCAAGGACACGGGGAGATGATCAGGACTTTGGGAGCCAACATCTGCCTGCCTGGTGACGTCAGCAGCCCCGTGTAATCCTCTTGTACGGGAGGCAGATGCCTTATTTGTTTGGCTGGAGAGCCATTAATCCCTAATTCTGGAGCGGCGAGCGAGGGGCGCGCACACGCACACGGACCGCTCCGAACCAAGTTCCCCCCGGAAAAAAATAAACAGAAAGAAAAGAAAGGAGGTTGCTGGACGCCTCTCCGCGACACTCGGAGAGATCAGGCTCGCTGAAGGTTTGAAGGCGATCGATGGATTTTCCTCTGTTTCTTGAGTAAGGGGGGGGGGCGTTGTGTGTAACTGGGGGGAAGGGTAACCTCTTTTCGTGTGCCTGCGCGCGCGCGCGCCTTAATACATTGCTTTGTTGAGATTCCCACATGGTGGATTGATGCCTCCCTCGGTTTTGATTTTGTTTGGGTTTTTGTTTGGTTTGTTTTGCACGGGGAGAAAGTAAAGGGTTAACGCCGCTTGGGTCCGAGGCAGAGCTCCGGCAACGTCCTTTGTAGCTGGCGGGGCTGTCATTGGGGCCGATCCCGCGGTCCTAGTAGCAATGGGAACTGTGCTGCTTGCGTTCCGAATGGATCCGGATTGTATCCGGATTGTTCCTGCTGCTTAGCTAGGAGGGAACTCCAGCCTCTCTCCTCCTCAGACGGGGCAGACCCTCCCTTCCTCCTCTTGCTTTGCCCTCCTGCTTATTTAAATCCCCCACAACCTCCCCCCTACCTCAGCTGCCTTTGTCATTTTCGGCCGTCGGACAGCCGTAAAGTTCAGGCGTCGGTTCCTCCCCCCCTTAACCTCTTCGCCTTTGCTTCTCTTTCCTAGGACACCGGGGGGTATGACGCAGAAGGCCTCCGGGGCGCGACCTGCCCTCCGCCCGCTTTCTCCGGAGTCGGATGCCACCAGCCACGGGAGACTTGGGAGAAGAGAGCCACGTCCTTTAACCACCCATTTCCACTGGGATCTGAGTTGAGCGTCGCAGCAGTTGAGCGAAAGGCATTCAGGCGAAACTTCAGAGGCGCCAGTGGGCAGAGGTCGATCTGTCCAGGTTTGGGGCTGGTTTCTTTGATCACTGATGGCCTGTTCCAGCGTCCTTGCAGAAGTCCTCCAGAGTTCAGAGCCACTGCGGATTTGACGCCCGTTGAAACGCTGCCAAGTCCTAACCGTAGCCGTGTTTCTGTTGTTGAGTTGTCTCGCTCTTCCTCCTCCTCTTCCTCCTCCTCTTTCCTCTTCCACTTCCTATGGCACAGTCCCTGTAGCCAAACCAGATGGGCTGCCCAAACTCTCCCGGGAATGGGCAGGTGCTCTCGAGTTAATGTTTTCCGCTTTACAAAGCAAGTCGACACGCATCCTGCCTCTCTCATTGGCGCACATCGCGCTACACGACTAATATATGTTTATATAGGGTAGATATCCAGAACCCTCCTTTAACAGAGAAAGGATGGCGATGCTTAAATGTCCCTGATGCGCAGGAATGGCTCGTGTGATGGGAGAGGGGAGGGCAGGCGAAATCCTCTCCTCTTCAGGAGCAATCAGCGCAAAGCCGTGTCATTCTGTGGTCTTAAGAAATTAAAGAGGGGGAAAACGAGTTGGCTACATTAGAGCAGCTTAACTAGGTGGCTTTCGAGGCAATCTTTAAGCAGACTCTTGCCTGGTGGAACTGGCAGATGGGCTAAGGAAGCGGCCTCGAATTTAAAGCCAGGCCCGGAGCATAAAGCGGGGTGCGGGGGGGGGCGGTGCGCTGAAGATGAGGGCGGGGGTTGCTTTGCCTTCTTTCATCTTAAAGGTCGCTTGCCATTTTGTTTGCAGAGAGAACGTGACAAATCCGAGGCTTTGCCTCTCCGTGTTCACAGCGGACCTTGATTTAATGTCATACAATTAAGGCACGCGGTGAATGCCAAGAGCGGAGCTTGAAGACACCGTGGAAGAGCTGGTTTGACTCCCCCACAGACAGGGTTAGAAAAGCCCCGAGCCAATGCAAGTCCTTCTACTCCCATCTTAAGGCGCCAGTCCTATTTGTGTGGTGTCGGGCGCCCTATTTCCTCTAGACCCCTTGCCTTATCATTAAAGGTGCAGCGGGATGTCTCTTACCCATCACAGGTAGGTTCACAGTTGTTGTTTTTCCAGAGCTTCTTGCCTAAATCGTGTAAAGGCGACGGATAAAAAATAAATTCATTTGATAATATGATGGCATCGCTATGTTTGTTGATTATACACTCATCTCGTGTAATCTGCGTCAAGTTAGAGAAAGTCCTGCGGGGAGACACTTCGGTTTCTCAGTATTGTTCTCCACGAGATGGTGATGAGCTGAAGATGGCATAAAGCTGGAAAATCCCTAGGTTTCTGTCTGCGGGGTGAAAGCTAAAATATCATGGTTGCCTTTTTTTAAAAAAGTGGTGTAATATACAGTATCTGCAGAGCATTTCGGTAAAGAGAGCGGTGCTAGAGTGGGTGGGTGATGTGGCCCTTGAGCATCCATTTTTATGGCTGTCTTTGTTTAGCCTGGGCCTAAAACCGCGGGTTAACAAAGGGAGGCAAACCATCACTGTCTGCATACTGGAAACGGGCAGAACCTGACCGCTGTCCACGGTGCTGAAGTCAATTTTGCCGGTGACGCTTGACTGTAGCTTATATTTATTAACGAAACAGTGGCAGGAATGCTCTCCGTAGATTTAGGTACACTCGACTGTAGCACTCGGTTTCACGATCTAGTATTCTCTACCACAAAACAGTAGGCTGCAATGCACATCCTAATGAACTTAATGATATATCCATCATGGATATATATGGGGGGGGGGGAGTGACTTTCAAGATTTCTTAAGATTATTCGGCAATCTAGAATGTTTTCAAAATTTAATAAATAAACGTAGTTTCCTTATACAAAGGAAGGGGTGAAAGTCTTGTGCAGCTACCAATATATTCAAAGAAGGATACCACCTCTTTCCTAAAAATGAGTGGTATATACATAGCAGGCTAGTTATGGACAGACATTTAATCTAAGTGTGGCTGTTAACTCTCAAATACGCCTAATTATGAGTTAATAGGAGAAAAAAATTACGTCCATGAAACCACTTGATAAGCGGGTCCTATGCTACCAGGGTAAGGGAGGATTTCGGACCAGGTGTACTCAGATTTTCACCACCACTTCGCAGGACAATATAAATGGTAGCATACCGCGTTGGTAAGAGTAAATTGCCGGTTGGTAAATAGTCCTCTACAATTCACGTCTATTTCCTCTTTTTTGGACTGGAATCGGTACTGTAGCTTTTGGCGCAAAGCCTCGGTGTTCGAATTACTGCCCCAGAGTGGGGCCTGAGCGAGGCTGCAGCAACAGCGAAACAGCTATCAGGTAATGGAAGGCCAGGTGCCTCTAGGACACGCTGTTCTTTAATCTGGATTAAAATACGGGAAAGCGGATTACCCGCTTGGTATCTGAACCGGAACACCAGAAAATCCCGATTCTGCAAGCACAGCTGGAGGCTGGTTGGTGCAGGAAAAGAGAAAAATCTCACAGAAAGAAAAGGCGAGTGGGGCCTATCTTGCGAAAACAGCCTTTTTAGTCAGGCATCCTTTTCGCTCTGGCTGCATCTATCTGCTGCCAACCTGCTAATCCCCCACGCACTTCCTCAGGAGTAAATCCTAAGCACACCCATGGCAGTTCTGCCCCAGATGTTTGCCCGTGAAAGAATTGCGAGGGGCTTCTGCTGCAAAATCCAAAACCATCTCCTTTCAAAATAGGCCTATGGATGTCAGTGGGATTTAACTCCCAATGAAGTGTGTGAGGACTGGCACGATCCGTGATCCATTTACTTCGGAGCAGTCCCTCCACTTCTCTAAAACAACGCTGGAGTAAAGAAGCTGCAGATCGCACAGAGGAAATTTGCCTTTTGCATTAGAAGTAGTAGTAATTATATTAAATAAAGAAGTCTGATTTTCAGTAAGTTTGTTTGAAGTTAGTTAGTTTGGAGTAACAAATCTGAATTAACAGTCCATCTGAGGGGCAGATCTCCGCTTAGACATTACATTTTTATCACACACACACACACACACAGAGAGAGAGAGAGAGAGAGAGAGAGAGAGAGAGAGAGAGAGAGAGAGCTCTCCATCGCGTCTTCAGTCACCTCCCTTAATGTTGTAAACACTCAGCTAGTCGAAAAACGAACCCCGCCTTATTTTCTTCCCATTGTATCGGAGGTTTCCTTGCATTTCAGATTCGTTGAGCAATGCATTTTGGAAATGTATAATCGTCTCTTCCCCTACGCCACCTTTCCATATCCTAAACAACAGTGCTCGAATTGTGATGCACACAACTGACGAGTATTTGACAAGGTTAAAATGATAGAAAGAGCCATAACATTTTTTAGTAAAGAGTGGAAGGGAAAGAGAAGTCATACAGAGATTATTTAAAAGGGTGCTGCTCCCTACAATGACCAAGGCATTGAGCAGACTTCAGATAGTCACCCCCCCAACCCCCAGCCCACCCGAATTGTGATTTTCAGTCACAGGCTGATTTCTACCACTTGTGAGTGGCAAAGTGATGTTAGTTTGAACTCACCTCCTTATTTTATTTAGTACTGCACTATACCATACCGAAACATCTCTTCACTGTCCAACAAGGAACTTTTGGTCAATGCCATCCCTTATCAGTCTGCCTAATTTTTGTCAGGGGAAGGGAGAACCCGAGTCTTCCCAATGAACCGCTGGTTAGAAAAGAAGGATGTTGACATCATCTGAGCTAGTGACCTTAAACCCATTTAAAACCATTTTTAAAAATCCGGGTCTGCTGTCAGATTAAGGACCCTTTATTTTGACATTGTTATGTTTAACATTCAGCACCTTCCTCGCAGCTTCCAACGTAAGGAGTCAACTGCTGTTCTCTCATCCATCCATCCTCTCCCCTCTCTGGGTATAACTCCCCAATCCACCTCAATCAAGATGTCCCAGTGGGAGGCGAATAGGGAGATTTACCTTAGGGGCCCCTGTGCAATCGGAAGCACTCTGATTGTGCCTTTCTTAATAAGGAGGAAAGCCTCTCGGAACTGCTTGAGAGAGACAGTCTTGCCCTTGAGCTGCTAAAACGAAGCCATACTGCCCTACGGGAGTAGCAGTTTTCTTTCGCTTTGCACTCCAGCTTAACTAATTTTGGTCGACAGCGTGCAGAGGATTTAACTAGGCGATGGCGCACTCTGCTGCCTAGAAGAGGCAAGGACATCGCTGAATAAACGTGGCATCTGGCAACTTGGAAGAGAACTAACTGCCAGGCGCAAAGAGGGAAAACTAAACATTCACAGTCCTGCCCTGTTAGAAGCTGAAAGGCCGATAGAGACGCAGAGGCTGGCAGCTGTCCTGGTGCTGATTAAAAGTCTGGGGTAGTGACGTCATGAGATGTTGCCGCATTCTAGAATGCTGGAGTTGTTTTGGTGCAAAGAGCGCGGGGGTGGGACAGGGAGAGCTGCGGGCACCTCACTTGGAATGACGACACTTAACAAACGAAGGGTCACGTGAAACGCTGTTTCCTTAACAAGTTAAGTGGAGCGGAGGAGGAAGGTACTCTAAGTCATCGGCTGCATTTTTGAATTTGTTTACACACTTCAGTTCACCATCATTTCTCCCTGGGGATTTTTTTTTTAATGGGCAAAAAATGGGGGTTAGGGGTTGGGGGAGAGCCACAGCCATGGATAAATGGATTTCTACTACCACAGAACAAACTGAAGGGGCTTTTTTTAATGAGTAAAAGAATAGTAGGAGACTGTCCTTCTTATTACTTTGTACTGCATATATAATGTATATATTGCTACAGAGTAGAATACAGTAACTGTCGCGGGTCTAATGCTGTAAACAAATTAGATGAAAAGAAATCTCATTTATGTCAATGTAGCTTATTCCCAGACAAAGTGTTTAAGATCAGAGTCAATGTTCTACTTCTTTTAGTTACTTCATTAGCAATCACTAAAAGGTGCTATTTTATGGCACACTATTATATATTTGGTGTTATCCTTTTGATCTGTTGCTGGACACCTCCGAAGAGAAAGATATTACTAGGGCTACAACTACCAGAATACTTCATCATCAGATTCTGCATTCATTGCCATTGCTATAGTCTGCTATTTTGGAAAGTTATTTATTCTACTGCATACAACATGGGTTCTTCATTTCAAGCACAGTTTTTTTCTTGACTGCCTTTAGAAATGCCCTCTCTCTTAATACAGTAGCAATAAATGTATGTTAATGCAACATCACATTTATCTCCATTGTAGACAATGTGTATCTTGTGTATTTCCAGATTATTGGACCTGATTAGAACTACACATCACCCCTCATCCAATCCAAGGACTGTCAAAGTGTGTGAATGAGCAAAGTCCAATAATTTTCTGCATTCTTTCTGTGAGGGAACTTGGGTTGCTATTTTCTGCCTGACTTATATGAGCTCTCAAACATCCAATGCAAAGCCTTTCAAAACATTCCATTTCCAGACTCTTCTCTTGGAGACTTTTCAACTCAAGGGCATATTGCTTGCATCACATTTTAGCTTCTCTGTGTTGGGGAAGTACTCTTAAGAAATTTGAAATCCCCAGGAGTGAACAACTGACACCCAAGCATGTCCAGCTCTTCAGCAGCATATTATTATTATTATATCTATATGACGCCTATTTTATATGCTGTAAGACATGCCATTTAAAAAATAAATAGCAAATCCATCAACTACGAATCAGCACAGACTTGAGACTAGCTTACAAGTTGCAAAGAAGTAAAACTTTGCATTAGATACATTCAGTGAGTAGGCACTAAAAGCCACGAGAGAGGGACCCATGAGTTCTGCTTACTGCTGGAAACAGAGCAATTGCTAGATTGTATGTATTCAAACAATTGCGGGAGTAGCCAGGATTGCTTCTTTATCTCAGTAGCACAGCAACAAAGAAGCACCTAGGAGAAACTAATCCAATTAGTTTTGCCCAACTCCTCCTACACTCCATCTGTAACAACCTTCAAACGGTGGGACATTCGCAACACACACCCTCCATTTTCTTTCTCTCTACATCCCTGGAGAACTTGAAAGCTTGCTCATAACCCTGTAATATTTTGATTGGTCCTAATCAAGAGTTTGATGTTTTTCCAAACAGACCAACACAACTCCCCATCACTTTATGCCAGGAATCATCCACTGTTTTCATTTTCACTTTTGCGTCTTCCCTTTGAATGGCAGATTTCACTCTGTGTTCTATCCCAAATTGCTTTCAAAAGGCCACTTTCAAGAAAAGTGAGTCTCAAGCCTATCTGGTCTCATACAATTGCAACCTATACTGGGGAGCTTTAACTGTCGAACCACAGGGTGTATTGTGCCCAAACTATGGTGGTTAGTTATGCTGCTGTTCTAGACTGATTTAGCAATAAATGTGTTGTTCTACCAGGCAACTGTTTTGTCATGGCCTCTTTGCTGAATTAACCTTGATGCCATCTGATCCTTATTTACTCAGAAATAAGCCTCTGAAACTGGAGGCAATGGATACTAGGAATATCAATAAATAGTGTGTATATAGGTAGGTAAAGGTAAAGGGATCATTAGGTCCAGTCGCGGCCGACTCTGGGGCTGCGGTGCTCATCTCGCTTTATTGGCCGAGGGAGCCGGTGTACAGCCTCCGGGTCATGTGGCTCTATAGGTAGACCTAATGTTTAATTGCATTTATTTATTTAAATTTGTACTCTGCCTTTCCACAACTAAGCTTTCATGGACATTCATCTGGTGCCTGTAGAACAGACAGAGCCAAACAGGGAAAATGAAGGGATGCATGGTCAAGACCATTTCTTCACCTAAATTTCTTTGCCTCCCACCACTGCTGAGAAAGGCAGCAGTATCTCTCAGAAGGTACTGCAGCCTACAGTTGCAAGGGGAGTTGGTCAAGGTGGAGCCTGATGTTACCACATTCACTCACCATTCTGATCTCTCCTGACACACTTTTAGAGTCACTCAGGATGGACCAGTCCAAGGTTCACCTCATCTCCATACATCTGTGGGGTGATTTGCCTTATTAGTCCAAAACTGTTAAATTAATCCCATAACTCGGATCACACTGATCTCAAGTGTACATGTGTGATTGCAAAATGCACATATGATGCCTGCAATGGGAGAGAGTTTGGAACAAAGGATGAGGAACAGTTAAACAGCTCCTTTGCCTCCTGTTTCTCTGTTTCTGCCTCTCCAAGAAGGCTATTCCATAGAAGGTTTCTTTGGTTGGTTGTTGTTAAGACATTAAGCTTGCAGAATCCAATCTGTGTTTGGACCCAGCAACTCTCTGCACTATTGGCCTCTTGATTCACAGCTATCAATTTCTAATGTTCTCCTGTCCATGTCTAGTAGAACACAAATCGCCTACCATACCATCCTGGAAGATAGGTTTGGTCTGCATCCTTACTTGTCATTAATCAGCATTTATTCTGGTGGACAAGCACTAAGTAGGACATTATGTGGCTCATGACAGTATACAACGATGACGACAACAACAGCAACAACCAACCAACCAACCAACCAACCAACCAGAAGATATGTAAAACTGAAATGAAACTGAAGTCTGTAAAGCATTCAGGCACTAGATTTTTCACAGAACTTTTGACCCAGGTGGAAATAATATAAGGTCCACCTGTATCATTCAGAAGCAATATCCAAGGTCCAAGCAGGATTGGCCTCTCACACTCTTTTTACTCAATTTTCTAAAGCTTACAATTAACCTGTCCTTCCTTCCTTCTTTTTCTTTCTGGTACAGAGTCTTTATGTGCTCCAGTTCAGTGGCTCTGCTCATTGGGTTTGGGAAGGTTGAAGGCTGGGAAAACCAAAGTAAGCACTGAAAAGTGGAATAATAAAACCAAACTCAAACTTAAGCTGATTTTATGTGCTTATTGCTTATGAATGGCTACACAGTACACAGAGGACTCACTGAAAGGGTAATTGCCTACCTTATTAAAACAATTCAAAACACTCCTGCAAATAAATAAAGACACCCATGTATGAGTAGATAGCCACTGAATTGTTGGACAATTAAGGATTGGTTTTAAAACCCAACACTAAACTGATGAAACAAACTAGATCAATTTAAATAAATGTTATGCATTACAATTTCTCATTTGCCAGGTGAAGAATACTATGTTGTTTAAAAATGCTTCAAGGCTTCTACGTCTTCTGCCCCATAAAGAAAATTAGTAATTGCTGCAACTCTTGCCCCCTTATTTCACAGACCTCTTCACCCATAACCTTCCACTGTCTGCCATGGGTCAAAATTATTGTTCTATTTTTAACAGCAACAGGAGGAGACTGAGTGAGTGATCCTAGTGGAAGAATGAAGGGGAATAGTAGGGTGGTTGCATCTTCTCTTGGTATCTCTGAATATTTAAAACCATATCTAGGAACCATCTATGCATAAGGAACTGGGGATGTTATGCTATTTTGAATAATTTAAAGATTTTGAAGGAAAGGGATGATTTTTCTTAAGGCTGTGATAGATTATAATCCTAATTTTAAGATTTTTTATTCTTTCATCTATTTATGAATTTGGAACATTATTATATTAATGTATTAGGATCATGAAGTCTTAAACTTAAAACAGGAAATATAAATATTTTTAATGCTATATTGATGGGTATAGCAATCCTAACCCCCAACCCACACTGCTGGAGAAAGGGAGTTAGGATTTAGAATCATAGAATCATAGAGTTGGAATAGACCACAAGGGCCATCGAGTCCAACCCCCTGCCAAGCAGGAAACACCATCAGAGCACTCCTGACATATGGTTGTCAAGCCTCTGCTTAAAGACCTCCAAAGTAGGAGACTCCACCACACTCCTTGGCAGCAAATTCCACTGTCGAACAGCTCTTACTGTCAGGAAGTTCTTCCTAATGTTTAGGTGGAATCTTCTTTCTTGTAGTTTGGATCCATTGCTCCGTGTCCGCTTCTCTGAAGCAGCAGAAAACAACCTTTCTCCCTCCTCTATGTGACATCCTTTTATATATTTGAACATGGCTATCATATCACCCCTTAACCTCCTCTTCTCCAGGCTAAACATGCCCAGCTCCCTTAGCCGTTCCTCATAAGGCATCGTTTCCAGGCCTTTGACCATTTTGGTTGCCCTCCTCTGGACACATTCCAGTTTGTCAGTGTCCTTCTTGAACTGTGGTGCCCAGAACTGGACACAGTACTCCAGGTGAGGTCTGACCAGAGCAGAATACAGTGACACTATTACTTCCCTTGATCTAGAAGCTATACTCCTATTGATGCAGCCCAGAATTGCATTGGCTTTTTTAGCTGCCTCATCACACTGTTGGCTCATGTCAAGTTTGTGGTCAACCAAGACTCCTAGATCCTTTTCACATGTACTGCTCTCAAGCCAGGTGTCACCCATCTTGTATTTGTGCCTCTCATTTTTTTTGCCCAAGTGTAATACTTTACATTTCTCCCTGTTAAAATTCATCTTGTTTGTTTTTGCCCAGTTCTCTAATCTGTCAAGGTCGTTTTGAAGTGTGATCCTGTCCTCTGGGGTGTTAGCCACCCCTCCCAGTTTGGTGTCATCTGCAAATTTGATCAGGATGCCCTTGAGTCCATCATCCAAGTCGTTGATAAAGATGTTGAATAAGACCGGGCCCAAGACAGAACCCTGTGGCACCCCACTAGTCACTCTTCTCCAGGATGAAGAGGAACCATTGATGAGCACCCTTTGGGTTCGGTCAGTCAGCCAGTTACAAATCCACTGAGTGGTAGCATAGTCAAGACCGCATTTTACCAGCTTCTTTACAAGAATATCATGGGGCACCTTGTCAAATGCCTTGCTGAAATCAAGGCAGGCTACATCCACTGTGTTCCCTTCATCCACCAGGCTTGTAATTCTGTCAAAAAACGAGATCAGGTTAGTCTGACATGACTTATTTTTCAGAAATCCATGCTGACTATTGGTGATCACAGCATTCCTTTCTAGGTGCTCACAGACTGTTTGCTTAATGATCTGCTCCAGAATCTTCCCTGGTATTGATGTCAGACTGACTGGGCGATAATTATTTAGGTCCTCTCTTTCCCCCTTTTTGAAAATAGGGAAAACATTTGCCCTCCTCCAGTCTGCCGGGACTTCACCTCTTCTCCAGGATTTCTCAAAAATGACTGCCAGTGGTTCTGAGATCACATCTGCCAGTTCTTTTAATACTCTTGGATGCAGTTCATCTGGCCCTGGAGACTTGAATACATCTAAACTAGCCAAGTATTCTTATACTATCTCCTTAGTTATTCTGGGCTGTGTTTCCTCTGCTGAATCATTTGCTCCAAATTCTTCAGGTCGGGCATTGTTTTCTTTATCGGAGAAGACTGAGGCAAAGAAGGTATTGAGGAGTTCAGGCCTTTCTGTGTCCCCTGTTTGCATTTCACCATCTTCTCCTCTGAGTGACCCCACTGTTTCTTTGTTCTTCCTTTTGCTACGGACATACCCATAAAAGCCTTTTTTGTTGCTTTTAACCCCTTTAGCAAGCCTGAGTTCATTCTGTGCTTTAGCTTTTCTGACTTTGTGTCTACATGTGCTGGCTATTTGTTTGAATTCCTCTTTGGTGGTTTCCCCCCTTTTCCATTTTTTGTACACATCCTTTTTTAATCTTAACTCAGTTAAAAGTTCTTTAGATAGCCACCCTGGCTTCTTTAGTCACCTTCCATGTTTCCGTCTCATTGGTATTGCCTGAAGTTGTGCTTTTACTATCTCCCTCTTAACAAACTCCCAGCCATCGTGAACTCCCTTTCCTTTTAGTATTACTGTCCATGGGATCTCACCCAGCACTTCCCTAAGTTTTATGAAGTCGGCTTTCTTAAAGTCAAGAAATTGAGTCCTAGTATGCTTGGCTGCTCCTTTCCACTGTATAGTAAACTTCAGAAGAGCATGATCACTCGTGCCTAATGATCCTTCCACTTCTACCCCACTAACCAGGTCATCCATTTGATGGAGGCTTCCCTCTACTGGTGGTGGTGCTGTGTCTACTAAAAAAGCACAGTGGAGCACATGCTACCTTTGACAGCATTCCTGGAGCTGATGCAGCAAAATATGTACAGAAACGTCCTCCTCCATTCTAGTCTGCAGAAGTCAACAGGGCTGGAGAAATGGCTGAGAACCAAAGTATTCTGGGCCCCCATCTGACCCCAGTTAGGACTGCCCCATTAGAATGCAATCCTATGCACACTGACCTGGAGGAGTAAGTAAGCTGCACTGAGCACAGAGGGGTTTACTTCCAAGTAAACTTGCAATTGGAGGGACTTCACTCTTGCTTATTTTGAAGATAAGCATAGCCATGCCTATTATTCATATTGTTAGAATCATGGGCAGAGTGGACTTACCTTGAAGGACAAGCTAGATGCCTGAAAGTTCCATATAAAAACTAAAGAATGAACATTAGGTGCAGAGAAAAAAGAGCCAGCACATCACTCCGTACACATGCTGGCTGATAAGCCTAGCTTGACCTGGATTTTCTTTTGTAGCATGTGTCCTCATGCTACAAAATAAAATTGGCCACTTGATGTTACAGTGAGGAACAAATATCCCAGTGACAGAGGGGTAGGGAGAAACCAGGATCTGGCCTGCTGGTCAGATCCAGTTTCTCATCCCTGCTGTACAAGTTGCATGCCAGTAAACAATTCAGGAGTCCTATATCCCCAAATCCTTCCTTGTCATCAGCCCCATTATTTATATCAGAAGACAAGGTGTCATCTGCTATCGTCATTTATGTTAAAAATTTGTTAAACAAAAAACATCTCTGCTGACTCAAGGCCAATGGTTCAGCAGGATCAATATCTGAGTCTTGAAGATGGTTGGATTTAGATGCTTTAAGTACCATATAATAAGGTAATCTACTTTTTAACAGAAGCAGTAGTGTTATTAGTTGAGTGCTTACAACTAATAATAAACACAGTTACTAGGAAGTAGGTTAAGGTAAAGGACCCCTGGACAGTTAAGTCCAGTCAAAGGTGACTATGGGGTTGCGGCACTCATCTCACTTTCAGGCCAAGGGAGCTGGTGTTTGTCCACAGACAGCTTTCCGGGTTATGTGGCCAACATGACTAAAATGCTTCTGGCACAACTAAACAACTTGACAGAAACCAGAGCCTGCCACAGCAGTACCTATTTATCTTCTTGCACTGGTGTGCTTTCAAACTGCTGTAGGTTGGCAGGAGCTGGGACAGAGCAATGGGAGCTCACTTCATTGCGGGGATTCGAACTGCCGACCTTCCAATCGGCAAGCCCAAGAGGCTCAGTGGTTTAGAGCCTCTGGGTTTAGGAAGTAAACACCTTTGGCTAAGTAAACATACATAGTGATGGACTGTTTTATAATGGATAATATTATTTATTAGGATAGAAGGATGCTTAAAGATGTGACAGAAAGAAGAAAGAAAGCAAATGCCGGTAGCTGATATATTCACTTTAGAGAATGATCAAGGGTAAGGTCCAGTGATGATCATGGAACTTAGTCTCTTGTATCCCTTTCAGCACCAAGCAGATCAAGAAGATTTTGTGCTTCCACCAAAAACCTGAGCTGGCATATCATAAGATTTTGCATTAGGGTGGATATCCTAGACATTTTATATAATTATATAATTTGTATTCTGCATAAAGATCTATTCCTTTGAAAACCTTGGTTGTGTTGGTAATCATTTTCTGGTGAAACAGAACAAGTACCACCATTCTACAAAGAAAAGAGGCAGCATGCTGGTTTCCCTCCACCTTTCTGCTATGTTAATTCATTCTAGACCATGAAACAGTTGACATTTTGAAATTACATGAATCTCTTAGAGGAAATTGTGTCCTAGTCATCCATCTCTCAAAGTAATTTACCATTTGGAACATATGTGGGGTGGGATGGAGGACAGATAAAAGTAAAGAGAAGCTTGGGCGGTGAGAAGCATTTAGAGTACATCTTGCAAAGACCCAGTAAAAATTCCTGAGGAGGGAACACCACATTTCTGTTGCTACGGAAGTTCAAGATTGGCTGCTGGCTCTGAAATGAGAATACAAGTAGTAGGACAACTTATGGCAACTACAAATTACTGTAGTATTGTATTGGTGCAAACAATGGTGGAGGAAGAGGGAGCGGGGGGAGCGCACGGCCCCCAGCACCATGATCCCGGTGGGGTGCCATTGTGGCTTTCCCCCCCCCCCACGCTGAGCACCATGCCCCCGTGGGCGGTACACCACGTCCCCAGGATGTACACCACACCCCTGTGGGCAGTGCACAAAACCCTAGAATGCTCACCACGTCGTCGTCCCCAGGCCGCACACCAGCCACGCCCCCGTCTGCTCTCTGCCCCCGGTGCCAGAGCATGAAGCTCCACCACTGGTGCAAAGAGCTTCAAGGAGCTGCCATACTGAAATAGCTCGGATGTTAAAGGAAGTGGTGAGCAGAGCAAAGTGAGAGACTGATATCTCAAGGCATACTCTGAGTTGCAGTATAACCATTGGCCTTGGCTCTAGCCTCCAACTTAACACCTGTGGACAAGCTGCAGACCTGGCCCTACCCTTAGGCAGAGTGATATGGCCGTATCAGGCACTTGATACTGGATGTCATTAAACATTCAGAATTGTTAGCTGAGCTATGATCATCATACTTTTATTGCCTGAAGGGGAAGAAGCACCCGTAAGACTTCCTGCCTCAATTACAAAATAAGTTAACCAACTTTGATCACTGTGCATCTTAAGAGAAACATAAGAAGAACTTGCTGGTTCAGGTCAATGGCCCATCTAGTCCATCATCCTGTTCTCACAGTGGCCAATGGAGCAGAATGGAACTTTAACCAGTTCCACAGCAAATCTCTCTGCCTCCCATGCTATGCTTGGTTAGCTGTACAGCCCTCCTATCTCCTGCTACCACGACTATTAGAACTAGTCTAGCAATGAAAGGTCTGATGGCACATAATGCACCCATATGCTGAAGCTAAGCAGTCTTGGGTCTGCTCAGTGCCTGGTTGGGAGAGTGCCTAGGAACCCTATGCATGCAGGCTGTGTAGCTTAGCTCAGGGATAGTCAATGTGGTACCCTCCAGATGTTAATGGACTACAGCTCTCATAATCCTTGGCCATTGGCAATGTTGGCTGGCACTGATGGAAGTTGGAGCCCAGCAACATCTGGAGGACACCATATTAGTACTCTTTGGCTTAACCTATTTTGACTTGGAATCACAAGAAGAAGTGTTGCAGTTTATTTTGAATTATCTTCTCTGCTCAAGCTGTGGTTATGCTTTCTGCTTATTAAAATGATTTTTTTAAATAGCTAAAATGTATTACAACTGTAGAACAGTGAACAAAATAATAAGTTACCTTCTGCAGGTCTAGCTTTAAATGCAATACTTTTGTATATGTTTGGAATGTTGGCTATCAGCACTTTGTCTTAGTCAGACTATTGGCAGAATTGCCTGAATGAAAGGTTCAATCCACAGTAATCTGCAATGATTAAGACCTATTGAAATCAAGTTCCATTGGCATTAGGAGGATTAATGTGCTGAATATTTATGGGTTGTGCCTTGTACCTTTTACTGGGCCAAGGTGGTCAACATGAAGGAAGCAGGAGCAAAGGAGAAACAGACAAATAGGAATGAAAGGCATTATCCTGCTAGTCTTGTTCACCAAGCTGCTTCTAAGCAGTTGACTTGGACACCCTATGTAAATCAATGGGAATTATGCCCACAGAATTAATTTAGGATTGGAGCATTAGCACTTTTTATAGGTTCACTAATCCATCATTTATTGAACAAATGCTGTGGTTTTGCCTGTAATTTTAATCTCAACAAGAGCTGGATCAACTGGGATCAGGTACATATGACAGGTTCCAAAGACAGACTAGGAGGGAAGAGCCACTCTACAACTCATGATTTCCTGGCCCTGCCTTGTTCTCTGTCCAAACCAATACTTCAAAAAACTGCAAGACCAATTTGACCATCATGGACTCATCAGCTTGCGCATTGCACCTTCTGAGATGCTTTTATAATACTGCCTTCAAGCCTTTGAAGTAGCATAATCTCTGTACCAGCTAACTTTGGAGAAAAAAATTGGTTGCATTTTCAATAACAAATTTATATACCAAAGGGCATAATATCATATATCTGCGTACTCGTTCTGAACAGTGGACAACTCAAATAATAAAAAGAACATGACTGAATGGGATGATAGCTGCAATCCTAAGCACACTTAATAAATACTTTCTGAATACAATAGAACTTTGTTTTCAATAGATGTAGGAACACAGGAAGCTGCCTTATATCAAATCAGACCAATCTAGGTCAGTATTGTCTGTTCTGACCAGCAGCAGATCTCCAGAGTTTCAGGTAGGAATCTATCCAGCCCTACCTGGAGATGCTATGGATTGAACCTGGAACCTTCTGCATGAAAGCATGTACTCTGCCTCTGAGCTATGACGCAGGACCAGCCTTCTTAAGTCCAAATATTTCCAGCATATTAAGTTTGTAGTTTGGGGTGCCTTAAGATTCGGGGGGTGATTACAAGACCATTGTATACCATATAATGTAATCCTCTCCTTCTTTCTTCCTTCTCACATCCCCACACAAAATCTGCTTTTTAGTATGAGTGTTCCACTTTAGAACATTTCTCAAGATGCATGTACTTAAATGTCAAGGGGAAAGAAGCCCATGCCAAATTGTGTAAATGAAACATAAGTATGATCAAAGTGAATCACAAGTGACTTGTGACTTGAGATGATGGCTGCAATCCTATACATGCTTACCAAGAAGGATTGTATTGTATATGGGGAACACAGAGTGAATTAAATGAGAGGAGTTGGCTACTGTTAACTAAAATTAAAAAGACAGAGCATTCAATTGTAATTTAAAGGAGATAGTTCCCAGGTTTTGCAGACCATTATCTAATAGAAGGAGCAGAGATAAGTTGAATAGAAAACACACATATACACCCTTTTCCAGTAGATTTTCTAGTAGATTGCCTTAGATGGTGGCAATGCTAATTTTATGAGGGCAGAGAGATATTTGCAAATAGCTGTCCCAATGCAAGTATTTCACATCCTAAAGATCTGCTAGAGCAGGAAGTGCAAGCCTCCTATAATATGCAGAGCCTCATTGGAGAAAAGCAATGATGGTAGCAAGCTAAGCCCTATATCCAGAGTCGGGAAACTTTTCCAGCCACTGTCTACATGTCAGTCACCTGATGCGATCATCATTACTCATTTTTCCTTTGAGTTCAAGCCATATTACAAAGCAGGATCCAAGACAATCCAAGCAGGGCTTGAAGTTACTAGTGATTAACTGGTTAGTGCTGACATTAAACTCTGTTTTCTGCAGGGCTCAGGTGCTCTACAGAGTTCCTCATTGGAGTTCCCAGTGGGCTTGAAGTCAGCATGGGGGAACAATCAACAGCACACTGTAAGGCTTCTGATTGTTCATTGGAAGTTGAGTCTCTGCCTTCCCCACACCTAAGAACACAAAATGAGCCTGTCGGATAAGGCCAATGTCCCATCTAGTCCAGCATCCTGTTCTCACAGTGGCCAAGAAGATGCAGGTGCCAACCCACAGGCAGGACCTGAGCATAGCTGTCAATGTTTCCCTTTTTTAAAGGGAAATTCCCTTATTCCGAATAGGATTCCTCGCAAGAAAAGGGAAAAGTTGACAGCTATGGACCTGAGCAACTCCCAGCAACTGGTATTCAGAGGCATAATGCTTCTGATGGTGGAGGTAGAAGATGGCCATCATGGCTGGTAGTTGCTGACAGCCTTATCCTCCACGAATTTGCCTAATCCTCTTTTAAAGCCATCTAAGTTGGTGGCCATCATTGCCTCCTGTGGGAGCTAGTTCCCTAGTTTAACTAGGCACTGAGTGAAGAAGTGCTTTCTTTTATCTGCCCAGAACCTTCCAACATTCACCTTTCTTGGATGTCCATGATTTCTAGAGCCATAAGAGAGGCAGAAAACCTTTTCTCTACCCACCCCTTCCATGCATATTTTGACACACTTCTATCATGACACTTCTCGTTCACCTTTTTTCTATACTAAAAATTCCCGAACACTGCAACCTTTCTTGGATCCATTGTTTTGGTCATTTTTGCTGCCCTTTTCTGAACCTTTTTCAACTCTATCCTTTCTGAGGCAAGGTGACCAGAACTGTGCACATTATTCCAAATGTGGTAACACTTGATGTCATACTCAACTGCCCTGCACCTCATGTCAGTTGGGCGTGAGTTTGTGGAACTGAATTCAAGGGCCAAATTTTGACCCATGCTAGCCTGATTAGACTTGCAAACTGGAGGATCCCCCCCATGTCCTGCAATAGATATAGATATAGATATAGATATAGATGATATAGATATAGATATAGATATAGATATAGATATAGATATAGATATAGATATAGATATAGATATAGATATAGATATAGATATAGATATAGATATAGATATAGATATAGATATAGATATAGATATAGATATAGATATAGATATAGATATAGATATAGATATAGAACAGTAGTAAAAAGAGAGAGTGCTTCTGAACTTGTGCATAATGATGTTCTCCATTTTGAACCTCACAACAATTCTGCAGGGAAAGTTAGATTGAGAGATGGGCAATGGTCCCAGAGTCACCCAGTGAGCTTTATGGCAGTTTTAAACCTGGTTCTTCCTAGAAACTCTAACCACTACATCCCATTGGTTCTCAGTTTAGGGACTGGAGAGGAAAACTTGCAGGCCACACTATTGATTGATTTATACATATACATTCTGCCTTTCAAAAAACAAAATGAAATTACAAGGACAGCTTACCATAAAATAGAATGCGATATATATGTGTGTGTGTGTGTATCACATTTGAACCCCAATACTTTTCATGTTATCAAATTAAGCAACATGAGCACTTCATGAAGGATATACAACTCACAGTTGTATATCCTTCATGAACAAAAGAGTCAAATCTTTTGTTACATGAGTTCATGAGTACAGTTTGGGACTTATTTTCCATCTATGTAGCACCCTCCCATTGATGAAAGAGTTATAAAGCATCTATTGGAACCCCAATTTCCAGCTGGTGATAAAGAAATGTTTGGGGTGGCATGTTAGGTGGAAACTGGTTATACAAGAATGAAAAGTTATTCCAGAGCAGTTCTGAGAATATATTGTATGCTGCTCTTTATGTAAACTGGATTCATTTAAGGATATTTTTACATATTCTCACTGCAGTCCTGAAGGACCCGGTTGATCTTAATGCATTTTTATAGATGTATATATCTATTGCTTCTTTGAGTTTCCTGTTTTTATCATTTATGATATATCATTGGATTAGTTAGGGCCTATATTTTGTTAGTAGAAATGCTGATCCCTTGTTACCAACGTGTTATATTTGTAAGTGTAATTGCAACTGAAATGTTTTGATGTGCTAAATACGAATTTGGTGGCATGTTTTTGAAGTGCCTTTATTTATTGTTAGAGATCTGCTTGCTGTGCTTATACCAAATGTCATTTTTGATATTATTGTATTTGGCTGTTTTTGTTTATTTTTGTCGGTAGCTTTGGGCCTCCTGGGGATGGGGGAAGTGGGTTATAAATATGAATTTAACAGAAAAGGCTGAAATGACATGTATGTGGGTTACCTGGGCCAATAGTTGGTTTCATGACAGCCACCAGTGGATTTAAACAAAGGAAAGTTTTAGAATTAGAATCAAGATTGCTCTTCAATTATAGAATTTGTGTTATGCTTAGAAAAATCTGGCACCAGTCTGTGATAAGAGTTTATAACACAACAACAGCATCTTGGAGTTTTTTGTTTTAGCCTTTGAACATGCAGAAACAGTGTTGTACAGTGATTAGAGTGTTGAACCTGAGAGACCAGGATTCAAATCTCCACTCAAAGCTCACTCAAAGCTCACTCAAAGCTCACTCAAACTGCCTCCCAACCTAACCTCCTTCACAGGCTTGCTGTGGTAGGGATTAAATAAGGAAGGGGAGAATCATGGATGCCACCTTGAGTTACTTGGAGGAAAAAGTGGTGTATACATTCGATCAATCCGTCAATAAAATGTAAGTACACTGGGAATGGAAGAAGTCTAAAGGTCTGGCCCTGGCTCCTAAGAATTTCATGCTGGTGTAAGGAAATTTGGAATATTTTTTTCTAGTCCTGGTTACATGCAGCATCCCTGTGTAAAGTTTCTACCTGTATAAACTTCTCCTGGTCTTAAATAGAAGAGGAAGAAGTGGGACCTGCAACTAACTGTTGCACTGTGGTATATTCCTGTAGTTAAACTATGGAATTTGCTACCACCAAAGCTCGTGATGACCACCAACTTGGATGGCTTTAAAAGAGAACTGGACGAATTTGAGGAGAAGACTACCAACTACTGCTAGCTATGACGGCTGTGCTCTGCCTTCACTCTCAGAGGCAGTTTGTTTCTGAATATCAGCTGCTAGAAACCTCAGGAGCAGGTAGTGCTGCTGCACTCTAATCCCACATGGACCACTGAACAGGCTCTTAAATTCTCCATGATACTCTGTTCCATTCTGCTTCCTGTGCAGTTTTCTACTCCTTGCAACAGCCAGTCAATGTTCAGTAGCCACTGAGCATACTCCATTTTCAGTAGGCTGTTGTTGTTTTTTGTGGGGGTCCCCCTTAAGTTCCCCTGCTGGGTTTTCCCCCAAGCTTCCCCAACAACCTCATTCTTATGTATGGATGGCATCATTTTTATCTACATAGGAGGAGTGGCGTTATATGTCAGGGATGTGTATACCTGTGAAGAGATCCAAGATTTAGAACCTCAAAGCCAATGTGAGAGCATTTGGGTCAAAATTAAGGGAGAGAAGAATAACAGAGACCTCATTGTGGGAGTTTACTATAGATCCCCAAGCCAAACGGAGGACATAGATGATGCCTTCCTGGAACAGATGGCCAAGCATGCAAAAGGAAGGGAGATAGTAGTAATGGGGGACTTCAATTACCCGGATATTTGTTGGACGTCAAACTCAGCCAAGAGCATAAGGTCAAACAGATTCCTCACTGGCCTTGCAGACAACTTCATTGTCCAGAAAGTGGGAGAAGCAACAAGAGGAACAGCCATTTTAGATCTGGTCCTAACCAATGTTGATGACCTGGTTAGTGGGGTAGAAGTGGAAGGATCATTAGGCGCGAGTGATCATGCTCTTCTGAAGTTTACTATACAGCGGAAAGGAGCAGCCAAGCATACTAGGACTCAATTTCTTGACTTTAAGAAAGCCGACTTCATAAAACTTAGGGAAGTGCTGGGTGAGATCCCATGGACAGCAATACTAAAAGGAAAGGGAGTTCATGATGGCTGGGAGTTTGTTAAGAGGGAGATAGTAAAAGCACAACGTCAGGCAATACCAATGAGACAGAAACATGGAAGGTGCCTAAAGAAGCCAGGGTGGCTATCTAAAGAACTTTTAACTGAATTAAGATTAAAAAAGGATGTGTACAAAAAATGGAAAAGGGGGGAAACCACCAAAGAGGAATTCAAACAAATAGCCAGCACGTGTAGACACAAAGTCAGAAAAGCTAAAGCACAGAATGAACTCAGGCTTGCTAGAGAGGTTAAAAGCAACAAAAAAGGCTTTTATGGGTATGTTCGTAGCAAAAGGAAGAACAAAGAAACAGTGGGGTCACTCAGAGGAGAAGATGGTGAAATGCAAACAGGGGACACAGAAAGGGCTGAACTCCTCAATGCCTTCTTTGCCTCAGTCTTCTCCGATAAAGAAAACAATGCCCGACCTGAAGAATTTGGAGCAAATGATTCAGCAAAGGAAACACAGCCCAGAATAACTAAGGAGACAGTACAAGAATATTTGGCTAGTTTAGATGTATTCAAGTCTCCAGGGCCAGATGAACTGCATCCAAGAGTATTAAAAGAACTGGCAGATGTGATCTCAGAACCACTGGCAGTCATCTTCGAGAAATCCTGGAGAACAGGCGAAGTCCCGGCAGACTGGAGGAGGGCAAATGTTGTCCCTATTTTCAAAAAGGGGAAAAGAGAGGACCCAAATAATTACCGCCCAGTCAGTCTGACATCAATAGCAGGGAAGATTCTGGAGCAGATCATTAAGCAAACAGTCTGTGAGCACCTAGAAAGGAATGCTGTGATCACCAATAGTCAGCATGGATTTCTGAAAAATAAGTCATGTCAGACTAACCTGATCTCATTTTTTGACAGAATTACAAGCCTGGTAGATGAAGGGAACTCAGTGGATATAGCCTACCTTGATTTCAGTAAGGCATTTGACAAGGTGCCCCATGATATTCTTGTAAAGAAGCTGGTAAAATGCGGTCTTGACTCTGCTACCACTCAGTGGATTTGTAACTGGCTGACTGACCGAACCCAAAGGGTGCTCATCAATGGTTCCTCTTCATCCTGGAGAAGAGTGACTAGTGGGGTGCCACAGGGTTCTGTCTTGGGCCCGGTCTTATTTAACATCTTTATCAACGACTTGGATGATGGACTCAAGGGCATCCTGATCAAATTTGCAGATGACACCAAACTGGGAGGGGTGGCTAACACCCCAGAGGACAGGATCACACTTCAAAACGACCTTGACAGATTAGAGAACTGGGCCAAAACAAACAAGATGAATTTTAACAGGGAGAAATGTAAAGTATTGCACTTGGGCAAAAAAAATGAGAGGCACAAATACAAGATGGGTGACACCTGGCTTGAGAGCAGTACATGTGAAAAGGATCTAGGAGTCTTGGTTGACCACAAACTTGACATGAGCCAACAGTGTGACGCGGCAGCTAAAAAAGCCAATGCAATTCTGGGCTGCATCAATAGGAGTATAGCATCTAGATCAAGGGAAGTAATAGTGCCACTGTATTCTGCTCTGGTCAGACCACACCTGGAGTACTGTGTCCAGTTCTGGGCACCACAATTCAAGAAGGACACTGACAAACTGGAACGTGTCCAGAGGAGGGCAACCAAAATGGTCAAAGGCCTGGAAACGATGCCTTATGAGGAACGGCTAAGGGAGCTGGGCATGTTTAGCCTGGAGAAGAGGAGGTTAAGGGGTGATATGATAGCCATGTTCAAATATATAAAAGGATGTCACATAGAGGAGGGAGAAAGGTTGTTTTCTGCTGCTCCAGAGAAGCGGACACGGAGCAATGGATCCAAACTACAAGAAAGAAGATTCCACCTAAACATTAGGAAGAACTTCCTGACAGTAAGAGCTGTTCGACAGTGGAATTTGCTGCCAAGGAGTGTGGTGGAGTCTCCTACTTTGGAGGTCTTTAAGCAGAGGCTTGACAACCATATGTCAGGAGTGCTCTGATGGTGTTTCCTGCTTGGCAGGGGGTTGGACTCGATGGCCCTTGTGGTCTCTTCCAACTCTATGATTCTATGATTCTATGATTCTACATAAGAATCCATGCTCGTCTCTCAGTTTTGGGAAGGATATTGATGTGTTTGAGATGATTAAAAGCAGTTTCATAAATGAACATGTTATTTCTGCAAATGAAGTGTGTATTTCAGATGATGCACATACTTAAGAAATACAGATTCCCTCATTCATAACCATTATCAGTATGGCAAGTTAGCAGAAAGCCATTACATTTCAATTAGACAAGCCTGTTAAATTAGCCAGCCAATAGACACATCTGGCGCAAACTGGAAGTTTCTGGGGGAGAAAACATTGCATGAAAATCTATATTAAAGAAGCACACAGAGACTCCAATAATGCACACAGTGTTGATCATTCCCACACTTTCTTTAAAACAGAGATAGATTTTAAATTAATGCTTAAAAATAATGTCAATATTACACTAATCTCAATACTGCTAATACCTGTTACCTTACTGTACCTAAGATCCTCTTGGGTGTTAAGATCAATAGAATCTCTTGGTAGTCCCACCAGCCTCAGAACTTTGGGGTGGTGGTGGCTCAGAAGAGGGCTTTCTCTGTAACAGCTCCTAAGCTCTGGAATTCCATAACCACAGAGGTGAATCTGACACCTTCATTATATAACGTTCTTCATACGCTGAAGATACATGTCTTTACCCTGACCTTTGACACATGATAGAGATATTTTAGGGCCCTCCCTATTCCCTTGATCATAATACCTCAGAAGGTGGTGGACTCCCCTTCCTTAGAGGTTTTCAAACAGTGGTTTGGTGGCCGTCTGTTAAGGATTCTTTAGTTGTAGATCTGGCATTGCCAGGGGTTGGACTAGATGAACCTTGGGTCCCTTCCAACTCTATAATTCTATGATTCCAACCACTGCTTCTAAACCTCCAAGGAAGGAGAAAGTGCCACCTCTCATGGGAGTCTGTTCCACTGTTGAACAGCTCTTCCTGCCATTCCTGATGTTTAGTTGGCGTCTCCTTGCTTGGAACTTGAATCCATTGGGTCGAGTCCTACATTCCAGAGAAGGAGAAAACAAGCTTGCTCCATTCTCCATGTTCCGGCCTTTTAGATATTTGAAGATGGCTATCATATTTCCTCTCAGTCTTCTCTTTACCAAGCTAAATATACCCAATTCTCTCAACCATTCCTCATAAGGTTTGGTTTCCAGATTCTTGATCTTCCTGGTTTCTCTCCTCCACCTACATCACAGCTTGTCAATATCCTTCCTAAATTGTGATGCGGAGAAGTGGACAAAATAATCCAGGAGTGGGCTGACCAAGGCAGAATAGAGGAGTGCTATTACTTCCCTTGATCCGGACATGATGCTTCTTTTGAATCAGCCTGGAATAGGGTTTGTTGTTGTTGTTCTTGCTGCTGCTGCATCACATGTTCAGCTTGTGGTCTACTAAGACGCCTAGATCCCTTTCACATGCACTACTGGCAAGCCAGGTGCCCCCCATCTTATATGTGTGCAGATGGTTCCCCCCCCCCCCGTATGCACTACCTATATGCAGTACTTGAAGATGTGCACCAGCTGCCAATATGGTTCCAGTACAAATTCAAGGATTTACAGTTGCTTTATAAAGCCCTGAATGAGTTGGGACCTCAATACATGGAGTGTCTCTCCCAATATAACCCTACTTAAGAGTTATGATTGGCCATGGAAGCCTTCCTTGGTTTCCCACCAATGGGACCTAACATTAGAGAGTGAAATCTGGGTGAACCTTCTCCATGGTGGCACCCCAGCTTCTGAAAGTCCTGCTCCTTGAAATTCATAGGCACCCTTTTCCATTTTTAAGAGAGGAAGCTTCAGGGCCAAACACACCTGCTGCTCAGTCAGGGGTGGGCCAGATCCTGTTCTACGCTGCCATCATTGACCAAGTTCAACCAGTGGGGAATCATAGACTTGGAAAGTTGGAAGGAACCATGAGGGCCAACTAATCCAACCTCCTGCATCAGTTGGCTTCATCAATGTTGCCATTTTATTGCAATCTCAAAACATAGCAGGATTTGGGGGTTATAAGATGATAGATTTTTAATAGAGTTTTCTGGGGGAGCCCCCCTCATTTTATGGTTCTTGATATTATTTTATTGAAATGCTTGTTACCTGCCCTGACATATTCAGATTAGGGGGTGGGATATAAATAGCATAAATAGATAGATTATTGCTAAAAAGGCACTACAAGCCCCTACCCAGGGGTAGGAGTGGGAAGGTGCTCTGGAACTCCTGTTTGCTTAAAGAAATAGGAAGTACTCATCAGTGTCCAACACTGTTATATATGCTGGAAGCCACCCAGAGCTGTTGGGGCAACCCAGTCAGAAGGGCAGGGTACAAATAATAAATTGTTGTTGTTGCTGCTGCTGCTGCTGTTACAATTGCAACACAGACTACAGACTACAGACTACAGAGAGCCAGTGTGGTGTAGTGGTTAAGAGCGGTAGTCACGTAATCTGGGTAACCGGGTTCGCGTCTCCGCTCCTCCACATGCAGCTTCTGGGTGACCTTGGGCCAGTCACACTTCTGTGAAGTCTCTCAGCCCCACTCACCTCACAGAGTGTTTGTTGTGGGGGAGGAAGGGAAAGGAGAATGTTAGCCGCTTTGAGACTCCTTAAAGGGAGTGAAAGGCGGGATATCAAATCCAAACTCTTCTTCTTCTTCTTCTACAGATTCTCCCAAGACCTGTCACCAAATATATCCCCACAGTAGCATGCATTGTCACACATTTTCTTTCATGTCCTGTGGTGATTATTTGGACTCTGAATTCAAGTTTTTTACTACTCAAAATAAACCATGATTATTGAACATGCTAGCTTTTGGTTTTCTAATCTGGCTGGATGCTGCCATCTAGTGATCAAAACTTTAAAAGCACAGCAAATAAATTCACCCTAAGCATCTCAGCTACTTAATTGTTTTAAAACATTGCCTAAGATCAAGGGAAAAAATTGCCTGAACAGCCAGAAGTTATGGGAAGGCAAAGCAAATATGGGCTATTTGCCCCTTTTAGCACATCTATCAGCATAGGCACACATCATTTTAAGTATTTCTTCTCAGAGTCTTCTTTTGTTCCATCCCACAACTCGGAAGAGATGAGGTTAGAGGAAAAGGCTGAGAGCTGTATCCTACTAGTTTTACTTAGTATTGAAATTAATTTACCTAAATTAGTAAAGTCTTTTAATTTCGATGAATCTACGCTGAGTAGGACTAACACTGATTACAACCCTGAGTCATCAGTCACGCATCACTGATACCACAATCTGGGCTGTAGAGGAGGATCTTACCACAGGCCTTAGCAGCTGGGTGGGTCGTGAGGAGTCAGCACCTTGTCAGGTGAACCTGGAATAGTAAACCAGAAGACCTCATATCCAGGAGTCTGCAGAGTTGTGGAATCCAAGGCACCACAACTAGCCATACATATATATATGAGCTCCAGATCTGGCACAATAATTCCTGGAGGATGAAACCCCAATACCAGTTTTCTGGGGGTCTCAAGTAGGAGAGTGCTATTGTGGGATTCCAATAGGCTATCTGGTCAGACACTGTGAGAACAAGATGCTGGAAGAGATGGGCCTTTGTTCTGATTCATCAGGGCTCCTCAACTACACAATTGGATCCCACATAACATCAGGTAAGCCCCATTCCTGTTTGTAAACAGACCCTAAAGACTCCAGAGCCCTTAGTGGCTAATTATGTAATGAGCTGCAGAACTGGCATTCTACTCCATTTTTGAAAGTTTTATACTATGCTGGACTATTGTTGCAGTGTTTTTTTGCTGGCTTTTAACAATGTTTTGCTATTAAAATGGTTGAGATCATTGTGATGTTTCAAATTATTCTGTATCATATAACTTGCAAGCCATTCTGCAGTAGACAAATTTGTTAAATGAATGGGTGAGTAAGTGAATGCTCTGAAGACCAGACAAGAAGGTGTATTCTTTCTTTCTTTCTTTCTTTCTTTCTTTCTTTCTTTCTTTCTTTCTTTCTTTCTTTCTTGATCAGTCGTAGCCGAGTAAGATTGTCTTCCATAAACACAGTTTTAACAGTGGGTCTGTAAGTGATTGTGGGGCCAATTCTGGACCCACACGTCCTTCCACAGTGGGGACACAGGTTTCTGGGTGGGAGTTGATCATGGTGAGGGTTTGCCAAGCATGCCTTCATCTTAGCACATTTCTCCCTTTCATCCTGAGTGTCTTCAAAGCCCATGACACCTTTGGTAAGGGCTGTTCTCCAATTGGAGTGCTCACAGGCTAGTGTTTCCCAAATGTCGGTGTTTATACTACATGTTTTAAGATTTGCCTTGAGAGAGTCTTTAAACCTCTTTTATTGACCACCAGCATTACGCTTTCCATTTTTAAGCTTGGAATAGAGTAGTTGCTTTGGAAGACGATAGTCAGGCATCCGCACAACATGACAGTTCACATCTGGTAGCACAAAGCTTTCTACCTCTGAGCCATAAGTGAGTGGTGGAATCATGAGTCCGAGTCGCCTGTAGAGCAGGGTCCCACTGATGCTCCAGGAAGAGGGTAGATCAGCAGCGACAGATTATTAAACCTTTCATTTACTATCTGGACATTGCTGATGCGTCATCTCTTCTGACCAGCTTCTTGGCTTTGGACTCCATTCTGGCCATCTGGTTGGGCAGCTCTTCTGCTGTCTCAGCTATCTTGCCCTGAAACCCTCTCCTTGTTCTAATGAACAGCTCTCTTGTCTCGCAGTTTTGGTACAGGCCAGAGCAGAACACCTGCTCTTTGCTTAGTGGGCACATCTGTAAAGCTCCCTCTCCTCCTCCATCCTCCTTGTTCGGTCTCTCTGTCTCTCTAAAACTCTTGTCTGTACCAGTACAAATCCAGGTTGATTGGAAAAGATTACAGAGAGAGTTTACCATTTGCTGTCATTCAATTGATTATAATTATAAAGTGCTTCCCCAGCTATAGATATACCAGCTGTGTGGTCTCTGCAATACTTTAAAACTTCTGCATTCTTGAATGAGTGCCGGGTTTGTGGGTAAATAATTCAGTTAGCATTTTGTAATGCCTGCCAGGCAAGGTGAGTGTTTCATTAATGCAACAATCAGCTCATCAGACTGGCAGCTTTTAAATTATTTCCAAGATCCCTAATACACAATTCACACCCTCAGGTCAAATTGGACTAAATATTTTATTTATCATATACATATCTTATGCTGCTTTTGAACCACATAAATTCCCAAAGCAGCAAACGAGAATGTTTTGAGTTAAAAAATGAAAAGCACAATCCTATACAGAAGTTCAGTGGTGCTTTCTCCCAAGTGTGTAGAGGAATGCAGTCTAATAGATTATTTCTCCTCGTCGTCTTTATACAACTTCCTCTTGATTTCCACATCACCTTCTAGGACCCTGTTCTCTCATGCCTTTCTGTCCTTTTCCTGTTGTCATCTTCCTGCCAGCTGCCCTGCAGCTCCTCGCCAGCACCAGGCAGGCGACATACAGCACATAACAGGGCCTCCAGAAATAAATATCTAATTGTGCAGCTACTTCCTCTTTCATTGAAAGAGGAGGTATCACTGAAGTGGGACACCCAATCAAACAACACAGTCCAGGTGCATTGAGAACATAAGAAGAGGCTGCTGGGTGAGGCCAGTGGTCCATCTCGTCCAGCATCCTGTTTTCACGGTGGCCAGCCAGATCCCTGTGGGAAGCCCGAGAGCTGGACATGAGCTTAACAGCACTCTCCTTACCCGCAAGTCCCAGAAACTGATATTCAGTGGCATATTGCCTTTGACTGTGAAGACAGAACACAGCCATTGTAGCTAGTAGCAATTCATAGCCTCGTCCTCCAAGAATTCATCTCATCATCTTTTAAATTCACCCAGGTTGGTGGCCACCACTGCCTCTTCTGGAAGCAAGTTCCATAGTTTGACCATTGGAAGTCCATGAGTTCAAGCGTTTATGACAGTTGGAGTGGGCTCACCTTTCCTCTAAACGATGAAGTCTCAAAACACTGCAACTTTCCCTCAAAGGGAGTTGCTCTGCCCACTTGATCAGTTTGGTTGCTCTTTTCTGAACCTTTTCCGACTCTACAATACCCAGTTGGCTGGCTAGAATCCTGAACCTGAGCTAGGCGGTGAGGAGACGACATTTCAGCATGTTATTGCAATCTCACTGGCATTTCTAAGAAATGTCCCCCCCCCACCCCCCAATGGCTCCACAGTTTTGCTTTCAATCCCAGCAAAATCCCAGGTTCGAAGAGCATTTCTTTTGTCAAATTCTGTAAATGGAACGTTCCAAATGTTACAACTATGTTCATTTTAGTCACACCCCATATGTTGTTTATTCAGAAGACAGGAGTTTTGCAGGTTGCCAATATGTCAAGGAAGCTTTAAGCTAAATGTTGAGTTAAGAAAATAATAATCAAGCAATTTATACGAATCTTCTTAGTATCCATAATCATTTAAGAATAGGTCAGAACAACCTGATTTGTCACTGAGACTCAAAAATCCACTCAGAGGGATATCAGTTTATATTCACTGCTGAAGTCCAAGTTCAGTGGCAGCTGATCCACACACCACACCCCAACTTCCTAGATTCAGATGTCTTCCTCCAACCAAACTTCTCTCACTTGCCCCAGCTGAGTTTTATCAAACAAAGAATTTGTTTGAATGTAAAATATGAAGCAAGTAGGTGAATTCAGGGATTGATTAAAAATGAACACACATGTTTGCAGGTCATACTCACCAGAACCTGCTAGGAGGGAGTAAATCTAAATCTCAGAAAGAAAACATTGTCATTACTTGAGAGCGCTGTTGAAATTCAGCTCTATATTTATCCCTGTCAACAAACTTAGGTGAGGCTGGCAGAGGTGGAGCTAGCTGCTCTGGCACCCGGAGCAGCCTGCGGGGGTGCGTCAGCATCAGCACATGTCCTGGGGAGTGCGCCAGTGGCAGGGCACATCCCAGGGGGATGCGTTGATGTCAGTGCGCGTCCCGGGGGGCACCGCCCATGGTGATGTCACCCCCCTCAGGGAGGCACCCAGGGAGGGCAGACCACACCCACCACATGTTAGAATTCCTGCTCCGTGATTGCAGTCATGGGATTGTTGTCTTTCACATGATGGTATATGTTTCGACTCCACAGAGTGGGAAATGATGGAGACAGGATGTTACTGTGTTCTGTGAAGTGGGACTATTGTCCTTTGTTCTTTTTCTCTTTGCTGTCTGATGCTAGAGAGACAGGGAGCCATGTTGCAGTGCTCCGTGTGTGTTTATATGTAAATAAAGTAGATTAGCCAAAATGCTGAGTTTCTGAGGTCTGTCACGCATGCTGCACAAACTCTGTGGATCCCTAAGTGTGCTGATGTCTGTTGGCGTCTGTCGCTGTGATGTTCAGGCTGAAGAAAGCTTTTGAAGCTGCCAAACGATTGACCAGCAGGGAGGGAACATGCCAGTCAGGCATGTGTTTCTGTCAGGGTCCTACTCGAGTGTAGGACGAGCTCCTGATACTGCACCCACCTTGCTCTGCTACGGGAGGCTAGGCCTATGCTGAACCAATTTTCTAGGTTTGGCAGTGGACTGGAAGAGGAAGCAGAATTCTGACAAAATGGTGGATCACTTGAACTCAGGAGTTTGGGGCTGCTGTGAGCTATGTGGATCGGGTGTGTGCACTACGTTTGGTGTCGTTAGTGTTATGGGTAGCTGGCTCTTAGAGCAGTGAAACTGGTATTCTGCCTGTTCTGGGTGGACTTGCATCCTCCCTGACAGAGGAGATGCCATCTGAGGGCACTCCCTCAAACACCTCTGTTGCTGGAGACTAAGGTGGCGTCAGTGGCACTGCTCAGGCTAGTTCATCAGCTGTGACTGTCCTTGGATAAGGATAAATTAGCTGCAGGGATCCATACTTTAATAACCTCTCAGCTGGACTTGAAAGGTGATTTGGAGACATCAAAGTTGGTCTGAAAAAATTCTGTCTGGTGTGGATAGGTGAAATTATGTTATAACAATTCTACCTATTCACTTCCAGACGCAATTTAGGTTGCAAGTGCTACCCTTTAAAAAGTCATAAATGGCTTCTAGACCCAATACCTGAAAGAGCACTTGCTCCCAGATGGGCTTACCCATGCATTAAGATCATTGAGGTATGCTCTATCTTATTTTTATGTACTTAATTTATCTTAGATGGCCTGTTGCCTTATATATTTTTCTTTTCTGTATCGAAAATTTCAATAAAAATATGTTTTTTAAAAAAACCTGAGGCCCTTCTCTAAGTGTTGACACTTGCTGAAGTGTGCTATGCATGCACAAAAGAAATGGCATTTTTGTAGCGGCATGTTGATATCAGACTACCCTCCCCAGAGAAATTCAAAGAACAAGAGAGATTGATCAAATTTTGGAACATGGTAACCTTCCCTGGGACCTTATGGTAAAGGGCAGGCAAGAAATTACAGTGGTGCCCCTCAAGACGAATGCCTCGCAAGACGGAAAACTCGCTAGACGAAAGGGTTTTCCGTTTTTTGAGCTGCTTCGCAAGACGAATTTCCCTAGGGGCTTGCTTCGCAAGACGAAAAACGAAAACGTCTTGCAAGTTTGTTTCCTTTTTCTTAACACCGTTAATACAGTTGCGACTTGACTTCGAGGAGCAACTCATAGAACGCGGTGTGGTAGCCTTTTTTGAGGTTTTTGAAGACTTTGGTGATTTTTGAAGCTTTTCCAAAACTTCTTTTAAACTTTTAAAACTTTTTTGGGGGGGTTTTGGATTTTGGGTTGGGGTGTTTGGAATTCAAGGACTTGGTGTTGGGGAGGGGTTTGCAAGAATCTGGAAGCTTGTGTGTTTTTTTCTGCATTTTTATGATTTTCTGTGACCATTGGGACACTCTGCTGGTTTTTTTAAAAAAATTATGGATTTGAATTTCTGTGTGGTGGGTGGCTGGGGGAACAGTTGAGGAGGGGGTTCTTCAGCAAGAAGCAAAGAGTGGAAGAGGAACCTTCTTCGAGTTGTCCCCCAGAGTCTTAGAAAATGTACTGTACACTTTATTGATTTTTAAATGTTTTTCTGTCATGTTTAAAAACTTAATTTATTGTTCCTTCAATTTTTGAAATGCTCTTTACAGTATGTGTTACTTTAAAGTGCACTTAATAAACTCTTGTTGTACCAAATTTGGCTTTGTTTGGACTTTTTTTGACCATAAGAACGCATTAATTGGATTTCAATGCATTCCTATGGGATTTCGTGCTTCGCAAGATGAAAAATTCGCTAGACGAAAAAACTCACGGAACGAATTAATTTCGTCTTGCGAGGCACCACTGTATCATCATCATCTTATTCATGTCTACTCAGAAGTAAGTTCCACTGAATTTAGTGAGGCTTCCTCCTGGGTAACTGCGTTCAAGATTACAATGTTATTTATTTATCCATCCTGCCTTTTAAGGCATACCCCACTCCCAAAGTAGCAATCTTTGAAATGATATAAAATGTAACCTCTGGCTAGCGATACTTACGAAAAAGGTACCTCACTTTTTCGTGTATAAGACTAGGGTTTTTTTTATTTTAAAAATATGTTCAAAATTGTGGGTCGTCTTATACACGAATACAATCTCCCCCCATTTTCTCAAAAGATGCCCCCTCAAATAGGGGGCATCTTATACATGGGGGCGTGTTATACACAGAAAGACACGGTATGTTTTCATCTACAAATGTTGCCAATAAACTGCCTTTGACAAACTAACAAGTAAAGACTACAGTCTTAAACACAGGTACCAATAAATAAGGGTGCAATTCTAATCCAATTTAGATGGAATAAACCATATTGAATTCCATAGGACTTCATTCTGAGTTGTCATGGTTAGAATGACACTGTAGCTCTTGTTGAATCTGAGGGAACTTTCGTCAGAGTAAGTATGCTTAAGGTTGTGCTGTAAACCTATAAAAAGAACCCTGGATTATTGTGGTGTATACCAGCTAGAGTTTCTCAAGAAAGCCTTGCCATCTACTTATTGCAGCATAGCAAGTAAAATACATATTTGGTGCCCTGAAGGCTGACACAGTGCCAAATACAAATGTCTCCGATGCTCTGCAGTTTAGTAATCCTTTCTTGTGGTTATGCTTCAGGATCGAAATGCAACTCAGTAAAGATAAGAGTACTTTTCACCTGCTTTTCTAAGTTCAAAACAACCTCAGGACAAGAAGACTAAAATATATTTTCTAAATTTACATAAAACGAGACTTTCACAGATGGGCAGCACATGGTTCCCATAAGTCCAGTGCGAAAATTGCTCTATCACTTGTCATTTGTACACAGTCTTTTCACATTTCTGGCAGCATGTGTCTTAAACAAACAGGAATTGAGACAAGCAAAACAGATGGTCTCACCTCCCATCAAAATGAAGAGGGGGAGAAAGTTGCAAAGAGATACATTTCCTAAAATTCTTGCTATGAATTAAGAAGAGCTACTTCAGGCCTGAGATCACTTGTCTTTATCCTGAAGTAACAATGGGTAAAAGGGGAAGGGAATATTGGTAGCTGGACTTGCAGAGGGAACAAGTGACACACATCTCAGACAGCCCATGTGACAAAGCGCTCCAGTGGAAATGACAGTTCATCCTAGTTGAATGTTATGAATCAATCCATGTCCACAAGCACACCTAGCTTCTCTTACCAATGCTAGAAATCAAGTTCTCTGGATCTTGGGCAAGGCCTAAAGGAAGATCCTCTGAGATCTACAATCAAGAGGCAATTCAAATATTCCCCAGACTAAGGGCCAGTTTTTACTTTTGCTTTGGAAAGAATGGCTCTCCTAGGGTAGACTCAAAGCATTATTACAACAGTAAAGGTCCTGCATGTGTTGCCACCAAATGCACTTTAGATATTAGGGCAGCAAAACCTCTGAGATGATGTTAAAATGCAGGCAGGTTCATGTGGCAGGAGGTGGTCCTTTAGGTATCCTGCTCTTAAACTGTTTGCAGATTTAAGAGACCTAGCAAGCATTTTGCATTGAACAATCTCTTTTTAAAATGTTGCAAAAGATAACTGGCTTGTTTAGGTGGGAAAACTGTTGCTGCTTCTTTTCCACTTTCCTCAGGCCGCATGGTCCTTCAGATTCCTCTATGGTGACAGTTAGGAAGGACCACTTTGGAAACTGGGTAGTGACAGTTACTCAAGCTTCTTTCTTCTGCATTGCATGAAGCTAGTCCTCAGCTGTTGAGCAGACAACTGGCAGCTACAACACTGCAAAATGGAGTCTCAGCCTCATCCTGCAACCCAGTCCAGGTGATCAAGGTGTGATCCACCAGACAACACCAACTGCTAGCTCCTTCCTCTCTGCTCCCAGGCAGTGGCATAGTGTGGTGGGTTGCCAGTGCCCAGGGCCACATGGAGGGAGGGGTGGGAGGGAGGGAAGCAGAATAATAATAATAATAATAATAAATTTTATTTATATCCCACCCTCCCCAGCCGAAGCCGGGCTCAGGGCGGCTAACAACAACAGAAAGAATATGCATGCACATTCAACTGCCTAACAGCATCCACATCACCCAGGAAACTGCAGCCGCAGAGATAAGAAAAGAAGAGTCATTCCATTGTCTGCAGACGTCACTTCCTGATTCACATGGACAAGCTGTTTTCCAATGGAGCCCAGCGACAGAATCGCACAGCTGGATTGAGGCAGCATCAGGTGTTGAAATTTTGCGCCCCTAACAATTTTGCTCTCCAGGAAGCTTCCCCCTATGCCCCTGCATGCTACTCCACTGCTCCCAGTTACCAGGGATATAGATACTCTACCATATAGGCATTCGGGGTGGACTGCAATTTCAGCAAGGATTGCTGTGGATCTACTTCAGATAAGTGAGGATAAGTACACTATGTTGTTTTCTATTTTATATAAGTGTGATCACAGAAAATATCCAAACAAGCAGGGTTCCTTGTGGGGAAGAGGGATCAGCTTGGGATCATGATTATGAGCACTCTGGATGAAGAAACTGATCATTACAAGAGAGTGTTATCCTGTCCTGAACAGGCTGAATATGGTGTTTGTATGTGTTTGATTTAAATTGTATGTTATAAAGAGACATGGCAGAAGTCTTGTGCCACATTACTTTGCATTGTTTAATTCAGTTCTCTGAATGGAGGCATCTGATGTTATGGTCTACTAAACACAGAGATAATATGCTAGATCCTTTGAATCATAGCATCAAAGTTTAAAGGAGGCCTCATGCAACTACACAATGACGTGTTGCTTCCAACTGTGCCTCTCTGCAAAGGGAAGGCATCCTTCTGTTCGCAGAAGATTTGATTTACTGGAGGCCTTTGCCAATGGAAGAGGAAGGGAGGCAATGGTTGCCAATTCCCCTTTCCCTCTGAAGCACCCTCCTCCCCAGGCCACCTTCTATTCTACTCTGGAGATCCCCTAACATGGCAACAGGTTTTCAGAGGGTGCAGGGAGCTGTCAAGGCAGGATGGAATCAGCTCAAAACCCCTTCCCTCCTCTTCCATTAGCACTCGGTCGAAAGCCCTTCCATGAACAGAAGGGCACAACAGGATCCAACCCTGTTTATGGATTTAAGATATTTACTTTCTGCCCAGCAATAGACATCTAAGCAGACACTAAATGAAAATGCATGCATAGCCAGGCATATGCTTAAGTCCATTACATACATTGAATGAACCAACTCTATAACCGTAATGCATCTTTTATACTTTCAGCCCTACAAAATATTGCCTATATCCAATATGGTCTGTGGCAATTTAAAAGAAATACTATTACTGCACTTGTTGTTGTTGTTTAGTCATTCAGTCGTGTCCGACTCTTTGTGACTCCATGGACCAGAGCACGCCAGGCGCTCCTGTCTTCCACTGCCTCCCACAGGTTGGTCAAACTCATGTTAGTAGCTTCCAGAACACTGTCCAACCATCTCTTCCTCTGTCGTCCCCTTCTCCTTGTGCCCTCAATCTTTCCCAACATCAGGGTCTTTTCCAGGGAGTCTTCACTTCCCATGAGGTGGCCAAAGTACTGGAGCCTCAGCTTCACGATCTGTCCTTCCAGTGAGCACAGTGGCGTAGCGTGGGGGGTGCAGGGGGTGCCGGCCGCACCGGGTGCAACATCGGGGGGGGGCGCTCGCACTCGCAGCTCTCTGCCCCTACCTGGCTCACTCACTCTCTCTCTCACTGCAGTGCTGGCTGTGCGAATCCGATCCGAGCCGCTGGGTCGCCGCCCACTGTGGAGGGGGTGGGTGCCAGACGTGCGGTGCGGAGAGAGAGCGAGGGACTATCTGGGGGAGGGACAGTGCAGCGGCCGCCCAGCGCAGCGCTGAGCGCGGGAGAGAACCACACCAGACCAGACCAGGCAGCAGCAAGAAGAAGCTGGCAGCGGCGGCAGATTAGGGGTTAGGGGGCGCAAATTACTTGCCTTGCCCCGGGTGCTGACAACCCACGCTACGCCGCTGAGTGAGCACTCAGGGCTGATTTCCTTAAGAATCAATAGGTTTGATCTTCTTGCAGTCCATGGGACTCTCAAGAGTCTCCTCCAGCACCATAATTCAAAAGCATCAATTCTTCGGCGATCAGTCTTCTTTATGGTCTAGCTCTCACTTTCATACATCACTACTGGGAAAACCATAGCTTTATGAACCTTTGTCAGCAAGGTGGTGTCTCTGCTTTTTAAGATGCTGTCTAGGTTTATCATCGCTTTTCTCCTAAGAAGCAGGTGTCTTTTAATTTGGAGATGTGAAAGGCATACATGGATAGAAATCAGAAGAATATTCGGAGCCTGACATCTAGTGGCGAGAAAAGGAATACCACTGCTTTCATGCACCATTTCCCCCTCTAAATTCCGCACATTAAAAGGAAGGAGCGCTGCAGAGTTTGTCACATATTTCTTTTCATTTCAAGCTCACTGGAGAAGTATAAGAATGTAAAAAGAGTGCTCCTTATATGGTAAGAACAAAATATGTGCTACAAATTGACTGGAGTAATGGAAATAACTTCTACTGGATCTTAAGCCAATTACTCTAAACCATGAATGCATTTCAAAAGACCATCCACGTGGACGATACATCAGGAGATGCGAAATGGTTACTTAAGAGCAGGAGGGGGAAATTCTGTTTCATCCCAAGGGCCACATTCTGTTCTGGGGGCCACATGCCAGTGGTGGGAAGAACGAGAGGCAAACATGGGTAGAACAGTAAATGTAAATGTTATCTTTCAAAATAAAAAAATTCCTTCCAGTAGCACCTTAAAGACCAACTAAGTTAGTTCTTGGTATGAGCTTTCGTGTGCATGCACACTTCTTCAGATACACTGAAACAGAAGTTGCCAGATCCTTCTATATAGTGAGAAGGTGGGGAGGGGTATTACTCAGAAGGGTGGTGGGAATGGGAGATTGGCAGATAGCTGAGATGAGCCTGTTGACGACTCTTAACGACTGCAATAGGTCTTACAGGAAAAGGCAAGGGGTGAGAAGGTGAAGAATGGCTTAGTCATGTATAATGAGATAAGAATCCAATGTCTTTGTTCAAACCAGGTCTCTCCATGGTTTTAAGTTTGGTAATGAGTTGCAATTCAGCAGCTTCTCTTTTCAGTCTATTTCTGAAATTCCTTTGTAGTAAAACAGCTACTTTGAGATCTTGTATAGAATGCCCTGTGAGATTGAAGTGTTCTCCTACTGGTTTCTCTGTTTTGTGATTCTTGATGTCAGATTTATGTCCGTTTATTCTTTGGCGTAAGGTTTGGCCTGTTTGTCCAATATAGAGAGCTGAAGGACACTGTTGGCATTTGATGGCATACACAATGTTAGATGATGAGCAATTAAATAGTCCCGAGATGGTATGTGTGATGTTGTTGGGGCCAGTAATGGTGTTGTCCGGGTCGTTAAGAGTCGTCAACAGGCTCATCTCAGCTATCTGCCAATCTCCCATTCCCACCACCCTTCTGATTAATACCCCTCCCCACCTTCTCACTATATAGAAGGATCTGGCAACTTCTGTTTCAGTGTATCTGAAGAAGTGTGCATGCACACGAAAGCTCATACCAAGAACTAACTTAGTTGGTCTTTAAGGTGCTACTGGAAGGAATTTTTTTTATTTTGACTATGGCAGACCAACACGGCTACCTATCTGTAAATGTTATCTTTGTTCAACAGCCTGGTTTACAAACAAGAGAGACAGAGAGACAGAGACAGAGACAGACAGAGAGGGGTTATCCTTCCAGCCAGGCAAGCAAGAAGCATTATCAGAATCCAGGGTGAGGTGTAGGTAGGTTCCCCCAAGGCAAGACACAGCAAAAACAGCAAGAACCTTTATTGCACTACATAACTGGGAAACAGGAGCAAAGCAACTGATTATATACCATATTTTTCGCCCTATAGGACGCACTTTCCCCCCTCCAAAAATGAAGGGGAAATGTGTGTGCGTCCTATGGGGCGAATGCAGGCTTTCGCTGCCCCAGCCCCGTGCCTGGGGGGAAAATAATTTTTTTCCCCTTTATTACCCCCCCCCCCAAAAAAAAACTAGGTGCGCCTTATGGGCCAGTGCGTCCTATGGGGCGAAAAATACAGTACTTTCCTGAAAGCCTGGTCCACTCCCAACGTGATTGGTTGTCTGAGCTTCCAAACTGCAAATCACGACTCAGAGTTCAAGGGCCAATGACAGAGGCCCAAATCCTGAAATGTTCTATGATTGGACAGAATGTATCAAATCAGAACACAGAATCCTTAGTCCAGGCTCACACTCAGGCAAACACAGACCACTGAATACATAACACAGGGACACATTCCAGCCACGCCAAACCACACATGGATGCATCAAGGCAGAGTTGACAGGGTATACGGCCTTGGAGAGAGGGAGGGTGTGGCTAGGAAGGAGACATGGCCTGCAGAGCATCCCAAAAGGCCAGGCAGAGAGGCTTGAGGGCCGCATTTGGCCCCTGGGCCTGCGATTCAACATCCCTGCTTTAAAAAGAAAGAGGTCCACCTCAAGCCACAGACTTAGTGACACTAAAAATCCAGCCATACAGCCATCGCTTTAAATCACTGAACTGTGTGTCGTATAATAGCAGGTGATGTAATTGGTATGATTAGCAAGCATATTCATAATGGCAGGAAAGTGCTGCATCAGCACCATCCAGCTGCTCCATAGACGGAAACTGCAAAGGTGTTTCGTCCACTTAAAAGTGTGCCAAAGACAGAGCCACTTAACATGACAGAAAGGGAAGTACTCGAACGGTGGCAATCTTCATTGGGAGTAATTCCCATTACAAACACAACGGGACATTTCCAAGTAAAGATCAATAGGACTGGGCTGCCCGTTCCTATTTTATGATGAGCGACTGATCACCATCCCCATTTAATTCACACTTGGCTCAGCAAACTGTAGTCTTTCTCAGGGCACCTTGCAGCCGTACAAAGGACTCAGGCAACCTGGAAAATTCTTTGAGGACACAGTGTGTGAGGAGGGTATCATGTTATGTTGATTATTATGTCAGGACAAGCATTTCAGCTTGCCAGGCGCAATGATCCCCCCATCCTCTCTCCACATGCCGCTCTGGAGGGTCTCCAGACACACACCCCTAAACCAATTTTGGGGAATTGGGGGCATGGGGGGAGGAGAGTGGGAGAAGCCCCATTGCACAAGCAGAAGACCTTGGGCGAGCTGCTGCTAACAGGACTAATTAGTGCCTTCCAACTGCACAATTTTGTATGACAATTACTGTATTATTATTATTATTATTATTAACAACCACCCTTCATCATTATTTTATACAGCAGGATTTATATATCAGTTAACAGAAAACCACCAGCACCAAAAACCTTAAAGTGGTTTACACAAAAGAATATAAAAGATTCCTGATAAAATAAACAGACTTTAGTGACAAGCAGACTTATCAAAATACAGTGGTACCTTGGGTTACAGACACTTCAGGTTACAGACTCTGCTAACCCAGAAATAGTACCTCAGGTTAAGAACTTTGCTTCAGATGAGAACAGAAATCGTGCTCTGGTGGCACAGCAGCAGCAGGAGGCCCCATTAGCTAAAGTGGTACCTCAGGTTAAGAAGAGTTTCAGGTTAAGAACGGACGGTACCTCAGGTTAAGAAGAGTTTCAGGTTAAGAACGGACCTCCGGAACGAATTAGAGGTACCACTGTATAGATAAACTCATCGGTTTTTAAAATGATGCACAGGTCTGCCTGGGCTTCTGCAAATGGAAAAGTTCATAGAAGGCCTCGAAAACAGTACAAAGAAGGGCTTGTCTAATATGAAGAGGTGAGAAGTTTCAGAAAATAGGTGCTGCCACACTTAAAAGTTTGGTTGCTCACAGGTGTGGAGCCAACATGCGTATGGCAATGTTGTCATGGATCTCTCCTCTTGGACACACACACTACAGAGAGCCTGTCAGACTCAGACTAGTTTAAGTCCTGAGAGCAGCTGATGTTGATCTGGCAGTAGTGAAAAAAGGAGTGAAATTTAATTATGTTCAAATTTCCAAAGCAATCTTAAGCCTCCTGTAGCACCAGTGAAGGAGGTAGGAATCTCACTCCTCTGAGCACAGAGTATCTGCAGTCCTGAAGAGGATAAAGTATTTTCCTCACCACCACTATCCTTCTTAATAACACTGGGCATGAGTGCAGTTTCAACTAATTATGTGCTTATCCAACTTTATCACCACAGGGAAGCCAAAATTCGGTGCACATAAAAAGTACTGGCTTTTGCACTTTGGAATACACCTCTCTGCCACATTTTTTAAAAAAGATGTGGCTTGCCAGTGGAAAACTAGGCCATCAGTTAGAAGGTTTTTAGCTTACTCTTCTCCCTGAAGCATTTGTTTCTTATGTGCAGGAATTTTGCTCAGGAGAGCATTCAAATGTTTTGAAGAAAAGCAGTGCCAGAGAAAGTAAGCCACTTCAAGACCACCTGAGTTTTGCCATTCCTAACTACTAGCCTATTTGTAATCTAGATCAGAATACAATGTGGTAGTCAAAGGAATGCTGGACAATAAGCTTTGTAACATCTTAACCTGGTCTGTGCGTTGTTTTACTACAGTGGATGTTGGGCATTTGACTCAATGAGTATTTATAAGTCAAACTTGCACCTAGAGACGAGGGATGCCTGCTAGAGAAAATCCCTAGATCAAAAGACAGAATACAGTGGTACCTCAGGTTACATATGCTTCAGGTTACAGACACTTCAGGTTACAGACTCCACTAACCTAGAAATATTACCTTGGGTTAAGAACTTTGCTTCAGGATGAGAACAGAAATCGTGCAGCAGCAGCAGGAGGAGGCCCCATTAGCTAAAGTGGTGCTTCAGATTAAGAACAGTTCCAGGTTAAGAACGGACCTCCAGAATGAATTAAGTTCTTAGCCCAAGGTACCACTGTAATACCACAAGGAAATATCTAGTTTGTTAGGACTATTTTTAATTTGGCATGGTTTATCTTTTTATATGAAACTTGCCTTCAGTCCAGTTTTTCTCACAGAAGGGCAAGGGCTTTAAATAGACAACCAAACAAACAAAAAACATAGATAGATATTTTGGTGTGGACCTCTTTCAGTTATGGCCATTTGAGTTCTCAGTGCACCACCAACAGAGGCTCAATGGTCAGTGAGAGGCATTGTAGTAGTTATCAGAATCCTGTCATTCTTTCCAGACTTCCACCCAGTGGTCATTTATGAGTGTTTGTACTTTGTCAAGGAATGTCACAACAGACTGAAGATTCTGCCACTCTGCTGCCACCCTATCAAGGCTGACAAAGGTTGTTTCAAGGTTGGTGTTGAGGGTTTCCATATCCATGCCAATGCTGTCTTGTCAAAAGTAGCCGATTAGTTCATGGCTGCCATGACAACCAGGGGGCTGTCCCAATATGTCATCAGCCCAACCCATATCTGAGTCATCATTTCAATTTGATATTTGTCAAGAAGATGGTTTTGTTGTGGGTGATTTTCCTTCTACTCCTTTGTCATGATTGAATCTCATTCTGGTTAGTCTTAGGCTAAATATAATTGTTTCCCTTTCCAGACCACTTAATAAATTCCTCTGCCCTCCCTTCAGTGTGAGCATTATTATCAAAACCAGTGACATATTGTGAAAATCACAGACCACTGAAAAGGCTTCTTCAACTAGTAAAAATCTAGGGATAAAATCATCAACTGCAGAAATGCTATATTACAAAAATAGCTGAGTTTAAGTGTGTTTAACTCTGGGCTAGACTGCAGCCATTAAAAAGAAGAAAGAAAAAGAAACAGGCTAGCTGGGCAAGAAGGTGTCTACCAAATTTTCAGGATCTCCGCAGTTTCCCCAAAGTATAGTCTAGTGACATTATTCTTGTGGCATTGTAAAGATATCCAAAATACATTAAGTACCCCCTTTGTGTGTCTATGTTCCCACTTACGTTCCTGCCTGGTTTAAAAGACAATTTTATCAAACTGAGTTATACATCATTAAGCTGGGGGGGGGGGGAGTTTGCCCATTACTGCTGTTTTAACATCTTGCCCCATCTTGTCTCATTAGCAGGAACTGATTGAGCATGAAGGTGTTCCCTGGCTGTCACTAGATAAAGTAGGTGCTCTTGGCTTTCATCTGTTCTGAGTTCTCCTTGTCTCATTATCTCCACAAGGTCAGTTTCTTTGACACAGGGACTGCTTGCTTAGCACTCCATTCTGGTAATTACTTGCCTGGCAAGCCTTACCATAACTAGACTGCAGGTACAGCACAGCAATGAAAGCTTCTGCAGAGAGGCCCAAACAAATCCTACTAACATTCTTGTGGTGGTTCTGCATTACCAAATTGCCTGGTCTGTTTGTTGATATGGGTGGATGCCATGGCCAGGCCCTCAAGGACTGGTCCCACCATGGGTGCACACAGCAAGCACCCTTGTCTCCTCTTATCCTGGGTGGACTGCAGCAACATGGGGTGACTGGTGGGAGTGGAGCATATTTCTCAACTTCATAGATTTTCTAATGAACATTGTCAATCACAGCTTATAGTTTACAACCTTTCTAGCACAAACATTATAAATACCTGAAGGACCTGGGATGACCAGGGATGGTAGAAGCTGTGGTCCAGCAACACCTAGAGGGCAACAACTTTATAAAACATTTGAAAAGGAAATTAAAATGCAGTCAAAGTTATTAAAAAGGATGTATAATACCTTATTAGCATGGGAGACCCAAGATGAGGAGGTGAAATTTGCAGTGATTAAGTGGGCATAAGATATAGGACACAATATACAAATGGAGGACTGGAAGGAATTATGGAAAGTGAATTTGAAATTTACTGGTTGTACTTTGTTAAAAGAGAATTATATGAAAATGATGTACCGTTGGTATATTACACCTACAAAAATCGTTAAAATGTATAGAACAGGCTCCAATAAGTGTTGGAAGTATAAAGAGAAGGAAGACACTTTTTATCATTTATGTTGGAATTGCAAAATAGTTAAAAATTATTGGGAAATGATATATAATGAAATGGAAAAAATGTTCAAGATAACCTTGGTTAAAAGTCCAGAAGCTTTTTCGTTAGGAATTTTAGGTCAAGATTTGCCAAAAAAGTAAACAAAAACTTTTCATGTATGCTACAACTGCAGCAAGGATGCTACTGGCACAAAGATGGAAAAGTGATAAAATACCAACCGAAGAAGAATGGCAAGAAAAACTTATGGAATATGCTGAAATGGTGAAACTAACTGAAAGACTTTGAAATAAAGACAAAAAAATCCTTAAAGGAAGACTGGGAACCGTTTTCGGCTTACATACAGAATCAGTGCAAAGAATTGGACTCATTAGTAGGTTTTGAATAATCATTTACAATTAGCAAATATATATATAATTTATAAGTTAAAATATTTTTTAAAGGAGTGAAAAAAGGAAATATGCAGGATGATATTATGATATTATTTTGAAATAAACCAGAGAAGGAGGTTGAGGGAAGTCTGGGGGGAATGGTGAGATTTTTGGAATTGTGAATTACGTTATTTGTTATGATGTAATAAGGGGGGAATGAAAAACTTAATAAAAATCATTTAAAAAGAAAAAAGAAAAGAAAATTAAAATGCAGGAAAACAAAACATGAATGCAGTAAAAGCCTGTTGAAGCTTCACCCCTTTTCAGCTTGGTTGGAGCAAAACTACTAAGCTGAGCTTCAACATTTAAATATAGTTTATTCAAAGTCTCAAAGAGGCAAAAGTGGTGTTGCCCCTCTGGTGTCCCAGTCATTCATGTCTTTGCATGGGCTCTAGTAAAGCCATGAAATTATCAAGTTATTCTGGAGAAAAATACTACAGAGATGGAGAGTCAGTATGCCTGTTACCAGTGCTTTTTTTCTAATATATAAAAAAATGGTTTAGGGGTACTCTCATTTTCCTACTCATATTGAAATATTGCCCCTCAATGAGGCCAAACTTAGATTCACAAAATGTTTAGGGGTATGCGTCCCCCCCAGAAAAGAAACACTGCCTATTACTAAGGAGAAGTAATGGATAGAGAGGGAGAGGAGAAGACCGTGTAGTGTCACCTGCCTTGTGGAATGCCCTCCCACCAGATGTCAAAGAGAAAAACAACTACAAGACTTTTAGAAGACATCTGAAGGCAGCCCTGTTTAGGGAAGCTTTTAATGTTTAATAGATTATTGTATTTTAACATTCTGTTGAAAGCCACCCAGAGTTGCTGGGGAAACCCAGCCAGATGGTCAGGGTATAAATAATTATTATTTATTATTATTATTATTATTATTATTATTATTATTATTATTATTATTATTATTATTATTATTATTTCTGGCTGCTAAGCCAACCTCAGCATGTCACACCAGCAGCAAGTCAGTTTGTAAGAACAAATCATGGCTCTTCACTTTATACAATAGCTTCCAGGTATCTCTGATACATGTTGGCTAAGGTTGAACCAGACCAATGAATTTATTTATTTTAAAGCAAACTAGAAATGTAATGGCCTGGCACTTAGGGGGCAAAAAGCAAATGGTTTTGTTCACCAAGAAAAATTTTACTAGTTGATTTAGCAGTCAACTTGAAAATTGCATGCTCATTTCCCTGGCAACTTTTCTTATGAGAAGCTGCTCACAGAATGATCGCAGACTTTATCGGAAACTTGCCCCAAGATTGCTTAGTGTGAATTCAATATTACTTCCGAAAGGAACAATTCAAGGAAACAACAAGCCCTGCATTGGAGGGAAGAGTTCACTTCTCAAGCCTATCACTCAGTGTACGCGAAAGAGCGCATGCGCTGCAAGAGTTTAGGCCGGGGATAGGGAAACCTCACTATATGGCTGGACTGCAGCTCCTATCATACCTGACCATTGGCCATGCTGGCCGGGTCTGATGGGAGACGGAGTCCACTAACAACTGGAGGACCACCTGTTACCCATCTAACTTCCTGTATCCTGTTATGTTCAAGAGTTGTGCTGGAGTAGTCAGAGCAATTGCCAGAACTTCATTAACGTAGCCCATCTCAGAGCTCATGTAGACGTAATACTGGCGACTTGCAGTGCTGCTGAAAAGTCCTGACATGAATCAGGATGGCATCATATTTAAAGTGTCCACTTGCTCTGTAGTCAGGGCCCTGGCATGTTTAGCACTCGCAGGTCAGCTCAGCTGCCAACTGGGCCAACAAATGCACCAATATAAACACTGCATATGTGGGCAGGTGCACGGGCTATTTAAGAACTGTTTAAATGCAATGCTGTCTATATGATTTTTTAAAACTATCAATGGCGTTTGCTCCATATGGCTGAATTAGCCTTTGTGCTTCAAGAACCATAGAGTTAAACTATGCAAAGCTAGATTTGACCGGTATAGATTTTCCTCAATCTGTAAATACAGGAAAGTCGGTGGTATCCATTCACAAAAGCACATCACTATAAACCACCTTGTAAAACTGCATACTGCCTTGGGTGCCTTGGCATATAAATGCAATTGAGTGAATGAATAAAATAAACAAACTGTTCTATGCCTTGCAATGTGCCATATTGTTCAGGCTCCTAAGCAGCAAGCTGGCCTCTCAAACTGCTGTTGACTTATATCTCCTTACTTAACACCCCATGAGAAAGAGTCTACCTTAGCATTCTGTGAAGTAAACATGGCATAGTCCTTAAGGTCAAACAAGTACAAAGTCTCCAGAATAAATGATTAAAAAAGATATACAAGGTGTCAGAACGTGTTCCTGAGATTTGCTAAAATACAGATAAATTGGAATCTGACAAAAACAAATTGTGCTTAATAACCCTTAAAGACGTGATCCCTGAAGCATTCTGCAGCACTCCGGTTTCCCCTTGTCCAACTAGTTTCATCTTAATTTATAGGAGACAAAGAGTAGTAAAAATAATGTTAGGACTTTAAGTAATAAGATCAGTTATAAAATCACTCCCTTTATCACATACCTAATGCATTTTCTATTTTTCCCCCCAGCTAAAACTTTCTGATTATATTATTTAGCAATCACAATTTATCACCAGCTTCCAAAGTAAGCTGTTGAACGGAGAGCCATGCCAGTCCCACTTAGAGGAAAACTGCAATGCAATCTAAAAAGATACCGGGTAGGACTGCAGTGAAACTACCCCGAGAATCTCAAGCATGGGTTCACAATATTTGAAGCAGAGACTTCATGGAACTTTGTGGAAGTCTCGGTGTCTGTTGAAATCTGAGGATGAAGAAAAGCAGAGGTTAGTGATAGAATGTTGGGAAAGGTTGAAGGCACAAGGGGAGAAGGGGACGACAGAGGACGAGATGGTTGGACAGTGTTCTCGAAGCTACCAGAATGAGTTTGACCAAACTGCGGGAGGCAGTGGAAGACAGGAGTGCCTGGCGTGCTCTGGTCCATGGGGTCACGAAGAGTCAGACATGACTAAACAACAACAACAAAGTGGTAGAAGGGCACTCTGTTGCTTGACCCATATTTTGTTTATATAGTGTACTAGTGAATTCCCCTGGGTCTGAGAGCTTTTTGCCTTGTTCCTCAGTGGTGCCTTGCAAAAACCTGCTCTTTCCCACTGAATTGAAGCTTGGTTAAACAGAATCTCTCTTTGGATTTTCCATGAGTAAGATTGGGTTTTTACAAGGCACAGCTGCAAACCAATGAGAAAAGCTCTCAGACCCAGGGGAATTAATCTGTACACAGTGCAACCAAAAACGGGTCAAGCAAAGGTGTCAGCCATAGAGTGTGATTCTATATGTGTCTATTCAGAGTTAAGCCCTGTCAAACTCAAATGGACTTATCGCCTAGTAAACCAGGTTAGATTGCAACCTGACAGTATGTTTCACAGCCTGTTGATGTATTCAGACCAATAATGTCTCCTCTGGTTGACAGAAACTCTCGAGGATCTTGGGCAAGGTCCATTTGAACATCAACCATTTCAACTGGTTCCTAAATCTAGGACTCTGTGTATGCAAAGCACATATTTGCCCACTGGGCTGTGGACCATCACCATAGCAAGCCATAGTGCTTACTGAGTTGCAAATGGGAAGCATGCTTCCCAGCTTCCCAAGCTCCATCAATCTCTCTCTGATAGGAGACTCCATCTGTCTCTCTGCTGGCTCTTTGTCAACAGATATCTCTGCCTGCATCAAGATTCCTCTATTTCCTTTCATCCTTGTTTACTACCAATATTATGCTCCTCCCCCTATTCTCCCACCTCCTACTCTTGCCCTTTTCCTGGATAGTTTTCTTCACCTTAGACCAAGGAGCAGGAGACACTGTTGTCTGTTGGAAAAGTGATACACAGGGCTGCCAAGAGGATGAATATATAGGTGGTACACCTGTACCAGGCCCAAAACAAGCAGGGGTGCCAAATGCTGAGCATTGTGGTTTTTTAAAAAAGAAGAAGTGAGTCTCTAGTCCATTTCAAATAAAAGTTGTAGAGGAAAACATGCAGACACCTTTGAAAGCGATTGCTTTGTGGGATAGGAGTCTGCACCCATCTTTCTGTGTTCTTAGCCAATAAGTGAAGTCAGAGATGTGATTGAAGAAGGAACTTCCTGGATAATTTTGAAGCCATTTTCTGAGTTTTCCTTGGTGCATGTGTCACTTTAGATTTTCTCTCCCGATTTGGACATTGGAGAAGGACTTCCTGGTTCATTTTGAAGCTGCTTTTGTTTGCTTGCTTGCTTGTCTTTGTTTTTGTTTGTCTTCTGTGGTAGAGTGAATGTTGCCTGGCAGGATTTTAGCTGTGATCAGACAATAACAGGTCCACCCAAAAGAAGAAGGCAATAACAAAGATAGCACTTCATACTCTGTCTAATACAAATTTAATCTCATGCAAAAATTAGGTTTTTTCTGAGTATTTAAACATAAAAAATACCCTACTGATGCAAATGCAAATAAAATAGTTTATTTGTTTGTTTATTTAAAGGATTTATAAATGGTTTGCTCAAAGGATCCCTGCAAGAGCAGTGTGCAAATAAATCTGTGAATAAAACCAAGTTAAAATCCACAAACCAATTTGAAAACAAATATACATCAGCCTATCATCTTGGAAGCACAGGCAAAATCAATTACATTGTACAAACAGATGCAGGTAATTAAAGTATATGTTAAAAAAGTAAAAGATGTTTTCAGCAGGCATCTAAAACAATACAATGAGGGTACCTGCCTAAGGTAAATAGGCAGGGAGTTCCACAGCACAGGCACTGCCACACTAAAGGATCAGCTTCTTGCAAATTGCAGAGGTTGACTAGAAGATCCTTGGGGTCTCTTCCAATCCTAAAATTCTACGATTCTGTGAAATGCAGACTAGACATTACGTGGCGGCTATGAAAGTGCAAGTTCTGCAGATTGAATCCAAGAGACCATCATTACTGTGAGTCATGGAAGACCTGTCCCTGCCTTACAGGCCCTTTTCCAAATGGCCTGGGAGGGTGGGGTCCTGCCTGACTCCAGCTACAAAAGCTGAGGCTGCTGAACAGAACCTTGGACTGGGGTATTGTTTAGGGGGTTAATTTGTGTGGAGGTGTTGTTGTTGTTGGAGCTGAGCTGGAAAGAGAAGGGAAGCCCAATCTTAGTGGTTCAGGGTATGGGGAGGTATGGTGTTGGGGCAGATAGAGTAAAGGGCACACGGAACAGGCGACCTGGACTATTGAGGTTGTCCTATCAGCCAGCCCTTGAGTCTGCAGCCACTGCTGCTGCTGAGTGCCAGGTCAGCTCTGAATAAGCTCTCCCTTATTCATGATCCGATTGCGGATGAAGAGACCTGGGTGGGTGAGCAGGGTGGAGTTGGTCTCACCCAGCTGTGCTCAGCTGCGTACTTAATGCAGCTTCAGGGTAAACTTGAGAGTTGGGGATGGGGAATTGCTGTGGTTTATAGAAATTTGCCCTCTCTCTGTGCAGTTGTGGGGATTCAGAGTGTGTTTTCCTGGCACTGGGCAATTGGGACAGATTAGGGATTCTGCTGGTTTATTGCCTGCTTTGCTGCCCAGCAGTTTCCCTGCCTGAGCTGAGTCTCAGAGGCACTGTTGAGGACTCCCAGACTGCTGGTTTGAGGAGACTTCAATATCCATGTCGAGGTAACTGGCTCTATGGATGTTCAGAGCTTCATGGCTGTCATGACGACCATGGGGCTTTTCTTCTTCTTCTTGGTATTGCTTTTGTTTGCTACTATGCTATGTATTGTGTTTTTATATTGTAAACTGCCCTGCAGTACTTGGATGGAGGGTGGCATGTTAAATAAATGAATGAATATTGTAGCTAGCATTGCAGGAAGGGGGCTTGCTGAGAAACAGCAATGTTTGACAATCCTACAATGTAGGAAGAGCCCTCCAGACTATTAGCAATCAAATTGTTCAGCATTTCAGCAAGGAGAAGTAGCTAAGATGATAATCTCCACTGTACCACTCCTACTTCCAAACAGCCTATAGGTAACAGTGGACTGGAAGAGGAACGTGTATTGTACACTCAAGTATGTTTGCATACATGATGTGCCATCTAGCTAGGGAGATGCTTTAGACACCTGCATTGGTGCTTGCTTGGTTGCATCAGGATTGGTTTGGACTGCACAAGACAACTCATAGGAGCAGTTCTTCATAAAGTCCTAAGAGCCCTGCCAGATCAAGCCAGAGGCTGACCCTAGTCCAACATCCTGTTCTCAAAGTGGCCAACCAGATTATTATGGGAAGTCTGCAAGCAGGACATGAGGCCACCTGTAATTCCTGGCAACTGATACTTGTGGGATGTACCATCAATCAAGCAGTCAAATATGACATTTCCTGTTGCCTAGAGTGGACACACAGGGGAATGTTGCTCCAGACAGGGAGGACTTCCTGTCATACCTGCTCTGAAGCCTCCCCCCCCCATGTGTGACCAGGAAGATGGGCGTGACCTTAGTAGACCCTGTAAAAGGGCTAGCCACACAGCCATCTTCCCTTTTTCCATTTCCGTCTTTCAGACTTTCTCTCTTCTGGTTCTTAGCCAGCAGCACATGGCTCATGCTTACAGAGGATGGAAGCCACGAGGTAGAAAGTTTGAGGCCTAGCTCAGACTTCTTTTTTCTACAAATGTAACTTGTAACCACAAGGCAAAGCCTGCCTTCAGATTAGTGCTGTGAACTGAACGTAAGTAAACTTTACTCTTACTTTTAAACAAGACTGTCGGGTTATTACTATTTTAAGAGGGAAATAAAAGGGGAAACGTACCAGGAACAATCCAGACTGGACAAGCCAGACTGGAATGCTTAACTTATATGATTCTAACGAATCCATCAACTTACTTCCAGCAATGTGCAAGGGAATGTCCTCTGCTGCTTGCTCACTAGCGTAAGTGAAGAGGGATAATATTTAATCAACCACCCTCTCCTACTTTCCTCAACAGTCCCACAATACTCAGAGGCATAATGCCTCAACTGTATAGAACACAGGCATTGTGACTAGCAGTCTTCTTCTTTTTTTAAAGAATAATACATTATTTAGAATTCAACAATAACAAAGGAAAAAACCGTAGTAATTACTACATCAGTTCATTACAATTGACCAATTTTAACACTAAATAAAGAGTATTTGAAAAGTTACAAAACATCACTTTTAACTTACTCAAGTTTTCATACTGAACTTTTATCTCTTTCTGTGCATATCAAAGAGGAACAAACCGAGGAAAGAGGTACAAAAAAATGAGAGAAAAAAGAAGGGGAAAAGAAGAAGGAAACAAAACAAAATAAACACATTTGACTTCCATTTAGACTCGTTGTATTATTATTTCTGCTATTTTTTCTCACACAGTTCCAAATTATTGTGACTAGCAGTCTTCAATAGCTTTGTCCTCCATTAATCTGTCCAATTCTCTTTTAAAGCCATCCAAGTTGGTGGCCATCACTGCCTCCTGTAGGAGTGAGATCCACAGTTTAACTATGTGTTGCATGAACATGTACTTTCTTTTATGTGTCCTGAATCTTCCATGAGTTCCAGTGAGAGGGGGAGGAAAGCTTTTCTCTTTCCACTTTTTCCCATGTCATGCATAATTCCATACACTTCTATCGTCACCTCTTTATTTAAACCAAAAAGTCACAAATGCTCCAATCTTTCCTCGTATGGGAGTTGTTTTCTTATAAAATCATGTGCATAAGAGATGGCAGTTTTGCAACAGCCACCCCTCTTGGAACAAATCCAGTGAATTTGCATCAATGTATTTGGTGCAAGAGGAGCAGCGAGAGTCTCTTTCTGTGCTGTGATGTTAGCCTTATTTTAATGTTCTGTTTTCTCCTTGTCAATATGCGGCCATCCCTTTTTCTCAACTGAAGAGGGACCATTTAGAACAGCGTGTCTTCTTGCGTGAAACTTTAACCTAAATTGGAAGAAAGTCAAATTGCAGCTCCACCTCAGGCATTTGTATTTATTTTCATTAATACAGATAGAATTTACTAATTGAAAGCAAAACAATACATATACAAGCAATAATTCACAGTTTTAGGTATCAACTTGAAATCAAAATAAGCACCATTTGCAGTTAGGAACATTTGCATGCCACATGTATGTATGTGCAGCTGGTACAGAATTAAATTTGAACACTATTTGCATGGTACGCGTGCTGCATATCAAGTAGTTTGTCACTTCCAAAAAAAGGAACCTAAGGATGCAGAAATGAATTCTACAAGAATCTAAGGATTAATGGTGTGCATTTGGGCAGGGGTAACAGTGAATGCAAAAATGAGTACACAGATGTGACCTCTCTTTGCACTTTTAAGACAGGCCTTCAGCTATCAATTAATTGATTAACTAATTGATGTGGGTAAATTGCCACTGAGTTATATATAATGATGTATGCATGGCTGTAAAGTCCTCTATCCTTTGTTTGGTGAATGCATCTTTATATGCCTGGTTTTGGAAAAGCGCTGTTATTTCTCACAAATTCTGTATTTGTATAAATTAGGGGAATGCTAATCCCCACGACAGGGTGAGCTCCCGTTGCTCGGTCCCTGCTCCTGCCAACCTAGCAGTTCAAAAGCACATCAAAGTGCAAGTAGATAAATAGGTACTGCTCTGGTGGGAAGGTAAACGGCGTTTCCGTGCACTGCTCTGGTTTGCCAGAAGCAGCTTGGTCATGTTGGCCACATGAGCCGGACGCTGTCTGCGGACAAACGGCGGCTCCCTCGGCCAATAAAGCAAGATGAGCACCGCAACCCCAGAGTCAGTCACGACTGGACCTAATGGCCAGTGATCCTTTACCTTTAATCTTTTAACATTAAGTTTTCTGCTTAATCTTATAAAAAGACCAGAGAAAGAAAACATCACTGGAAAACTTTGGGCTGTTCCCTTACCAACCTTACACCTTCACACACTGCTGACTGATCAAATCTCAGCTTTCATACAAAGGGATCACTAAAGGCCCATCCATACCTCAGTTACAGTATAAGGTGGGTGGTGAACCCTTACGCCTCTTTAAATTTTCCCTTATCCATGTGGCATTCTCCAATTACTGCTGTCTCATACTTTCTCCTCCATAAATCCAGAGATTCCCTATGCTTTGAAAATCTGAATAGGGCAGCTACATTGATTGCATGGGGAATCTCCTTATTTCAGGAGCCAAAAGTGTGGGACAGCAGTAGTTGGAAAATGCCACATGGATGAGGAGGAATTAACAATCCACAGTAATCTGAGGTATGGATGGGCCCTAAATCTAGATCATCAAAGGATCAATTTAGGAACAGTGATGGAAGTGTTGTGCTCTGCTCTATTTTTATATGAGGTTTTGATTTCGTATACTATTTCATAGTCATTTTATTACTCTTTGAATCCTTTTCTATAAATTGTTAAGCAGAAGAAAATTGAAATAAATATTGTACTGTAAATGTTCCTGTCTTTTAAACAAAACAGATTTGAAAAATCTAATGCTCCAAAAACTTTCTCTTTAAAAAGTAGCTACTTCACCCAGGCTACATAGCAAGGCTAACCCCAAGGAACCATGCTGATTGGCTGCCAAGGAACCATGCTGATTGTCAGGCTAGTTCACTCCCTATCTCTTCCCATCACAATGATAACAAGGCAACCCTCAATCTCCAGTACCACAAGCCCTGGCTCCTGCTTGAGTAAGCCTACAACTGTCAGGTCAGGTCAGATTCATCTGTTCTCCAGGTCTGACAAGATTTGTACAGTAGAAGAACAAATCTGATCTTGACCTGACCTGCCAGAAAGTCCAAATGGAACAGCCACCAGTGGCCTTGTCCAGTCCAGGCTTGTCCCCTGCCTTGAAGTGTTTTGAATTCATGGATTTAACTGATTGACCTTTGCATTAGCCCAACCTCAGTGTTGCTCACCAGTAAATATTTTCTGGATTCTTAACTCCTCCTTGTTCACATGCTGAATATCTGCAGATTGCCCTATAGCAGGGGATTGATTTTCTTTCTTGAATTTTCTGCTTGCTTGCATGTCAGTTATTTCCTGCTTTCTAACTGTGACCCAGCTTTATTCTGACTATGCTGTAATCTGTAAGGGGCCTGGTATTATGCATGGGTGGTATTTTTGGCAGCAGGGAATTTGTAAGCACATGAAATATCTATACGCCTTATGTGTGCAGAGCATTTTCCATGATCACCACTAGCTACCACAGAATCCTGTCGACAGATACCAGTTGTTGTTTTTCATTTAGAAAAACTGAGGACCCTACCTGAGCTAGAGAATGCATCCTCTAGGTCTAAATCTGGGTTTGGCTCTTACAGATAATCAATAAACCAACATCTTAGAACAATAGCTTTTCATTACTGGGATCTCACCAATGCCTGGCCAAAGTAGCACATATAGACCTAGCGTTTAAGATGTCACATCCACACCAGAACATCCTTAACAAATTACAGTTTCCAGGATCCTTTGGGCAATGCCATGGCTGTCAAAGTGGTGTAATAGTGCTTTAAATGTATAGTGCGGATGTGGTCCGAGTGAGCTGGGAAAGGAATTAGCCGCCCTTAGTCAGAAAGCAGTGTATTCATCTCTAAAAACGAAAGGTGTAAACAGTGTTGCCGGATGAATTTCCCTTGCTCCTCCGTTCTCCCTATGCAACATGAAGAAATAAAGCTGCTTCGCCATTGTGATACTTCAGTTTTATACTGATACCATCAACGTGAAACATTGTGCATTTAAGCCACAGCCATGGTGGTATAAACTGAAGGCACAGAATAATAAATCAGGTCAACAAAGCGACGCACTTTCTCTCTCAGAAGCCGTTTGCAGAATCTATTCCAGAAGTGTGTCCAAGCAAGCAGAAGGACTCCCAGATGGATAAGATGACCCAAGAGGTCTTTTCTGTCTTTAATTTCTAAAATTTGAATACCTTATGGTCCAATGGGTAAATAAGCATTAAGTACGGGTGGGTGAAACATGTCCCTTTTTCTCCATAGAGTTTCTCCACTGTGTTTCTTGGGTACCCTTGGAATCTTGGTACCCTTGGTTTTCCATGCAGGTGGGATTTTAATGGGTCTCCGCCTGAAAAAGCAGTTGTACACTCTCATACATTATAGCCTCAGGCTTGCACTGCTGACTAGTGGTGCTAATTTTGGGTGGGAATACAAAGTGGAATGAGCATCTCATTGAGAATAATGCAATGCTGCTGACACACATCCACTGGTGTGTTTTTTGGGGGGGGGTATTCCAATGTTCATTCAGTCTTTGCTTCCCCTCTTACTCTGTCCAACTTGCACAATAGTTTGTGTACCTAGTGACCTATCATTTTCCCAGAATGAAAGGTAACATTAATTCAATAGACATAAGGGATGTTCATGAAAATGGTTCTCATTAGGGGTGTGCACCGACCTCATTCCCTACCCTGCTTTGCTTCAGCTTCTCTTTTCCTTTGAAGATGTTCCTCTGGAACTCGTGTGTGATTCAAGACCCTTAACCTAGACCAAAGCTAAATATGCGTCTGGTTCATGATTATTGTTTTGAATTCAGATTTAACAGGCTTGTAAATCTTGGGCGTGTTCCAAACTGAACTGAGAAGTTCTTCTCTATGCCAGAACCTAAACTTCACAGGACCTGCAGTCAGTACCCAATAGACAGGCACCCAAAGCCTGCTACTGTCAAAATGCAGGAGAGTTCTTTGACACGATATCCATTTCTCTTGCGGAAGCTTTTATAGATTGTAGTGGAAGGATGTGAACTGCAAAGCAAGATGGCTTGCAGGCACATGCACAGGTTCATTCATGGCAAGTGTGTATGTATGTGTTTAAACAGAGTTTTGTCTGTCAATAAGATGTACAATTAACAGAGAGGAAAAAACAATGGTACAAATTTTTAAAAATCAAGCAAATAAGCCTTTTACTTGGGGACAATGCTGCTTATTTGCACCAGTTCTTCCAGGATGCTTCCAGGTGGCGTAATCTGAAAATGGATCATTGAGATATTGGAAATTGGCAACAGGTTTAGGTGGGATTTTACTTAATGGATATTCCAAGGAAAGGATAAAACCGGGCTAAATGCAGTGTAGAGTGACTGGCTAGCATTCTGATGCCCACAGCATCATGTGGACAATCCAAAGAAGTCAATATGAAAATTTGTCTTTCACACATAAGGAGCACCAATCTCACAGAAAACACCCATTTGAAAGCACCCTCAGTTGTCTGGGGAGATGACTAGTGGGTTGTGTTTGTTTGTTTGTTTGTTTGTTTGTTTGTCCAAACCCACTGCTGTTCCCAAGTGACATTACTTTGTGGTTGAATTCCCAAGAAGATGTTTGGCTGATACTGGAAAGTAAAAATCCTGGTGCACAATATGGTATAGCTCATATTTGTAATGTGGGGGGAGACATTCAATTCAGCTCATATTTAAAGGTAAATGTACCAAAGTCACACTTTTCAAAACAATATTCAAACCAAAAAAATGGCCACCCTTTGAAATTCAGACTTCCCTGAATTTTACAATACGGTTCTCCAGCCAAGTAATGTGTACAAAAGTTCATATGCTAGGTTAAAATGTGCATAAAAATACATTAATCCATTATAATAGCATACCAAAATGCATTATAGTTGAGAAATGTATTTGGAAAAAAATGAGTATATTAGGCAAAGTTGTGTAGGAAAATGTGTGTCTTCAGAGAAATTTGCACTAAAATGCAGATGAATTTTCGTGAGGATTTTTTAGAATGATTCACAAACTGATGTGGAAATGCAGAGAACTGAACTTAAGACTGGAAAAATGAGAAACTGGGTGTTCTACCAAAGGTCAGCTGTTCTTTTTTTTTTTTGGATTTTGAGGCAATAAGGACATTTTTTGATGAAGATTAAACACAGCAAGAAAGAAGCATAGCAAGGCACACAGCTCACCTGCTTCTGAGCACGTTGCACAGGTCTAGCCTGCCTATAGTGTATTATAGCATGAATTGCACAAGAAGCCTAAATGCAGCCTTATTAGCTGGCCTGCTTAGCATTTGCCAATATGCATACATATTAGTACACCAAGAAACATGAAGACTAATAGGATAAAGGTAAGCACTCCAGCTAAAATTCCCTGGTCCCACCTTTGTGGGGATGCTAGACCAAGATAGCCTGTAGGAAGCACAGTTCTTAGAACTGACTTCCATAAAGCACATTTAGGCATGAAACAGCATACAGTGGTACCTCGGGTTAAGAACTTAATTCATTCTGGAGGTCCGTTCTTAACCTGAAACTGTTCTTAACCTGAGGTACCACTTTAGCTAATGGGGCCTCCCACTGCTGCTGCGCCGCCGCCATGTGATTTCTGTTCTCATCCTGAAGCAAAGTTCTTAACCCGAGGTACTATTCCTGGGTTAGTGGAGTCTGTAACCTGAAGCGTCTGTAACCTGAGGTACCACTGTACTGTGACTACTATCATCATCATACATACTACAAACATGACAAGCTGGGATTGGACTTTCTGAAAACAGGTGGTGTTGTTTTCTGAAAGGGCTCAGAAAACCTGTTCCAAACTGAGCCAAGGGAAGATCAGTAATCAGTAACTAAGACTGGGATGCACGTATAGCTGTTTTAAAAAAATGGTTTCTGTAAAACCTACATTGGCAAAAGGGTACATATTATTTTCCTCTATGTTTTATGCATTCATAGATTGCACAATGCTTCAAGGACGACTCAGAGATGCATTTAAGTTTAATGCGTAAAACTGTCCCAAGTTGTGCAACTATTCTTTCTAAGGTTGTGGGCTTTGAGTGGATAAATAAGGGTTTCCTACTATTGTTACTAAGTTTTAGTTTGTTTGCCATTGCTGAGCATGTGAGTTTTGATCTGGAATTATTGTGAGCTATGGTGATCTATGGTGAGGCAGTGTGAAAAATTCTGTAATTGAGTGATTAATTAATTAATTAATTCCATTTGAAGGGTTTAATCCATCTCATCTGAGTGCAGCTTCATGTGCAGGAGGGAATTAGCATTTTGTGCATGAATAACCTGTGGGACCAACCCCGGCGGAGGAAAGTGATACCTGCATGCTTATAAGGTAAAGGACCCCTAGACCAGTGTTTCCCAACCGGTGTTCCCCGGCACACTAGTGTGCCGTGAGACGTTGGCTGGTGTGCCGTGGGAGGGAGGCGGGCGAGTCGGGCGGTGAGAGGCGGCGGCGGCGAGGATCCGCGTCGAGCCGGGGGCGGCTCCGCGGTGGTGGTGCCGAGCGGCGGGGCAGCGCGTGCAAAAGGGAGGAGCGCGAGACAGCGGAGGAGGAGGAGGCCGGCATGTCTGGGCAGCAGCAGCAACAACAGCAGCAGCAACTCCCGGCGACAGCTCCTCAAGCCCCGCCGCCGCCCCCTCCTCCGCCCGCTATCGCCGCCACCACCACAACAGCCGCCACCGCCTCAGTTGCCGCCGTCCCTCAGTCCCTCGCTCTGCTGCCTCCTCCCACCCCCAAAGCTTGGAGGTTCCCCGGCAAGGGGGAGGGAAAAAACTTTCACTTTCGTGCGTCCCTCCCGGCGTGACGCTGCGCGCTGACGTCACGGGGCTGTAATGGTGGTGTGCCGCGAGATTTTTTTCATTAAACAGGTGTGCCGTTGCCCAAAAAAGGTTGGGAAACACTGCCCTAGACGGTTAAATCCAGTCAAAGGTGACTCTGGGGTTGCAGCGCTCATCTCGCTTTACAGGCCCAGGGTGCCAGCGTTTGTCCACAGACAGCTTTCCGGGTCATGTGCCAGTATGACTAAACTGCTTCTGGTGCAACAGGACACCGTGACGGAAACCAGAGTGCATGGAAACGCCATTTACCTTCCTGTCACAGTGGTACCTATTTATCTACTTGCACTTTTTGGCGGGCTTTCGAACTGCTAGGTTGGCAGGAGCTGGGACAGAGCAATGGGAGCTCACCCTGTTGCAGGGATTTGAACCGCAAACCTTCTGATCGGCAAGCCCAAGAGGCTCAGTGGTTTAGACCACAGTGCCATATAGCTCTATTAATCCAGATACTGATTCCCTACACCCAGAGGGTGTGCACTAGGCTCAAATATTGATTCCAAAATAAGATTTACAAAGTAACTCATATTCAGTCTAAAACTAGTTACTGTTTCCATCTGCCAGTCACCCAACTTCAACCTAATTATTATGTCTTCTTTTTGTTTGTTTGTTTTTTTAAAAAATTGTAATACATTTATCGTCTTTACAGTGAAGTTAAAATACTGAAATACCAGGAGAAATGTTTGGTACTGTCTGCAGTTCCACATGGTATAATTGTAAAATATAGAGTGAGATTTTTCTATTCCTGTTCACCAGTTCCCTTTTAGGGAATTCCATTCCCATATCTTCAAAACCTGCAATATAAACAGCAAAACCTGATTCTGGGAGGAAGAGCCTCCAGCACAACTGATTACCATAAGCAGGAGCCCACACATTTAAATCAAAAGTCAGCTGAGTTGGAAAAGGTTTAAGTTTTTCAATAAATTATTTTTATAATGACTATAAAATTTATATGGGACCCAGGGTTTGCTACAAGGAAACACTTTAACTGTACCTGTATTGCTGGTAACATTTCTTGAAATATAAAGCCGACAATCAGGTATCTGAAAAACTCGATGTACTAAAAGATTATAATATGAATTTAGCCAAGTAATCAAAGAGAGAATCCACTGTTTTATTTGTGTAATTTAGTAAGACACTAGGAGATGACAGGAGAAAGAATATAACTTAATTTTTAAAAGAATAGTTGAACTGTAAAGGGGGGGGAGTGTATTTGTATTAAAAATATGGAACTATGGCTCTCATATAACTATATTTCTTGTATCATTTTTAGATATATTCCTTGCATCATTTTTAGATATAATGTTCACAGTAAATTATTAAACATATAAAATTATTTTATAGAGTTCATGAATGCTTCTAACTTGGGAGCCTAACAATCACTCACTCACTCTCTTTTTCAGATTTCATGGAAAGATGTATGACACTTGATCATTCCCCTGTATTTCTGTAGTTCAGAGGTGAACACAGGTCCTTATGTAATCAAAAAGGCACCATCCACAATTGCACACACACAGAGAGAGAGGCTAGGCCATGTTTGTAGAAAAGCAAAAAAAAAAAAAAAAAAAAAGCAGTTGTGCATTTGGCTTCTCTATATTAATTGGAAAGTAAGCGGGAAAGGAAAGCAACCCCCCCCCCCGCAAAAAAAAACAACAGCTCACTGAGGACTGAGCTATGGAATGGTGACTGACTAATAGAAAGCCAGCCGGGGGTGAGAATGACATCATTCATCCTGGAAGAGGGTGTGGCTGGCTGGCTGGACCAATGAACAGAAGCACTGCCCACTAAAGCATTTTATTGTAGGTCCCATTTATGTTCTCATGCAGAGGTTGCCAAGTGACAACTACTGTATTGGTGACAGTTTAAGGACATCCTAATCTGGAGGGTGTTGGAGGAGACTCTTGAGAGTCCCATGAAGAAGATCAAACCTATCCATTCTTAAGGAAATCAGCCTTGGGTGCTCACTGAAAGGACAGATCCTGAAGCTGAGGCTCCAATACTTTGGCCACCTCATGAGAAGAGAAGACTCCCTGGAAAATACCCTGATGTTGGGAAAGATGGAGAGCACAAGAAGAAGGGGATGACAGAGGACGAGATGGTTGGATAGTGTTCTCGAAGCTACCAGCATGAGTTTGACCAAACTGCAGGAGGCAATGGAAGACAGAAGTGCCTGGTGTGCTCTGGTCCATGGGGTCATGAAGAGTCGGACACGACTAAACAACAACAATCTGGAGAAAGTTAGTCATCCTGCTTAACTTGTTCTAACAGAGATTTAAGTATCATAAGCTGTCTCTGTTTTGGTTGAGATCATGCTTACAAGAAGGTAGTAGCAAAGTGACCTGACGTGATCTGTCTTTATTCACTTGGCATTGTGAGTTATGCGGCCCATGTGCCAATTGCTGGTGTCAAGTACACAGTTTGGCAGCTCAATTGCCAGTGAAGTTAATGGTAGAGCAGTCTCTCTATAGGGCATCCTTCTTAAAAGCACTTGCAGAAAGAGTTGCAGAACAGTTGCAGAAACCTCTGTCATACCCAAAGGATTGGTCCAATGAGCAATAATAGCTACTTGTATAACCTTAAGTCTGCCCTTTGGCAGAGGTATTGAAAAAGATTGCCAAGGGGAAGCAGTTCTTCACACAGCACTTAGATAAACTGTGGAATCCACAACATGTAGTAAGCGTCATCAAAAGAGGATTAAGAGAAGTTCATAAGGGATAACTCTATCAGTGGCTACCTGCTATGGTGACTATTTGCTACCTCCAGAATTAGAGGCAACATGCCTCTGAATACCAGGAGCTGGGACATCATCAGGAGAGGGCTACTGCACTCCGGTCTTGCTTGTGGTCTTCTTTCCATAGGCATCTCGTTGTCCATTGTGGGGGGAAAGTCTTATGCTGACAGGCCTTTGGACCGATCTAGCAGGGCTCTTATTTTCTTATGAATGTGCTGTGTGATTCTTCCCCTTAGCTTCACTGATGGATGATGGAAATGCAGAACATGGTATTGGGTTGCGTCCAATGCTTCATGCACAGAGTTCCACTCACACAACAGGACCTCCCCTTCCTCTCCCAATCTGCTCCAGAGGGGCCCCCAGATTTTGAAGGAGCATGGGGGAGAGGAGAGCCAGGTTTGGTTATGCAACTGGCAGTCTGCTGTGCCAACGGAACAGTGACAATGAGACAACATAAGTAGATATTTGGAGAGCCATTATTTTTGCTATTATCTGGATTATGGTATTTTTACTGTTAGGCCTTTCTATGATTTATCAGTGGATTGTTTTAATTTTATTGTACATGTATTCAAAAATCCACTGAGCTTGATGGATTTTGTAAAAAGAATGGTTATGTTAGAATTGCATCCTTAATAGATAAGACATCTACATTCCCTAATTTCTCATGAAATTGTTTGAAGTGTTTGTTTTGCTTTGTTTTTACCTTCATGCCTCTTTTGAAACTGATTTGTGCTACTGGATAAGCATGTGAAGTTTGGTTGTTTCTGTTCCAAAAGCATTAACAATTTTCTCTGTCCAATTTTTCATAGTGTATAGTAAAAAAAAAGAAGAAGAAAGACATATCACTTTCAATAATATTAGTGTGCCAAAACATTTCTCCTTATGGGCAATGGCATCAACAAACAAGCTGTTAGAATGAAGCATTATATCAACACTGCAAGTCTTGTTTCTTTCATTCTTGAATGTTATGTGCATTGCATCTGAAGCAGTGCACAAGAGAGCAGAAATAATAAAATAGTTGGAACAAAAAGTATTCCCCTCCCAACATAAAACAAAATTCAAATGTGGCAGGCATAAAATAATGCCCAAATGTTTTCAAGGGGGAAACAAAATGGCTGTAGTGGTTAGGAGCGGTGGATTCGTAATCTGGTGAACTGGGTTCGCGTCTCCGTTCCTCCACATGCAGCTGCTGGGTGACCTTGGGCTAGTCACACTTCTCTGAAGTCTCTCAGCCCCACTCGCCTCACAGAGTGTTTGTTGTGGGGGAGGAAGGGAAAGGAGAATGTTAGCCGCTTTGAGACTCCTTCGGGTAGTGATAAAGCGGGATATCAAATCCAAACTCTTCTTCTTCTTTTTAGAAATAGAAAAGTACCAAATACAGCTTCTGATATCAAGCAAGATATACTGTATTTTTCTGTGTATAAGATGATATTTCCCCCCCCCCCAAAAAAAATTAAGTTTAAAATCGGGGGTCTTCTTATACACAGCCAGCACTGCAGTGAGAGAGAGTGAGTGAGCCAGGTAGGGGCAGAGAGCTGATAGTGCGAGCGCCCCCCCCAGATGTTGCACCCGGTGCGGCTGCCCCCCCCTGCACCCCCACGCTACGCCACTGCCGTGATCAACTCCCGCCCAGAAACCAATGTCCCCACTATGGAAGGACATGTGGATCCAGAATTGGCCTCCACAGTCACTTACAGACTCATTGTTAAAGCCGTGTTTATGGAAGACAATCTTACTTGGCTATGAGTGATCACCAAAGATGAAGAGAAAGAGTAGTACTGTATACATAAATAAATTTCTATACAATTTAGGTAGTTCTGTCCCTATAATTCCCAAAAGAAAAGCTCTCTGCTCTTATCTGTTTGAGAGGTTACAAAACCATAGGTGACTGAGGCCAAATCCTTGGAGAAAAGGCCACAGTTAGCTCAGCAGCCTAAATTTGTGAAAAAACATCACTCGTTGCTGCTTCCGTCTGTAGCAAGGTATCCAGAGCATACACTGCTGCAGTACACCTTCTCCTTTAGGAGGAAAGTTAATCCCATCTAAAACAGGAGATATCAGCGCATACATGGGAACTAGACTCAGGATATGCCGCATTTTTGTCTTTAAGATCAGGATTTTCTACTTCGAAATGTTAGACAAAATGATACTTGACACACAAAGACTGGCTTTATTGATTTGAACTTTATCAACCAGACTCAAATTGATGGTTCTTTTTAAAGTGAAGCGATACTCTTTTTTGGCCAGGAGATGGCGCTGTGGTTTTTCAATCGCTGGCCCGAACGTTTACCGGAAAGACTGTGAAGTTCATGTCCAGGTTTCTTTCTTTAGTGGAGAAAAAGACATTAAAAAGAAAAACTACTACTTCATAACTTTAGAATAAAGAGGCACATTTAATAATGTATAAACATGTAGTTAAGGGGGGAGAGTTTCTAATCACATGCACGTGATCTGTAAATATTATTATTACCTCCATGTCAAATGCACTGTATTCGGGGCCGTTTTATTTTTATGCATATATCAGCCTCTTTACTTTTCTGACACGTTTTTAAATGACAGTTTACAGAGAACTGAATAAAGGTGTTCATTTGTCACGTGGGCATTGTGCATTTGTTTTGTTAAGGTAATACACACGTTCAGCAGGGCGGAATAAAAGTATTGTAGCCAGTTTCCCCAGGCCTCGCTCAAAGAAGTCATGGTTGTAAACTAACACACACACACACACACACACACACACAATGTCTTCCCCAATTGATAACCTTTGTGTGTATATTAAACGGATCTGCAGCATAAAGTCTCAAGCCTTTACCGTTTTGTTTAATGCTTCTATAACGCGGCAGAAGTTGCAGCAGAAGTTGCGGGTGCTGGTCTGCTGACAGGCATTTACCACTCTTCAACTAAGCCCATCCATATTTGCTTTCGTGATCTCCACCAAGGCCCCTCGATCACTTTGTCCTGGCGATGCTCTGCCTCGCCCTAGATCCAGCAGGACCCACGTACTGCTTACAAAGAGTTCTGCGCCAGAATTTAAGAGAACTGAGTTTTGAATGGTTATTAAAGACGGTATTGATTTAGAATTTGAGCTGTGAGAATCAACCTAAATCCAGATCAACCTGGTTTGAGGGCTTGTGGGTCGGACAACTAAGCATACCTTGACTACTTTTAATAAAATATGTTTTCTGCCTTCTAAAATGGTGCTTTCCCTGCACAGGAAATTTTCTCTCCGCTGGCGCTCTTTGCCCCTCTTGAGGTCGTGCTTACGAAACTGTAAAATGCACAGCTAATGGGATTGTTTTAATTACGGGATCAGTTCCTGGGGGTCGTGTTGATTTAACCCTGTTTGTGCAGGCGGATAAAAGGGAAGCAGTTTCCAAAGGAAAGGTGCGAGGACGCCTCTTCCTGCGCGTTTTCCTCCTCCTCCCTCTCCGTGGCGCGCACGCGAGGCTCTTCACAACTTTCCTGCGTGTGAGGGCATCGCGGTGCGTTGCAGAGAAGAATCAGAAGCGAACGCTGCAACTGTTTCAGAGTCTGTCGCTGTCCAGCACGCCCAAAGACAGGCAATTTAAATGAAAAGGGTTATTTCAACGAGGCAAATAGGAGGGGAAGTGTGGAGAGAATTCATTTGGAGCTTCCTAGATGCAGACTCTTTGGGGCATTTTCCCACATGAGATCTTCCGAGATCTTCTTTGTGGTCTGTGGATCTCTAGTTCCCCTCGATTAGAATACAGTTTTGTCAGTCGCTTCTCTTCCCTCCTAACCAGTGACCTGGCTATTGGAGACACACAAGTAACCATTTGGTGAGCTCCTATGAGGGTTTGGCGAGCAGTGCTAGCACCACTGAATCCATGAAGGTCCAGCGCCGAGGGCCTTCTGGCGGTTCCCTCATTGCGAGAAGCAAAGCTACAGGGAACCAGGCAGAGGGCCTTCTCGGTAGTGGCGCCCGCCCTGTGGAACGCCCTTCCAGCAGATGTCAAAGCGATAAACAACTACAGGAGACATCTTCAGGCAGCCCTGTTCAGGGAAGTTTTTAACGTGTGATATTTTATTGTATTTTTGGTTTTTATGGAAGCCGCCCAGAGTGGCTGGGGAGGCCCAGCCAGATGGGCGGGGTATAAATAATAAATTATTATTATTATTATTATTATTATTATTATTATTATTATTATTATTATTATTATTATTATGAAAGGTTGATACAGTTTGTCAGAAAAGGCCTTGGAGATCTTTCGATCTCTCTCTCCTCTTCCTCGCCCCCTGATCACACAGGTAAAACCCCACACGTTACACTCGCCATGGGGCTTAAATTAGCCACGGATCCACAACTCTGCTCCATTCCCTGCAGTGAGGAGTGCAGCAGGATCCTAGGCGTTTTTCATCTAGAAACCTGGCTCACAGAGTCCACAGAAAATGTGCGTAGAGTTGCAGCCTTATTACCGCGCAATCCTATGCGTGTATACCCAGAAGTCCGTGCGTGTTGAATGGGGCTTGTTCCCAGGTAAGTGTTCATGGCAGCCTTCGTCGCCAGTGGGTCGGGCCCAAAACATGCACGCAGGAACAATGCGTTTGGCAACATAGTTTGACATCAAGAAATCGAAACGAGGAGAGCGAGAGATCAGTAAACCACTTAAGTGCGTTTGACTGGGAGAAAGAAATGCAATCTCGGCATTTTACTTACAGCCTCAGTTGCAGCGAGGTCCTATATTACCAGAAAAGCAAGTTCCAATGATTTTAGGGCAGGGTACCTAGCACACTGACAGGTAGCCGGACTCTAAAATGTGTTTACTCAGAAGTAAGACGTGCAAGTGGTGTGACTGACTTCCTAGGCTTGCAGCCTCCTCCCTCATTTTGTTGAGAAATCGGTGGGGCGTCTTCCAGGTGAATCTGGTTCAAATTGGGGCACCACATTTCATTTAAGCGAGTTGCGAGAAAGAATCCACGTATTCGGGTCTGTCGCCCTTTGTGAAATGTCCAGATGAGATGAAATGGGTGGGGGGTGGGGAGAAGGAAACCATCAAACCTTGGATCTACTGCTACCCCTTAATATCAGCTATTCTCGAGATGTCAAAGAAACGATGAATATTTCCCAAGCTTTGCACAGCTTTAGGGATAGGTGCTATTCCGCTCGCCGTGAAGCTGTCTTTAATCTTTATAAAATATGCCTTGTTACCGATAAACCTGCCTACGGCTACACATTCATCACGGGGGTTTCATTGCGAAAGAAAGCACAACTTTTTGGACTGTCTGGGGACTTTTTCCCTTTTTTTAACGTAGGCATTTATGTTGAGAGTAGAGTTGTGGGACTGCAATCCCCACGTGGCACAGCCCGAACTGACCTCAGAGGAATCGGAACTATCTCTGATATTATTAGAAGTCTGAAGAAGAGGTTGTGGCTCCTGGGCTGCGGTTCTAACCACAGTCTGCTGGCAGTAAGTCCCACTGAAGTGTCATGAGTTGTCTCGGGAATACCAGTTGAATCGGGCAGTAGCTGGAGCAATTCCATAGATTTTGAAAGGGATACACAAGTTTGCTTGCTGGTAGTTGTTTGTTTGAAAACTAAAGCTACAATCCTAAACACACTGAACACAATGGGACTTCGGAGTAAACATGCATAGGGGTTGCTATGAGTGTCCTACTCGAGTAACTTCATCAAGAGTTATCTATCGCAGACTGTTAGGATTCACACATGCCATGCATGGCTCGGGTGCCTCATCATCACTCTTTCGACACGGAGGTGCACATGTGAACTGCCTCCGTTTATTAAAAAATGTTGTGGGTGGGTATTTGCGTTTTAGAAGGCGCAACACAGTCCTTAGCGCTCTTCTCATAAGTGCAATATACTGTTTGATTTGCTTAAAAAACTACGCATATGCGATCTCGCTCTTGGAGTCTTAGCACTTACTTGGAGCATATAAGTCAAGTGTGCTGAGGTTGTGGCGTTGCTCTGACGCGTTTTAAACATTCAAATGTGATCTGGCAGTCGGTCCGCGGGGAACTGCTCGCTCTTTCCATAACAACCTGCCTGGGCCTGTTTTTGGCTGTTCTGAGGAGTCTGCAACGCCCACCAACCCCACTTTGCCTTCCTTGGGCCGTGCGTAATGTCAGGGCAAACCTCGGCCTGTTCTAGGGAGACATTTTGCACGTCGTGAATTGAATGTCTTGCTTTTGTGATGGGGCATAATTCTCCCAGCCCTGCCTGCTCGCCCCAGTTGCAAATTGAAGGACCGCCCCGGAGTCTAGGAGAGTTCACCGGCAGTTTACGTTTCTTGGGCATAATGGCCAAGTTGCTTGATTTGTTAGCGCATTCCGCGCCTGCCTTCGCCTTCTTCGCCCTATAGACCCGGGCAGCAGGCTGCCTGCAACCACCGACATAATGAAAGCGAGGGAGCCTCGTCAGTGACATAGGGCTTGCGCTACAATTAAACCAGGTAACGAGACACTGGGCAGATGTGTTTTCATTGCACTGTAAGATAAATGCAGTGTTAAATGCCTGACAACTTCCCAGAAGCAATCAGCAAAAGTTTACGAGTGCATAAACCACAAAGACCAATTCCTCGGGTATTTTTTATATGCCCCGCATTTAAAGCTTCTATAAATTCTTCTGCCGGCTTCCAAACTAAAGTTAGTGGCGACTATTAAACAGCTACCTTCCTCCGGGGAATGCAAGGGGGGAAAGAGTTTGCTAGCAGAGGAGCTCGAGAAGTTCGGGCGCAGAAATGGTTGGGAACTGTGTGTATATAGCTCTCGGAGGTTTGCAGGAAGCCTGCAGCTTCTGAAGGCAGCGGGACAAGCCCTGGAGATGGTGGCAGGCAGCACGCAGGGGCGAGGGGAGGCAGGGAGGGACTAGATGGGAGCTCGCAGAGAGGGTAATGCTGTGTTTAATCAGCAAGTCACTGACCCTCTTTATGACGAGGAAAGGAGGATCGACTCGCTGGGGGAAACAGAAAGGCACTCGGCGCCTCGAATCTCATTGCATTTGGTGTGACCTTACACTTCTCCCACCTGCTCGCTGCAGAGTGGTCCACCTGTCCAGAGAGTGACAGGGCATCAATCACTCAGCTAACCAGTCCCTCATTTTTCCACGCGATCAGGCAGAGCTTGGATGCTGGTGGTGAGGAAACGCCTTCAGCACCATTAACAGCAATCTGAGCTGTTCAGTCTCTCCTCTCTCCAACTGTGTACTGAGCAAGGTAAGCCGCCATCCGAAAAGTTTCAATAACAACAGCAGCAGCAGCAGCAGCAACGACAAAGGATGCGTGTAAATGAAGCATCGCAGATCAATGAAGAGGAAGCCCGTCTGTCTTCCAAAACAAATTAAAGTTATTAGCGGATAAAAAGGAGATTCTCCATCATCACGTTTATAGTAACAGTCTCCCATATCCCGGAACTTTTAGAAGTTGATATTAAATAGGGAAGAGCTTGCTCTGATACTTAACAGGGCTTTCAATGTATGGTTCCAGCGAAAATGAAGTTGCTAATTGAGAAACAATAAGCTGTGATAGACATGGGCAGAGCCGTTTGTAAGAAGATTGTAAGAAGGTGGGGAGTTTGGGAACCCGCCAGGGACTTGAGTGGAAGTCAAATGATACTTGCGGGGGGAGGAAAGGGGGGTCTCTTTAATAGGCTTGACTTGCTTCTCATTAAATGGAGAGACACCAGGGTGACTGTGTGTATCATACTGGAGTCCTCGCTAGATGTAAATCTCCAGTCAATAGTGGGAAGGGGGATGGAGGCTGCGGCTGGGCTTCTTTTCATTCTTTTCCAGGTGAAAAATTCAAATGGAGTCTGTTGTCGCCTGCTCCTTTTCTCTGCTGAAACAAGACACCCAACTGTTCTGTTATTGCCATTCAAAAACAAGGTTCTGTGGCAAACCTCATTTGTGAATCTATTACAGAGATTAATAGATTATTTCTTCTTTTTCAACTAATTCTCAGTGGGGAAATTTAACCATATGGTAAGGAGAGAATTAGAATTTCATCACATTAGAGCAAAATGTAATGAAAAGAGTCCAGCACCTGGGGCCAACTGTGAAAGACACAATTAAAAGGGTTTTAATGAAACCAGAGAAACCCAAAATTTCATAGCCTTCAGTTATTCTGTCGCATAAGAATGATTTAATGGAAGTGTTGGGAAATATTATTTAGTGATGTCATAAGAACGGAGGGAAACATATAAAACCCTGCTATAATATGCCCTGGGCTTGTAGAAGGGATATAATACAAACAGAATTGGGGGAGGGGGGTTTTCTTCTAGACTAGAGGATCAGATGGACCCACTTTAAAGAAGGGTCTCGCTCCTTGACTTCATTGTTACGTTCCGGCTGCCCGAAAAGTATGAAGGGGGTGGGTGGGTTTGAGAACAACAATTCGAATAAAACATGAAGATAATATAGAGTAAATACTGGATTACGCAAGCAGTCCTTGCTCCTCACTTAGAGTAATAGCTGTCTATCCATCTATCCCGAAATTAAGGAAGTCCCATCCTTTAGAAATGCTCGCTAATAAGAAACGCCATCCTCAAACTGTAAATCTGTGGCTCTTTGATTTAAGATGACTGAATTGGCAAGGCAATCTGAAGAGAAATTTAATAGGGGAAATGGGGTCCTGTGCTTTCAACAGTGGAGCCTACTTCCAAGGGTAGGGCTTTAGGCGAAATTGGTCCTTTTCACACCCAAGTCCTTGGTTTGGAAGTTGGGTGTGGAGGGAGGTGAATCCTCCTCCCATAAACACCTCCACTTCAGTTGATTGCAGCCTAAAGGTGGGTTTTACGCTTATCCACTGCAAAGGAGCGTTGTACCGCGGGAAGGTGGGATGAGGGTGGATGAAGAAATGGCGGTAGATAGGAAACATCACTTTGCCAAAACTGCGAGTAAGACTAGGGAGCGTGCGCTCAAAAGTGAACAGCCGTTGCGAGAAATGGGTTGAGCCCAAGGTGAAGTTCGAGGGCCAATAAACAAGCAAGCGGCTCCTTCCCGCCTCCCCACCCCCCTCCGCCTTCGCCACGAGCTGGACGTAAACAGCGCTGGCGTGGAGAGCGTCATTCTGGCGTGGGCGCAAAGTTCGCAGAAGTCCGCTGGCAGCCCTGGCAGGAAAAGTGTGCAGCCCGCCCGCCCGCCCACCGACCCCCTTTCTCCCCCCACCTCGGCCTCGCCGCTCTATAATTTGCTGAAGGAGGCCAAGAGCATTATTCGCCCTAAGTAGGGCTTTTAAGAGTGCTCATTGAGGAGTGAAAGTCGCCACACATGTCAAGCTTTAAAGGCAGTTGTTGGCTTCCTAATAGGACACAACGCCTTGCAAACATATGCGTGAAGCTGTGCCTACAGATGGCAGCGAGAAGAATGGAGCAGGCGCCTTTTATAAAGCGCGAGCTGCTGCCTGTCGTCTTCTCCTCCAGACCTGTGTGTGAAATGAAAACTCCTCCGACTCAGGGCCAAGCCTAGCGCCTGGGCTCGTTTGTTACCGTTTTAATCCTATTAATTAAAACGTTAACCTGATTGGGTAGAAAGCTCTGTCCCAACAGGCGAGGCTTCTTCATAATAACCTTCTCGGCGAGATAATGAGGTAAAAGACTCCCCCGTCTGTGGTGGTGGCGGCGGCGGCGGCAGTGGTGACGGGCGGGTGGCGGCAGAAGCAGCAGCAGCGAGCGAGCGAGCGAGCGAAAGCTGCTCCTTCCCCCCCCTCCCTCCCCTGCCTTTCTCCCCTCCCTTGATGGGTCCCGGAAATCTCTTGAAGGTGAATCCAAGCAAGATAAACGGTGCGAGAGGCTCGCTGGCAGCTCACAATGCCTGAGCCCTTCACAGGGTGAGAGGAGAGAGGCGCGGAGAGCCAGCGAGACCGAGAGCGAGCGACGCGCGCTGAGGGGAGAGGAAGAACGCGCGCCAAAGAGGCCGGCCGAGCAGCCTCGCCTCAGAAACACGCGAACGGCGGGAAGAAGAAGAAGAAGAAGAAGAGGGAGCAGGCGGCGGAAGAGCCGCTTTCCGAGGGAAAGGGAAGCCACCTCAGAGCCCGCCGCAGCCCGACCCCCGGCCCGGCGCCTCGGCGGAGAGGAGAGGGGGAGGGGGCCTGGGAGGGCGACAGCGGCACGAGGACTTGGAGGAGGGGAGCCCGGCGGCGGCGGCGGGGACCATGGAGCGGGCTCTCAACCTGCCCACTGATGAGGACATATTCCACAAGAGTTACAGCGCGTCGGCCAAGAGGATGGAGTCCGCCTTTCGCTCGCCGCCGGGGCTGGAGCTGGTCGCCCACCAGGCGCCGCCGCCGCGCGAGTCCCGCCAGGCGCCGCCGTCTCCCCTCGGCTGCTACGAGCCGGGCGACTCCGAGGTGCTGCTGAGGGAAGGCGCGGGCGCCGGCGCGCTGGTGGCCGGCGACCCTCTGGGCGGCTCGGTGTGCGTCAAGTACGGGCCGGGCCCGACGACGAGCCGCAGCTCGGTGGCCGAGAGCAGCGGCGGCGAGCAGAGCCCCGACGACGACAGCGACGGGCGCTGCGAGCTGCTGCTGCGGGGCCCCGGCGGAGGCAGCGGCGCCGGCGTGGTGGTGGGCGCGGGGGGCGCCCTGCTGAAGGCGCCCGAGGGCGGCGCCTGCTCCAACAGCCACCACGGCCCGGGCGGCGGCGGCGGCAAGAAGTCCAAGGAGCAGAAGGCGCTGCGCCTCAACATCAACGCCCGCGAGCGGCGGCGCATGCACGACCTGAACGACGCGCTCGACGAGCTGCGGGCCGTCATCCCGTACGCGCACAGCCCCTCCGTGAGGAAGCTCTCCAAGATCGCCACGCTGCTGCTGGCCAAGAACTACATCCTCATGCAGGCGCAGGCCCTCGACGAGATGCGCCGCCTCGTCGCCTATCTCAACCAGGGCCAGGCCATCTCGGCCGCTTCGCTGCCCAGCTCGGCGGCGGCGGCGGCTGCTGCGGCGGCCGCCTTGCACCCGGCGCTCGGGGCCTACGAGCAGGCGGCGGCGGGCTACCCTTTCAGCGCCGGCCTGCCGCCCGCCACCTCGTGCCCGGAGAAATGTGCCCTTTTCAACAGCGTCTCGTCCAGTCTCTGCAAACAGTGCACGGAGAAGCCTTAAAAAGAGACACGTCGCGGACTCCACAGCCCGATCCCTCTCCGTCCTTCCTTCCCTCTGGGCAGGACTTTCGCTGCAGCAGCCGCCTTGATAGGGGGAGGAGGATCTGGGGGCAAAAGGGGGACTTGAGTGCAACCGAGACCTCAGCGAAATTTAGACACACGCACGCAAAATCGCAATTTTTGAGGGGTGTATGTTTTTGGGTGAGTGTGCGCAAAGAGATATAGCAGATCGGGAGGGGGGGAAACAAATCCTCTGTCCTCCACATGGTTTCTTAAAAACTTCCGAGTGCTGGGAACTTTTTCGATAAGCAGCCAAGGACGGGGAGGGGGGATTGGTTGGGCTTGGGCGAGGGATAGATGTGGTGGAAGCAAGTTGGATTGTAAACTCAGACAAATCAAGAAGGGCACTTAAAAAGTTTTTTTAAAATGTTATTTTATTTTATTGCTTCTGAGCCAGGAAACAAGCAAACTTGAAATGTAGACTAATTGAGATTAGACGCGCGCAAAATTGCTCTGAAAATACTTGTATTTTTTATTTTCTCTGAACTTTTGAACCTGTGAAAATGCACAAAGTTTGGTCGGGGAGTGAGCTTAAAATGATGCAACAAAACTCCTGTTCGTGTGGCTGAAGTATTGGAGGTTTATTTTTTTAAAAGATGTGCACCTTGTTTCTTTTCACTTTGCAATCCTGTGTACAAGAGGACACGATATTTATTTCAATGGCCCTTTCACGCCAACAGTATCCATCCTGTGTTGAGGTCATGGGTCTTCTGTGAATTTTCTTTTCAATGCTTCTTAAAATTCCCATTAACTTAAAACTTTGTGCCAAGTGTTTTAAAACGTTGATTTGCCAAGGACATGTGAACCAGAAATCTTGATGTATCGGAGCTGCTGAGGCTTATGAAAAGGTCATTCTGGGTTTTAAGTTGCATCATCCCTGTATTTATAAATTGAGCTTTAATAAATTGCTTCAGTCCAAAAATGAGAGGAGAGGTGTATTCTTAATTGCTTAATGAACTGGACTGTTGGTGACTAGAAATTCTTTGCAGCATGAAGGGATTTGTTTCTAGTTATTTACTGTGATAACAAGGCATCAGACAATAGTTCCTGTCAGGAATTTGCAAAACATGTTTTTTTTTTCAGATGGTAGTGTTTGGTTTCTCAAAAGGAGTGAATAAGGCGAATTTTTGACTATTGATTATGAAAGTTATTTAAGCTGAAGGTGGTCATCTGCCTTAGCCGTTGTTTTACATGCGTTTCACCCAGAATGATGATATAAGGCCCAGGAGTAAATGAATTTCTGTTTCCCTCAAAGGTGGAATTGAAAATGAGTTTGTATATGGGTGGCTTCCTTAACCAGCCCATAGCCCTTTCAAGTTGCGGTACTGGGAGTGAAGGTGCTTAACAGAACAACTCAGTTAAGTGGAAGTCGGTTTTGCCCCAGTTTGCATCCTAACTCTAACCACACTTACCTGGAGGAGAATCCCAATAGTTCAGTAGATTTTTCTTCTGCCTAAGTGTGCTCAGCATTGCAGGGTGAAACAGGTTCAAATCTGTTCTAGCCAGACGGGGTTGCAGTAGACGGGGGCAAACAGCCTCTGCAGAGGCTGTACAATCTTGCTTTAAACACACTATCTTGAAAATCAATCCCATCCGAAGTCAAATAAACTTATTCCTAAGGAAAATATGTAGTTTGGAGTCTGGGCCTTGATATCAGCATTTAAACTTCTGCATTGTGGGTAGGATGAGCATCAATAGGACTTGAGACGTCTTATCTCTTAACTTTGACAAAACTGGATTGTGAATCATGGTGCCAATCAAGCGTAGATCCCGAAAATCTTTATTTCCCCTCCCCACGCTTTCTTCCCACCTCGACGGGGCTTGGTATTTTCCACTACTTGCTGATAATCCAAATTCAGTCTGTCAGCTCTGGATGGCAAAACGAGAGCCGTGTTGGATCTGTTGGCAGGTCATGGATGTGTAAAGAGTGATATATGTTAAATAGGTCAATCAGATGATGACAGCGATGTATGATGGTTTGTATGTGTATCTATGTCGGAAAGAATCTTTATTAAAATATTTTGAACAAATCCTTACCTCCCTGTGCTTTGTAAGAGGGGCGAAAGAATACACCCCCATTCAGCCCTTTTGCTTTGTGCAGATCAAAAAAGGGGGAGACCCCTGTTGTATGAAGGCATAAGGCGTCGAGATGACCTTGTTGTTTGCCTATTTTTGGTTCATGTTTAGAAGGGAGGGAAGGCTTCTTGTCAGGACGCATCCAGGAGCAGGGGATAAAGGCCGTCAGTTTCTTGCTTTTAGGAAGATTGAAGGCTGTCCTCATGCTACCTATGGGAAAGAGACTCTGGGGTGGAAAAACTCCACCTCTTTTTGTATGGTCCTCAAATGCCCGTGGATAATACGGATAAGATCTCGAATCAGGTACAGGTATTAAAGGGCACCTCCAAAACGCTCTAGGTGGTGGCTCTGCCCTACCTGTAGCTCGCAGGTGGCTGACTCTCTCTCTCCCCCCCCCCCCCGCTCAAACGCCAGCAAGCCTTCCCCTCTCCCATAGAGCAGCTAGAACCTCTCTTCTGTCGGGGAGGCTGCTCTGGCAGTGTGAACGTCCCGCATGTGTTAGTGCCTGCGGGGCACAGATTCCGGATTGCAGCTGCGCTGGGTGCCCGGTGCCACTGCCCGCTGCTAAGTGCAGGTCTCTGTTTGTGGCGCCCTTCCGATGTCTCCCCGCGGATGCCCTCAGATGGCGCGACAGGCGAAGGCGAGCGGGGGGTAGGTGGGCAGCGGATAAATATTTTCTGCCCCACTTGGCCTCGAGAGAGAGAGAGATTAATCAGAACCTGTAACTTTTCAGGATTCATAACTGTCCAGCGCGGTTAAGGCAGGCCAGACAGGGTGGGCAGGCAGCTTCCTCGCCCCCAGGCGCCAGGAGGAACCGTCTCTCAGTATTTACTAGACAAAGCCTGGGTGCGTCTAATTATGATTATTAAAACAATTTCCATGACGATGTCTAATATTATGTTAATTTGAAAACAACTGTGTATGAAAACTGTCGACTATAATACCTAAATTCATTTAATGAAACACATCGTTAAGGCAATTAGACCTCCTGGATGTGATTAAGGAACATAATTACGACACTGTTCTGCGCCGTAATTGGGTGTCTTTAATCAAGGGGTAAAGTGATCAGCAACACAGCCATTAGTTTGTATTGTTCTGTCTCTGCTGTCCATCATCCTGATTAGGAATTAAGCACAGCCAGAAGCCAGATTATCCCTCCTTCTCTTCCTCCTCCTCCACCACCATCACCACCATCAGTGCCCCACGCACACTTCTTTCTAGATGTGCGAATGTGAGCGTCGCCAGGCTCCTTGGATGAGAGCACCGCGCAGGCTTTCCCCTTCGCAGAAGAAGGGTGCCCTCCAAAGGCGCAGACAGCCTTTTCCTTCCCTTCTTGCCAGGGACAGGAAGGAGGACAATATTAGGGGAAGGATGGGGGTTTGATAAACGTGCAACCTTATCAAGCAAAAATGACTCTGGGGTGTTTTAATTCAGCGGCGCGTAAATGTGTCCAGTGACACTGCTTGACGCGCGGCTGAAGTCTTCATCAGCGCACTTTCAAGAAAGTGAGTACCACTTTGGGATATGCTCCCAAAGAAAGTCGGATTAGGAGTGGGGTATCTCTTATACCCCAAATAAGAAAGCAACCATCCCTTTTCCATTCCCCCTGAATCCCATTACGAAGGGAATTTGGACAGCATTAGATCACCAGCTTTTACTTCGAAGCCTGCAACTAAGCGTTTACACGGCTTGGCACTAACTGCCTGAGTTGCTGCGCTTCTCGATTCAAACAAGGGAAGTGTAGCCCAACCAGTCCAGGACTTTGGGCTTTGACTTTCACGCGGTGCAGATCGCACCTGTGGCGGAAGCAGGATGGGCGAAATTCCCCCTGGCTTTGGCTTTTTCTAAGAGCAGCAAGACAGCCAAAGTCTGGGATGTTGGTGGGTACAGTTCGGCGCGTTGCTTCTTGGAATAAACGATCGTTTCTTCCCTTCTTCGCTGGGAAAGTGCTCCAACCACTTGTTTGGGCTCTCCTTGGCGATGGTAGAGCCCTCTGGCTTTTGACATTTCGGCGACGGAGTTTGTCAGCTGAGATAAGGAAAAGCCCCCTCTCTGACAAATGTCACCGACTTTAAGTAACTCGGCTTAGGCGTCGCCGAATTCCAGCAAGTTTCGATGAAGGGTGGAATGGGCCGAGAATTCCCCGTTCCCGTCGCACCTTTTGCTGCGCGCCAACTTTTAGCCTTTACTCCGGTTGATCCACCTAGAGAGCGAAAGTATTCTCTAGGATTCGGATCTCTTCCCCAGGGCCAGCCAGACTTGAAGACTCCCCCCTCCCACAATAACCCTCGTGTAATTATTTGCGTTTTACTTCCCTTGTGTGCGAGAGAGACAGAGAGCGAGAGAAAGAGGAACCCGAGACTGTTGCAGAGACTCTGGTGCGTTTTAACACTTCGCTCCTATTACTCTGTATAATCAGCAGCGTCGCTGGGAATTGACAGGGAACCAAAGGCTCCTCGATGCACTCACTGAACCGGGAGCGAGCATTGAGAATTGCGTGGCGCATCTGATCTCTCTCCTCCCTCTCTCTCCACGCGCCTCTCTCTGCGTGTGGCTCCTGCTGCCCCCTCCCATTTCTTGCTTGATGGATCACTTAATCAGAAATGAATATTCCCCTCGAAGAGCTTTTGTTTCATTTCAAGCCACCCCTCCAAACCAGGAACGTTTAGTCCGTCCAAGCGTCCCCGCGCTGCTTCGTCTTCTTACTTTTTCACCTTGGTTGCCAAGGCAAGCTTCCCCTCCCTCCCTCCCTCCTCCTCTCTCTCCCTCCCTCCTTAGCCCCAGTTCTAATCCTGCGATTGTCCCAGCATGAGTGACATTGACTTTCCTAATGTAATGACTTATGAAAGATATAATCATGTGTTAAATTGAATCCTCCGTTTAACTGTTAATGGTGTGCTCTGGGCACATTTACGTATTAGATGCTATGGTAACTAATTACCACTAGAAAAAGGGATAATACACTTTGCAGACTTTGACAAATAATTATGAGTGTTCACATCCCTGCTAGCAGTCAGTTGCGGCGGATCTGCTGGAATGAGTAAGTGAATAAATGAACGGATGGGTAAGTGAACTAGTGCGCGTGGAAGGGATGAGATAATGAATAGCGGTCGAGCTTTCTTATTAAGAAATCCTTTAATGAAAATGTGATTTAGGATACGGGGAGGGGGGCGCGTTTGGGAGAAGAGAAAGAGACCCGCGGAATGCTGCCTCTAAACATAATTAAAAGTGCAATATAAACAGCAGGACATAAATATAGATGCTTTAATTTAAAAAATAAAGAAAGCCAGCAAAAGGCAGTAAGGTGAATTATCCAAGCGCCAGGCCACCTCGCAGCAATTAGCAGCAACCCTGCCCCTGCCTCTGGGAAAAGGAAGGAGACTAGTGAGGTGGATGGTTTCTGGGCATAATATGAGGGCGATCCGAATCCTCGTGCTTTTGTAAGGTTCGACTGCTATTGTAAATTGTGCCGATTTTGCACCTTTGGTCTTGAAAGGCCTTTTTGGAGCCAGAAAGCCTAGCAACGCCCAGACAAGAAGAAACTTTACAGGCACCTTTCGCTTTCTGTTTTGACTTCTTATGGGCAGCAGGAGGATGTTAGGAGGTGGCGAAGCAGTTTTCCTTAACTCCTCCGCTTCCGATCTCCTGCTTTCCACGAAGGCGTGTTGGGCACGGTGCGTGTGGATCCGGATCCGTGGAAGAAGCGCCGCGCCAGCGAGCGGAGCCCATTGCGGCTCCCCAGGAAGCGATTAGTGGCCGCTTCCTCCCCCGCTGGCGGCGCTGCTAATTGCCCTGGGATTCGGAGATTCCCCTCGGGCTCCTCCTTCTCCTCCAATGAGGCGGCCGGAAAGCGCCTCCTTCCCGCCCCTTGGAAGGCTCGCCGAGCCACCCTTTCGCTCCTGTCGCCTTGGCGCGCGGCTCGTCCTTTATTATCCTCCTGGGCGGGATAGCTGAGCGGTGCGTTTTTCCTTTTCTTTCCCGCGCCGCCTACCAGACTTGCCAGCCTAGCAAAGGCTAGGCCAAAAGGGCAGCTCTCTTCGTTGCTCTTCCGACTCCCCCCCCCCCGCGACGACCCCCAAATTCCTTGCACCGGATTAAGCACAGCTGATTCCAATGGAATTCATGTCTAAACCTAAAGGAAAGGAAACCCCAACACTGAAGGAGCCACACTAGCTTCCCAGGCCAGGCCAGCTACGCCCTCCTTTACTTCGGTGGGTTGGAAATGGTCACTGTATATTTTACTTTACTTTCTTCTCCTTACTTCTTGCATTGTTTTGCAAACTCCATTGACGCTCGCTGCCAAAAGCCAAAGTCTTAGAATCGTGACGTTACTGAAATCAGGACGACTAGTAACCAGGTTCAGGCTAAGGACCGCAACTGAACTTGGTTAGGGTGGTAGTAAAGGAAGAGGTGGCGAAGTGTAAGCCAGCTGGCAGGGGTTAACCTCTCCATAACAATTTACCAGAGATCAGCTCAATTGCAATGGGCTATTAGGAGAAAGCGTCTCCTAATGGGCTTAGCTTTCCTTAGAAACGCCCTGCCTTGGAAGGAGTTAAATCCCCCCTCCCCGCGATAGCCCTACGGTTGCCCTTGTCGGCTCACCACGATTCAGAGCTGTGCAGTAAAATAGCAAGTAAATTTATGATGTGTTCCAAGCACTTTTATTGCTGCATTTTAAAATTCATATATACACACACACATATAAGAACTAAGATGTGTGAATAATTTGAAATGGTAGATGGCAGGGGGAAATGGTTTAGCTGAAAGGGAAGCATGTCTCGTGTAATTGTTTAAAATGTTTAAAAACACATTTCTTAAAAGGTCACAAAAATTAAGCAAGTTGGAGGCTGCAATTCTGTGCTCACTCGCTGGAGAGCCAGACACATTGAGCTCCATAGGATTTACTTCTGAGGAAAAGGACATAGAATTGGGCTGTAGATTTGCTAGTCACCTGTCAACCAAATATTAAGAAAGGATCAAGCACGTAAGAGCTATTTTGTTATTGGGGTTATGACAATAGGGTCCTTTTGGTGGGGAAGGGGAAATATTTCCTACTATTGTCTTTTTAACTCACCCACTTCTCATCCATGTCAGTTTTTATGTTTTAGGAATTCAGGGATAACATTCTGGAAGGTCAAGTCTGTTAAAATTATTCCATGCTACTAAATAAAAGCGGTATGTTTTGGAAAGACTGACAATGTATCCTAATATTGCAGTATACAACAATATGCAAAAGTGTTGGAGAAAACTAGAACCACATTGAGCTTACATAACTGGAAAAGATGCTATACCTTGAGATGCAAGTGCTGTTTTGCTGCATAGAAATTTCTTGGAGTAATTTATCTTTTAACTATTAGTTCCTAGAATTGAGAGTAAATTTATCAGAATGTTGCATTGCAAGTTATGACATTTCCTCTATAAAAAGGAGACAGGGAAGCACTGCTTAAACTCTCATAAAGGTTATTAAGACACTTTCGCTTTACATTTTAAGCAAATCACACATGTCGGTTCCGTATATAAGTCACTTTTAGGAATTAACTGGGGGCAAATTGATGGTGTTGAGTGGGTATTAGGGTAGTTCATAAGGCAAGAAATAACAAAAGTATTGACTTCCTGTCTACTTGAGATTAAAACAGCAATTATTTGGTGAAGTGATAAGAGCAAGTGCTGAAAATATATCACCCATAGTGGTATAATATACTTACTAATCTGTATCTGACAGCATGGGCTTTCTCACCCCTGTTCCAGTAAGGAGGCTAAGCATCTACACCCATTTTAAAATAGATTGACATTCTAAATTAGAACTGTGGTTTCAAAATACATTTCTTTCATGTACTTGCACCACAAGTTAGAAATGAAGTTTAATTTTTAGGAACTACAAAATATGCAGGCATGATCTGCTATCATAGAGACCAGATTAATGTTTGAACATACAGAGACTTCACAATGAGAGATGTGATCCATAGTAAAATATTGATAGAATTGTTTTAATATGATTGCCTAATTATGACCACATTGCCTCCTCCATATTTTTACCCAGTCATTCCTGGCATAGAATAAATGGTAAACTAGAAATTATAAAGCCTTTAAAAAGTGAAAAAATGATTTACCTGCTTGTATGACACATTTGACGGATGCTTATGTAAAGCCATCATTTTGAGGGAAATATGCTATAACTAGGAAACTTCCAACTCTTAAATAAAAATGCACGCAGTGTAAATATTTTATTTGCAGCATTGTAACCTATTTAGACCTTTAGTTTCAGTGAATGAAAGTAAAGCTATCTTGCACATAACGTATAATTTACTATACTTTGTATACATAATGTCAAGGCAAATATTAGCTATGGATATCATACAGGGAAATTACTATTATGTTTATTTCTGCCTTGGCTGTATGATTAGGATCTTGGCTGTATGATTAGGACCGAAATACATTGACTGTGTGAATAGGACCAAAATGTGCAGTTTATTTCATGCTTTAGTATAAAGTTACAGTGGTAGCTTAATGACTTGCTTAGTACTAAATGATTTTCAAAATGTAAGTCCATTTATTAAATGTTGCAAAGTTATGCATGCTGTTTGGCCACCAAATAATTTTTCTATCAACTCACCAGGCATGCACAAATGGTGTATTTTTAAATGGCTAAGTGAGATCTAGTCCTGCGTGCCTTGATCAGTAAAGGGTATATTTTATTACGGAGGTCACAAGATTACAGGCATGGGAGAGATTATGGAATGGCTCATCAATAGCTGGATTCTCACCATTTATTGTATGAAGCTACTTGGATTGAAGTAATCAGTCTATTAAAGTCAATGGGATTAAGCAGGCTGGAATCAGAACTATTCCCAACTGAATTAGTTTGTGGATTGTACAGGTATATATGTATACTTATAAGAACTGCAAGTAAATGTTATTTTTTCATTTTACTGACTTATATGGCAGAATGTAACACATGTACCATCAACAGCAAAATGTCCACAGGTAAAGGATGCAGAAAGATTACCTTTATATTGAAGTGATTCCTGGAAGGCAGAAGGCAGAAGCACATACTGAGATTTCTCTAAGTGGAAGATAGCTCAGCCAGCAGCCTTTGAACCTGCTCCTCCACCCAAACGGAGTACTTTTTTCTCATCCAAGGGCATACCAGTTGTTTATTTTTCAAAGTATTTTTCAATCTCCTCCTTACATCATATTCTCAGGGTAATTCACAAACATACTGCAAAATGATGGTCTCCAGCCATTTTTGGACTACAACTCCCATCTTTCCTCGCTAGCAGGAACAGTGGTCAGGGATGGTGGGAATTGTAGTCCAAATACAGCTGGAGACCCAAGTTTGGGAAACCAGGTGCTAGAGTATGATCACCATCACCACTGCCTCCAGAAACTGGTTATATTTCCTGCTATCTGCCTATATATTGACACATTAATAGTGGTATGGAGGAATCGATCAGTTAGCTGGCATTTTAAAATAGATAATTAGCATCTCAGATGTGTATGTCAGTTTCAGCCTAGTTTGTCAGAAATGTTCAAGTATACCTTTTTGTCATGATACAAATGAAAAGTAAAATCAAATGGTATTGTTTAGAAATGCCGGTTTGTGGTGGGGGTCTGTTAATGGCAGAACAGTTAATAATAATGAGGCAAACTTTTATGAGGTCAGAGATACTTTATTAGTAGAAAAAATAGTAAATCATTGATTGAGTTGGCTTTAAAGATTTGATACAACTTATGTCAGTTTGTAAGAACATCCTGGTAGGGATGTGGCAAACATAAACACATAAAACTCTAGGAAGATGCAGTCAAAGGAAGGCACTATTGAGTCCAATGAAAGCAAAGGCAAAGCATTTATTTGCTACATTCTCCTACTGAAATAAATTACTTAATACGTACTCTGCATTTTGTGCCTCTCAGTTTCATAAGACCAAGCGAATATTCCAAAATAAATTTGGGCTGTAATCCTATGCTCACATATCTGGGAGTAAGTACTGTTAAACACAGTGGGTCTCCAGAGTCGATGTGCTTAGAGTTATATTGCCTATGAAAAAATTTAGGAGAACTGTTTTGTTAGCATCTGTACATGCTTACTGTTTCAAAAAGTTTTACTTTACCTTACAGCGGACTTCTTGATTTTTGTGAATGCTCGAGGGAATGTTCATAATAATACATTTCTGTCATTTAGCTTCATTGCTCTGTAAGGCTGGCAGATGTTCACCCGGAATGTATTCCTGTATCCTTAAGAGGACACATATGCCAGGGAGTAGGGAACCCCCTTCCCCAAATCTCCTGTCATGAAACTCCTCTCCCATACCACCCCTTCATTCTGACAGGCTCTTGCCATGAACTGGCTGCCATGGGGGAAAAAACAGAAGACCAGTCCTGGAATTTAAGTTACAGAGAAAAGTTGCTGAAAGAATTTCCACAAACTTAGTAATTCATGAGCTGGTAAAGTGGCAGCAGTTATAAAAATACAAGACTCAGCCATAAGCACTTCAGCAAAATCTATTTTGAGATCTGATGAGTCTATTCTGTAGGGTTGGGGCTCTGTCTAGCACTTCCCAGTATGTTCTATGCGCAGAGAGGGTTTGAATGGCAGCTGGGCACCTAGCAGCCAATTGTGCTTTGAGAGATCTCTTCTCTAGTTTTCATTTGCGCATTTACAAATGCTCTACTATTGGTTCCCACAGAGGCACTTCAGCATCAGAGCTGTGATTAATCTGATGTATGCTTTGCCTTTGACAAAGTGCCATAACATCCTATCATATTATATTCCAACTCGTGATATTTAAAATTCAAAATCCTAAAAGCACAGCATGAATCAAAATATGGGTTGTGCTGAAAACAAATACCTGCTTTCATTTTTCACAGTTGCTAACAAAAAGGATGCCAAAGAAGGATTGATCATAATTCTAGTAAGAGACATCTTACAGCCCACACTGACACAAGAGTGTCTGTGCTCAACATAATAGGGTGTAACAGATGTGAGCTATTATCGGATATGTAGTGGTAGAACTTATTTGTCCATAGACTTACAACACCATCAGTGTCTAATATGATCATGAAAGTTATATGAAAAAAGCAAAGCCTATTTCAAAGTGCAAGCGTCTCAAAAGCCACAGATATATATAAACACTGCCCCCAAATATTTAGAGTAAAGCAAAACAAAACCCCCAGTCCCTCCACTATATTAATTTCCAACTAGAAAAGTGCTCAAAATCCCAAATGAGATTCTATGTGAATTTGATTCTTTGATGAATTTGAATGGGCATTAGAAGCAAGTTTTGTTGATGTTGAGTAGTGTTCTTACGGAAAATAGCAAGTGCCAAAATAAGAGAGACTTTGTGGAAGAGGTAGACAAAGGTACTTTGCCAGCCCAAGCAGCTATACCACACAATTCAATAAGTGTGCCTTCTGATCTCCTGCTCTGCCATACAGCATGTGCGTTAGGAGCTGTACTACAAAAAAGTAGCCACACTGAGGGCACTGATGCAGATAGAAAACTTGTAGAAATAGAATATTTCACCCATCCCATCAAAACTTTAACTTAAAATGGCAGCAATATGGGGGGGGGGGATCAAAATGTGGCAGGCCTCATCCACAATTGTTTATTTTTCAAAAAATTATTTGCTTTCTACATGTTGAAGAAAAATGGAACAAGGCTATCAGGTATTGTTGAATATCCATTGTCATTTAAATGTTGGTCTATAATGATCACAAATCAGAACCCTCATCCACAGTTGTAAGGACACCAGAAAGATATGGCAACTGTAGTGCAAAAAGACAGAACAAAACCTGAGTAAGTTATTTGTAATGTTGGAAACTGTATTAGAGTATTAATTTCTTAGTTTGTAACGAAAGGCAATGTCAGTGTCTGGCAAGAGTATACCAAGACCTATTCTACTCTTGTCTTGTCCAACTTGCTTTTCTTCTGTTATTTCCACATCAAAATATGTCAACAATAAAACCAAGAACAGCTTAATTTCATTCATTGCAAAGAACCTGCCAGGACACTTGCTGATTCCAGAGCCAAAAGGCATCAGAAAGTATTTCAGCTTCCTTCCCTGTTTGTAGAAAGTGGTTTTCTTCTTGCCATCCTCTACATAACGATCAAATTTATACCTCTGAAAAACAGAGAATGTGAGCATTAATATAGTTGTATAAATATAGTGATTACAACGATGTCAAGATTGATCTGAAAAGCAAAAAAGAATAAGCAGTGGATTTCTTTTTTATATGTGCTACTTTTAGAAGGCCAGGTGGTACCTCTGTCTTAAGCCCTGTGAAAATGCTCTGGGGAGACAGCTATGAGTTCAACTCTGGAATCACATCCAGAGGCTGCACATTTTGCCATATTACTTTCCCCACATATCTTAGACTCAACTCATGCACTTTTGTTTCCCAGAATGCGGTCAACACAAGTTGACTCTTACTGACTTTGCTCCTTCTGATCTTGAGTTGAGTGCGCACAAACAGTTGATGACAAGCTACATCCAGTGGCATAACTAGTCACTCGGGTGCCCAGTGCAGCGCACATACCCTGCAGGGCGAGCTGCCCATGGGGGTGGGGCCAGCTGCATAGAGCGTCTCTGCCTCTCTGCCGCCTCCCCCTCAGCTGTAGGGTGGCTCAGGGAGAGGCGGTGGGCAGATGCATGCCCCACACTGCTGTTTCAGGCAGCACAGAGCCTGCATGCGCCCAAGCCACCACGTCACTCCCAGGAGAGACGCATGGCTCGGGCAAGCTGCAGGCCCCGTGGTAAGTGTAGGCCCCTGTGGTGTGGTGCCCAGTGCCAGCCACGTTTCATTACATTTGTTGACTGAACTAAAAAGTTTCATGAGCCCATTTTAAAAAAACCAACTCATTTTGTCACACACACACACACACACCCACAGTGATGACATCCGGCATGGCCCACAACTTCCTGCACCCGCCTTCCTCCGCCACTGGCTACATCCTTTCATTTTTCCAACACAACCCTATGCATATCATTCCACAATTAAGCTGAATAGGACTTTCAGGAATGTGTGTATAGGACTGCAGCCCTAGTACACTATTTATAGGCTGCATTAGTCCATTCATGACAAACGGTGTCGGGCAGAAAGGCTATTGAACTGTGATGATCCTGGTTTTGTCAGATCCTTTCCAGAACTAAAAACTATGATTAGTATTCCAAAACTTATAATACATCCTTATAATAAAAAAGGAGAATTGACTCTACTTAATGTCACTAATTAGAATTCATTTCACATGAAACGATGGAACATAATACCTAAAGAAGTAATGGAAAACAATTACAATAGCTGTGCAACCCTGTAAACACACGTGTCCACAGACAATATTTTTTGTGTGAAAATGGTGTATTGTGAGTCTTGAAGTGTATCTCTGTAAAGTAGCTAGGAAAATCCAAAGTGGGACTAATTTCCCCTCAACAATCTAAGTTAGTTAATTTTAAATTAGAAAAGTAGTTACTGCAAAAACAGGAAAAAAAGGTCCAACAATTAAGGATTACGGGTGGAATATCATTGAGCATAAGGAACTGAGACTTTTGCCCAAATTAAGTAAAGGTTAGTACCTCTTTAGTGGAGAACTAAGTAACTTTCATGTTAAATAATCAGGAAGCAAAGTGGTAATCACAAATTATCAGAGACAGGACACAGAAGGAAGTTGACTTCTCTAGCTTCTTATGTCAGCGCCAGTTTGTGTGAAAAATGAGCTGCTGTAAATATATATAAAAGTAATAGCCCAGATTGAAGCACCATATTTCCCTCTATTGGAGCCTAAAGCCTACAAATACTAAATGGCTCTAGTCTGATCTCCATTTGTCTTGTTTTCAGGAACCTAATTTAAAGCAATTAAAGAATTAAAGAATAATTCAAATTTGATTGATTATACACAAATTCAACTTAAGCAGAAGTGGCAATGGTGTACCCCATCATAGTGGCTCTCACAGCAGAAGCTTTGAGAGATTTTTTTAAAAAATGTAAACAAAGCATATCCTTCAAGAAGTTCTGGAAGATGCAGACTTCCTCTGTCAAGGAAGTGCTTCTTTAGTGAGGAAAGTCGAATTCCCATTGCAATAAGCAAAAAATTTGTTTATTTATTATCAATTTTCAATTTTACTCACAGCTAGCTTTTGTAGGTTTATCCAGAAGTTGACTCTGGAAAGGTAGAATTGCATTTAAATCAAGTTTACCTACGGTATGTATGTGACATTTTGCACTACTATCTGAAGGCCGAGAACCAAAAGGTTCACATGGGCTTTGTACAATTGCAGGTAAGAATCAAGAATAAAACTTTTAGATATTCCAGTGGAAAGGCTTTGGAAGATCCAGCAGATCTTGGTGTCAGAGGACAAGAAAGTGGTATACATCCACCTTAATCCTTATACTATGGTTGCCAGATTTTTTTCAATGAATTGGGGGGACACTTTTTTTTTTTAAGCTGAGTAGCAACAGGGAGTCAATAGTGGGGATGGTGAGGCAAAAGACCCTGGGCCCAAAGGTGCAAAGCCCTTCTTTCACACCCTGTGAAACATAAATGCGCAGTTTTTAAAAAACTGGGCAACAGCGTGCCACGCGCCCGTGACTCCCAAGTCTCCCCTGATCTCCTGCCCCCTTCCCCCTTTGTTTTGACAGATTGGGGGAGGCTTGGGAGTCGCGGCCGGCCAACTGTTGCCCAGGAGGGGCGCAAGGTGCACGGTTTCTCTGCCGGGCAAGGTGCTAAGCCCTTTTGCACCTTGTGAAATATAAATGCCCAGAGTTTTTTAAAAAAACTGGGCAGTGGTGCACCACCCGTGGCTCCCAAGCCTCCCCCGTTCAGTCAAAACAAAGGGGGAAGGGGGCAGGAGATCTGTACCATTGGACGTCCCCAGTTCCCCTTTGGCAGTGGCGGCTGCAGCGACAGTCAGCAGCCCGGAGCCAGCCTGGTAGCGCAGTTCTGGCTTCAGGAGCTGCTCGCTGCTCTCTGCCGTGGCACCCACCATTTTTCCTCACTGGAAGTATCCATATGATGCGTTGCGACATATCATATGGGGACTTCCGGTGAGAGAAATGGTGGGCGCCACGGCAGCGAGCAGCTCCTGAAGCTAGCCAGAGCCAACTGCGCTACTAGGCTGGCTCCGGGCCGCTGAGGCTGCTGCTGCCATGTTTCCCGGGGACAGATTTACAAATCTGGGGACAGAATTTGTCCAGGGACAGATTTGCAAATCTGGCAACTGTCCCCGGAAACCTGGGACATCTGGTAACCCTACCTTATACCTGTGGTGCAGGGCTGGATTTAGGTTTGATGAGGCCCTAAGCTACTGAAGGTAATGGGGCCCATTATATCTCCAGCTGTCCTTTGTCAACAACAAATTGTCACTTTTTGTGCTGAATATATGCTATATTGTAATTTATGGACCTAATAAGTATTTAATGCCATTTGCACATAACAAAATATGTATCTTATCAAAGCAGGCGGGGCCCATTACTTACCTCATAGGAGCCTACACAACATAAACCACTGCTGCTGTATGCAGGTTTTATTTTATTTGTTTTTTATCTTATATTTTGGAAATTTACATCCAGTTTTTTCCCCTTTATTTTTTTGGGAGGTCCCCAAGAGAGTGGGGCCCTAAGCTATAGCTTGTTTAGCTTATACGTAAATCTGGCACTGCTGATGTGTGAATAAAGCTGACTGTTTTGTTATAAGGTCTGTTGCTTGGACAAAAATGGATCATTTAGTGTGGCAGAATGTACTCTGAAAGTCTGCCTATTGACACCAAGCAGGTGCCTTCACTGTACAGTCGTACCTTGGTTTTCAAACAGCTTAGTTCTCAAATGTTTTGGCTCCCAAACGCTGCAAACCCGGAAATGAGTGTTCTGGTTTGCAAACTATTTTTGTAAGCCGAACATCCGATGGGGCTTCCACGGCTTCCGATTGGCTGCAGGAGCTTCCTGCAGCCAATCAGAAGCCACGCTTTGGTTTCCAAATGTTGTAGAAGTTGAACGGACTTCTGGAACGGATTCTGTTTGACTTCCAAGGTACGACTGTACTCTTTTTGGCACCTGCTGAAAACATTTTTGTTTAGACAAGCCTCCCTAGACATGTAGAAGGTGGATGCAGGTTATGACAGTATCTGCTTTTATTTTATTGCTGATTTTAGCATTTGAATGTCTCAAAGTGTTCTTTTCCCCCTGATAATTTTATTGTTTTATTTTATTTGTATACCAGTTCAAGGTGGTTTTTGTTTTTACAGTTAAGCTGTGTCTTAATTTTATGAAATAAATAAATAAGTGTTAAGTAATGCTATGCTCATATGCCATAACTAGTGTGATTGCAGACTCAGTCAAAAAGCCACACAGAGGCAGTACAGTGGTGCCTCGCAAGACGAAATTAATCCGTTCCGCGAGTCTCTTCGTCTTGCGGTTTTTTTGTCTTGCGAAGCACGGCTATTAGCGGCTTAGCGGCTATTAGCGGCTTAGCGGCTATTAACGGCTTAGTGGCTTTAAGAAAAAGGAAACAAACTCGCAAGAACTCGCAAGACGTTTCGTCTTGTGAAGCAAGCCCATAGGGAAATTCATCTTGCGGAATGACTCAAAAAATGGAAAACTCTTTCGTCTTGCGCGTTTTTCGTCTCGCGAGGCATTCGTCTTGCGAGGTACCACTGTAGTACAAATGTAAGAAGGGCTTTTTTCTGCCTTCTGAGTTTAAGCAGGAACAATGGCTGAAAATAATAATAATTTAGTTACCATATTAAAACACATTAAAAACATTTTGAAACAACTTACAATGCTTGTTTTCAGATCAAAGACCTGTGATATTCTGTGTGATGCCACAAGTAAAATTTCCGCAGATAATCCAAGTGATTTTACAAGTCTATACAGTGGCAGGCAGTCTTTCAAGTAACCTGGTGCCAAGTTGTTTAGGGTTTTACATGTTAGTATAGTGTATATAATCAGTTATTTTATGTATCATAAAGGAAAAAAGCTCTTCAGAGTCATACATGACATATGTAAATCCACAGTAGTCATTTCATGGCTTTGTTTGTTTAATAAATACATAAATCTTTGTTTGCCTGTGGCCATCTTCCTCCAACTAGCAAGAATTTCTCAGTCAAAATCTAGGAAACATGACTATGTAATTTGCATGCAGGTGATGAACTTCTGGAGCTGTATTAAGGCTGAGCTAGGGTGGATTAATTTCCAGCCTTTGATATTCATTAACTTTTGCTTCAGATGGGGAAAAAATACAAGGAGATGACACAATTACCCTCAAAGCTTCACTGCCGAGCAACAGCTTTACAATCTTGAGTTCACAACGCCATACTAATTGACCACTAAAGGGCCAATCCCTATAAAGAGAGGTGAAAAAGCATAAGGCTCAAGAAGACACCGCTATTATAGGGGCTTTAGAGAGTCAATGATGCTTTGGGGGCACTTAGCTAAATGGCCCACATTATTTGCTCTTTAAGCCACCTTCTATTATCCAGCCTTCTTTGGGCATCCAATGATCCACTTCCAAACAAAGCCTAGATTTAGCCTCAAGTTTATGGTAGTCAAGGCACAATTGTCAGTCTCTCAAAGGGGTAGCAGTCACCCTCATCACCATATTTCTCTCTTCAGGCCAAGAATCCTTTGACCTGAAGGCACCTTGAAAAGATCAGAAAGTAGGAAGATTTGTTCCACAAGAAGGAACAACCCCCCCCCCCCGCTTTCTTTTTCTTCTTTTTTTAAAGCTCTCTATATTACAAAATGCCTGGCTGCTGAAATGTGCCTGAAGTGGTATGTCTAATAGCAGCTGAATGTTTACCTTGGGATCTTCGTAGACCTCGGGGTCCATGTGCAGAACTGGAGGATAAATTGCTACCAAATCTCCCTTTCTCAAGCTGACTTCCTGGTTCCCTTCAAGCTTGAGAATAAAATCTTCGCTGGCGATGCGGATGTTTGTGGAAGATGAGCAAAATCGGAAACTCTCGTTGATAGCACTTTCTGAATATAAATAAAGGGGAATTTGGGGGTGGGGGAGAGAGAAAGAACCCCAAAGCGTTAAAGATATAGAAGGAGATTGGAAGTTATAAGCTGCTACAGCTGCCAAAATTCGACAGGTCTACTAGAGCAGGCTGGCAAAGAAAGCAGTGTGTGTGTGTGTGTGTGTGTGTGTGTGTGTGTGTGTGTGTGTGTTAAAAAGAGGTAATAAACTTTCCCAGAGGGCTAGAGAAGAAGCTAAGCACTTCTGAACTTTAAAATATAATCTTTCCCGATAGAGTCAATGAATTTAGTTAGGCTCTAGGCAGTGCAGTGGGTTTTGGGTGGAAAAACCATTATTTGGGCATCATGTTGAAAACGCCACAATCAAAAGAGATGAATGCTTTTATGCATTTCCATACATTTCAGGGATTGGGAACAAATACCAGGCATAGCTTCAATGGCTCTATTCTGCCTGGTTGTTTTTTTAAAAAAACACAACCATGCAAGACTGCAGCCATGCATTACAAAACCATCTACTTGAATAACCCAACAGTCATATGCGAGGCAAGAATATTGGGAATTAAGGAAACCTTCATAATATCTACTGCTGGCTGAGCAAATTCAAATTAGGTGTGGAGCTTTGACAAGTTAATGGGGGGAAGCCCATATACAGCGCAACGTTTTGACACAAATCCCAAACCTTTTTCCAGAAGCCCACCTTAACTTGGAAGGCTCTAGAAGGCAAATGTCCTTGCTTTCCCAGTGGCCTTCACCTCTTGCTCCTAGCACGACAGATTTTATGGCTAATTTCCGGCAATTTATCCTGGCAGTTTGAGGAGGAATTCCTTTGGGAATAATATGCATAATTTGCATAAATCATTCTGATAGCATGCATACCAGCATGTAGCTGCTGTCTGGGCCTGCATCTCTGACTTTATAATCAAAACTGACTATCTTTCCACCAGCGAGGCTGGGCGCCGTAATAGGCGGCATGACTCCTTCAAGTCATCAGTGTGAAAATTAGTATTTACATAAAAAACAAAAACCCTATGAAAAGCCCCAAAGCAGAGCTTCCCTCTCACCAAAGAGTCAATAGATGGTTGCTTTCATTTTTTATTTGGAATATATGAGAAACCTAAGTGGTATGTGAAGCCCTGTGACCCACTCCCTCACTTAGCTTACTAGAGATGGTAGACCCAAACAGCTAGTTTACTAGAGAGAGTAGCATCCCCAGCATGGAAACATCTGAAAAAGATAATAACAAACGTTCTTTCACTAAAAATTAAATCTGTTGCAGGGCGCATAGCAAATAAAGTGGCCTTGGATGCTTTCTCGCAGGAGTTTTTTCCTTAAGCGTGCATTTGTCTAAAGAAATGAGGCTGCGGTCAGCTCTGTGTGGCCAGCGCCGTGATTCAATGTGACGTACTGTGAGGCTGTGCATATTCTTTTGGACTGCCTTCGTTACTATAATCAGGGAGAGTCAAATCGGCTTGTTGGTGACGAAGCCAGAAAAGAACTCTGGTTCCAGAACACGGCCTCTACTGCAGATAGCCACAAGGCACCTGACACGATAGATTTCAACTGGCAGCACTCTGGCAACAAAAAACTTTACGCAGTACAAAGGAAAAAAGGTCCAGACTCCACTCCTCGGCTGCCTCCCGCCGAGGAAATGCGAAGCCAAATAACACCCTTTTAAGTCGGCAGTGTGGAAATGGTAGCTGACATACGTAACGCCATTGTGCGCTGATGGATCCAAACCGGTGGGAGGGGAATGAAGAAAGCAGAGCGGTGACAACAACAGCCGTAGCAGCAGCGAACGAGCAAAACACAGCGAAAGTGCCGCCGCTAAAATAGGTTTATGCTGAGTAGCACGAGCAACACAGCCATGTCAGATTGGCCGACATGCTCCCAGGAAGTATGGCAAGTCGTGTTGCCCATTGCGGTATCGCAAATGACAATTGGGCAAGCACATCCGATGCGGGAGCTAATCACAATAATGGAGCTCAGAGTGTGGCTTAGTGGTCAGATCATAAATGACAAATCTGTTTTACCTTCCAGGACCAGCTATGTGGGGGAAGGCGAGCTTGGCTCTAGCTCTGAGCGATCATGCCGATAATCCTTAGATGACAAAAGTAATGAGTCACATTATGATCAACAAAGGAGGATGGAGCTTGTGTGGCTCTGCGGCAGCCTACCATTAAAATAAACAAACAAAAAGGACGTTTGTTTCGACGTTTCACCCCCCCCCCAAATAAAACCCCTTCCCCGATAGCCTCTGTACGGATGCCCAAAATCCACATCGAGAAGAATGACAACTGGATGATAAAACTACAGCCTGTACTTTCTGTTGTCATACTTCAGTAGCCACAAGCCAGTGCTCCTGTCAGACCAGCTGGGTAGCTGGGGAGGTCTTCCATTCTGCACCATGAGGTACAGTAAATTATCCAGCACGGTAGAGCAACATCTGTTTCTGTGCTAGTGCCGAACAAACAAGGCAATTTAAAGCATACCAAGGGATAACCAAGCAGCAAATGAACATGACCCTCGTTTTTCCCCCTTCCTACACGCGCGCGCACACACACACACACACTCGAGATGCTGAAACTTTCAATGCTCACAAAAAGGGGTTTTCAGGAAAGTCGACATTTTCTATGCATCGAGAGACCACAGGCACCTCACAGTAGTTTTGGAATTTTCCCACTTGTCTCTCCCCCCAAACTCCGCTCACTCTTATATACTCTTTCAATTTCACCCTGGATCTTTTTTTAAAAGTTGAAGCTGTTTCAATATACTTATAAATATTCAGTCTTTAAACCTAATTTGCTATACTTAGTTCACATGCCTTCAAGCATTTGTCTTCCAATTTCCACTGAATAAATGCGTACTAATGAGAAATAGAGCAAGCTGCTGAGGCAAAGCTGGGCGACTTGCGCCTGGCCTGCCACCAGCTTGTGATAGGCAGGCAAATTGAGTTAAAATGAAAAGTCTTGTCAGCTGAAATACAACACGGTAGCCAAACAGCAAGCTGTCAATCATCCAGCCAAAACAAGGGACTGCAGGTAATAAAAGGTCATTGTGAATCATTAGTGCATTTGGCTTTTGTAAGCAAGTTAATTTTAATTAAACATGATCTAGATCTGTAACTGTTTAATAATAACAATAATAAACCTTACAGTACATAATGGATAGTTAATTTTATACTAAGCATTCTGCAGGTAAATAGGAGGACCCTATACGTATCAGGAGTGGCATGGAAGAAAAAAAGTTGTCGGGGTATGCAGATATTCTAGATAGGTATTTTGTTCATCCAGGGTGATATGACTACATAATGTCTAGAGAAAGAAGTGATTCTGTAGCTGAGAACTGGAAAACCCTAAGTACATTATAGTATACAGATGTATCCCTATAACATGTCCGTTCAGGCTTTCTGGGGTGTTTGCACCCTGACATACCGGCTGGTTTTTGTTCTTCTGCATCTTGCTGAAAATAAAGTCATTATTGAAGTAGTTCTCTTTTTTTGATGGAAATGCCTGGAACGCAATAATGCTCCAGGGAAAGAATAATTTACAATAGGAATGTATGCAGCAATTAAAATTTATGCAAATAAAACATGACCCAAGCTAAATGCGCAGTGATGAGGCATAACTGTTTAATCTGTTTTGCTTCCTTAAATCTTGGTGGTAGTTGTAAAAAAAATTAGACCATTTCTGTTTATCAGTTTCTAAATTAAAGCTCTGCAGCAAGCCATAGTGGCCAATAATACATGTCACTGGGAATGCAAAAGTCATTTTCGGATTTCTTTGCAAAAGAACATGTAGCACCAAAAAAGTTGACTGGAGAGTTATGGAGATCCCTGAGGGAAGAAATGTAAGCTAGCAAATGGGATCTGGTGAAGTAATATTTTCCTGACACTTTTAATTCTGTGATAAAGCTGGCTACAGCGATTCCTAAGAAAGAAGGTTACCAGCACCTGGAAGATTTCTCCTGATCTGCTTCAAGAATATATATTATTTGTACCAAGAAGTAATTCTGTAGTGGCTCTCAAGCAATTTATAAACACTTGGGAGTAAATAATCAACAGAAAACTGCTCCCCCCTTTTTTTACTAGCTTTCAGCATCACCCATGTGGTGATTTGGTAGTTGACACACAGTACTCCTCACAGCTCAGTGGTGAGCATGGATTCACCATCTTTTTAGTCATAGACTGTTATGTCTAGAGGGACGGAATGGAGATGAAGGAATCACAGCATGGAAAACAAAAAACAAAGGGCAAAAATGCTGTTTGGATTTTTTATATATACATGTATGTAAGGAGGATTGTTCTGATAGAGGAAAAGCTTTGACTGAAGAGCTGTACGGTGTTTCTAACTGTTTTTATAAATGGTTACTTGTACACCACTTAAGAGATTGTCATAATTAAGTGGTAGATGAATTGTGAAAAACAACGACAAATGATCATCTGTACTGTTTTATTGTTTATTTATAAAAAATATTTGGATACCGCTGTGTCCTTAAAAAAAATAATCAAAGTGGTTTACAGCAATTAAAACATAAAACTATAAAATTCAAACCATAAAAAAGTTTGAAACAGACTTGTTTTATATGGGATTCGATATGGAATTGCTTTAAACTGCTTTTAATGGTTTTTACACTTTTCTTGTTTTATGGTTGTAGCTGTTTTATCATTGTTGTGACCTGCCCTGGGAACGTCTGGTAAAGGGGAAGTGAAAAATATAATCAATAAATAAATTATTAAGAATTTGTGCATTGAGGGTCTTGCAAAATGACAACACTGATTTAGGCAGCAATACCTGAGAGCTCTACAAGTTCTTCTGCAAACAAAGCAAACCTGACTCTATTTGTATGGTCAGGAACCTTGCTCCTGACAGTAGCTATACTGTGGAGCACAGAGGACTATCACTCATTAAGCTAGAGAAGCAAGATTGGTGTAATACAATTGCACTCATCTTAAGACACATACCCTTACACAGCTATTTGCATGTCCCAACAGTTATGCTTTATTTGATGCCAAAGGTCTTTGAATATAGAGAGGGTATATTACAAGTCCTGATGAGTAAAAGTATTAGATCACTTGCCCCATGAAGAATGTATCACCGTCCAGTCTCATTGCTTCCTCTCACATTTTTCACTCGTCTTCTCTTACAAATACAGTGGTACCTCAGGTTAAGAACTTAATTCGTTCTGGAGGTCCGTTCTTAACCTGAAACTGTTCTTAACCTGAAGCGCCACTTTAGCTAATGGGGCTTACCGCTGATTTCTGTTCTCATCCTGAAGCAAAGTTCTTAACCCGAGGTAATATTTCTGGGTTAGCGGAGTCTGTAACCTGAAGCGTATGTAACCTGAACCATCTGTAACCCGAAGTACCACTGTATAGTCTGATTACACTCTGGATTTAACCTTCATTAGCAGATTTCTTATAATCCTATGCACTTGCTCGAAATAATTTTATGTAAGCCCCCATATAAAGTATATTTTATCTTTAGCTAATCAAATACTTCAGTAATAGCTGGGATAGCATTCCCCATCTTTACCAGATGCAAAGAAGAAGCGTTTGTTTATTTATTTCAGGGCCAATACACTGTGGGAAAATCATTCCTTGAGGGCCTGTTATGAACAGCACTTCTCATCAAGTGCATAAAATATTATATTAGAGCCATTAAATCAAATCTTATTTGCATTGTAATAGAAAGCACAAACTATTTATTTATTAGAGTTAGCCTGTTTAGTATATATATTTAACAGGCTTACTCAAATAAATAAATAAACTGATTAACTCCTAAAAACAGAGAGAATGAGTTAATTCTTCAGTACATAAAGAATAGCATAGAATGAGTGAGAGTGATGTAAACTTGTTGCTAAGATGTCTCAGTCCAGAGGCGGCACTGAGTTGTGGAGTCAGCAAAGCACCCATGATCCATGGCTACAACACCAAGCATATTTACAAGTACCTAGGCATAACTGTCTTGAGCATCAGAGTTGCTGAGCTGTACTGAGATGACCAGGAAGGTTGTTTCTAGAGATATACCTGAGTACTTGAATTGAGGCTACATTCCTACGCTACTTACCTGCAATTGGTTCTTTGAACCAATTCAAATACTTGGAATGGGACTGCACTACTTCAGAATGCAAGAGGTCAGCGGCAGAGGAAGCTGCTCGGGCGCCTGGCGCGGGGCGCCCAGGGGCAGGCTGAGCTGCCCATAGGGGCAGGATGAGGGCGGGGTGCACCGTGGGGCCTCCGGAGTCTGCCTGCCTCCTCCCACTCAGCCGACCTACAGCTGGGGGGGGGAGCAGTGGGCGGACCGTTTGGGCAGTGTGGAGCCTGCGCGCACCCAAGCGCCCAGAAGAGACGCGTGGCTTGGGCACGCTGCAGGCCCTGCTGTGAGTGCCGCCCAACATTTTGTCACCCAAACCCTCCTTACTACTACTACTACTAATTTATTATTTGTACCCTGCCCATCTGGCTGGGCTTCCCCAGCCACTCTGGGCAGCTTCTAACAAAGATTAAAAATACATAAAAATGTCACACATTAAAAACTTCCCTAAACAGACCTCCTGACCTAGTTTTGTGCATCCTAAACATGGGTTTTCACATGCAGTGTGTGATATATATATATATATATATGGTTTTCATATTTCCATTGTGTCACATTTCATGCTAATTATTTATTGCTTAAAGACAGATGAGGATTGTACATAATCCATTTCTATCTAGAAAAGCTACTGAGCAAAAAACAAAACAAAAACTCTTCCCCTCCAAGTAACCATGCTTAAAAAAATGGGAGGCTAGTCAAGTTTCCTCACACACCTAATGTTTGTAAATAGCTATTTTTGTCCTGAAGATATTTCCTTCTCTTTCTGCTAAGCTAGCGAGCTGCCAATCTGTGGCTCAATTAGAAAACACACTTTCCTTTATGCCTTAAAAGCTATCATCATAAAATGTAATTATATTTTTGGGCTAAATTGATAATTCCAAATACTTCTTTTCAATTTGTCTTCCCAGTATAGCACTGATGTCTCTGAAATGCATTACCACTTCAGCAGATGTTTAGAATCAAACTTCATGTGCACAAACTTTTGGTAAATAACTGCAAAGCTTTGATTCAGCCTTTTCCATACCTTGCCTACTTAATTACCTGGGATTTTTATGTTTACATGCAGCAAGTGTATCTCCAGCTATAAACTACATAATTCATAATTGATGTAAATGGTTGTTATTATGTCAATTAAGCAGCTGTGTTCTCCACCTTCTCACTAAATAGAATGAGTGATAAACGGAGTTTACAGGGAAATACCTACTTTTCTTCAGGAGGGATAAAATAAATTACCTAGGTAGACCAGGTTGTCCAATTGTTCTCTGGTGAGGTGGATGCAGTTTCCAGGCTTCCTTTCTTGACCTGTTGACTGCAGCAAATGGTCAATTTCGTCACGCACCACTGCAAGAGCTTCTGGGTGCCGCAGAAGATAATACATGGCCCAGAATGTAGCTGGAATCGTGTTTCCTACAGAGGCCCACATGAAGGCAAAATGATGTGCTGGGAGAAAATAAGTGAAAAGGAAGATTAATAGCGTTTATTACACTGATTAGATTTGCAGTGTGCTAATTAAAAGATGTTAGGACACAGACCCAGCCAAGGATCAGTGAATGCTAATGAGGACCAATAGGCTTCTGAAGTCTAATTTTCTGCTTAATGAGAATAGTTTGAAATGTAATTTCAGGGTGGGGGCGAAATAAAGGGAGGAAATGCAGCTGAGTTATAATCTCTCTCATTATCACCATTAAGTATCTTGTTTTACCACCTCAGCCAAAAAGAGAGAGAGAAAGAAAGACAGAGAGAGAATCAATTATCATACAGGGTTGTTTAAGAGTAAAACATTTTATCATTAGCCAATTAGAAAAAACATTAAAAATGTTCAAGGTCGCCATTTTGCCATTTTATTTCAAAGGTCTCTAGTAAATTATCTGATTCTAGACAAGCAATCATTAAAAAGTTTGCTACCTGCTTTGTTGCGATCGCTGAGTCCTTCATACATATCAAATAAATCTTTTCTGAATTGGACCACTTCTGAAGCCCCCAACCATCTTGACATGTTTTCAGGTAAAAACACACGGATAAGTTCTTTCCGGATACTCTTGGCCGCGCCTAATAATTCAATGGGTACATTGGCAGCTAAATAGGAAAAGCTGGCATCAAACTTATTAAACTTGTCTCCAATTGCTTCCACAATGCTGTAGTCAGCTGCACTGGGATCCTTTCCGTACAGTGTTAAAAAACTGGCTTCGAACATTAAGGAGAAGCAGAACTTGTTCATGTTCCCCATTTCCCAGTCTGTTGCTTGTGAGTACATCTTCTCAAATAGACCCTGGAGGTTTTCCATCATGCTGTCAGAGAGCACGTCCAATGGCCTGCCCAGAAGATACTGATAAGCCTTGTGTACATTCTCATCCATGTCTGGGAGACTGAGGGTGGTTGGATGGTCAAATGCCTTGGTCGATATCTGATCAGCAAGTTCTTTAAATTGGAGATATTTTCCGGTTTTGGTCACATAAGCAAACTGCAGGGGGTTCATTATGAATGTAATATATTTGCCTGAATGAGAGAGAGAGAGAGAGAGAGAGAGAGAGAGAGAGAGAGAGAGAGAGAGAATGGTTAAACTCAGTGTGACAGTTTAAGGCAACAATTCTTGTTTGAGGATTTGCCTATGTGGCAGTGGTGGAATAATCACTATCTTCCACGTGTGAGAAGTGAGATTATTTGCAAGATATGCGCCACAGATACAGTGCATTCAAATAAAATACAGGAATTAATACAGAGGCTTACATCCACTAATAAATAAAACAGTATATACAAATGGATGCCTAATCAACAAACTAATGCGACAAACTATAAACCGTTCCTGAAAACAAATGCATATTAAGCATTTAAGTATTCCTCAGCAGTAATAAATAAATAAATAAATAAAAATTCGCCATATTGCCGCGGTAAATCTTGCCATTTAGCTAATTAGCCTGGATGATATGGTAAGCTAACCACTCATGACAGTGAAAAGTCTATGCACAAATAATAGTCATACTAGTATTAAGGAAAGCATTATTATAATGGTTGTACTCAGTCACATGTACTTTTAGAAAATCTTCCAAAGTTCTGTTTTCACATGCCAGCTATAGGCCTCAAAACATGACTTCATTACTTGCATGTTGCGCCTGCTGACAAGCTATGAATGGTTGTTCCAGGTTCTTTTCATACAATTATTTATTTTTATTAAACAATATAACCTGTATGGAGAATTCAAACACATCTATGATTTATTGACTAGACATGCCAATCCTAAACCCTATTTACACCAATAAGGTTTATTACCTAGTAAGGTTGGTTTGAGCAAAGATGGGGAACCTGGACTTCCATCAATCCAGACAACATGGCGTTGGTCAAGGATTATGGGAGTTCTAGTCCAACAACACCTGGAGGGCAGTTCTATGTATTCAGGAGGATGTTCAATGGATTGCATGAGTTTAGAGCCTAAATTATAATCAATCAGGCTCAAGATTCTAGGAATCTCATGATCATTGTAGCTGGTTGATGCTAGTTATTGATTCTACTCATACACGCACACTTGGAGTCAATTAATACCTTCAGACTGAGGAAAGGGGAAATTGCATGCCTGACCATTCATCTTCATAGAAAGATAGGCTTATTCTGTGGACACAATAGCTTTCCACATATGGGGAATTAAAAAAACCCAAACAAATCACAAATGAAAACAAGCATTCAACAATTTAAGCCCCTGAAGCCTTTATTTTTAAAATGATTTCAAAGTTCAAAGAGAGATGCTCTAAATGCTACTGCTGAACATACAGGTCATCTGTCTACCTCATCTTTGTGGTGCTGTCCATTAGGTTTGGAATATTTCAAAAAGTGAAAATCAGGACAAAAAAGTTGTTTAGCCTTTTTTTTATTATTTAGAAAATCTCAAATAAAAAGGTAATTCGCCAAAATATACCCAGAGAGAGTGCTACATGGCATAAAAGAGGTTTAGACTGTTCTGCCAGTAAGTAAGTGCTAAATTCTTATTTCTAAGTAAATAGCCCTCAGCAAGTACTGTGTGCCTTCAAGCAGGTAGTCCCCAGCAACACAATTTATTGCCTCCCCCTCCATTCCTTGTTTTCCTCCTAATTTTCTCTAAACCGTGTAATTATTTCTATCTTAAAATAATAAAGGTTTAATAATAATAATAATAATAATAATAATAATAATAATAATAAAGGTTCTGGTTGGTGTTGGTGTAAGATTTAGCACAGGATATTGGGACACCATTACAGTTTCCAGACATAGGATGAGAGGTGCAAAAAGAGAACCCCTGTATTCTACAATTTATACCTTTTCCTCCTGAAGTGCAAGGTATTCAGACTATTCCCTACCCCTCTTCTATGCAACCCTGGGATCCTGCCCACTAATTCTGTTGTGTAAAATGACTCAAACTGGTACAAGCAACCTTTCAAATACCATCTCAGTGCATCTGAACAATAAAAATAAATAAATACTCTGAACAGTTTGTATTCAGAAAAAAATAAAGAAGAAACGTCTTCAGAGTTTTGCCCAAAACTCTTGAGAGACTTGAGCATTATTTTTTTTCCTGGCTCCAACCCAATCTTTTACAATGAATTCATCCTGGAGTCGCTTTTTATTATAGGCATTAAAGTTGTGACCGAGAGACTGAAAATACTACATTCTGCTCTGGTATTTAACAAGCTGATTTTGAATGCTATTAACCTGAAGATGTCAGCTAGCTTCCCAACTTTGAGCATTCAGGGTAAACAATTTAAGATTTCTTTAAAAATTAATTAATATTAATTTAAACCATCTGTCCACCATCTGCTATTTTCAGATGAAAAAAAAAATGAGCTGCTTTTTTGTGATCTTCACTCCAACATTTTGCAAAACAATTCCCAATTCTTATATATTTAAATATCAACATAATTTCAAGTGAATAATCTTTCCAGGATGGGTGACTATTCTAGTATCACCCCTGTTTTGAATGCACTAGATTGGAATAAGGTCCTATATGATATTAATATGAGCCCCTAAACTGTACTCCCCTAGGAAATATCTGAAACAGGTTCCAAGTAAATTTGTTTAGGACAGAGCTTACAGTATCTTTATAAACACTTGTTCATTGCAAGTACATTCAAAAGCATGCAATACAATCCTGACAAATAAAGTGTCAGAACATCAACACCTCAATTACTCTGCTGCGTTTTTGGTTATCACATGCCAAAAAGTGAACCCCCAGTTTTTGCAAAGTCACTGCTGAAGTCAACACAGTCACTGAAATGGAAGAAATAAATTGAAAAATGTAGTTTGCTTATTAATTTAATATGGAAAAGTAATTGCATGCTGAATCAAATTTAGTTAATTTACAATAACAAAGCACCCACTAAAAACCATTTCCAAATCATTACTTTAAAGGAAGAATGGGGGGAAAGATAATACAACCCACAAGCATAGCATTTGGGGACAATCTCTCTGCACAAAGTTCCACAGATCAAATCCTTTATTATAAATGAATTACATGAAAAGGGTAAGGCTACAATCCCACATACTCCTCTGTAAATATGTCCAGGATATTGCTGCATGGTCAATTCATTTCAATTCATTTAAAGGCTTTGATCAGAATCATACCCATATGGTTTATAATTGTATTTGTTTTGACACTACCTGCCACAAAGAAGCAAACTTCACGTTACCCCAGCCCTAAATTTGAAAGCACAAGACATGTTAGGCGCAAGGCCTGCTGGACTGAACATGTGAATAATAATGCCCACTGAACTCTGTGAGTCCAGCCTGGCTCTCAGGATTGAAGCCAACACATTCTGGACTGGGCAAATCAGCCTGTTTAAAACAGTCCTTTATGTCAACCTGACCATTCTGCTTTGCATTACAGAATTGAGTGGGCATCACAATAATCTCATGATTGCTTTTATTTACACATAAAAACCTGTCACAGCAGACACTAGATACTGAATTTATTCCACCCCAAATAATTTAATTAAAAATAATTTAATTAATTTTAACAATTTTTAAAGCATTATAATACATTTATACATGCATTTTCCATAGCTCATGGTGATTCACATAAAAAGAAGTAACATAAAAATGAGCCCAGGCAATAAAAAGCTCACACAAGCATAACTTAGCTGTGCTTATTTCTGTTGGCTGAAAAGACTTTGTTCCACTCCCCACCAGTAAACATACATAGATGAAGATAGATTCTCTTTCTACATTTACTTGAAAATAAGCCCATTCCTTTCAAACTCATCCTGACACTTGGCCAGTCCAGTCTCAGCCACAAATACCTCAGAGGAGCTCTGTTTTGTGCTTTAAAACTCCAAAATCCATCACCGCAAGCTCACAAGCCGGAGTACCCGTCTGACTGGTTGTGGGAGCAGGTTCCCACATCTGCCAAGGAGTTCAAGGGATCAGAGCACAAGTCTTCCTAAAAGCAGCCTGCTTTCTGTATTAAATCCATTTATACTAGGTCCACAGTGACAGTTTAATGAAGTTCCCCTTACGAGTCTGGCAATGTCTGCTGATGCTAAAATCTCTTCTCCCCAGTGGAATATGAAGAGACATGTCTGTATGGGACAGCCATGTAGAAACTCCTTACTGCCTAATAAGCAGAGTCAGCTCTTCTATTTAATTGCATGAAAAGAAGTAAGAAAAAAAGAAAGAAAAGCCACTTCTAATCCTGGAGAGTAAAAGGTTCTTAAGGGGTTTTGTGGTGTTTTTGTTTGTTTGTTTGTTTCTGGTTATTGACGCTGCTTATTTGCTCCCAAACCTCCGACTTCTGCTACAGTTTCTATTACAAAGACTTCACAACCGCTAGTTTGTATTGTATCTTTGTAGCAAAAAAAGCATAGCATGCAAGATAGGAGGAACGAAGTCACTGGAGAATCCTGTCATTTTGGAAGTACAGTGGTGCCTCTCAAGACGAAATTAATTCGTTCCGCGAGTTTTTTCGTCTTGCGGTTTTTTTCGTCTTGCGAAGCACGGTGTCGGAAAAGTTTTGGAAAAGCTTCAAAAATCACCAAAGTCTTCAAAGACCTCAAAAAAGGCTACCACACCGCGTGCTATGAGTTGCTCCTCGAAGTCAAGTCGCAACTGTATTAACGGTTTTAAGAAAAAGGAAACAAACTTGCAAGATGTTTCCGTCTTGCGAAGCAAGCCCATAGGGAAAATCGTCTTGCGAAGCAACTCAAAAAACCAAAAACCCTTTCGTTTTGCGAGTTTTCCGTCTTGCGAGGCATTCGTCTTGCGAGGTACCACTGTAGTGCCGCAACACTGAGTATTTTAATACTGCTAAGAATAACACCACATATAGCATATAGCTGTAGATGATAGATGATAGATAGATGATAGATAGATAGATAGATAGATAGATAGATAGATAGATAGATAGATAGATAGATGATAGATGATGATAGATGATAGATTGATAGATAGATGATAGACACGACACTGGTATCAGAGCCTGCAATAAACCCAGATGCCAACTTTGTTGCCACATACACCTGGACAACACCATTACTGGCCCCAACAACATCAAACATACCATCTCGGGACTATTTAATTGCTCATCTTCTAACATTGTGTTTGCCATCAAATGCCAACAGTGCCCTTCAGCTCTCCATATTGGACAAACAGGCCAAACCCTATGCCAAAGGATAAGTGGATATAAAACTGACATCAGGAATCACAAGACAGAGAAACCAGTAGGAGAACACTTCAACCCCCCAGGACATTCTATACAAGATCTCAAAGTAGCTGTCTTATTACAAAAGAATTTCAGAAATAGACTGGAAAGAGAAGTTGCTGAATTGCAACTTATTACCAAACTTAAAACCATGGAGAGACCTGCTCTGAATAGAGACATTGGATTCTTATCTCATTATACATGATAAAGCTATTTTTAGCCATCTCACCCCTTGCTTTTTCCTGTAAGACCAATTGCAGTCTTCAACAGTCGTCAACAGGTTTACCACACCTATCAGCCAATCACCCATTCCCACCACCCTTCTGAGTAATACCCCTCCCCACCCTCTTACTATATATAAGGGTCTGGTGACTTCTGTTTCAGTGTATCTAAAGAAGTGCGCATGCACACGAAAGCTCATACCAATAACAAACTTAGTTGGTCTCTAAGGTGCTACTGGAAGGATTTTTTTTTATTTTGTTTTGACTACAGCAGACCAACACAGCTTCCTACCTGTAACTAACTAGATAGATAGATAGATAGATAGATGATAGATAGATAGATATAGATGATAGATGATAGATGTTGTTGTTGTTGTTCTTTAGTTGTGTCCAACTCTTCGTGACCCCATGGAGCAGAGCACGCCAGGCACTCCTGTTTTCCACTGCCTCCCGCAGTCAAACCCATGTTAGTAGCTTCGAGAACACTATCCAACCATCTTGTCCTCTGTCGTCCCCTTCTCCTTGTGCCCTTAATCTTTCCCAACAACAGGGTCTAGATATAATGGAATGTTTGGCATGGGCTACAGCATGATCAAGTAATATTATATACATTGATGGGGGTTTTACTGTTTTAAATGTTTTAGCAATGACTGTTTTAAATAGACTGACCCACAAGCAAATTATGCCGGTGTGTTCAAATTCAAGCTGGCCTATTCCTGAACAACTTGATAGGACCTGTTCCCTGGCACAAAGCAAGCTAACTTGGAAGTAAAGTCTCTATGGTTGCAGGAAGAGTTACACTTCAAGGGAAGAAGGACAAACACTCAGAGGATGAACTACAAAATGGCATCCTCCTCAAAATGGCATCCCCCCAGCAAAGAAGGGTTGGGTGAAGATCTACATCAGGAACAAGGAAGGAATAATTATCTACGTTGGGAACTGCTGACCCTGTGGATCCTGCCACCTGAGGCACACACACACACACACACACACACACACACACACACCTCATGACTGGGCCAACTCTGCTTCAGGCATATACAACAGCAAAGGTATTTTAAAAATATCAGCAGACAAAGCGCACTTTTGTCAAGGCTGTAATAAAAGGTTTGATTTATGCAAAATATGCAATAGGTTCATCACAAATACTGCATCTGAGAAAAGAGGCTCCAGTTCATGAATGCTTGTGCCAACATATATTTGTTACTCTTTTAACAAACCACAGAACTCTTCAGGAACGCCAGCTTGGCCCCGCAACTGTGGGTGCCCGGTGCTGTGGGTGTCATGCAACATGGATGGCCCAGGCACCAAAATTTGTGGGTGCCTGGCCCCTTCAAGGGGAATTTTGTGGGTGCTCAGGCACCTAGAGCCCCAGGGATTTGGCACCTATGGGGATCTTGGTTGCTTTTCTTATGACAGATTAACATGTCTTCCCCTTTGAGGTTCTTCGCAGCATTTCGATAGAGGCAGACATGGCATTATGACAAACAGAGCAAACTTTTAAGATTTGCAGCGCTGTCATCTACCTGGAGGATCAAGAAGTACAGGTTGAGTCTTTAAGTACCATTGTATAGAAATGACAGGGGTTTTTTGGAGGGGAGATAGGGAAGATGATCACATTTATGTAATAGTGGTCTTATTAGGAAGATTTTGCTGAACTGCTGACAATGATGTACAGTAGCGATTCGTTGGAATGACGTTTGGGGAAAACGATTCTGCTGCACCACCACACAAAACCAATTAGAGAACTATTTTCTGCGACAGGTCAGGAATTTACATTGTTTCTTGTGGAAAGATGTGCTTTTTAATTTCTTTATTAAGATGACATCCATGTCCCTTGAGACTTTTCGGGATGACAATCATTTGCTCATCACACGGGAAAGTACAATCAGTGAAATCATGTTACCAGTCCAGGGCAATGCCAGAAACTCCAAGCATCGTTCCACATTTTCCAAATGAACTACTCCGGGAACCAATAATTAGAACAATATATATTGGCAGTAATTTTTGACAGGACCTTTAGCTACACACCAAGCAGAGAAAGTAATGATAGAGCATACACATCAGAACTGCTGTAGATTATTTGATCGTTCTGTATATGTCAATTTTGCCAATTCAAAAAGACATCACGAGATGCTGCGTATATTGGTATTGGGGGTCACGATGCACAGTGCTTATTACGGCTTATTACTCTTTCTACTTTATGAGCTGCAGATATTCAGTATTAACAAAAACCAGGAAGTGTCATGAAGTAATAAAAACTCTGATGTTCCTGAGAAACAATACTATCTATAATTCAGTCTATTCTGCTTACTATCTCATGGTATCATAATGCAATACTTTAAAAAGTGACTTGGCTTAACAATGAGCTATTAAATAATTATGTTTGAAATTGTAACTATACAAAAAAAGGAGGAGGATGCTGTCACACCTATAGTGTGTTTACATCATTTCTTTCTCTCACTTGCCTATATTAAAAAGGAAATGCTACTCTTGGGGATTTGGGGAGGTGGAATTGAGTTTCTAAAACAAATTTACTGACCAACATTTCATAATTTGCAATTAAAATTAATTTAAAATAGTTTATGAAAAACATGTTCAGAAGTACAAAATGTTTTTGTTTTGTCCGGATGTCAGTTCTTATATTAGATACCTTGCTGGAGTGTTTATTTAGCAGCCTGATGAAAGTCTGACAAGCTGAACTTCGGCTTATATTTTGCAGATTTTTTCATTGCTTTTGCCCACAACATTATCTGCCCCCTTTTCCTCCCCACAATCTCTCCACAGGAAAACAGATGTGGAGCACCCAAGGGACCATTGCTGCCTCCCCCTTCTATCCACCAAGCCTGCTTCCTCTAAATCACTAAATTCCCCACCACCATCATTTTGTGCCCACCAAATCAAAGTACTGGATTAGTAGACTGCTTATTTTATGATGCATGCTGTATACAGAGTTCTGTGTTCCCTGTGTGATAAGCACTTCAGCTGCAACCCTGTGCAATGTTAGGATGCTTAAATTCCATCGTTGTCAGTAAATTTAAGCAGTTTTTTTTTATTGCAGCTCTGATCTTTAGAAATAATAAAAAAGCAAAGTCCCAGTTTGCAAACCTAGGTTCACCCTCGCTTAGACAGTAAAACCTGTGTAACTTTGATGCATGATGGTATGTAACTACAGAATTGTGTACAAAGTAAAGACTACAGAGATAGGAGCAGCTCCTGTTATTCTGCATTTATGAAGATGTGTGTTCAGAGCTATGGGTCATTGGAGAAGTAGTTTCACTGTTCTCATTCTAATGAAACAATGAATTAATGTGTCAGTCACTTTTCTGTGCTTCTGTCAACTCCACTGTAAAAAAATAGACAGAAAGACATTTTGCTTTTTTTTTTTAAAGCCATTGTCTAAATATGACCTAGCAATTTCTGCTGTAGATGATGTAATTTATCAGTTTAGCAGAGAGCAGAATGTAAAGAAAATACAGATAATTCATGTTTGGTAGACCAAGTATACAAAATATATTGTGTATCTATACATTTTATGCATATGTGGTGTATACATGCAAATACCCAACTATGCAGTTAGTTTTGCATATCCTATTGTGCTCTGCACTGATGTTCGTTAAAGAGTACAAGACAAAATAGACTCAGTGTAAAGGTAACTCATGGCAAAGAGCATAAAGCAGCCAAGGGCTCTATTCAAACTGACCTCAGCAAATCATACCTCCTCATCTTCAAAGGTCTAGTGCAGGTATGTCCAAAGGCCGGCCTAATCTGGCCCACCATTTGGTTTAATCTGGCCCCTTAAAAAAGCTCAGCAACTTTCAACTTTGGAGAAAAATCCCAGCAACTTCAATCCTAAAAAAAGGTCAACAACTTTAGTCGGCCCTCATGCATGTTCACTTCATCAAATCTGGCCCTCTTTGAAAAAAGTTTGGACACCCCTAGCCTAGTGGAAGAAGTACATCTGCCCCCGCCCTTGAAAGAGCACTGAGGAAAGATACTCCTCACTGAGGAGACTGGCATCTCAGTTAAGGTGATTACTCCCAAGGTTCTCACATACTTAAGCATATCTTCACACACTCTTAAAGAACTAAATGTCTTTCTCACCAGCAAGGTGGACGGTAAAAACATCTCCGTATTTCTGTTGCAAAGATAACAAAAACTTGGTAGGGTCGTTTCTAAAATTCAGGGCTTCTCCCAGGAAAGGAATCCAACCATTTATTAAGGGCGCCTCTCCTGGTCTCCTGTAAAATAAATAGATACATAGAAAGCATTGTTAATTCATTTGCCTAAGGAGATGAACATTTCACAATTTTCTGAGTTGGGTGTGGAGGATCTAGTCCAAAGCTCTTTGTGTTTCCAGGTGTGCATAGGAGAAGTCCTATGCAAGGAAGAAGCCTGTATAGGGCAGCCACACAGAGGAATTCCTATGTGCTTGTGGGAGTTGCATATACATCAAAGCTTCTAAGAGTGTCATAAATCCATGGATTGGGTCGATTAACTTCAGTGTAAAGTAAACATTGGAAGAAGAGAGAGCTTGATTCTCTAGGGGACAAATTCAAGGGGTTTGTGGGAAATATAACTGCAATTATCCCACAGCTCCTTTTAAAAATCTAAGGAAACTTTCCAAATTAAAGTAAAATATGCAAATGTAGACAATCAGGTTTCTTGATGATTTTTATCTGCATAGACATACAAACCATACGTTAGATTTTTAAAATATCTGAACATATAAATTTCAATGGGATTAAAACAAATATCCAACTTGAATACAATTAAAATAGAAATGTAATAGCTAAATAACACAATAGCTAACCATTCCAAGTCATTAACAAGTTCACAATGAAAGCAACATTTGTCTCCTGAGTAGCCCTGCTTAGCTTCCTGAACCTGATTTTTTACAAAGATGCCAAGTCTTTTATAGAAATGATTAAAACATATATATAATGCATTAAAAAGCCTCTGATACCATAGTCCCATCTGGAAAAGTGACTTACACTACATACAGAGCAACTCAATTTGATTAATCGCAAGATATTTACTAGCTTGAATCTAATCAAAGATCAAGGGATCACAAGCATTACTACTACCATACATGGCATGAAAATTTATGTGGCTGGATTAACCCTATCATAGCCTCTCATAAAATGAAAGATTTTTTAAAAAGAAAAAAGAAACTTTTTACTTACTATTACTATTATTTAGTTTAAAAAACCCTGGTGATTGAACAATATAGGTGAAAGATGAAACCCAATATTATTTCTATTTTGAAAACTTTGGTGATCACTTAACTAAAACAAAAATGATTTAATTCTGCATAAATTTGCATATGAAAAGCACAATAGTTCTAAGGAAACTGTACTTTGTAGATACAAATAATTATAGAAGATGCATTATTTCTTGTTCACACAATCCTCTTTTAAGATGGCATTTCACAATTAGAGTTTCAGTCAGTACTTGTAAAAATAGAATTTAAGCAAAATCTGTTACCCAATTAATTTGGGGCAGCTTTCTAGCTGAGCAAAATGGCTAAATGAATCAATAGCTCAAATCAAGCTATTGATTTAAACATTGCTGCCCTAAATATTTTATTAATATATAACTGTCAGTATACTGGATTTTCACAATGAAACAGAGAACAGCTCTGCCCCAGTAAGGTTACAATATATAGTCTTGAGAGATGGGAAAGATGGAACAGGAGAACAGAAGTGGGAGAGACACAGCTATTGAGATAAAAGTGAGCAAATTCTGTTACACAGACCTAGGTCTTGTCCATTACAGATGAAGACTAAATATTAAGAATAAGGATTCAAAGGGGTGTGGAGGGAGAACAAAAGAACTGGTAAACTAACTGCCAAGTTTGGCTCACCAAACATTTAGGGAGTACCTCAGAATATTTTTCATTTGGGTGGCTGTGCTTTAAAGCTGACTGCTGACTAGCAGATGCAGGGGAAAAACAAGCTGTTTTGTTGTTTTTGACACTCTGAGTTTATAGAGCTAGTATACTAGAAAATCTCTAGCAGTTACTGTCTGTTGATTTGGCACAAATATTGCCCTGGACACAGAAAACTTGCTAATGGTTAATTCTCCGTGAAATGACAAAATCGAGAGAAAAAGCAGAGAATAGATGGAATCATCTCTGCCGTGTTATGGCAGCCCACATCCGACCTACAATTAGTGTCTCACAGCTACTAACCTATTCAGATGGTATACCTGTTATTCCTTTTGGGGGGGCGCCAGTGGCCAACATTCGCTTTCGGACAATACATTGCTCAAGTAACATTGTGACAAATCCATTTAGATTGGCGGTTTGTCATATTCTAATTTAATGCACCTCGTTTCAACCTCCCTGCTCTGTCATCCGGTCAAAAGCTGTATTCTTCACGGGCTTTCCACCGGGTAGAAAAGACACAGCTCAGAAATCCAGGAGGAAATTAACTTAATGCTCCAAGTCTGGAAGATCACATCGGGGAGACATCTTGCCATTGCAAAGACGTGAGGGTCATCGTTTGCTTCAGACAAGTTTGGCTCAGCAGCGATAAGCTTAATACTGTAAAACAACGAGGGCCTGCAACAAAATATGGTAGTGTGTTGGACTCACTTTCAGTGCTCACATCCAGTAAGTCATACCCTCTCCCAGGACACTCCATTCTCCCCCACTTCCCTTCCCTGTTTCTGTATCCCACTACCACCACAGACACACAGCACTCTGTGGCCATTGTCCAGACTAGGTCCTCATGGGTCTTCTTTTCCTCAATAGTTTCCTCCTCTAAAATCTTTGGGGTTCTCTTGTGCATGCTGATATCCCTCTCTTATTTCTAGTACAGTGGTACCTCAGGTTAAGTACTTAATTCATTCCGGAGGTATTAACCTGAAACTGTTCTTAACCTGAGGTACCACTTTAGCTAATGGGGCCTCCCGCTGCTGCCGCACCACCAGAGCACGATTTCTGTTCTCATCCTGAAGCAAAGTTCTTAACCTGAAGCAATATTTCTGGGTTAGCGGAGTCTGTAACCTGAAGCGTATGTAACCTGAAGCGTATGTAACCCGAGGTACCACTGTAGCTCCATTTTTTGCTACAATCCTGGCAGCACTCACCGACCAAGATTCACTATTAGGTGGAGCAATACTATGACAAGGCTTTGCATATTTCAAGAGGAAAGTACAATACTGGTACCACTTATGACCCATAATATACTGATAACAGAAATGCATCTTCATTTCTGTCTTTGCTTAGGAGGATAGAGGTCATTTTGATGACTTATGGCTTCCTGCCAACTGAGCCGAGATGGCATGCTACTATATCAATAATATATTAATATATTAGCCTTCAAGTGTGCGCACTAGAATTAGATGTTTCACTCTACAAAACTTATAAAACACATCTGGACTGAGTTTCTTATGGCCTCCTCTTATTCTTATACTTCTTTTAAAGTATAACACAAAATCCATGCATTTAATTTAGAATTTAAGAGCTTGGCTGACAACATCTGCTGGCCTATGTTTTTGTTAATGTTGTGAAGGTGTTGGTTCTATAATGGGAAAATACTCTGAAGAAACAGCCGCAACATGTACCAGGTGCAATAATTTATTCCCAGGGAGCATTGACTAGAACATTTCTAAAACAGGCAATGCTAGCCTATGCATATTTACTCTCAAATAAGTGCCACAGTATTTAATGGGGATTTTCCCCTAGTAAATGTGTTCAGAGTTGCAGCCTTCCAATGCAATGCTTGCTTCTACTCAGATGTAAGTCTTACTGTATTGTGTGGGAATTACTCCCAGGTATTAAATTTATAAAATTTGTATACCACTCTTCAGCCAAATATCTCAGAGCAGTTCACAGAATAAAAATACAAGATAAAAACACAAAATACATAATAAAAACAAGAACAAAAAATTCCAGAACAATAACCTCCCACCACAGCACTTTATAAAGGTTAATAAGCAGGATGAATTGATCTATTTCAGTCGCTGGCCAGAGTGGATCAGCAGGTTAGGTACATACTTGCACCATAAAGCAATTTGGGAAATTCCTCTGCAGAACTATATTTTATTGATCTATTACAGAGTAGGTTGGGATTTTTTATCATGATGCAAGTACAGAAGTCACTACTCAATACAGTAATCCTCCAGATGCTTCAAACTCCATTGCCCATCAGCCCCAGCCAGCATGGCCAATAGCCAGGGATGATGGCAATTGTAGTCTAGCAAAATCGAAAGGTCACCAGACTGGAGGGGAAGGCTGTAACAGAGATAGAGACAGGACTTACAATATTTAGTACAATATAAACATGCATGTATTACCTTCTCAGAATTGATATGCCACATTTATTTATTTACAGAAGTATTTATATACAGTGGTACCTCGGGTTACAGATGCTTCAGGTTACAGACTCTGCTAACCCAGAAATAGTACCTCGGGTTAAGAACTTTGCTTCAGGATGAGAACAGAAATCGCACGGCGGTGGGTTATCGGCAGCGGGAGGCCCCATTAACTAAAGTGGCACCTCAGGTTAAGAACAGTTTCAGGTTAAGAACGAACCTCCGGAACGAATTAAGTTCTTAACCCGAGGTACCACTGTACTGACCTCTCATAAAACAGCAGGGCAGTGTGTTACAGTATGCATAAAATAAATAAAATAAAATAAAATATGAAAACCATTAAAATGTCTGGCTCGTGAGTCAAAGGCTGTAAACAGCTGCCTAGGCCTGTTGGCATATAGAAGACTTTAAGAAACACCTGAAAGTCAAAAGTGAAGATGCCTGGTGATTATTTGCTGGGAAAGTGTTCCATGGCTTGGGACTGGTGACACTAAATGCTGGACTTCTGCTTGAGGCCAGCCAGGTCTCTGTAACACAGGAGACAACTAACAGCCCTCTTCCAAATGATCTCAGTGATCAAGCTGGGATAGAAAAGCTCAGGAAGTCTTTAAGATATCCTGATCCAGATATGTCCGTATCTGCCATAGCAGCTGGTAAAAGACACTCCTAACCACACAGCTCACTTGGGCCTCTGACGACAACTATGCATCTAGCAGCTATGTACCTAGAATCATAGAACTGTAGAGTTGGAAGGGACCCTGAGGGTCATTTAGTCCAACCTGCAAATTTAGAGAGAGTGCAACTCCCTCCAACGCAGGCAACTAGCCAGTTTTCCAGTTGCTTTGATGCATGTCTAAGATGCTGAAGTATTTATAGCTCAGGGCTGCCCGGGCAAATGGTTTCATCAAAGATTTTAGAGCTTTATGGAAACTATTGATTTGATCTGTGTAGATGGGCCATAGCTTGGCAGGAAAGAATCTGTTTGCATGCAGAAGGTCTCAGGTTCAATCTCTGGTATCTCCAAATAGGAAAGACTCTGCTATCTTTCCTACTTAGGTTTCATCACAGAGGAAAAGGTGTTTGTAATTCACTTCCAATATACCGTATTTTTTGCTCTATAAGACTCACTTTTTCCCTCTTAAAAAGTAAGGGGAAATGTGGGTGTGTCTTATGGAGTGAATGCAGGCTGCACAGCTATCCCAGAAGCCAGAACAGCAAGAGGGATTGCTGCTTTCACTGCACAGCGATCCCTCTTGCTGTTCTGGCTTCTGAGATTCAGAATATTTTTTTTCTTGTTTTCCTCCTCCAAAAACTAGGTGCGTCTTGTGGTCTGGTGCATCTTACAGAGTGAAAAATACAGTAATTCTCAGAGCAGGAATTGAACAGGTGAATTCTTCTCATGGAATATAATACATCATAAATGCACAACACCTGTAGTTGCCATTCATGAACATAAACCTTCTGTTTAATAATGTCTGTTTACAACCAGAAACAGACATATAGTAATCTCTTGTTTGGGATAAACATTAATCCAGATCTGTCTGCAAATTGTCTACAATACATATACACACATTCTCTCTCTCTCTCTCTCTCTCTCTCTCTCTCTCACACACACACACACACACACACACGTTCATTACTTATGATAATCTCCGTTGTGGCCTGTTCTTAACCCTCCATTCTCCTGCCTGTCCTAAATCTAGCAAATCCACTTGTGGCGAGTGATGATTGACATCTGCTCTTAACATAACTTTTGCGGTATGAAAAATAATTGAAACAGCCCGCCATGGAGATGCCACCCTGATGGGGACCAGTGATATCTCTGAATAGTTTTCAGGAGGAAAAACAAGAATGCAAAGGGCCTGAAAAAGAGTCAGTAAGAAGGCATTTCCCTGGAGAATATCTTTTTCATTTTACAAAGTGGCACTGGCATCACACAGGCTGAAAAGAGCTGGTGGAAAAGAGCACTCTTGTGTAGAATTCCAGTTCAGGAGGCAGGCAAGGCATTTCCTCTCCTCATCAAAAAATGATGCAAACATAAATCTAGCAATCTAGAGGTTTTCCCCCTCTCTTTTAAAAGGGGTGTGTTTGGGGTGGGGGCAGTGCACTGGTACAGATGTATAGCAAAAGCTAATGCGAACATGTCAGAACAGTTTGCATACCTTCACTCACGATCATAATATTTAAACAGCTTCAACATGACATGCAGAAAGAGTCCCGAGGGCTTCTAACATTATTGAACACTTGGGACTGTAATGTGTACAATGAACCCAGAGGCTTTATGCCCCAGAAAGGTACGCTATAGAAACATGGTGCAGAGCCTTTCGTTTTTTAATATGATATTTTGGAAGCATGGACACTGAAGAGAATGGACAATGCTTTGTATTTTCTGAAATGTATCTGTTATGCAGTAGTCAAAAAGGACATAATATTATTTATGTTATTTTTCCTTTCCTATCTGCTAGTGTGTATCACAGAATCATAGAACTGTAGTGTTGGAAGGGACCCCATGAATCCAACCCCTTGCAATGCAGAAATCACAGCTGAAGAATCCCTGACAGATGGCCATTCAGCCTCTGTTTAAAGACTTCCGGTGAAGGAGGGCCCAAAGGAGTCTGTTCCAAACAGCTCTCAGCCATGGGTGTAGCCAAGGGGGCAGGCGGGGGGCAGCTCCCCCCCCCAGATCAAGTACAGTGGTACCTTGGTTCTCAAACGCCTTGGTACTCAAACGCCTTTCTTTTCTAATGCTGAAAACCCAGAAGTAAGCGTTCCAGTTTTCAAACGCTTTTCGGGAGCCAAACGTCCGATGTGGTTGTCGCCTATTATTTCCTGGACACCTGCACCAATCAGAAGTTGTGCCTTGGTTTTTGAACATTTCAGAAGTCAAATGGACTTCCGGAATGGATTCAGTTTGGTGCTTTTGTTTTTGCTATTTATTTTGCGTTTTTGTTTTTGAGGCTTTTTCCGTTACAGTCTTACCTCTTTTTGTGACCGCTTCATGTTGCATTTTTTCAGGTTAAGAACACGACAAACCCGGAAGTCTTTACTTCCAGGTTTCGCCGCACGTGCACGTGCAGAACCGTTCTGCGCGGTTCACACATGCGCAGAAGCCCCGCTCTGGTTGTGGACTTTTCGGGGTGTGAAGGGCACCCCAGAACGGATTGTGTCCGCAACCAGAGGTACCAATGTAATTTGTTTTTGTGGCTGTGTGAAACCCAGTTCAGCTACTGACTGATTGATTGATTGATTGATTGAGTGAGTTAGTGACTGTGGAAATGGATAAAAGCGCCCCCCCCCATCCAAACAATGACTGTCATCAGTGTAGGTAAGATTTTTTTAAAAAAAAGTTTTATCACCTACAATACTGTCTTATTTATTTTATAGTACAGTACATTGATTATTGCCTTTCATTTTATGGATCAATGGTCTCGTTAGATAGTAAAAGTCATGTTAAATTGCTGTTTTAGGGGTTGTTTTTGAAAGTCTGGAATGGATGGATCCGTTTTGCATTACTTTCTATGGGAAAGCGCGCCTTGATTTTGGAACAGACTTCTGGAACGATTAAGTTTGAGAACCAAGGTACCACTGTAGAACAACAGAAATACTTGACTAACTGATCAATCACATTGGTTCTCCCCACACACAAAAGTCCTGCCCCACCATCAAAGTCCTGCCCCCCTCCTCAACAAAAATCATGGCTACGCCCATGCTCTCAGCATCAGAAAGTTCTTCCTAATCTTTATTCAGAATCTCCGTTCTTGTAATTTGAAACCATTGGTTCAGGTCTTGTCCTTTGGATCAGTAGAAAACAATATTTTTAATCATTTGATATTATGAGAGATATTTTTTGTTGTGCATTTCCCTGAAATTCAAGTAGGATGAAGGATGGTATATAAATGTTTTAATGAATAAATGTGTTTTTTTAAAAGGGGGGAGGAAGACACACTGGTTAACACCTGATATTTTGACAAGACCCTGGAAAGCAGCTTGCTTGATCATTTGTACCTCAGAAGTGATAATCTCCCATCTATTGGTTAATTTTAGCATGTGTCTTGTCTAGTTGTATTAGAAGAAACGAGTTGGGGAGGAGGGGGAAGGGGGAATCTCAAGACAAACGTGAGGCTAAGAGAAATGGGCAATCCAATAATAATAACAAAGAGCAATGGGGGGGGGGGAGTGTAAGTTGCATTCATTGAGTTGGAGTTAACCTAAATTAGTCACACTTCAGTGTGAAATCATGGCTAATTGATTTCAGTGGGGATAAGTGTGATTAACTTAATAATTAGCAACTGATAATTATCTATATATATGCATCAAGGGCCAGCAGCATCACACAGATGGCAATAAAAGCTACAAACAATGCAACAAGTTGCGCACCCAAAATCCTACTGAATAGCGCAAGCACAGCACCTCCAACTAATATAGCAGAAAGTGGCATGTGTGAAAGTTTGTGCTATATTAGGAACAGGGGATTTCATTTTCTTGCCGTGTCTCAAGACATGGTCTGAGGATAAACAAGCAGGCAGTTTGCTGCAGTTAAGTATGGCATGCTCTGTACCTGCATGGGAGACCCCATGCATTAACCACCTTTAGTTCCATGATGGAAGAAAGGGTGGGAAATGATGTCCTAAATAAATATGAATATTTGCATCTGTAATTATTTATTATTTAGATTCATATTCCAGCCCTTACCTCAGCATCTTACAGTTAAGGTATTAGTAGAAAGAAAGAAAGAAAGAAAGAAAGAAAGAAAGAAAGAAAGAAAGAAAGAAAAGAAATAGGACTGTAATTTCTACTGGTTTAACCTGAGAATTAAGGACACACTTGTTTATTTGATTTTATTCTAGCCCATTTTTGTTTTGGTGTGTTAGGCCATTTTTAATCATTTATCATTTCCTATTGCACTAACAATGAGCATTAGCTTTTGGTAATATAATAATAATAATTTTTTATTTATACCCCGCCCTCCCCAGCCAATCCCGGGCTCAGAGCGGCTTAAAAGCAATAATAAAAACAAGATGAATGATTACAACTTAAAAACAAAAATAAAATACAACATTAAAATAATGGAACATTAAAATATTAAAATGTAGCCTCATTGCAGGAGGAGAAGGAAAAGAAAAAAGAAAGAGAGGGAGGGAGGGAATCAAATTGGCTCCAAGCCAAAGGCCAGGTGGAACAACTCTGTCTTACAGGCCCTGTGGAAAGAAATCAGATCCTGCAGGGCCCTGGTCTCATGAGGCAGAGCGTTCCACCAGGCCAGAGCCAGAGTTGAAAAGGCCCTGGCTCTGGTTGAAGCCAATCTAACTTCCTTAGGGCCCGGGACCACTAGGGTGTTGTTATTTATGGACCTTGAGGCTCTCCGTGGGGCATACCAGGAGAGGTGGTCCCTTAGGTACGAGGGTCCTAGGCCGTGAAGGGCTTTAAAGGTCAAAAGCAGCACCTTAAATCTGACCCTGTACTCCACCGGGAGCCAGTGCAGCTTGAAAAGCACTGGGTGAATATGCTCCCATGGCAAAGACCCCGTGAGGAGCCTCGCTGCAGCATTCTGTACCCGCTGGAGTTTCTGGGACAGCTTCAAGGGCAGCCCCGCGTAGAGCGAATTACAGTAGTCAAGCCTGGAGATGACCGTCGCATGGATCACTGTGGCCAGGTCGGGGCGGGAAAGGTAAGGGACCAACTGCTTGATGCGGCGAAGGTGGAAAAATGTCGCCTTGGCTGTTGCTGTAACTTGCACCTCCATGGAAAGGGAGGTGTCAAGGATTACACCCAAACTCTTAACGGAAGGCAATGGCACTAATTGGGCCCCCGCAAGAGAAGGGAGTTGGTCCCTCATCCCCATGCCATCCCGACCCAGCCATAGGACCTCTGTCTTCGAAGGATTTAGTTTCAATCGGCTCCCACGAAACCATCCAGCCACAGCTTCCAAGCATCTGGTCAGTGTGTTCGGGGCCGAGTCGGTGCGGCCATCCATCAGCAGATAGAGCTGAGTGTCATCAGCATATTGGTGACAGCCCAGCCCAAAGCTCCGGATAATCTGGGCAAGGGGGCGCATAAAGATGTTAAAAAGCATCAGGGAGAGAATTGCGCCCTGCGGCACTCCACACACTAAGGAGTGGCGCGACGACATTTCCCTCCCTAGTTCCACCCTCTGTCCCCGACCAGAGATAAAAGAGCACAACCAGTTACGGGCTATGCCCTGTATCCCCACGTCTGCGAGGCGGTGGTCCAGAAGATCATGATCGACCATGTCAAAGGCTGCTGACAAATCTAAAAGGATCAGCAGTCCTGACCCGCCTCAATCCAGTTGTCTACGGATATCATCTGTTAGGGCAACCAGAGCCGTCTCCATCCCAAAACCAGGACGGAAACCGGACTGAAATGGATCTAATGCCGATGTTTCCTCCAGAAGCCTACCAAGCTATTCAGCAACTGCTCTCTCAATTACCTTACCCAGGTATGGAAGATTTGAAACTGTGCGGTTATTGGATAGGTCTAAGGGATCTAATGAAGTTTTCTTTAAGAGTGGACACACCACTGCTTCCTTCAATTCCCATGGGAATGTCCCCGTGTCAAGGGACAAATTGATAATTTCAACCAGGGGGGTCCACGCAACATCTGGACACCCCCTAATCAGCCAAGACGGGCACAGATCAAGGAGGCAGATGGTGGGCCTACCAACTTGGAGGAATCTATCCACATCAGTAGGGAGTATCCGATCGAAATGGTCCAACACTGGACCTGAAGTCAGTCGAGGGGCCTCCAGTTCAGTCACTGTATCTAAATTGGCAGGGAGGTCACGGTGGAGCAACAGGACTTTCTCCGCAAAAAAGCTCGCGAATGCCTCACAGCTGTGGGTCGAATTTGTGCTTAAATTTGGTTGTCCTCCTAAGGACGTTATTGACCTAATTATTCTAAAAAGTTGTGCCGGGCGAGAGCTAGCAGATGCAATGGAAGCTGCAAAGTAAGATTTCTTAGCAGCTTTCATAGCCATCTCATAGGCTTTCATAAGCGTCCCATAAGATGTTCTTGAGGCTCCGTCACGAGTCCGTCGCCATACTCGCTCTAGCCATCTGAGATCCCACTTCATTTTCTGGAGCTCCTCAGTAAACCAAGGGGCCCGGTTTCGACGGGGTCGCAGAGGGCGCTTAGGCGTGATCTCATCAATGGCTGCCAATATGCCAATAATATGAAAAGATATTTAAATTTTGTTGATTTATCAGTTCATTAGTTTAAAAAAGTCAGCAATTTATTATCGTAAAATACTTCAGTCAGAAAATAGTCCCAATAAAAGTGAATGCCCAATCAGCAATGTTGCATCTATGCATGTTAATACCTGCCTGGGTTGTGGTTGATAGAACATATGATTATTTAATTCATACAATTTTCCAGAGGGCAGCAATGACAGGCGGCCTTTTAAATTTCCAACTATGCCTCTGGATGGAGTGTTGTTCCATATCATAACTGGAAATTAAAATGCTCACTTCCCATTGTTCAAATAAGTTTGAGGGGCAGGGGCCTACTAACTTAGAAAGGAGCTTGTCCAAGGGCACATTTTGAGGGTCCCCCTCAGATCTGAAACCACCCCTTTATTATAGTCTGTGAAACACAGCAGCACCTTCATTCATCTAGCTCCTGTTTTTCTAATCTAGGAACATTTATTTTGCTTATGCAGAAGAGCAATATATGTTTGAGAGTCTAACTCAATGTGTGCAACAAGATGCATTTCCAAGGATGCTTTTTTCAGTTTTCTCACTATTCGCTTCCTGAACCTTTACTTTCCCAATTGCCCTCTGGTGCCACTTTAAAAAGTTCTGTACTCATTTTTTTATTTCCACCCACGGCCACTTTATTTTTAGTCTGCACTCTTGTATGGTTTATAATTACTCCCATAGGAAAAGACAAACATTTTAAGTGTGTTCAGAAAATATGGATATACAGATACAGTGGTACCTCGGGTTACATATGCTTCAGGTTACATACACTTCAGGTTACAGACTCTGCTAACCTAGAAATAGTACCACAGGTTAAGAACTTTGCTTCAGGATGAGAACAGAAATCGTGTGGCGGTGGCGCAGCAGCAGCGGGAGGCCCCATTAGCTAAAGTGGTACCTCAGGTTAAGAACAGTTTCAGGTTAAGAACAGACCTCCAGAATGAATTAAGTACGTAACCAGAGGTACCACTGTATTGGTTCTAATATACAAGGCCCTATGCTGCTCAGGAAAACCAGGTTACTTGAGAGACCGCCTTATACTTTATATATCCAGTAGGTCACTGGTGGTCTGCCAGAGACCTTCTTAAGCTCCAAAGATCTCAGAAGCCTGTTCCACAGTAACTTGGAGCAGGGGTTTTAGCATAGCTGCCTCTGTTCTTTAGAACAGCATTCTTGCTGAGATTTGACAGGCCCCATTATCTGCATTTCCCAGAAACAACTGAAGACATTTCTCTTCTAACAGGCTTTTCCAAATGGATGACAAGGTCTCTGCTATGGGTGTCTACATGGCTCATTCCCTTCCCATAGGTTTCAATGGGAGACCAAAGACCGATTTCCAGGGCTGGTGCAATTTGTCTCCTTTCTTGGCAAATGGGAAGGATTTGAGGCCTCCCCTGATCCACCCAACACCATTTTTTAGAGCGCTGGTGGTGGCTGAACTTTCTGCTGCTGTGGTGAGGAGGCCTCTAGAATCAGGCCTCCTCCTCTGCCCACAGATTTCCTACTCAATCTGTAGAAAGGAGGAGTCTGCAGGATTCAACAACCTCTTTCCGGGAGCATAGGAATCCTCCCTAAATTACCAACAAGAGGTACTATCTTCATTGATGGTGGATGCATGCTCAATTAACAGTCAAAGAGTCGAGATGAAAGGTGAAAAGAAACCTACGACATGAACCACTTTGGACAAAATATGTGAGGAGCCAGAAAATGCACATTATGACTTTATGTAATAGTTTTATAGATACATGATGGCATGCTAAGCTAGCCTTGAGCCTGACACAGGTGCTAAATAATCAGTTCTTGCACCATCATCTCAATTTTTCCAATCAACTGCAAGGATGAAGAACATCTGTTCCACAGGCTGCATGCTTCCTTCAAATGCATGAAAATGGGGATAATTTTGACCATGAATTTAAAGAAGATTGGAAGGAATTTATTGCATATATACAGAAGCAATGTACACAGGTTAATACATTAGCAGATTTTAAAATAAAATAAAATAAAAATAATAACAATAACAATAATTTATTATTTGTACCCCGCCCATTTGGCTGGGTTTCCCCAGCCACTCTGGGTGGTTTCCAACAAATATTAAAAATACATTAAAATGTCACACATTAAAAGCTTCCCTAAACATACTTGTAAAGACATTATGACTGGACAATAAGTAATTTTAATGATTTTGTAATTTAAAATGGACATGCGGTATGATGATAAACAATGGAACCAGGGAAGGAAACAGGGGGAAGTCAACTCTATTTTTTTCTATGTATTTTTTATTTTTTGTTGTTTTTAGAAAATTAATAAAATATTTTAAAAAGAAAGGAACAAAAAGAAAATGGGGATGATTTAATAATTCCAGCTGGAATTACTAGTTAGTCAGCTTATGGATAGAGCCACAACTGGCTTGCCAGAAACAATGCAAACTAGAGAACTAAAATAATGCTAATGATGTATTGACTTGTCTCCATTCACGATCAAAGTGGCCTATAGTTATGTCATTCTAAAATATATCCTCTTCACAAACTTAATAATGATTTAGATCATCCCTGCTTTTATTTGATATGTGAGTTGCTCAGCGAGGGCTATATCCCAAACTCTACCAAACCAACAATCAACCAAGGGAGCTGACTTGTATCAGGTAAGGATATGAATCACCCTGTGATCTCGTGGCCAGGGTTGTTGGATCTCGTTCGATACACCTACTAGAGACAGGTGCCAAAGACATACTGTTAGAAGTTAAGAACGGGGGTGGGGTGGGCAGCTGAGTACATTCTGGAATTCATTTTGGGTTTCAGAACTCAACTGAGCCCCTAATTCTTTCACAAAAATCTCGCCTCCTGGTTAGCTCAAGCTTTCTTCATTTTACCATATTCAACAAGGCCAGCATCACTCCAAAGGAAGAGAGCTTGTTATCTTGAGTCCTATTGCACTTTCCAGATTGCTTGCAGACCTATACTGTCCCCTCTGAGATGGTTGGCTAACATCCCTGGCCCACTAACTCCACTCAGGGGCAAGTGATTAAGCACCCCACTGGCACATTTTCAGTATCAACTGTACTTTCAGAAGCAGGTTTCCATATTTAAGAAGGGGATAATGTGACCTATGCCAGCATGAACAGTCTAGTTTGCAAATTCTCTTTAAAAAAACAACAACAGCTATGACCGTCCTTAGCTGAGCAAGGTTTCTTTCAATTTAGATATCTCTTGCATTCTGACTATACATCAGAAAGCCATAGCAAAAGGGCCATCTGCACTCTTTTCTAAAAAAGCAATTGCTTTCCTAAACAACCTCACACCCATGCTACAATACTGGTAATATCTAAATTAATCTGCAGCAATAGGCAGCACTGAAAGGTTTATAATTTACAACACAGATAACACTGCTTCTCAGAAATCGTGGCTGTTTTTAAACGGTCCATGCTCCAAATATTTTTCTTTAACACATCAAGAATGATAGAAGCTTCTTTTTGCTGTCAAAGTGATCAAAGAGAGATTGAGAAAGCATCTATAAACAGATGCTGCCCAGTGACAAACCTTAAAGAACAAGATTGCGGGGCCAGATGTTTGAGTGACCTTCGGACTACAGAATATGTTGGCATGGTGTTGATTTAGATAGCTGTTGGCAGGGCCTTTCGATCTGGCAGATGAAAGGGGGGGGGGAAACGAAACCTAAATTATGGAAATATTTCCCCCCTTTTTCTCTTTTCTAACTACAAAACCTGAAACTACTGGTCAGTGGGGCTGATGGCTGTCAAAGAAGTTGAATTCACCACACAACTCTGCCAGTAGGTATCACATCAAAAAGGAGTTAGCTGAATGAACACGGACATCTCGAGGCTGTGCCATTTTACATCCCCCTCAACTTTCAACAGCTGTTTCTTGAGTGAATACAGATGCAAATTAATTATACAAAAATGTTTTACATTTTCAATATTGAAAACCATGTAAAGCAACAGACACTACATAATTGCAAATCACTATAATTAGTAAGTGGGTATCTACCAATAGTCAACATTAAAACAAAATCATACTCTTATGATGATTGTTGAATGATATATAAAACCTAAGCTGAACCTTCAGCAGGTCCTGATGAAGTGCATAAAATAAGAAATTTTACCTGCCAATAAAAGTTTTTGGGTTGCCTCACATATTTTACATCTTCATTCTATTTCAAAAAGGTTTCTGCTAGTTTTCAGTGCATTCAAAATTAATTTTTACATTTAATTTTGACCTTTCTGAACTCAGGTTCTGACATTCTCTCCAAGAACTAACTGCTACAAATTGCTTGAACAAATATAGAAAACAGGAAAGGTTTTGCTTTGTAACATTAAATGTGATGGAAGACTGTGCAGCTCTTCTTACGCTTTTAGACGTTTTGTCACTTTACCTGGAGAAATATACACTGCTTATTCTGAATTGCTGCTGATGTCCAGCACTTGTCAAAACTACTCTCTGTCAAGCATTTCACAAAGTGTTGCAAAATGACAGATCAGGATGTCTGAATAGATGGAGCCCCAGGAAAAACAGAACAGATAGAAAATTCATGACTCTAAACTACATCAAAGCGACTTCTGTCAACATCATGTCAAAAGAAGAAGGGGGGAAAATGAACTGTTCATTTTAGACAGTTTTAAAAAAATATTATATAAACACTTTTTCAAGTATGAGCTAAGTGTAAGGAAAAAATTAACTTCACATACAGTATGATATCCCATATGTGCCAAAAATACATTTGATATAATCTAGGAATAACAAAAATTTTACAAGTAGATACTGTCTGGCAGTTAAATCAGTGACATCCAAAAGAAATGTATGAAGTATCTATCAGTTTAAAATAGGACAAACCATCTGTCTATAACGAAACAGAAACTCTCTAGCCTGTGTGTTAGCTGGATTCTCAGAATCCCTTCTACAGGTTTGCTCTCAATGTGTCAATTTCCCCAGTGCTCTATTTAAGGAAACTAACTGAGCAATCTTTTGATATTAGCAGGACACATTACAGATATTTTTCTTTAAATTGTAGCATTCCCAAATTATTTTTGGTCCTGTTTATTTATTTAAAACAAAGTTTCCTAAAGAGCTCTCAACTATGTGTTAGCATGGCACAGGACCATTTAACTTCAGAGACTGGGCAGGATCAGGGCGTTCCATTTGTTTCTTTAGACAGCGCTCTCTTAAAATGTGCAGTCCTTCATATTTAATATCCCGTTAAAATTCAGTTCAATTAGAACTTGCAATTAACTCACAATCATAAAATAAAGCAACAGCAATATAGTAGCTTAACACAGAAAATAGGCTACAGCATTAATCAAACTGAGAGCTGATGAAAACATCATAAAGCCTGAAAGAACAATGAGGTTTTGGCTTGATGGCAAACAGACGTAAGATTATGTGCCAAGCAAGTGCTTCTGGAGAAAGAGTTCCACAGGTCGGTGGGAAAGCCCTCTCTCCCATCATCAGCTGCCTCAGCTCACAATTAAGAAAGGGGCTTCTGAAGATGACACATGTGGGAGTAGCTGTTCCTTTGAGTTAATCTAAAACCTTTGGGCCTCCAAATGTTGGAGGACTTGGATAACCTCAAGCTCCAGCCAACATAGCCAATGATCAAGGATGATGACACCTTGGAGTCCAGCAACATCCTGAGAACTACAAGGTTTCCTATCCCTGATTTAAGGAATCCTCTTTCCTTTTAATCCAGAATTCATATCCACATACGTGGATGAGAACCTTTGCCTCAAAATGGTAAAGGGTTGAAAAAGGGGGAGTAAAATTATTCTCACTCACCCCCCCCCTTAAATACCGCTCCTAGTTCTGCAGAAGCATCAGTGACAGGAAAAGTTCTTTCTGGTTGCCTACTTCTCCACAATTTCCCTTGGAACAATGCTCAATGATGACACAGCATCATTCCCAAAGAATTCAGTAGTGTGTGTGGCCATTAGGATAGCCTATATTAACACTACCCCATGTGAAACTCCTGGTTTCTCCTACATTTTTTCCTCTCTTCCTGAAAAATAGCAGAAATATCACCCCTCCCCAATTTTACTAGTTACCAATGGGCATGAGAAAAGCTAGATAATTTTTGTTCAGCCCTAAGGAGTACCGGATTTACGTATAAGCTAAACAAGCTATAGCTTAGGGCCCCACTCTCTTGGGTCCCCCAAAAAATTTAAATGAAAAAACCCCTGGATGTACCTTTCCAAAATATAAGATAATAAACAAATAAAAGAAAACCTGCATACAGCAACAGTGTTTTGTGTTGTGTAGGCTCCCATGATGTAAGTAATGGGCCCTGCCTGCTAGCCTGCTCCCTAAAATATCACTGGTTTGCTCATTTCTGTATATAGGGTGCCTACATTCTGCATGGATTGGTTGCATGGCAACATGTACAAATGGCTTTAGGTCCATAAATTACCATATAGCATATATTCAACACAAAAAACAGCGACAATTTGTTGTTAACAAGGACAGCTGGACATATAAAGGGCCCCATTACCTTCAGTTGCTTAGGGCCTCATCAAACCTAAATCCAGCCCTGGCCCTAAGATTTGTTATCAAAATTTGAAGCCTTTTATTTTGTAGCTGGGTCTTCTCTGATGAATGCAGGCTGTGATTTAAAGAGTTCCCTGCCAACATCTCAACATGCTCATTCATAATATGTTGATTTGCATCTCCAAGTAGCTGTGCTGATCGGGTTACAGGTAGATAGCCGTGTCGGTCTGCCGTAGTCGAAACAAAATAAAATAAATTTTTAAAAATTCCTTCCAGTAGCACCTTAGAGACCAACTAAGTTATTGGTATGAGCTTTTGTGTGCATGTTATCTGAAGAAGTGTGCATGCACACAAAAGCTCATACCAATAACTAACTTAGTTGGTCTCTAAGGTGCTACTGGAATGAATTTTTTATTTTTTATTTATTTTGTGCTGATCTGGAAAGCCTTGTGAGCTTCAGGAACAAATGAGGGTGGCAAATAAATGGGTGGAGAGGTTTTGAATAGCCCTAGTGTGAAAGCAAAAGACCACTTTTGTATCCCATCTCGCAATAAGCAGTTTAACTATCTCTTAAGGGTTATATATATATATATATATATATATATATATATATATATATATCTCCCAAATAACCTTTGGGATCCAGAAGAGCTTGGGACATGTTTCTAATCATGGGTTCACAGAACTCTGCTTGCTTCTAACAATACAGAAAATAAACCACCTTGTAAATCACTTTTGGGTTTGTTTTTTTAAAATCAAACATTTTATAAATTTCATTAAATAAAATAAGAAAGAAAATTGCAGAACCAAGACTATTATAGTGCCTATGGGACAGTGTAGACTTAACCACAGCTAAGAATGGGGAAACGGCTTGCATTCTCTTTAAAAAAACCAAAAACCCAACACAAAATGCCTGTTTTCAAGAAATCAGTCTCTTTATCAAATGATTTCCTCTAGGTGAGCTGTAGGAGAACGCTTCCCAAGAAGCACTGAAGAAAATCCCTTGCCCCAAAGAATAATTCTCTAAACCTTAAATAGCTACTTGCACAGCTGTTTGCATGTACGTGGCCTGGTTCTCCAGCTGTTTTTGATCCTCCTTTGTCTTCTTACATGCTCTTCCCCCTCCTTCCTTTTAATTCCCCTTTCAGAGAGAATGGAGGTTATCATTAGGCCAGCCTTGTGTCAGAGGCCAACTAACCATAGTCTGTTTCAGACAAGAGTTTGAACCTATGGTTGGAAAAGTGACTTTCAAACACAGGTTTTAAAATAGAAATGGAAACCTACTTCTAATCATGGTTTCAAACTCAGATTTAAAGCAGGAGCCTTTCACTCTACATATCATTGCAAAAGAGAGGGAGGGGATTTAAGTTGGGGAGAGGAGAAGGAGAACATGAGTGAGAGGGAGGGGGGGAAGGATGAAAGAGGAGGGGAAGAAGGAGGTGGGAGGAACGTGGAAGCCAGAAGACTTGAGAGGCCTCTTGGGGAATAGGAAGTCTGCAGAGAGCCAATGGCACGCACGTTTCCTAATTGCCATCTGAAATATGGGACCCATTAGCCGGAAAAGTTTCATTGGATTCAATACAGTGTGAAATATATGGTTCCAAGCTGTTGTTACTGTTTTAAAAAATGCTTTTTGGGTGCCCTGTTGAATGTGTAACATGTGCAAGCATTGCTGTCTGTTGATCCTTGAGTATGCTCGGAAGGACCACCGTTTTACTGTATGCAGAGCTCAATATATCTTGCTTCCTACTTATGAAAAGATGTTTATTACCTGTAACTGTACAGAGGTATGTGCTTCACAGCAGCAGAGATTGGTAATAAGCCTCCTTTTCTCATTTACATTGATAGCAAGCATTAGTGAAGATATATGCATTTCATTTCATGGTTCAGAAAGAACAAAGTATATGTATATGTGATAGCAGTGGGTGGTTAATGAAATGGTCTGACAAACATAAGCTAATACATAAGCATACCAGAATGCGGACAAGAACACCTGTTCCCACTTCCCAGACTTGCGTTTCTTAGAGAAAGTTACTGTATGCAGGAACTGAAACTGCTACTATTTAGACATCAATATGCTCCAAGGAAATTTTAAGCCTTATTTTTTCCAAAACACTAAAGGAACGGAGGGAGGGGGGATTTTTAATGATATGAAATCTCTTTTGCTTGTGTCCTAAGAGTAATGAAAACTTCACACATGCATGAAGCTCCAGTAATTATTTTAAACTGCCTTCTGTTGTCCCCCTGAGGAACACGGTGGTATTTGTTTGATGCAGTTTAATTAGTGTCAGGGTAATTAATGCTACGCTATCTACATGAGATCAAAACCCTTCCTTTGTAACGTTCTAGTAACTAAGAACCAAGGCAAGGCATAGATTTGAAAATAGGGAAGGTACGATAGGTAGGAGAGATTCAGAAGAGCCAGCATGTTAAAAACAACACTCTTGACTCAGACATCAGAAACTATCCATAGGGGGCGCAAACAGTCATGTACCGTTGCTGTGCAGGTATTCATTTCCATGGGGCCACCTACTCAAGCCCCACTGAAAATGGACAGGTTGCTTGTCGACATCCACATTCATTGCTTTCAAATCCATGGCTAAAATTCAAATGTACTCAAATCACAGTATTAAGATACAAGATCTACTGCTTTCAGCACAAGTTAAATTCTTTCTCTATGGCTGTAATCAAATTAAGTGAAACATTCATGGACACCATGCACCTTGTCAATTGTCAAAATCCTTTAATAATTAAATTATATACTTTTGCAGAGCCAGATCCCCACAGCTATTTATTAGAGACATGAGGAGCTATAGTGTTGAGCTGTGCGTTATTCTAGACAAAAGCAGTGTTTATTTTAACAATTTAGTGCATTTTTTCCTTAATGCCTGAAGAAAATCTGTCTTGCATGGTACACATGCACACACAACACACTTAAATGCCATCATGGTAGAAAAGTAAAGTAAATACGCACACACACCCCAACACACACACACACAAAATATGATCTTCATAAATTATCTTAAGCTTCCCCTTTCCTCTTGGTCACCAGCAACTGCAGTATAAATCTCACGAAATACAAACTCAGGCTGATTACAGGCTTAAGGAAATAGCTACAGCTATCTTTACTGGATAAATTATATCCTAAAGGTTGTTCCAGATTTTCTAATAAAGCTTCAGTTTGTGGACGGGGGCTAGGCGGGCAGTGAAGCAAAAGGGAGGGAGGGAAAATGCTTAAGAATTTCACTCTCTTTTGCAACCATGAAATTACAAGCTTGACATAATGCCTTTGTGATTGCTTTGACGTCAAAAGAAAGAGAGGGGAAAAACCTTGACATGTTTAAAGGAGAAGAGTCACTGATCTGGCACCGAATGATTATCCGTGAGAAATAAAATACTATCATTAATGCATTAATAATGGCTTCCTACAATATTAATTTGAGATGTGTAAACCTTATTTTAAAAGGGATGGTACCTATTACAGAAATGCCCTAGGATGAAAACAATAGCCATCCTGTTCAGATTTAGTGACTATCTTTCCCCAAAGCAAACAATATTAACTCTATGGCTTGTTTGAAAAACTGGACTAGTGCCCACTGCTATGAAATGAAGCCGTTGCTTTCTTGCAAAGAATTCCACTTAGGCTTGCAGCATATATCACCATCTACGAAGGAAGGTCTATCCTGAACACCTCCACCTTCAAGTCATTCATTACTAGGTGCCTGCTGGGATCAGCTGACTAGCAAAATATGCTTTTCCACATCTTTAGTTATGCTTCCTGCAACCCAGTTGTTTATCAATTAAAGTGATAAATATAAGTGACTTTGATAACACAAGCAACACATTATGGAGTAAAGGAAACCCTGCCATAAGAACTGTATGCAAAGTTCAACAACTGTGAAAGAACTATTAAAGAGGACACACAAACAAGTGACCTTGACTGACAAGCGCACTTCATTCCAGCAATAAACAGCGGCGGTGCTGATAAGTGTTCATTGGCGCAGAGAGTAATTACCTATCTGTCAGCATTGCTGGTGTATGCGAAATAGTATAAATGAAACATACATAATGTACAGCAATAATATCAGGCATGCAGAACCTAATGTATTATCATCATTCTCAGGGCCCAGGTTTATGTGGCTGCCACCACTGAGCAAATGGCTTCAAGCCATGATAATTTCATTCTAATCTCTGTTCCATATTATAATTTTCATAGCTAAAAGATACTGAGGAGCAATACGTTTCAATCAAGGACTAAATAGAACACAACCTGTAACCGGATATATTTTATACACCTATATCTTTTATCTATCTATACATATATTGTTTTATTTATTTATTTTTGCTTTAAAAAAAAACCAGTCAAGTTATGAATAGGGCAGAATAAGCTGTAAATTTATGGATGGCAAACACTGTCTACAGCAGTGAGTGTCACAACGTCTGGAGATGGGCTTTACATATCATGCGTGAGAAATTCTCTCTCAGATCTTTAGAATACAATTCAGTCTTTCAGGAAATTTCAGCTCCCTCTCCCACTATTGTACCCTGACCAGAAGAAATGCTGTTTTGGTTTTTAAAAGTGGGCTTAGAAATTAGGTGCACCCCTTTATTTAAGTGTGGCAAATTCATTATGAAAGAGTGACAGCTGCTCTGTTACTGCCATAAAGCAAATTTCCTTTTTTTTTTTTACAGCCAAGACACTTTAAAAGCAAAGTTACCTTTTAAGATTTCCACAGTTACCTGAGGAAGGAACAATTAATGGTTCAGTGGTGGAGAACATTTCTTTCAGACAGGGGACCCCAGGTCCAATGACATCCCACGTTGAAAGGTTCAGGCAGCAGGTGATGAAAAATACCCTGTGGCTGAGACCGTGGAGAGTTGTGGCCAGTAGACAATATTGGGATAGATGGACAAACACTTTGGAACAGCAATGTCCTACCTTTTTCTCCCTATTTTGTTGTTTAGAAAGTGCTATAGAAAAAGACTTTTTAGAAACAAAATGGTTATCACCAATACCAAACTATGTAGTATACTACAGCTTTCTGGTGACTTCAGAATTACATTTTAGAACACATAAATGACACCATTTGAAAGCTCTTATTTGGAGTCTATATGATAAATGTTTGACCTGTGGGAATCAAGGAGCCTACAGCAGACAAATATATGGAGATATAATGCCTATGCTTAGATCTTTACATATGCTGTAGGATGAAAAAGAGGCATCTGAAATGCTGCAGAAGGTAACACGTGTAACCTCCCAAGTCTGATTCCATCAGTGGCAAGACACGTGGGGCTTCAATGTAAAACCTACCACCCAAATCTGAGGCTAAGCTAAGGTATGAGCTACTGCACTGCCAAACAGATTTAGGGCAGTGCTATTTGCACCTGCATAATGCCATTATGATGATAATGATGATTATATTTATTTATTACCCGCACAACACCAGCAGGTCCCAGGGTGGGTTACAACTATTTAAAATTCAGAATTGAAAACATTTAAAACAAATTACAGTCACAGGAATAGGGTGGGTCCCCAAAACATACATCTCGTGCTGAAGGCCAGGGTAAAGAAATGTGTCTTCAATGTTTGCTAAAAGCTGCAGATGCGGATAAATCTCTGTGTGGAGGGACACAGAAAATGCCTTCTTCCAGGCCATCAGCATCCTAAACGTCTGAGGGTGGTGGAACTACCATGACATGTGCTGCCAACATTGACTGACCCAGAATGCCCTGAAGATGTCGTCAATTTGTGCAACTGTGCTTTTCTATCAAAGGAAATTGTTGCCAAAGTGCACAGAGCTCATTCACCTAAATGATCATGTGGAAACAGCAATAACCATATACAAAGGTAAAGGTAAAGGACCTCTGAACGGTTAAGTCCAATCAAAGGTGACTATGGGGTTGCGGCGCTCATCTCACTTTCAGGCTGAGGGAGACGGCGTTTATCCACAGACAGCTTTCCAGGTCATGTGGCCAGCATGACTAAACTGCTTCTGGCACAACGGAACACCGTGATGGAAAGCACAGCACACGGAAACGCCATTGAACTTCCTGCCACAGCGGTAACTTTTTATCTACTTGCACTGGCGTGCTTTTGAGCTGCTAGCTTGGCAGAAGCTGGGACAGAGCAACGGGAGCTCACCCCGTTGCAGGAATTCGAACCGCCAACCTTCTGATCGGCAAGCCCAAGAGGCTCAGTGGTTTAGACCACAGCACCACTGGAGTCCCTGATATACAAAGCATGACTGTAGAAATAAGTACTTTTTAGTTCTTACCATGTGAATCATTTGATATGATAAAATATATATCACCTTAACTTGTTTAGCGAATTAGCTCTTAGACTACAGACCATAGTTTCCAGCTGTACACAAAAATTGTGTTTTGGTTTCCACATACACACACACAAACCACCACATTAGTTTTTGACTTTGAACAGAAAAAAGCATGCTCTAGATCATGAATAGGGAAGCGGTGTCCTTCCAAACGTTGTTGGAATCTGACTCCCATCAGCCCCAGCCAGCATAAGCAATGGTCAGGGATGATGGGAGTTGGAGTCGAACAGGTTCCCCATTCCTGCTCTGTGTCTAAATTCAAATAAATTACCAGATCTGGATATCAGCTCAGTGCCACTGGCAGGTTCAAGAGCTGGACCAGATTTTAGTTTATACTGAAGCTTCAACATTGGTTGATTCTGCTTGGGTGGAAGTTTCATTATGAAGCTTTCACCACCCCAATTTATAGCTCAATGGCAATATTAACTTTGCTTAAATGCTTCAGAACATCACGTTTGACAGAAGACAACAGACTGGAAAATTGCTTATTCAAAATGCAAGAAGGAGTTGCAGTATTTTCTGGCTGCAGCATTTCTTTCTAACTCCACTGACATCCATATTACTTGCTGCATCATAAGTCCTGCTGCTCTCTCAATGAAGCTCAGCCACAAGGTGAGACTCTGTAATAGTAGTAATGCAAGGACCAGCCTTCTCATATTAGATAGGTAAGTTTGGGTACTTCCCCAGCTTAATACTTTGCATGCAGAACTAGCACAATAGTTGCCAATTTCGATTTAAAGCCCATCTTGGAAACCTGGGTGGGCAACAAATATGAAACATACAGAATCAGAACTGAAAAACTCTCATCAAAATCAGATTAAAATGAAAAGAGCTGCATTAAGAAACATACACCTTGCTAAACATTGCTTGCCTAGCAACCAAATAGCCAGTGAAGATTTGGTGGGTGGGGCGAGAGAACCTAATTATAAAACAGTTTGAATAGTTAACCAAGAAAGAAGATTGAAACAACGGAAGAAAACGTATTCTGCTAAACATAGTCTAAGATATTTATCTACTACCCAAGCCAACACTTAGCAGACCTCGCTTTCCATTCCTGGAGTCTGGATCTACTGTAGTCCTCTGGTTTCTGATTTCAGCTGTTCTTTCTCCAGCAGTATTCATACTCCATCTCTATGCCCTATTTGCCGGCTTTACCCCCCCCCCTCTCTCTCTCATCCACTGCTCTTTCAACATCTTGGCCAATCAGAACGACAAAAGAGTTTGGTCTGAGTTTCTTTCTTCCGGGGGGGGGGGGGAGGTTCTTCCTACCCCTTCCTTTTAGTCTTTAGGATTCATTTCCCCCTTCAGGGTCAAAATCCTGGGCAGAAACTTTGACCCTCCTATGCTCATTTTAACCTCCTGGTTGTAACAACTTCTGAAACGGAAAGGAACCACTGTACAATGAAGTACAGAACTTAAAATGGCGGATTATGTTTCTTCACAGTTGTAAAAGAAAAAATAAAGCAAACCATGGATTATGATGTATCCTAAGTATCCCAATGGTCACAAACCACACTGACGTGGCCTTGTGTCGAACTTACATAGGTGTGAATTAATCAGAGTACTAGAGCAAAAGCATAAAATATGCTTAAAGAATTAATGCTTTTACTTTATCCAATTTGATGCATAGGTTGTATATTTTGTGACAAGCTCTATTTATTTATTTTTTACATAGAAAACAAATCCTTTTACGGTATTTCACATTGTTCTTCTTAAACCCATGGACATCCTGCCATCTTACAACATGCTTTGGGAGTGGACTAGGGCAAATCATACTCAAGCCAAGAATATGCTTGTGCTGGCTATAAACTTCATATTTGAGGTCAAGGGCATTCTGCAGAGTAGCTGCAAGCTAGAAGGGAGATGCCAAACAACTGCATTTTGTCGAACATAAGAAAAAAATGCATGAGTATGCAAATAATTTGAGCTCTTGACTCCTCCACCACACCCCAAACAATACTTCACAACAGAAGGTAATCTACAGCCATATAGCAGTTTTCCTATGTTTAGAATAAACCCTATTTTTCCATCTACTCAAATTAAATTACTTGCAGAATCTGAAGCCTCTACATCGTTAACATTGACTTAACCTTTAGCATTATCACAGGCAGATCATTCCTATTTATTTATTTTCATTATTTCTGGAATTTAAATCATTGCAAGCGATCTCAGTGTGAGTCAAAAAATAATAATGCAATATGAACAATATTATAACAATTAAAACCACATGAACAGAACACTTTAACACTCAATTTGCTCCTTTATAAACAAAAAACAACAACGCTGAATATATCAGTTCTCACCTCCACGAAAGGCCTTGAGGAAGAGAGATGTTTTCAGCTAGTGCTGAGAGCTAAGCCACTTTGTTGCCAGCTGTACCTCTGATTCCACATCTAGGGCACCATTACTGAGAAGGCCCTATCATACCATTGGAATATTTTGACCATAGTCCAACACAAAGCTAAAGGCAACAAAGCCCAACAAAATCAATGTGATGTATTGTCACAATTATGATGGTTTCAGAAGAAGGCTGTGAAGGCCACTGGTTTCCCATCCTGATTTAGTTCTAGGTCTCCCAACTGCAGGTCTTGTCTATAGTCACTATACTACCAGTTCTAAAAATGTGCATAGTCCTCCAATACCTTTAGCATAACTCTCTTGTCCTTGGTGATTTTGATACCAGATTACTTGGGATTAATGTGGTTCGAACATCAAATGCAATTCAGAAGTGCTCCATCCACAAAAAGGAAACATCTGATTTATGTCATATTTAGCACAAGCACAACAGAGAAACTTGTGAATCACCCTGAAATCTTTGAATGAAGGGCAGTACAGTCGTACCCAGGTTGTCAAATGGAATCCATTCTGGAAGTCCATTCAACGTCCAAAAATATTTCACAACCAAGCTGAGGCTTCTGATTGGCTGCAGGAGCTTCCTGCAAGCAATCAGAAGCCATGGGAGCCACGTCGGACATTCAGCTTCCAAAGAACGTTCACAAACCGGAACACTCATTTCCGGGTTTGCGGTGTTCGGGAACCATAGTGTTCAACTCACAAGGCATCCAGCTTCCAAGGTATGACTGTATATAAATTTAATATACGATAAAACAACAATAACAACAACAACTCTTAGCATGCTCCACAACAATTTAGTTGTCTTCTTTGCGCAAAACCAGTAGAGAAGATAGCTGCAAATACAGATTCAAGCTCCACTTTAGCCGTCTTCAGGTACTTCAATGTGCTGAACAAATAGCATCATGTGGGGGAACTGGGAATAAAGGTGCTCAGTCTCACCCTCCTACCATAATCCTTGTAGCCTTCTATGTGATTTACAACCCTGATACTTTGGGGTTCTAATTTGTACAGGGACCCTCCATAAGTACAGCAGCATCCCTGCTTCAAATGTTTACCCTCCAGCTTGCAGAGGGCATGTGTTTATCCCCATTTTTCTCCACATAATGTTTCTCATTTGGGAGATTATTACACTTGAAGCAGGCTAGCAACACTAGATAATTCATTTCTTGGTTACAATGGCTAGATGAAAGTTCTTTAAAACAAAAACAAAGAAATAAAACACCTCCCCCCCACCAAAAGGTAGGTGAGCCAAAACAAATAAGAAGACATTCTGAAGAAAATACTAAAATGAAGTTTCATTCATAGGTTTTGGAGATATACAGATAGAAGATCCCAAACTTTTTCAATGACAACAAAATTAATAAATTAGGCATCAAAGTGTAAAATGCCTGTCTAATCCTTTTTGCCCCCTCATTGTATTGAGAGGCAAACCTTTCAAGCAAACATATTCTCAGAGGAGTGAGGATTTCAAGCCACTCTGAAGCTTTCAAATGAGCTATCGAGCCCTTTTCTGTTTGGGTAGAGTCTTCAGGGCCTTGTGTGCCTGCCAGATTGCAGTTTGCCTCTGGCTAGAAGGCCATTATTTGAAGTTGGGTAAAGTGTTTAGAAATAAACTGGGGTTTAGATGCAATCCATTTACAGTTCCTCCTAAGCTTACTCTTGCCTAATATCAAAAGTATCCTAAAGGTTAGTCTTATTGTGAGGGAGTAGTGACATGGACATTATGTGCTTTATTCAGAGAAAAATTAAATAAACTCAAATCAACGAGGAGAATGACAAATGCCTTGATCAAGACTCACCAGATGACACCACTCCTGACAGTCACCTGATCTTTGAGCTTTTGCTATGTGAAAAATGGGACAAACTCTACAAACATAGTACTGCAGTTTGCTAATCCAAAATGAAGAATTTTGCAGTGGACAGGTCAGATCCTTCAGCCACCAAATGCTGTTCACTTGGCAACCCAGTTTTCCTTTGACCATGCAGTTTGAAATCAAACCATGTGGGGAAAAGGCACAGGGTTTTGCAAGGACTGGTGATCAGCTGGTTGGCAGTGCCAGCAAACCTCGTTGCATTGGCCCAGTGCAGCTTGAAATCAAAACACATAGGCAAAGGCACAACGTTTTCCAGGGGTTTGGTGATCACCTGACTGGCAGTGCCTGGAAACCACACATCCGATGCCCTATGCAGACAGGTGGGCATGGCTTAGAGTCTGCTATTCTGTGCAATGAAAGTGGCGGGAACAATTGGAAAGCAAGTGCATACATCTTCACTTGTTAAAACACATGTATGGAAGCATTTTTTATCTTACATTGACACATGACATACCCTCCAAGTGTCCCAGTTTTTCAGTCCTAGATTTCTTAAAGCCATCCCGGCTTCTAATTTGATCCCTATTGTCTCTATTTACCCCACCATCAAGCTTGGATGTCTCTATTTACCACACAGTCAAGCTTGGAGAGCAAGATGAGCCAGAGCTTGTCTTGAGTGGCGGCTGTGAGGGAGCATCACGTTGCCTCTCCATGGCAGAAGAGGCTGTCGCTGCCAGTCTCCTTACTTGGGCAGCTTGGAGCAGCTGCTGGAGAGCAGGTGAGGAGGAGGAGAGGCTATTGCTGTTGAGGCCCTGCCCTGTGTGATGTGCCAGCTCTGAGGGGCAAGCAGAGGAAAGGGCTACCCTGGGCGCGAAGAAAGGGTGAGTAGAGGGGATCACAAGAAGTCTTGGTTTTTTGTTTTGGTTTTTTTTAATGCTATGTGTGTCCACGTCTAATCTTGCCCCTTTCTCAGATTTATTTATTGGTCTGTGTTCTTTTTGTAACTCTACCAAAGCATAAAATAAAATTGGAATTAAGGAGTGTTCTCAGGACGGCGGAGAGCATGTGTACTGTTTCCTGTTGGTGTAGTGGATGCGGGTGGCACTGTGGTCTGAACCACTGAGCCTCTTGGGCTTGGCGGTTCGAATCCCCGTGACGGGGTGAGCTCCCGTTGCTCTGACAAAGCTCCTGCCAACCTAGCAGTTTGAAAGCACACCAGTGCAAGCAGATAAATAGGTACAGCTGCAGCGGAAGGTAAACAGCATTTCCATGAGCTCTGGTTTCCGTCATGGTGTTATGTTGCACCGGAAGCAGTTTAGTCAGGCTGGTCACATGACCCAGAAAGCTGTCTGGCTCCCTCGCCTTGAAGCAAGATAAGTGCCACAGTCGCCTTTGACTGGACTCAACCATCCAGGGGCCCTTTACCTTTACCTAGTGCTGAAGCCACTCACTCTTCTTCTGATAGGAAATACTCTGTGCAGGGGATAGGAAGATAAAAATGGGGTGGGGGGTCAAGGAGGGTCAGTTGGAGGGGAGTGAAAAACATCCCTATTTTCACCTGAGGAATGTTGGAGGACATGACATGGCTTTTTTGGGATAGACAACACTGCCACCAGGAAAGGGAGAGAGAGCACTGCTGATAAAGGAAATTGCCAAATATGGACTGCAAATGAGTTTAGTACCATGGTGTGAAATCTGAGACCTTCCATGTTATTGTTGGATTCCCAACTCCCATCAGTCCCAGCCAGCATAGCCAAGGGTCAGGGATTTGGAAGCTGTAATCAAGCAACATCTGGAGGGCCACACACACTCCCCCCACCCCTGATTAAGGGAACCTGGGTGCTAAGACAGTATGATGGAAGTGTAACCCTGCACCTCAAACGCTGCCCCAAACAGATTAGTCAGGAGTCTGTCACCTGTCTAGCAACACTTGTTTCCACTTGCCGTGCCAATAACGTCTCTTCCAAATGAATCGAAATCAAGTGAGGTGGTGCCAAAAAAAGGTTGCCTGCCTGACTCTAATCACTCCAACTGTCACTCCCTGAACTGAAACGCTGCTTTGAAGAGGTCACGGCTAAGAGGATATTAATGCTCTTGTTTATTCCTGGGAGATGAATATGTGATTTCTCCTTGTGTTGCTGCTTCTCATTTAGCTTGTAAAATAAACCTCAAAAGTGTGGTGCAGTTTTGCTCTCCAAATTGAGAGCAAAGGAAAACAAACTCTGTCTTAGAAATTATGCTTCCTCCCCCACCCCAACTGATAGATTCAGTTTCAGGAGGGAAAGCAAAAAGCATTTTGCATTACTTTTAAGGCCTGGGGCAGAGCAGCTTGGAGCACTCCTCAAAAGACTGCAGAAATACACAAAGGGATAAAGAAAGTAAATGTAAGCAGACAAAAGTACCAAATGAACGAAACAAAAGTTGTAAAAGAATCCCTTGAAAACATAAACAAAAAGTTATACAAAGTGAGGAAAAAGTAGCTACAGGTAAAACTGCTACATAGTAAGTTAGAAGATAGGAGAAGTATACAAATGTTGTGAATGGTAGTTTCCGTCACCCAGGTCCCTTTATTTATCTGAATAAAAATACATGTGGTGTAAATTGATGATGACAAATCTTGAGATTAATGGCGGTTTTATCACTCAAGATTGTTGCATCTGAAACAGGTCCTTGCATGCTTGAGTTTGTAAGCAGTGATTAATCCACAGTTTCACAGTATGCACCTCATTCAACTGTAGTTTTACAATTCAGGTTAGAAGAGCACCAAAGCTGGGCATGTAAGGGAAGAGGTATGCAGGGAATGTGCAAATATCTAGCTCATTCTTAGGCTGGTAAATCATGGTCATGTCAGTGACTGGTTCTGCAACAGTTACATTTCATGAAGGGTTAAGGAGTTGCAATGCTCCTTGCTCTCTTATTTTTATTTCATTGATTTTGGTTGGAACGTTGGCAAAGCTGCACATAAGGAATTTCAAACAACAATGGGAGAAGCTACTATTTTACCCAGAGGTAAATTTTACCTATTTTACCACAAAGGATTATATGCTCCCAAAATGATCAAAAAGAAGAATGCATGACAGTTGAGTGATTAATGATTAAAATGATTAAAACCCATTTAGGTTGTAATCCTATCACTATTAACTAGGGACTAATCCCCAATGGGACGCAGGTGGTGCTGTGGGTTAAACCACAGAGCCTAGGGCTTGCCGATCAGAAGGTTGGAGGTTTGAATCCCTGTGATGGGGTGAGCTCCCGTTGCTCAGTCCCTGCTCCTGCCAACCTAGCAGTTCGAAAGCACGTCAAAGTGCAAGTAGATAAATATGGTAGGTACCGCTCCAGCAGGAAGGTAAACGGTGTTTCTGTGCGCTGCTCTGGTTCGCCAGAAGCAGCTTTGTCATGTTGGCCACATGACCCGGAAGCTGTACGCCGGCTCCCTCGGCCAATAAAGCGAGATGAACGCTGCAACCCCAGAGTTGGCCACGACTGGACCTAATGGTCAGGGGTCCCTTTACCTTTTAATCCCCAATAAACTCAATGGAATTTCCTTCTGAGCATGCACTCCAGATTAATTAGGCTGCAAAACTGTTTTTTAAATAAAAAAAATTATATTATTTTTATTAGTTGTTGTTGTTGTTGTTGTAATTTGTACTGTTACAATGTGGAGTGCCACAAAAGTGTGTCATGCATAAAGGAAAGAGATAACAGCAAAGGTTGTGATGGCATATTCAGGTCTCAATATGTGTCAACTCTGGGAACATATAAATACACGAAGGAAGGAAGAAATGAGCATATCTCAGAGCTGATGCAGAGTGCATTCCACTTATTACTAGGCAACTAAAATAGCCCCTAGAAGTTAAAAATTTACAGGAGGGATTGTGTTTCCGCACAGACTTGAATCCTGGTATTTATTTTTCTACAAATTATGCACTGGGAGTATTATTTACAAAGGCAAAGAAAAAGAGGAAACAAGCACTGGGGATATTACTTACAAAAGCAAAGAACAGCAGCGGGAGATGTGCCTGGCTACAAGGGGTTTAAATAATCAAGCAAAATGTACAATTAGGCAGACAGCTTGGGACTAAGAACATTTGACTTATGAGAAAACATGCCTAGGATTGCCTTGCTACTTTAGGAACAGACCTGTATTTCTCCCTGCTTTTCTAAAATACCCCAGTGGCCACAAGTCCCTGTTTACCTGTGATAAAACCTAGAATGATAGACTTTGGGAGGGTTCCTTTGAGATCCTCTAGTCCGGCCCCTGATCACTGCAGGAATCCTGGAACCCCAGTATCCTTGACAGATGACTGCCTATCCTCTGCTTAAATAGCTCCAGCAAAGGAAAACTCATGATGTTTCAAGGCAGTCTGGTCCACTGCAGAACAGTTCTTACCATTTAGCTCTTACTGCTTAGCCAAAGAGGGCAAGGCTATTGGTATTAATAGATGGCAGGCTCCAGTGGGCCTATTTTGCCTCTAAAGGCTTATAAGCTTTACCACAAATGACAGGTTACTGAATTGCAAAATAGCATCTGCTTTATGGAAGAGAACAAAATACATATCTAACCCTATGAACTGTTGTTTTGAAGCTGGTAAACCCATGTGAAGTCAGCTAATGTATCTATGTCTATATTTTACTGAAACATACCCCAAGTTAACCCCTTTACATCAGCAGTTGGGATCTTATACTTTCTGCTAGGAAAATTGGAACCAGTTGGTGCTGCATAGTTAAAATGGGGATAACAACAAAACTCCGCAGTTCTGTAGCCTCGAATTATATGAAAACACAGCCAAATGTTTCCCGACAATTCCATGACTCAAGTATATCAAGTATTCCTCATGGGCATAATAATGAATTCATACAAAGAATTAATTCTGCAGCACTGAGTTTCTCCCCAAATAATTATCACGCAAATCCTATCATGGAAATTCTGGGGGCATAAGAGAGTGTATGGTTGGAGATCATAGGGAAAAGGCGAAACAGGCAAATAGGGGTAAGTATAGACAGGCAATATGCAGTTTTGCAACCAGGCTGAGTTGCGGCTGACATATGCAGCCTCTGCTTGCCCTTTGTCATGTATGCATTTCACCTCAAAAACTGTCAGTGACTTGTCAGAATCAATCAGAAAATCTGATGCTGTTCTGCAGTGATGTACAAGGTTGGACAGCACGACACCAAATTTCTGGTGGTCTGTGTCAAGAACCATATGAAAACAGATGTCCCTGTTATTCCATTGCTTGGGTACAAAGGAGGACCAGTCTTACCTTTTTGACCCACATTTGGCATCAATAAGAGTCAAGTAGGAGAAAAGCAATATAGTACACAGGGGTGGGGTGGGCTATCACAGTCTAAACACACCAACATATAACTTTTTGTCTTTTCAGAGTGATCAGAAGAATGCCGTGGCTCCTGAAAGGATTTTCTAAACAAAATGATTATTATTTTCAGAAAAAGCAAAATGTAGTCTTTTGTGTTTATAAAAGAGGGGAGAAACTCAGATTATTTCCTTTCATTTGCAAGCACAAAATATCCCTCATATTACGCACATTTGACTTGCGCAGTTTCAACACTACACCGCCGAAAGGAGGCTGGTTGAAATTGCACAAGTTAGGTCCTAAGGAGGGCAGAGAGCTTAAAGGCTTTTTTTTGCGCCAGGTCTCTTTGGGGTTACCCAGCATATTCTCAAATAATGAGTGTTCATTGGCACTTTATGTAATTATACACAATTCCGCTGAGGTTGTGTTCTGAGGAGACAAAGGCCTTGTGGATGTGTTTCCTGGGTCCAGGAAATTGAGCTGTACAGTGGTACCTCGGGTTAAGTACTTAGTTCGTTCCGGAGGTCTGTTCTTAGCCTGAAACTGTACTTAACCTGAAGCACCACTTTAGCTAATGGGGCCTCCTGCTACCGCTGTGCCACCGGAGCACGGTTTCTGTTCTCATCCTAAAGCAAAGTTCTTAACCCGAGGTACTATTTCTGGGTTAGCAGAGTCTGTAACCTGAAGCGTCTGTAACCTGAAGCGTCTGTAACCTGAAGCGTATGTAACCCGAGGTACCACTGTATTTTAATTTGACCTTTCTAGATAAGGATGCACTCTCCATGGAGGAGCAGGTGCATACTTGGGGTAGGGAGAGAGATCCTTTGCCCAACATCGTCACTGGCAGCACCATTTCCCAGCTATGGCTAGATCTATTTGTGGGCAGGGGTAGCCTGGCAGCAGCGAGCAATGCATTAGAAGCTTCAGCAATGTAAAGCATTACATATGGGGCTGCCCTTCAGGTTGGTCCGGAAGTTGCACATATACCACTTCTGACAAACTCATCCTTGTCTCCATGCTTCTTTGGGTTCAAAGAAAAGCACAGGAGAACCTTCCTCTACTACTTCAAGGATGGCCAACATGGTGCTTTCCATGAGCACCCAGCCCCAGCCAGCATGACCAATGGTCAGGGATAGGAACTATAGTCCATTAACATCTGGAGAGTACCACATTGACTACCCCTGTTCTATGTCTTTTCCTCCTTGGCTTATAGACAGCTCTCCAAGCAACATGCTTTTCTGTTTCACCTTAATCTCCTACATGTGATTAGGCCCTCACTTACAAGCAGGCTACACTCACTCCTCACAGACAGTGTTTTTGTGGAATAGTTGATACTGAATGCATTTTAAAAACACTGTCTATATATCATTATCTATCTATCTATCTATCTATCTATCTATCTATCTATCTATCATCTATCTATCTATCATCTATCTATCTATCTATCTATCTATCTATCTATCATCTATCATCTATCATCTATCATTATCTATATCATCTATCTATTTATCATCTATCTATCTATCATCTATCTATCTATCTATCTATCTATCTATCATCTATCTATCTATCTATCATCTATCATCTAAACTCTGTTGTATGTCCACAGAGTCACAAAAAGGAATTGACATTTTGATATATTTTTTTTCCATGAGTTCCTTGTCATTAGTATGTGCGGGGGGGCTCTCCAAAACAACCGAAGGAGAAAACTTTCCCTGCTTAAACATTTTTCAAGGCTAGTTAAAGGTCTAAACAGTAGAGCTATTTATTCAAATTTAACTTGGAAGACTACTGGTTCAGAGCTAATGAATGTATGGTTTATTAATCAAATGTATGTAGCTGAAAGCAGCCAACCACTGTTCACTTACAATTGAGATTTAACCCCGTTTTTAACATATTTTAATGAGCTACAGATTTGAATGTGGGCTTTGTTCATCTGTTGCTTCCACTCAATTGCAGTCTCGCCCTAAGAAGACACAAGACAGATTGATCAGGCTTCCCTTCATTGTGAGACTTAAATGAAGTGAACAGGGCCTTATGTTTCAAAACTAAATGAGACAATTAAAAAAACACCCTATCTGTCTGATGTTCTTACATTTGATTAAGCTACTGGTACTAAATGTTTTTGCTATACTGTAAATAGTCTCTAGAAACACTTTTTTTGTTACCACTGCTGCCAATGAATAAGTGTGGCTGGGTAAAATTTGCACAATGAAGTGATTGCTTCACAATGGAAAAACTTATTTTTCCAAAGCAGAATTTGATAAAGATAGATGATTTCTCACACATACTTGTTGGAAGCTGTCATCAAGTGAGGATCAGTACCTGGAACGCACCTAGGAATTCAGAATTAAGTGACACTTCTGATTGGTTTGGTTTTGGAAACAAGAGTTGTTAAAGTTTCCTTCTGTAGAAAGTATTAATAGAAATAATGGTTATCCACTAGGAGAGGGATACCCAACATGGTGCCTTCCATTTTGATCTGTAAACCACCTTAAGTCCCATTAGGGAAAAAGATAGTATTATTACTAGCAGCAGCAGCAACAACAACAACAACAGTGTTGCACACCCACTCACCAGTCTCTGAGCAATAAAAACGTTTTCGATTCTAGTATTTATTCAGGGTTTGGTTCCTCTGGAATGAAGAGCAATGTAGACAGAGCATAAGATTAGGGGGCTCACTGCATTAACATTCCAGCAGATCTTGCCTCCCTATGTGGTTTTTAGGAAAGTCGCAAACTCGGCTTTAGGTCCAGAACAGAGTAAGACATGCCCCTGTGTCTCCAGTTCCCAGTATTAGCTAACACTTTGACTATTACCTATCAACTCAGTAAGGACAACATAAATGGCAGTATTTAACAAAGGAACTGCTTTGGGTTATTTCCTCTTATATATTCTACCCTCACCTACAAAGGATCACAGGTTTCGAAGGGATCCATGGATATCATCCAGACTGAATCCCAAATCTATAACTATCTTCCTTGACCTCAGTGCCTGAATTATTTTTTGCTCCATCCCCAGTTTACTGGGGATACTAATCTTGCCACCTTTTCCCTGTTCATTCTACCTGTACTAAGTATCTGAAAGGTACTCATGAAACAGAGTGCCTTAAATGAGTAGTAATCCAATTAAAGGAGTCTATTGGGACCTCCCTCTTTTATACATTTCCAAAATATCTCATGTTAACACCCAAACTTTGCTGCTGGGCTACATTCATGAACGGAACACAATATACAGCCTGGGCTGTCCAGAGACCTAGAGGCAAGTCCCCTGATTGTGATGTGCTTTTGTAATCATGGAATATTCCCTGGCCCTCTGTGACGCCCCGGACAAGCTGAGTTACATTCGTCATAGTAATAGGTCCCATGGGGCAAGTGATGTGCAATCCTGTTTTGTTTTTGCATATCTGAACCATTTTCTTCTAACTGTTGACGGAAGATTCTCTGTTACATGCTTGCTCCCACGCTGGCTATGGGCTATGATGAAACTCTTTCCTCCACATACATGAAATCCTGTGTACCCCCACCCTCTTTGATAAAGTTAGAAATATCTAAACCAGGGCTTTTTCTGTCTCCTACTTCTACCTCTACACTCTAGAGTACCATTTTATGGCTGAGACTGTACAATGCTAGACTGCTGGCAGGTTTACAGTTGTTTTAATACAGGTAAGAGAAACTGAGAAGCAGCCAAAAGCTTGATAATCATACAATCACAATTTAGCTGACCACAAACTGGGCTTCAACAACATAGCCGTTGAAGAAGAAAATGCAATCTTGGACTGCAGTAACAGAAGCTTAGTGTCCAGATCGTGAGAAGGAATCATTCCACTGGGTAATAGTTTGGAAAGAATCAAGAGCCTGGAACTTGGAGTCAGGATCCGAGGACAATCAGAATCCAAGGGAAAACCAGAAGGTAGGATCAGTAATACTAAGCCAGAAGTCAGAATCATATTCAGAGTCAGATGGCAAACCAGAAAGCCGGACGAGTATAACAAGTCAGGAGTCAGGACTGAAGAGCAAGGTCAGAAACACAAGACATGCTAGAAGACATTGATGCTTAAGCAAAGTTCCATTGAGTCAGGAAGTCATCTTCTACACCTTCCTGCCCAGAAGGAGCCAATGACAAGTCTGGGTGGAGTCAGTTTGGAATATATATTTTTTTCCTGAGAAGCAGTAGTGACACTTTTTGCCACCACACAGGGGAGTGGTAAGCAGTTCCTGGAGTGTTTACTTTTTTATTGACTCTTGTTCCTTTTTAGGAAATAATATATAGATTTATATTAAAATAGAATTGGAATATCCTATTAACCTTCCAGATCTATTTACTTTTGAAAATGTGTGTTGTACAGAGTACAGTATTTTATTTTGGCCTTGGAAGTTGTCAAAAAGTTGAATTTGCTGTATTATATTTTAGCAGTTTTGTGTCTTCAAAGTCAATGGCAATGTTACACAGCCGGCTGGTTAGCAAACCAGTTTGGTTCTGAATTCTTGATGAAGTCATTTTATAGCATTGCAGTGAACTGATCCTGCTGCCTAATAGTGTGTTTGGGCTGAGTATATTTTTATATAATGAGGTTTGAAAGCAAGACTTTGAAAAAGATTGTAATTGCTTACAATCTACTAGAAGTGGACTTAAGAGTCTGTATATTGAAAGGCATCTGAACACATAAGGACATGATGTAATGATTTTTAAATAATGTTTTTGGATTCATTTTCCTCCACTGTCAGGCTCTTTAGTAGCAGACTCAGTGAATATTTCTTTGTAGCTGCACAGTGTTAAACAAATTTCCCTTGACATTCAGTATATGTATGTAACTGAGAATATAGTTCATTTCATTTAGTGTTCAATCATCTCCTTCGAAGGCAATTGGAATATTATTACTTAGCTTTGATCATGCTTTGTAGATTGCACACTTACAGGCATGCTGTGTGTTAAATAAAAGTTTCCATGTAGCGCAGGTTACCAAGTGTGGTTTTTATATTATTATTGCCCTCATAATAAGTTCAAGGTGAGGTTTTCAGGCAGTAAGCTGCAAGTCAGTTTGCATATAAACACTTCAGAAAAGCTATCTTGACGTCTACCGCTTATGCAGTCTTCCATCTATAATGCAAATGACTACACCTGGGTTATGTTTAGCTTCCTCTACTATTTAGAGGGCATCCATCTAATTTGGAAGAATGTTTAAAAATCTGTACAAATACATGTGAAAGCAGCCCGTTGTTCTTTCCCCAGTCACCCAGATAAAAGAGATGTCGCCAAAATGATAAACATAAAAGGTCCCTGAGTTGTTGTTATAAGGTTTACACTGTCTGCAGTAAGGATTGAATTCTCATTGTGCTCTGAAAGCCTCAAAAAGACATGGGAAGGAACCAAAGTTTGAAGTCAAATAGAAAGCACTTAAGCCAAGACCACATGAATGTATAGCTGGGTAATGGACCTTTCATCTCCTAAATAAAAACAGTTCAATTCAATTGGAATGGAGGTTTTCCCCCCTTTTGAAAAAGTCCATTTTAATGAGTTTCCATTTTATGCGTGGGTTGCTCTTTAATCGATGCTGCTCCATTGAAGTTTTACCCCAATGAAGACACAAGACAGATTGTCCAAGCTTGCGGCTATTGTTGAGAGTTGATGAAGTGTGCGGGCCCTTATGGTTGATAACAGAAGTAGATGGTCAAAGCCAATAAATAAAACTTTAATTCAGATTGTTGGGAGCTTTCCACTGAAAAGCTTTCTATTAGCATGAATCTTTGGTTTTGAAGGACTTGTGAACCCAAAGGCAGCTCATAGCTCTGTCACACAAACTAAGTCGGTCAGACAAGCAGCAATCTGTCCCATCTGATAAACACCGTTTTGTCTTTTAAAAATTCTCGACTTCTCTTCAGGAATCAACATTGTTAATGTCTTGACAGACTATTAACTTCATAATACATGCCTGTTGGACTGTTGATTTTATCAGAAACGTGGTTGTTGTTTTTTATGCTTGCAGAAATAAAATTGTTTTGCCCTTGACAGGATCGTAATGCTGTAAATACAAAAATAAACAATTTAGCCATTGCCAGTTTGTCTAGTATTGGGGCACAAAATGTTAGCCTACCCTCAATGATGGCACTAACAAGTGTAACAAGTTCAGAGACCTCTTAGGAAACTATTTTTGCTGTGATTGCAGCAGGAAATCCTAAAGTTAACCTATTTTTTCAATGACAGATGCAGTTCATTCTGTGGAGGCAGCCATGCTAGAGCTGGTCAGTTTTGCTTGTCACTTGGATTGACTAGATCACTGCAGACAGGAGGGAAAATACAAATGCAGTTAAATACACTGCCACATTGATTGAAGAACTTTTCTAATTTAATTGCTCAACGAGTCAGTTTCTCAATTATTTGCTGCATATCAGCGTCTCCCCTTTGAAACAGCAGATAAGGTTTTGGTTATGGTTATTTCTGACTCACAATCAGAGTTGCTTTGGGAAACATTCAGCCCTTGAAAGGCACTGCACATCTGCTTTTGGTACCCTCTGATTGATATGGAAGAATGCCACTGTTGCAGCTCCCAAACCTGGTGACTGAAAGGAGAGGTGGGAGAAAAGAAAAGGCAAAAGGAAGCAGTGAGGGCCGCCAACTTAGATGGCTTTAAAAGAGAAATTCATGGACGATAAGGATATCAGGAGACAGTAGCCATGATGGCTCTGCTCTCCTCCAAGGTCAGAGGCAGAGGGGACTTTGCTTGTGGTGCGTCCTGCTTGCAGGTTCCTCACAGGCATCTAGTTGGCCTGTGTGAGAACAGGATGTTGGACTAGATGGGCTACTGGCCTGATCAGGAAGGCTTGTCTTACGTTTTTATGTCATTAAAATTATTTTTACTTCCTTCTGCCTGTTCACTCATGTAAAATAAATAATGCAATTGTGTATAGTAGCGACATTCTAAAACTAAGCTCTCTTAGTTGATTTTATATCTTGTTACATTCATGCTGTTGTTGTTATGCTATTTGAGACAGCAAGGAGTGTGTCTAGTTGTAGCAATATTTGAGACAACACATGGCATGTAAGAGACATTCTACAAAGGAAGTAGTCCTAGAACCCAAGGACCCTCCAGATGGGCCTCCAGATGTTATTGGATTACAACTCCCATCATTCCTGACCATTATTATCAATGCTAGCTAGGGCTGATGGAGTTTGGAGTCCCAAAACATCTGTGGGGCCATACGCTTCTCATTTCTGCTTCACCACAACTTGTTTCAGGGACCGCGCATCACATTTCACCACTAGAGGTGAAATGGGAAGTGCTACTCACTCCTCAGTTCTATGCTTACTGAATTATTTCTTGTATGCAAGGGCCAAGTAGATTTGTGGATATTATGTTGCTGTCTCCGATAGAGGGACGTGGGTGCTAACCCCAGAAAATGTGCTGTGCTCTTGTTCCAGTACTACTGGGACCCTTCCGTCCTACTTCATTATCTTCTTTACTAAGATCATTTGCCTACTATTGTTACTCTTATTTAGGCTGAGTAAGAATGCCATGAGGCAAAGCTACTATTGTGTCGGCCAGTTTAGCAGTGTGGTTGAGAATATTAGAATCTTCACTTGCATATTGGATGCATAAACAACAAATGTTTTGTAAGTGGAGAGAAATCCTTGGTGGCTAAATTTAAATAACTCCATAGCTGCAGGTCTTTCCCCCCATGAGTCACTTGCCTACCTCTGCTAGACACATCCAAGCTTTGGGGGAGACCTCATTCCTGATTAGTAGCTTGGTGGCTACAGGCATTTCCTTCTTAGTATACAATCTGACTAGAGCACTTGGAGATACAGTTTAATTTTGAGCTATTCCACTTTCCAGACAATCGACACACTAATGCTTATTTTGGGAAGCTTCATTTCATATCAGGTCCTATCTGTTGGCCACCCCCACTTTCCATTTGTACTTTCCATTGTGTATCATAAATTTCTGACAGGACATCCATTGTACCTTAAAATGTGTTGGGATGCTCTTCACGTAACAGCTTTTTTCTTCATATCAGAAATATTCTTAAAATATTCTTAAAACTTTGTTAAGAGTTAATTTCTCAGTTCAGAAACACTGAAAATCTGTGCAGATATAACATTGTAAATGTGTTTGGTCTATGTAAAATGAACTGCATGTTAGTTAATATCAAATGTTAGTTAATACCACTCAGTATACCACAAATGTTAGTTAATATCAAATGTTAGTTAATACCACTCAGTGGATTTGTAACTGGCTGACTGACCAAACCCAAAGGGTGCTCATCAATGGTTCCTCTTCATCCTGGAGAAGAGTGACTAGTGGGGTGCCACAGGGTTCTGTCTTGGGCCCGGTCTTATTCACCATCTTTATCAATGACTTGGATGATGGACTCAAGGGCATCCTGATCAAATTTGCAGATGACACCAAACTGGGAGGGGTGGCTAACACCCCAGAGGACAGGATCACACTTCAAAACGACCTTGACAGATTAGAGAACTGGGCCAAAACAAACAAGATGAATTTTAACGGGGAGAAATGTAAAGTATTGCACTTGGGCAAAAAAAATGAGAGGCACAAATACAATATGGGTGACACCTGGCTTGAGAGCAGTACATGTGAAAAGGATCTAGGAGTCTTGGTTGACCACAAACTTGACATGAGCCAACAGTGTGATGAGGCAGCTAAAAAAGCCAATGCAATTCTGGGCTGCATCAATAGGAGTATAGCATCTAGATCAAGGGAAGTAATAGTGCCACTGTATTCTGCTCTGGTCAGACCTCACCTGGAGTACTGTGTCCAGTTCTGGGCACCACAGTTCAAGAAGGACACTGACAAACTGGAACGTGTCCAGAGGAGGGCAACCAAAATGGTCAAAGGCCTGGAAACGATGCCTTATGAGGAACGGCTAAGGGAGCTGGGCATGTTTAGCCTGGAGAAGAGGAGCTTAAGGGGTGATATGATAGCCATGTTCAAATATATAAAAGGATGTCATATAGAGGAGGGAGAAAGGTTGTTTTCTGCTGCTCCAGAGAAGCGGACACGGAGCAATGGATCCAAACTAGAAGAAAGACGATTCCACCTAAACATTAGGAAGAACTTCCTGACAGTAAGAGCTGTTCGACAGTGGAATTTGCTGCCAAGGAGTGTGGTGGAGTCTCCTTCTTTGGAGGTCTTTAAGCAGAGGCTTGACAACCATATGTCAGGAGTGCTCTGATGGTGTTTCCTGCTTGGCAGGGGGTTGGACTCGATGGCCCTTGTGGTCTATTCCAACTCTATGATTCTATGAAATGTGTTTACCTGCTTATGTATGCCGATATCATCAAGTCCCTAGATGTTATTTCACTATGCCTGGATTTGTTCTTCGAAAAGCAGTGCTTCTTCATGAGTCTAAATCATATCCCACTGGCTAGGGAGCATTCCAGGAAATCTGAGCGATGTCAGGGTATGAGCAAGAGATGTGTTTATACATCTGGAATGAGTTTATACAGAATATAGTAGACTATATGTATTAGGATAATAACACTATATCAGTTTATGTAAGAATGTATGGGAGTATATTACGTGTGTGTGTGTGTGTGTGTGTGTGCATCTTTGTTCTTTTCCACCCTTACTTTATTTCTTTATAATTGTAATTCTTTCAATAAAAATATTAATAAAAACAAGCAAGCAAACGAAAATTAGGCCCTCTCAAAAACATTATTTGCAAGCCCCCTTCAAACAATGGCTTCAACATCCAATTTATGAAGATGCCAGGATATGTGTTCATGCATGTGCAACATGCAGCCATGATTTAGGCTGCAAGAGAAGACTCTCTAGATAAAGCAGGCCTGGGGAAACCTCAGCAGCTGGGGCCAAATGTGGACTTCTGGGCCTCTCTATGTAGCCTGTGGGACTCTTCTCAGGCCACACCTCCATTGTAGGTCACACCTCTCACTGGTTCTACTCTATGCTCTCCTCAAGAGTTTTTGCTTGGTTGGAATGTGTTCCTGAACTGAAATACTGCCTCTTGCTTGTTTGAATGAAGAATGGATGGATGTATGCATGTATCTCTATCTAAAAACCTCTAACTTTTGTCACATCTGTTGCTGTACCTGCTGGTATACAACCCTCAGAAGGTTGACCAGAAGGAGATGCAGCCCCTGGGGTAAAAAAAAAGTCCCTCACCCCTGAGTGTGAGTGAGAAAGGGCATGGTTCTTGACTTGCATCCGCCTGTTTTCTAAGCCATGGTGTGCATAAGTACTGTACTGCTTCACCTGACTTTCTGAAGCTGCTGTCTGCTTCTTCCAACCAGTGACTGCAGACAGATGGGACAGTGTGGTTACCAGAGTAATATACAGATAAAGGGATAGAGGACTGGCACCCTCTCCAACTTGGCTGGTTCTGGGCTTTTCTCTCTGCATCAGGCTGTTTGCTTCATTTGCTTTTCTAAAGCCAAAACTGGAGATCTCCTAGAAATATGGTGGCTGGTTTCACTAGACTTCTGGTGCATATTTTCCTACCATAATTTCCATTTAATTTCAATTTACAATTCAATTTCAGTGCATTCAATTCATGCACCACTGCCAGAAAGAATCTCAAAGCAAATTACAGAAACTACAACTTACAAGATATAATGTACAATAAAATGCATTAAAACAAAGCAAGAATACTGCAGGTGTTCATCCACTTTTGGTTAAAGTTGTAACCCGATATTTTTCTTACTTTTAAGTACAGAGCCGTTATTCTCCAAGTTTCCTTTTTCTTTTGGGATATTAGCTCTTCCAGGATGCACTGGGGGCAGGGGCAGGGCAGGGCAGGGAACACTAAGCAAGAGTTGGGATGGGGGAAGGGGTTGCTGAAGGGACTCTTTTGACAGTGGACAAGAAAATTCCCTAGGTAATGCACTAATGATGTTAAAATTGGCAGGAAAGGTGGGGGATATACACAGTGGCGTAGCAAGGTCAGGTGGTACCCAGTGCAGAAAATTTATTGTCACCCCCCTCACACACACATTGAATTATTATTATTTTTTGCCAGCAAAAATGGTGTGACTCTGGGGGAAACCAAAGTTGTTGAGGTTTTTTTTCTGCGATGAGGAGTCTGCCTGCTGCCCTATATCTGAGGGGGAGCTGGCGGGTGGACCGAAAGCCATGATCTCTCTCACAGACATTGAGTGCTGCACAGCAGTTTGTCACACACACCCTTGGAGGTGACACCCAGGGCAGACCACACCCACCTTGCTCTGCCCCTGGACATGCAAGAGGTGGGAGAATGGAACATCTCAGCTTGGAATGCTCCAATTATTTGATTGATTGATTGATTGGCTGTACTTATATACCAACTTTTTCTCTAGGTCCAAGTCAGAGGTTGAACCCCTGGCATCTCGAGGTAGCAGTGGGAATACCCCCCCCCCAGGTGAAACCTTGAAGTGCCATTGGGGGCAAGTGTAGACTAAAGGTAAAGGGACCCCTGACCATTAGGTCCAGTCATGACCGACTCTGGGGTTCTGGCCGACTCTGGGGTTGTGGCGCTCATCTCGCTTTATTGGCTGAGGGAGCCGGCGTACAGCTTCCGGGTCATGTGGCCAGCATGACTAAGCCGCTTCTGGCGAACCAGAGCTGCGCACAGAAACGCCGTTTACCTTCCCGCCAGAGCGGTACCTATTTATCTACTTGCACTTTGACATGCTTTGGAACTGCTAGGTTGGCAGGAGCTGGGACCGAGCAATGGGAGCTCACCCCGTCGCGGGGATTTGAACCGCCGACCTTCTGATCGGCAAGTCCTAGGCTCTGTGGTTTAACCCACAGCGCCACCCGCGTCCTAAGTGTAGACTATGATGAGCTTAATGTACCAATGGGTTGACTGGATACAAGGCAGTTTTATATGTTCCTATATCTCATATGAAGAACTACAAGATTATCAGTGACATTATCAAGTACCGTATTTTTCGCTCTATTGGACGCACCGGACCACAGGACGCACCTAGTTTTTAGAGGAGGAAATCAAGGAAAAAAATATTATCCCTCCCCCTAGCCCCAAAGAGCAACGGACAGGCTGCGCGCAGCCTGTCTGCTTCTCCCAGAGCTTCTTGGGGCTGCGGGGGAAGCCCGGGTTCCCCCACCAGCCCCAAAGAGCAAAGAAGCCAAGACAGCTCAGGGGATCCATAGCCGCGCAACCTCTCCAGCCAGGAGCTAAACCTCTCCAGCGCGGCTAAAGAAGAAGACAAGGCAGTCCAGGGCAGGCACTCACTGCCCTGGCTTCCTCTTTAGCCTTGCACAGCATCTTTAGTCTTGCACAAAGGAATGGATTGCGCCCGCTGTCCACCGGGGCTGGACTAGATGACTCCTGGGGTTCCCTTCCAACCTTGCAATTCTATGACCTCGGAAGGTGTTGGGGGTCTCCACCACTGGAGGCTTTTAAGCAGCGGTTGGGGGACCATCTCTCTGGCGTTCTTTAGCTGTGATTCCTACATTGTGAGGGGGCTGGGCTAGATGACCCTCAGGTGGCCCTCCCAACTCTATACAGTCCTACAGTTCTGCAGCAGGAGATCCACAGCCACTTAGAATCATAGAATCATAGAATTGGAATAGACCACAAGGGCCATCAAGTCCAACCCCCTGCCAAGCAGGAAACACCATCAGAGCACTTCACACAATGCCCACACCATCAGAGCACTTCACACAATGCCCACACCATCAGAGCACTTCACACAATGCCCACCATCAGACCACTTCATACAATGCCCACTCCCAATTTTCATCTGAGAGACATGTGGCTTCAGTGTCTAGGTAGGTACCCCCCTACTTGCCACACTTCCCCCACCCCACTTAAGCTGAGGGAATTCCTGCCCAGAGAAGCTCCCAGGTGAGGCAAGGGTTAAGATCTACCTCTGGTAGATCTCTTGCGGCTGGAGAGGCACGCAAGGCTAAAGAGGAAGCCAGGGCAGTGGGATGGATTTGCGAAGGAGGCTTTGCGAAGCCTCCTCCCCCCCCCCCCTGGAGAGGCGCGCAAGTCTAAAGAGGAAGCCAAGGCAGAGAACGGGATGGATCGCGTTCCCTGCTCTGGCTTCCTCTTTAGCCTTGCGAAGTCTCCCCCCCCCCCCCCAGGCGCGCAAGTCTAAAGGGGAAGCCAGGCAGCAAGCGCGATCCATCCCGTTTGCTGCCTGGCTTCCCCTTTAGACTTGCGAAGCCCCCCACCCCCCCCACCCCCGGAGAGGCGCGCAAGTCTAAAGGGGAAGCCAGGCAGCAAGCACGATCCATCCCGTTTGCTGCCTGGCTTCCCCTTTAGACTTGCGAAGCCCCCCACCCCCCCCACCCCCGGAGAGGCGCGCAAGTCTAAAGGGGAAGCCAGGCAGCAAGCACGATCCATCCCGTTTGCTGCCTGGCTTCCCCTTTAGACTTGCGAAGCCCCCCACCCCCCCCCACCCCCGGAGAGGCGCGCAAGTCTAAAGGGGAAGCCAGGCAGCGAACGGGATGGATCGCGCTCGCTGCCCTGGCTTCCTCTTTAGCCTTGCGAAGCCTCCCCCGGCTGGAGAGGTTGTGCAAGGCTTTTCTAGAGGAGGGAGAAGGGACTGACTGGCGGCGTCAGTCCCTTCTCCCTCTTGGGGAAAAGCCCGCAAGAGCCGCGCGAAGCTTGTGTGGGGCTCTTGAGGGCTTTTCCTGCCTGCCTCCTCCCTGCATTCGCTCCATAGGACGCACAGACTTTTCCCCTTAGTTTTTAAGACGGGAAAAGTGCGTCCTATGGTGCGAAAAATACGGTATCTCATCAGCTGGGAGCCCCACTGGTAACAGACGATGCTGGTGGGAAAACGAAGTACAACCAATGGCAACAGATAAAAGGATAACCCAAACAAATCTGCAAATCATGACACTCTCCCTACAGAAACTGATATAAACAGACTAGACAAGGCAGAAAGCATTAGCAAAGCTATTTTAATGCCATGTTAGTCAGTGCAGATGGTCATCATTTTAGTACATCCCACCTTCCTTATTTAGTGTTACCAACACAAAGTTGTTAGTACTTTAATTTTTTACTGCTGCACTTTTATTGTTTAGCTTTCAGTTCTTTATTGCTGGCAAGATACAGCCGATCTAGGCCATGTGACGCATGCTTCCTGATGGTCACTTGAACATACCATCCATTATCTGCATTCTGAGATGCTACCATTCAAATAAGAATTTGCCATGTGCTTTTCCCTAACTTAGCAGAACTGGGTACAGTGTGGCGAACAGTCCGCTACAATTTGGTTACATTGTAAATTGTTGGGGTACATTACCTAACTACAACTGGAGTCAGGTTTGTTGCACTCATTTCTGCCTTTGGATTTTCTTTCAACAACAAATAAAGTCTGGTAGTGGAAATCTGTGAGAAAACAACTAAGTTACAACTTGGGGTCATAATTGCATGATTATTTTGATTTTTGGTTTGGTAACTTAATCCATTCCAATGAAATTTGTTGATTTTTATGGTATAGTTATAGTTACCAAGTCACTACTGCCATTTTAATTGGAGCTTAAAATATGAAATATTCAGAACTAAATAAAAACAAGATGTCCTCATGTATAGTAATTGCCTGATCATACAAATACTTATTAAATATAAACACATATGCTTTTGTAGATTTGTTAGAAAGATTTGTTAATTGCTTAATGAAAGATGTCTTTCAGCCACTAATGTCTTCATTTAGTTCGACAGATTAAATTTTATATGAGGAGATATTAGTATGCAAGCAATGAAGTGACAAGGCCAACTGAAAAAGCTTAGATGTTAATGGATGAAGTGCAGCTATATTCTAAACTAAAATCTATAACCTTCAATGAATAAGCTGAAGATGATCTTTCATGGATTTTTATTTATTTATAAAAGCCATATTTAATATAGCAACGAACATGACAATATGTTTTGATTCAGTCGCTGTTTCTATCATAAATAAATTATGAAATCTTTAAATTGTGCATGAAACTGGAGTGAATGATTCTTAATGAGCAATAAAAAAATGTCATTTTCTGATGCTGCAAAAAAACCAAAAGAAACCCCACCACCCTCCACTTCGCTGACATTTAGAAGTCCAAGCAAATATATTTAGTAATTATCCTGCTTATTGCAATTCCAGTTTGCATTTAGCAAAACCAATCCGCTTTAATTGATTAATAAGTGCTAATGTCAACAATTTTTGCAAAGGGAAACTGCTGGCAATGCCAGCAGACCTGCATCTTCAGATTTTTTGCTTCGAGCTAGCGCTTAGTCTGGCATGATCTTTTCTCTCCCCCCCCCCCGCCCCCAGTAGGGTGCATGAGCCCTCTAGCTTCCAAGTGTGTTTCCTACTGCGGTTACATCTTGGCCAGGATACAGATGCTCTGAACAAGACTTTGCATCGACAATGGGGTCATCCCACCACCTTCTTTTCAGTTCGGTATGATCGGTACAAACAATAGTTTGATTTTGATTGCTCCATAGCACGCTTGGGTAGAGCCTCTGAATGCAAGAGAATTGCTCCGAAACAATGGTCTGGTTCATCATCCAAAGCGTCCCTTTTCAGACAGCTGCCTCTGCCACACTCACCCTGACAAACGTCCAGAAAAACAGATGGTTTCAGCATTCATGGGCAGTTTAGTGAAAACCCCAGAGTCAACTATTCAAGACATTGTATCACAAAGCTGAGAAAAAGAGCATTTTTGATGCAAAAAATAAAAAATGCATGTTAGAATTCTGCTCATACACAGTGACATCACAGAGTGGGGTTTTTAAAGTTTTTTTTTAAAGAAAGGTCATGTTGTAACAAAACCCTTTATACACTGAATAATGAATTTTGTTATAACGCAACCTGTTGTTGTTTTTTTAAAAAAAGAAGCCACTGTATGCGATCAGAATTTTTAAATGCATTTTTAGCATCAACCAATGACCCTTTTTAGCATCTTAATGATAATGCCTTGAGTAGCCGAGGTAGTGTTGTGAGCGCACTGCACACAAAGGCGTCCTGCCTAAAACATACAACCACAATGTTCAACTGCAAAACAGTGATACTGACAAGAAAAAAATTGTCTTAGCTTCAACTGCCCTGCTTGTGTGTTGCCTATTAAAAGGAAGAAGAAGAAGAAGAAGAAGAAGAAGAAGAAGAAGAAGAAGAAGAAGAAGAAGAAGAAGAAGAGTAGTAGTAGTAGTAGTAGTAGTAGTAGTAGTAGTTTGGATTTGATATCCTGCTTTATCACTACCCGAAGGAGTCTCAAAGAGGCTAACATTCTCCTTTCCCTTCCTCCCCCACAACAAACACTCTGTGAGGTGAGTGGGGCTGAGAGACTTCAGAGAAGTGTGACTGGCCCAAGGTCACCCAGCAGCTGCATGTGGAGGAGTGGAGACGCGAACCCGGTTCCCCAGATTGCAAGTCTATCGCTCTTAACCACTACACCACACTGGCTCAAGGAAGCTGGGTCCACTTATCATCTTTTATAAAAAGGTAAAGGGACCCCTGACCATTAGATCCAGTCGTGACCGACTCTGGGGTTGCGGCGCTCATCTCGCTTTACTGGCCGAGGGAGCCGGCGTACAGCTTCTGGGTCATGTAGCCAGCATGACTAAGCCGCTTCTGGCAAACCGTTTACCTTCCCGCCGGAGCGGTACCTATTTATCTACTTGCACTTTGACATGCTTTCGAACTGCTAGGTTGGCAGGAGCAGGGACCAAACATCGGGAGCTCACCCAGTCATGGGGATTCGAACCACCGACCTTCTGATCAGCAAGTCCTAGGCTCTGTGCCACAGTGCCACCCACATCCCTTCATCTTTTATAGATTTGCATTTAACTGACTCGACTGTTACACAAGTTGGCTAAATAGAAACATGTCCTCCAAGCAAGATTCTTCCCACTGCTGCTCTACAGAATTCTTTCTGCTGTGATGGGGGCTGCCTGTCCAGTATCTAGTGAGAGGGGAAGTGAACTCAGAGGACGCCCACCTTTGTCAGTCCAATGTCCTCTCTTTTCTCAGTTCATTCAACAGCAAAGGAATAGTTCCACTTCACTAGCAAAGGATGAAGTAGCTAGCACCCAAACAAACACCCGCCGACAAGAGAACCAACAAGCAAGAAGGCACTGCAAACATTGGTCCCATATCCCATGAGCTCTTGAAACATGGGTATTGCTAGCCCAGAGTTATTTCCACACTGCCCTCTGCTGCCAGGAGAGAACAGGATCTGTCAGGATGAGAAAGACTGCACGCAGCTGCCCCTTTTAGAAGTAGTTTGGGGGTAGCAGGAGGAAAGTTGTTTGGATTCTGCACCTCAGACTTCTTTCTCCAATATTCTTGCACACACAGAAGCCAGGCAGAATGAGAGACAGAGAGACAGACATTGTTCTCATTTAGGGGGATCTGAAATGGTGCTCCTTAAAATACCAACAAGGAAGGTCTTCACCCATACCAGCTCCTACTCCCAGTCTGGATGGGTGGCAGGGGGGGTTCAACACAGACTGTGCACTTCGATGGAAAATATACTTGCCTTTTATTGCAAAATCTCTTACACTTTCTCATATGCATTATCTTATTAAGGTTAAAAAAGCACATAAAACAGAATCATATTAAAATAAATGGTAATTCTTTTCTAACCAACTTAGTTCTACTGAAATCAGGGAGCCCTCCTTCCAAGGACCTTACTTCCTAATAATGTATATCTTTTAGTGTGTGGGGTTATATCTTTTAAAAATATTTTTTACTTAGGTATTTTAGATTGTTTTATACTTGGCTTTAAATGTGCATTTTTGTAGTTTTAGTTTCTTCTGGGGGGGAGTGACTAATAAGTACAACTAATAAGGCGCATACAAAGTTAAAGTACACTTATGAGGAAGTAACTTCAATGAAATCAGATGAGCCACTTCCTTTTAAGTGTGCTCAAATTCTTAAAAAATTTATTGGGAAGTAAAATACTTGGAGGAAAACATTCATTGATTTCAGCCAGCTTGTGTTTAGGAAAAGAAAACCCCGCCATTTCATTTTTTTAAAAAAAGAATATAACAAGACATGCCATTTACCTTCATTGCAAATGTGCATTCCCTGCCTAATGCCTCTTAATTTTTCTTAAGGAAATAATACATCATGCTTTAATTGAACCCACAAAGTTCTGCAGGAGTAAAAGGTGTGGGGTGTTCGCATTCAACAAGTGTACAATTTGTGTGCACAATAGGTGAGCTGTAGAAATCAGTATGTGTGAGGGTTTGCCATATTTCAAAATCCAGACAGAAAGGTTTTTGAGCTATTTCTGAGGGAAATCGGCAAAAACGACACTGCCGACATGGGCTTCCATACGTTTGGATTTTCCCAGACATTTAGCCGATTTCCGCCTGGACACTGCTTGCGGCTGCAGTATTCCGGAAATATCTGGGAAATTCCGGATGTATGGCAACCCTAATATCTGTGTCCTTTTTCACATAAACCCTTGTACATGCATAGACACAACTGTGTTCATTGTAACAGCTGAACAAGCCTACATCATCTTTCCAGGGATTGGGGGAAGCTCTCGGTCATCAGCAGCCATATGTTCCCTTTTCTGAAAAAGAGGGCTTCAAGGCTTGCTGGTAAGATGTCATGCAGCCAGCAGTTTTCTTCATCCTCATTCTGCAACTCCTGACAATCTTGAATCCCTTTCTTCGTTTCCCTAAAAAGACTGATAGTTGATAGTTCTTCTGTTGGTTTCTGGTGATCCTGTGTTTCTCCAGGCATGGAACACCCAACCCCCCTAAGTCTATCAGCTTCCCACCCTCTGTCTCTCACCCCCTTCAGCTCCTTTGACCTCTTTCTTTTTCTTGTACAGAGAAGTCTTGCACTTCCGCCTCTGGGGCCAAGATTTTCCACCTTTGTTACCCGCTCCCATAGGACTGCCTTCTCCACCTCTGGTTCCAGATTCTCTCGGGGGACACTGCCACCTCCTGTTGCTGTGAAGTCAAAGCAACAGCAGTCGCAGCCAAGACAGGTGGCTCCACCCCTAACAAGGGAGTAGAGTTGAGCTATAGCAAAGGCCAAGTTGCCCCTCACAGAACAGCCACGTAAATCCCCTCTTCAGGTCAAAAAAGAATGACTGATCAAAGGACATTCTGCTTTACTTAATAAGTGTGTGTGCCTTTGTGGGTGATTTTGAATTGCGACTGCAGCATGAGGGAAGGTTTAACCCTTCTCTCCTCACCTATGATTTCTGACCCCCAAAAGGACATATCTGCATTGCAGTTAGCAATGGGGCAGGGAGCTCCCATTGGTGCCAATGGGAGCCTCCCCACCCCCATCACTTTTTGCAGCACAGGGAGGTTTTTTTTCCTTTGCAGAAACTGCAGCTTGGAAGATAAGGTTAAATATTCCCTTGTGCTGCAGTCCCAATTAGAAATCATCCCTTCCCAGATAAGAGTCTGAAGCCTTGCCTACCAATCTCATGCCTTTTCAGTACCCCCAAACCCTGTCCTTTCAATAACTCATCCATGTGACCCTCTAGCACCAACTCATACACCAAAACCTTCTATGCCATAGGGGGCTAACCCTGTGCAGAAGTATTCACTGAATATTTACAGAGAAGCTGCCACTGGTAATAATCTGTAATAATTACCAGTATTACCAGTGGTAATAATCTGTGTCAAATTTCCATTCCTTATAACATTTGATGTGCTTATATGTTACCCTATTTCTGAAAAGTACTGCTTTTCCTTAACCATTGAAAATTAACAGGTAAATTTTGCCATCTAAAAATCCAGCTTCTTTATAAAAAAAATTTCCCAATAATTGGTAATATCCATTATAGAACCTTGGAAGACACAGATGTATGAATAATTATTTTCATAAAAGTTGTGATTCCTTATTTTTATTGATTGATTGATTGATTGATTGATTAGATTGGTATACCTCCCTTTATCCGTAGATCTCAGGGCAGTTCACAACATAAACATGCAAGATAAAAACTCAAAATACATAATAAGAACAAGGAAAAAACCACCACCACAAACCAATAAACCCCCTTACCCCACCCCCTGCCACAAACACATATATAAGTATTTTAATTTTTTTATTTAATTACTGAGTACTGCTTACCAGCAGAAAGCCAGGCCCAAAATCACAAATAACTTTTCTTTAGAAAAACAAGGTTCTTTAGATCTGTTGGCATGGGTAAGATGAGAGTCCTTAAAAAAGCAGTCTCCTTTTGATTTCTCAGGAAGAGAGAAAGTAGGGGAATTAAGAAGAATACTCCTTTAAACCTCCACCATTCCCCCCCCCCCCGGTTGAGTTAATCACATGTGACAATGATTTGAGCCTGTATTCAGAACCTGTTAAGTATTCTGTCCAGCTGAAATACAAACACTGTTTCAATTACTACAGGAGGCAGGTACGTATTAAAAAGACAGTGACTTCCTTCAGTTCAAAATAGACCCGTGAATTTACATGCGTCTATGCAAGCAAGGATGTATAGGCAGGCTGGTGATCAAGTGGTCATAAACAGTTTCTCCTATTGTGCCTAAGATTTAAACAAACAATCATGACTTTCCAGAATACAACTCCAACCCATTAGTGATATAGGAGTTCAGAGCAGGAAGAATGATGGCACGTTACAAAATTCAGCAGAGAGATAATAATTTTCACGCTACTCGATAGCTGCAGTTCAGGGTGGGTTTTTCTTTTATGCTGTGGGTTTTACAATCTAAACACAGAAATTAAATTCCCATAGTCATAACTCATATCCTCCAATTGCTCCAAAATGGACATTAAGCTCCTCAAAGGGGTTGACAATGTCCTTTTAAATTATAGCTGCTGATTTAGAAGACTGTAATATGACAAAATAGACCTCAAGTCCTCAAGCCTGGTGGAGACAGGGCAATTCCAAGGAGGAGGATTTCTGTATGATCTGCCCTCTGCCGTTCATTCAAGAAACAGCTGCCACTGCTCTACTCACCATTTATTTGGTGCTAAGAATGCTAGGGACGCAGGTGGCGCTGTGGGTTAAACCACAGAGCCTAGGACTTGCTGAGCAGAAGGTCGGCAGTTTGAATCCCCGTGACAGGGTGAGCCAGCATTGATCAGTCCCTGCTCCTGCCAACCTAGCAGTTCGAAAGCACGTCAAAGTGCAAATAGATAAATAGGTACCGCTCCGGCGGGAAGGTAAACGGTGTTTCCGTGCGCTGCACTGGTTCGCCAGAAGCTGCTTAGTCATGCTGGCCACATGACCCGGAAGCTGTGCACTGGCTCCCTCGGCCAATAAAGTGAGATGAGCACTGCAACCCCAGAGTCGGTCACGACTGGGCCTAATGGTCAGGGGTCGTTTTACCTTTACCTTTAAGAATGCGCTAGGTACACTGTATAGGACAAAGAAGTGGCGTGGTCAGGGATAGAGAGTTTGTGGCTTTCCAGAAAACGAACTACAGTACCCAGCATCCTTCAACATTGGCCATGGTGGCTGGGATTAATGGGAATGGGAGTACAACAACATCTGGAGGACCATATCACTGCAGTGGGTGAACAAGGAAGGAATGGGAAGAGAGGTTAGCTACTGACAACAAAGAACAAGGGATATCTTGGGAAGGTGAGGTGCACTGGCTGCCAATTCGTTTCCAGGCCCAATTCAAGGTGCTGGTTTTGACCTATACTGACTTACGTAGCTCAGAACCACAATACCTCGACTGCCTCTCCCCATAGGAACCAACCCAGACCCTGCTATCATCTTCTGAGGCCCTTCTTTGTGTGCCTCCTTCCCAAGTGGTCTGGAGTGTGGCAACACGAGAGCAGGTCTTTTCCCACTTGAGGAATGCTCTCCCCAGGGAGGGTCGCCTAGTGCCTTCATTATACACCTTTAGGCAGCAGGAAAAAATATTCCTCTTCAACCAGACCTTTGACTGATTAACATCCTCTATCATTTTTAATGTATTTGTGGGAGAGGAGAAATTGTTTCGCTTTGGTTTTATTATATATTTTATCTTGTATTTTTATGCTGTGAACAGCCTCGAGATTTTCAAATGAAGGGTGGCATACTATTTAACAAAACAAACAACAACAAGAAGCATCCATCCCGATTTGCTTGTCCAGTGCTTATATGTCTTCCCATTATGCACTTTTCAGTGCATTTTGCCAGCACTCTCCTAACCACAAAAGGTCTGGTTTGTTGGTTGGTTTTAAGTAGATTTGTTAGATTAAAGTAACTGAGTGCTTCAATTCACTTTAATTTCAGAAACTTAAGTTTCTGATATCTGCTTGAATCCCTCCTGCAAAATACAAACAACCTGGAGGTGACCCAAGACACAGCGGTGCAAACAGACACAAGGAAGCTGTTCCAGTATTGCACCAGGGAGGAAAACAGAGGGAGAGGTACAAAATCTTTTACTTGCGCCAAGGCTATAAGAGAAGACAAGGTAGGAAACACAGGGTGCAATTGAACACAACACCACTGTGGGGGTGTTGCAGGAATGGTAGCTGCAGATTGTTTCCCCTGTCTCTGTCCAACTCCAATCTAGCTTAGTAAGGGAAATGCGCAACATCCGGGTTTTTGCTCCACATCACTGGCTACTGTATAGAGGGAAGGAGGCAGGGAAGCAGACAGTGTGATGACATCATATCACACACTACTACTGCTAAACATTATTAGGAGATAAGAAGCATGTGGGAATTGCACTACTGTTTTCAACTGCAATGCTGCTATTTGTGCTGGGCTATGGGGAGCAGTCCCAGGTAACACAAGGGAAAAATCACTGTCGAGTCAATGAAAGTCAAGGACAAACCACAAAGCAGGGTCCAGCATCAAAAATCTGACTAAGGAATAAGCAAGGATGCGGGAACATATGAGAGCTCAATGTGTTGCTTAAGCAAAGCTCAGGTAGAACAAGAAGCCCCGTATATACTCTGTCCTGCCCATAAGAATCAATTGGCCAGCCTGGGTGGATGGGGGGAGTGAACCCAGTAAGTTCTTCACCAATCAAGTTGCCAGCTGCAATTCAGTGATCCATCACATTGGGCAGCTGCAGACTGGTCCAGCAGTTCCTGCACCCATGATCACACTATTTCTATCCACGACTGGAGAAAGGATATTGAAAGGTTTCAAAGCAGTAACTAAATGTGTCAGATTCAAACAGAGTATCAGGGAGCACATCTTTAAACAAAACAAAAAAAAATTCTGAAAGTTTTATGAATTATCCTGCCAATTGGAAATCACAGGTGGCCACTTGAAGGGGATGGTGTGGTCTTAATAAACTAAAGCATTTTATGTAGACAGTTTAAAAGCATATAGCATTTGATTTTCACCAAGACCATGGTGTTTGTGGGAGGTCTAGATAAGAGACATGCTATAAATGAACTATCAAGATTCTCTGTACTGTTCACCATTAATTGCTGCAGCACATATAGCCAGCTGGGATGCAATGCTCTCTTCCAGCAAAAGTCAATTTGAGACTCACCATCATTCTATTGTTTCCATGTCTTCTTCAGCAGGTCTCCATGCCATGTAGTGTAGGTTTGGATTTGCAGGTGGCATGGGGGTCAATTTCTTGGAGAAGATTTAAACTCCTGGCCAATACAATTTCTCCAAGTAGTTGGATGAAACCCCTCAAAATTCCTCACTTGCGCAAGTTGCTATATGCCTTAAAAGCAACTGTTGCTATAACAGTCCTCTGGGGAAAGTGGTTAGAGAGACTGTGTTGTTCCAAAGTTCAAAATCTGACTGCCTGCCCAGAATTTGTAATGTAAAATATCCTTTTGTTTGCAGCGGCTGTTACAAATCAAAAAGCAATTATGTTTGCAAGATATTCACTGTGTGACTTTTTATCCTTAGGGGAATCCACAAAAATAGCTGTGTTAGAGATTTGTTTGTGAGTGTGTTTTTCAAGGGGGTTTGTTTTGTTTTTGCAAACTTGCATGAGAAAACAAGATTGCCTGAAACAGTTTCCATCCTTTCAGCTGAAACTTTTACACATCTCACATAAGTGCAAAAAACCTGCTACATAGAAATATAGTGGCAATTGTGTTTCCTAGATGGTTACATTGTTCTCCTGACCCATTCTCACATTCGACCAAAAAAGATTCCATGGGCTTGGAGCCTCTTCTGCCATATGATACAAAGAGGACTTTTACTGTCCAGGAAATGCAACCTTGGATACCAACCAGAAACACAATTTAAGTGAATGGAACAATTTGTGCACAAGAGAATAACTATTTCTCTAATTGTGTTTTCCAGACTCCCCCCCCCCCCAACTTATTTTTTACTGTCTCAAGTACCAAGATCATCTGATTGCTCTACTTGCTGCTCAGAACTCCCAGGCACCATGCTGCTTATTGCTACTCTAAACACTCCAATATAGAAATCCTTAACCTGAGCAGAGACTCGCTTGACCTAAGACAGCAAGTTACATAGAGTTCCTGGCACTCTATATTGCTCCTGTGCAAGCTTTCACTTTTTTATTTGTCAGGACCATGTGCCACCATCCTGTAATGTAATGATAACCCATTGCATTCCTCCCAAGCCTGGAGCTGCAAGTGTGACATGTGTCAGCCTGACAGTTCTTATATAATCCCCAGCCTTTTAGGAAAAGGGCCATAGCTCAATAGGGCATCCGCATTGCATGCAGACAGTCCCAGATTTAATCTCTGACAGCTCCATGTTTGAAATCCTGAAGAGTCACTACCAGCCAGTGTAGACAATACTGGGCATGATGGACCAATGGTCTAATTCTGTATAAGGCAGCTTCTTGTTTTCCCTCCCCAGCTTCAAGGTTGGAAGGAAGGTTGAGGTTATGAGGTTCCTGCATTTTGCCAGGCACCAAAGCAGTACAGGGCCAATCTAAGCACCCACTGATTCCCCTTCCCCTTTCCTTGGTTGCACAGCAGCCAAACCAGCATGGGCCTCTACCATTTTTGGCTTTGCTTCCAAGAACAACCATAGATGTTGCTCCTACTCTTGTCTTGGATTGGCTAATCTTTCTTGACATTTCTGCTGATCATCAAAACACTATGAGGGAAAGAGACAGAAAGACTTACCTCTGTCTGCCTCACAACCAATGCTTCTTCTAATTCAGGTTCCGTTTTCTTCTTCTGAACTTTCTGCTTGAGGCTTATAATTGATCTTGAATGAATACCCTGTTCTCATCTCAAATCTCTTGACCTTCAAAGGCTCTTGCCTTTTCAACTTTGAAGACTGCTCTTTTCCTTCAGTTCCAGCCTTGGACTTTCAATATCTTTCTCTAACTGCCATGTCCAGGCTCCATCATAAGTCCCAAGTCCAACTCCATACTTGGTTAGATGGCCCATGTTGGGTTTTCCATCAGCCTCCTGATTCTGAGGATGGATCTGCTAGAAATGTCCTTGAATTCACACTAGGACTATTAAATAATTAAATACTTTAGCTGATTTATTTAGCCTCCAAAATGCAAATGTTTCATCAATTACATTTAAATAAAACTGTTCATTCTTGTTCCCTGTTCTCTTCCTTCCTTCATACACCCAAGGGAGACTTCATGGTTTGTTAAACCATAACTTCCCACGGCATCTAGACCAGCCAACTGTAGTTCGTCTGCTCCCTGAAAACCTGGTTTGCAATCCTGGGCATGAGAAGAGAGATTTGCTTGAGCAAATCATAAAATTACATCTGAACTGGGTCTCTATGTGTGTTTATGTATGTACATGTAACACACTATAAACTAGCCTTCCATTTTTGTTATGAGGAATAAATGAAAGACATCTGAAGCCAGAAAACACTTTTAAATTCAATTTCTTAAAGCCCCCAAATGAACATAATTTGAACAGATTTACTTCAGTGTGGAAATCAGATTTAAATTCATGTAGCTTCTTTTCTAAAATTATCACCATGCATTTAATAACCAGTGTTATGCCACAGAATTGTAAATAATCTGGGAAGGAGTAGCAAGTAAGATGCAGATAATGGCAAATATTTGAATCTACCATGTGGGATAAATTGCCCTTTCCAGCCTTCAGAGAGGTATATTTTCTAGATAATAGCTTTAAATAGCAACCCCAAGAGAAATGTGTTGGGCTGATGTCCATGGCTATCTAATGCCAATGCTGAGAACCCAAATGATCTACTAAAATTAAATATCTTATTGGATCAAGAAGAGGACATAAAGGAGAAGGCACCTTTGCTATTGTCATGAGCTGGAATATCAAAAGTAATTACAGTAAAACTTCAGATATATGGAAACATGTTCCCCAGAGGCAGAAGCTGGTTCATCATTATGCTCTTTTAAAGTCCCACAAATCCAAGATATAATTAACTGCAAGATCAGATCTTATGAATGTGTGGGGATCCAAGGACAGAAATAAAGGGGGGAAACCTTTCACAATGACTTCTTGGCTGTGCTGAGTGCACAGCATAATCCAACCACGTGCACTTTGAGCCTTGTTTCTGCATGCCTCAGAGGAGGCCTAGTACAATTGCATCTTTGTGCAAAGAATCCACCAAAATATTATATGGGCAATGCATCTGACTCCCTTGCAAACCTCTCCTCCAGAGTATGCCAAGTGGCTTGGCATTTGCTTTTTGTGCTGGAAGCATGACTTAAACCAAAAGTAAAAGGAGAAGGTTCTGAAAAGCCTGAAAGCGTATCAGAAGTAGTTTGGAGCAGCAAGCATACATTTCCCCCACCTTATCCAACAAAGTGACAAGGCGTGAAGTACAAAAAGGTATAGCAGCAGAAGGAACAGGAGAAGCAAAGGTTTATTGTTTTCATTGTTTTCATTATTTTCAATATATGCACGGCACCAATAATGCCAAGTTCACTGGGGGGTAGTCCCCAGTGTAGTCCCCCTCCCCTATGTGTAACTTAAGCACCTATCAATTATGGTTCCCAAAACTGGATGTGTGTGTGTGTGCACGCACGCGCGCACACACACACACACTTTAAATGTATGGTGCGCACACACCCTGGATTCAAGACAGCAAAGGACTTGTCATGGGTGCCAGGTGTGATTCTATCTAAAGGTAAAGGGTAAAAGGACCCCTTGTTGGGAAACTGTGTACGTGCAGCTACTCACACAGAGTCAATTAAGGTTTGGCAGACAGCTAGAAGTCTGCCTGGAGATAACAGAGACATGGAGACTGTTCCCTGATTGGTCAAGCTCTCTCAAGGGAGTGATAATGGCCTACTAACTGAGAGTTCTGAGTTCAGTGGTAGTGTGTCAGTGTAGGAGTTGTGAGTCGTGTCAGAGAGAGCTAGGATAAGATCCGTGTTCTGTTCCCGTAAATAGTCCACTGTATATAATAAACACCTAACTACAAGTTCCTGGTTCCTGCTTCATCTATCCTGTCTGCAGCCAAGTTGCCAATTACTTCCATGGATTCTGCATGTACTCTGCTAGGTCTGGCTAAGGTCCTGCAACTAGTCGGAAAGTTGCGAAACACCAAATTGGTTTTGCAAATACCCCTGACCGTTAGGTCCAGTCGCGGACGACTCTGGGGTTGCGGCGTTCATCTCGCTTTACTGGCCGAGGGAGTTGGCATACAGCTTCCGGGTCATGTGGCCAGCATGACTAAGTCACTTTCTGGAGAACCAGAGCAGCACACGGAAATGCCATTTACCTTCCCGCTGGAGCGGTACCTATTTATTTATTTGCACTTTGATGTGCTTTTGAACTGCTAGGTTGGCAGGAGCAGGGACCGAGCAACGGGAGCTCACTCCATCATGGGAATTCGAACCGCCAACCTTCTAATCGGCAAGCCCAAGAGGCTCTGTGGTTTAAATCTCCCAAAACTACCACCCAGGGATCATACTCCAAGATGATTTAAAATATGTTAATATGTTGTCTATTGTTTATGTTTCCCTTCTCATTTTGTACTTTAAGCAGAACCAGACAGCCATGCTCACTGGATCAACACACACTATGCTTCCTTTGCAATAACTGTTTTTTGTAAACCAGAAAATGTGCAGCATTTCTATACAAATTAAATTGTAATACATATGGATAAATTATCCAGAGTGCACATAAAGGAAAATTCACTAGACAGCAGTAACAGGGAATCTTCTTCCTTCTCCTGTTGGAGCCTGTTCATTCATTACCTCAGTGTTGTAGTAATGTTTGAAAGCCTGGCACCATCATGGCGGAACCAGTTTCACAGGTCTTGTCCAAGCAATTACTGTCTGATTTGAAATAGGAAATTGTCTTCTGCTAATCCAGACCATTGGTCTCTCTAGCTCAGTAATCTCTACATGGATTGGCAGTGGTTTTCCAGTATTTCAGACTGAGCGTCTTTTCTAATTCTCTTTGGGAATGACAGAAAGTGAACACAGGGAATTGCTTTATACTGAGCCAGGCCATTGGTCTAGTTAGCTTAGTATTGTCTCCACTGACTGGCAGCAGTCATCTTCTGCATGCCAAGCAGATATTCTGACACTGAGCTACAGCCATGTTCCCAGCTCCTCTAAAACATCACCATGAATGAGCTAGAAAGGTTTGTTTAGGGACAGAGTTACAGGATCAGTCTTATTATTGTTGTTAGTAGCATTTATTTATATACAGTGGTACCTCAGGTTAAGTATTTAATTCGTTCCGGAGGTCCATTCTTAACCTGAAACTGTTCTTAACCTGAAGCACCACTTTAGCTAATGGGGCCCCCCGCTGCTGCCACGCTGCTGGAGCACAATTTCTGTTCTCATCCTCAAGCAAAGTTCTTAACCCTGAGGTACTATTTCTGGGTCTTTAACCTGAAGTGTATGTAACCTGAGGTACCACTGCACTGCCTTAAAATATATTTCTCCTGCTCAAGGCAGCTCAGAGAACAAACACAATATCGAGCACTTAAAGCAGAGCTTTCCAAACTTTTCATGTTGGTGACACACTTGTTAGACATGCATCATTTTGCAATGCAGTAATTCAGTTTCACCCACAAACCAGAGATTAAACTTACCCCTTTCCAGCCCCAGGAGGAGCATAAGGAGCATTTGCGCAACACACTTACACACTGCAGCCGACACACTGAATATGTCATGACACACAGTTTGGAAAGCTCTGACTTGAAGCATAGAGAAAAAGATTGGTTCCACACACTCACAGATCTGGTCCCAAGGAAGAATATCCACTGACAGTATGACTGCAACTAGTGTTAAAACCCGTTCCAAGAGAATATTATCCTGCATAGGCACTGATGATGATGATGATAATTTATTTGCACCCTGCCCATCTGGCTGAGTTTCCCCAGCCACTCTGGGCAGCTTCCAACAAAGATTAAAAATACATTAAAATGTCACACATTAAAAACTTCCCTGAACAGGGCTACTTTCAGATGTCTTCTGAATGTCAGGTAGTTGTTTATCTCTTTGACATCTGATGGGAGGCCGTTCCATAGGGTGGGTGCCACTACCGAGAAGGCCCTCTGCCTGGTTCCCTGTAGGTTTGCTTCTCTCAGTGAGGGAACCGCCAGAAGACCCTCGGAGATGGACCTCAGTCTGAGGGAATTCACCGAAGACAATTTCTTGTTGAAACTCGTATTGAACCTGGCTCTTGCTCTTAACCCATTCACTTCTGTTTTAACCTCACTAAGATTTCAATTAAAATTAATGTTCACCTCAGAAAGAATTGGTGCTTAGAGCCAACATATCTTGCCCAGGAGAATAAGACAAATTTGTCTAAGCTCAAGTATTTCAGCAAGACAGCCTTCTTCAGACTAAGCACTCACCAAGGAAGAAGTAAATTATACATGGAGCTGGGTTTAAAAAAGACAATCAAAAGAGGAGGAGGAGTGTTAATAAATCTGCCCTCTGATGAGGATATTCTATTAGAAAATCATTTGTAAGTATATTAACCTGTAAAAACAAATTGCTGATGGGTTCATGGGTTGAATGAAAATATTATGGAGGCCATTAAATACTGAAGAGAATGAACAGGGCACACACCTTCCAGAGAGCAGAGTCAAAATTATTATTATATATATTTCTGCCATTACCAGTATCAGCAGTGTTCAGAAGACTGTACTAGCATCAATAGGTTTTTATATAACTCATGTCAGACTTTCAACATAGAGGGCAACCTGAACTTGAGTATTTCTACGTGCTTCCATATCTAAATAAATATAAAAATACAAATGAAAGTCTTAAAATAAGAATAAAATTATTTATACCAAACCTTACCCTACAAGAAGCTCAGAGAGAAGCCGAAGTGCCCCATGATGTACATTTGGGCCAAATGCTGGCTCTCAGACTAAGCCAACCAGTGAACTTCGTGGTTGACTGGGGATTGAAAGCTAGATTTCCCTGGTCCTATTTTGACTAACCACTATACCTCACTGCCTTGTTTTAATTTCACAGGAAAGTAAGAACATACAGCCTACCTATCATGCTAGCTGCAGGAAATAACAAGGGCCCTTCTCCCAAACAACTTTGTGAAGCATGAGAAGTGGCCATGGACAATTTGGCAACATCTCATGCAAGCATGCCTTCTCCTGATTAGCCACAAAAATATATAGGAAGCTTAGTAGACTCAGTGTCAGGCTCCGTAACTTCATCAGATCATAAACCATCCCTGTAGTTTGCATCTGAGACAAGAAGGAAATTTTGGGGCACCTCACTGATTGACACTTTGTGGGTTTCCCCTCTCTCCCCTGGGACCAGAGACTGGGAAGAACAGGATAATTTCTTTGTCACAACTTGTACCTTGTTTTGAAATAAAAATGCACCACTGACAAAAATGAGTAATTACGGAAGAGTGACAAGACTAGTAGAGCACACAGGATACATCAAGACAGAGATTATTATTTTCCTTTGCAAAGAAATTTCATTATAATATGGCTTGTAAATGCATTTACTTTGCATTTTTAGGGAGGAAGAAATATTAAAGGAATGTGTTTAAGGAAATCATGAGACACAGGATGTCCTCTTGGACAAAACTTTGCTGCTCCAAAATGCACACAAGTGCTAAAAATAATGCAAAAAGCCCACAAACATTTGGTCAAGAATCATCACCCTTCTTGAACCGACTGCTAGTTTCCTGTGTTCCCAGAATATTTTTATCAACTGGCATACAGCTCTGTACCATATGGCATGGCACACTAACGAGTAAAGAACTTGATTTAAATATACAGGGAAATAAAAATAAATGTTATACCTATACAGGCGCAAATAAAGCTACACATTCATAGGCCCCAAAGCTCTTCTTGCAGGGAGAATGTTGGGTTATTCCAAAATAAAACAAAAACAACGCAAATCTGTGGCACCTTACGAGGTGTCACCACTAAATATAACAGTCATTTTAATCACTATTTAAAGCTTCTTTCCCCTATCACCATAGTTATGTATGGATTGGTACATGTTCCTTAGGAGAAAAAGAAAAAGCAATGGAGGTTTCAGCTTGGGGTTCTAAAAAGCAGTGACCCAAGATTTAGTTTCTGTCAACCACTATCTCAGGTTATATTTTGTGACTGGAAAAGCTGGGTTAAATATTACCTTGTATTTATTTGTTAGTTAAAACATTCGTACACTACCCTTCAATCCAGTGAAAATAACACATAATGTATAGCATAAAATATACCATTTTAGCGTTTTGCCTTGCTAAATATTGTGAGCCACAAGGGATAGATTTGGTGCTTAGAGCCAACATATCTTGCCCACAAGGCAGGGGATGGATATTTCAGTCTTCAAGACAGCAGAGAACGCATTAACCATCTTACTGCCCTGCCTTGTAAGAATAAGATAAATTCAGAGAATCTAGAAAAGCCACATGCACAAAAATGCAGGCTAACTTGATGTTAGCACAGAGGAATTTTAAATGTATATTTTGTTTCCAATAGATGGTCTAAATGGTGAGCATCTCAAAAACGTGGTTCCAAAACATGGTCAGCATGTTTTAAAAGGTGCTTATCATAGACTCTAGTATGCCAGCATACCAGGGGACGCAGACTGCTGTCATATCAAGATGGCAAGACTATGAAGAAGATGATGATTTTGGATTTGATATCCCGCCTTTCACTCCCTTTAAGGAGTCTCAAAGCGGCTAACATTCTCCTTTCCCTTCCTCCCCCACAACAAACACTCTGTGAGGTGAGTGGGGCTGAGAGACTTCAAAGAAGTGTGACTGGCCCAAGATCACCCAGCAGCTGCATGTGGAGGAGCGGAGACACAAACCCGGTCCCTCAGATTACAAGACTACCGCTCTTAACCACTACACCACACCAGTGATGCTTAAATTTGACACTGACCACATGGTTTATGTGTGGTGACATCATGCCTATAGAGGGCAAAAGACCTCTTTAGGAAGACCAAGACCGCCAGGGTTTAAACCAGGACTCAAAGCCTTTGGAATTTACCCTTTCATGGATTAATAGTGCATTGTTATAAAAAGTGATCATCCTATCAACTCACTTTCCAGAAGCATTTAACAGGTCAAAACCTGAACCTACAATTCAAAATAAACAAAAGGATCTATTACAAACAATCCCACAGAAAATTGAATTCCTGGATTTGAATTCACAAGTACAAGTTAGTACTGCAAATCAACATTTCCCACCGCATCAAGCAGTTGGTCCCTTACCTTTCCCACCCCGACCTGGCCACAGTGATCCATGCGACAGTCACCTCCAGGCTTCACCAATGTAATTCGCTCTATGCGGGGCTGCCCTTGAAGCCGACCCAGAAACTCCAGCGGGTGCAGAATGCTGCAGCGAGGCTCCTCACGGGGTCTCTGCCATGGGAGCATATTCACCCAGTGATTCTCCAGCTGCACTGGCTCCCGGTGGAGTACAGGGTTAGATTTAAGGTGCTGGTTTTGACCTTTAAAGCCCTTCATGGCCTAGGACCCTCGTATCTACGGGACCGCCTCTCCCAGTATGCCCCAGGGAGAGCCTCAAGGTCCATAAATAGCAGCACTCTAGAGGTCCCGGGCCCTAAGGAAGACAGATTAGCCTCAACCAGAGCCAGGGCCTTTTCAACACTGGCTCTGGCCTGGTGGAACGCTGTCTCATGAGACCAGGGCCCTGCAGGATCTGATTTCTTGTTGTTCCACCTGGCCTTCAGCTTGGAATCAATTTGATTCCCTCCCCCTCTTCTTTTTTCCTTTCTCCTCCTGTGGATTTGAGTTTCCATTGAAATGAGGCTGTATTTTAATGTTTTAATGTTGTATTTCAATCTTGTTTATAAGCTGTGTTTCCATGAATTTGTTTTTATATCAGGTGTTAGCTGACCTGAGCCCAGTCTTCGCTGGGGAGGGCGGGATATAAAAAAAAAAATTAAAAAAAAGAAGAGGAAGAAAGAAACAGCACTCTTCTCAGTTTTGATTTGTGCAAACACAAAAGCATAGAATGCTAGATGTCAGCCAAGTAGTTTATTTAAATGTGAATTATTTTTATAGCTACTATTAAAAGCAAAATGGCAAGAGACATTTGTTTTCCTGCCATAAAAATAGGGTACCTTGAAAGATTCCTTTAAAAAAAATACAAAAAAAAGTCCAGAGAGAGAAAGAACCAGAGAACAGGTTGAATGGGAGATTCCCTGAAACTCAGCAGAAGAAAAACAATGAAGTCAGCTATGGACATGGATATGGCACTTCAAAGAACATTGCCCAACAGCATGTTTGTTTGCTACTCTATATGTGGTGTTTATAATTATATATATTGCAACATAATTAACCTACTTAGCATTAAGATTATAAAAGGTGTGGACAATATGTTATCAGAGAAGGAAGAAATTACAACTGGCATCGATTTCTAGATATAAATCACCTACCTTGTAGTTGTCAGTAGACATTAAAGCAAGCCACAATAGAAATATTTCTTAAATACATACTTTAATTAAATCATGGTAATATATGTGATCAGATTTGAGAAACATGTCTCAAGATGTTTACAAGCCCTTGGAGATGTTCTAATAATCCTACCAAAAATATCCCTTTTCCCAAATAATGGGTTATTTGGGGACGCCGTTTTGTCCCCCAGAAATTCCAAGTGGGTGCATCAGGGATGGGAGCCTGTGGCCATCCAGATGCTGCTGAACTACAACTTCCATCATCCCAGACCATTGGCCATGCTGGCTGGGAGTGATGGGAGTTGTGGTACAACACTATTTGGGGGGCTTCGGGTTCTCCACTGTTTATATAAGCAGGGCTAATTCCATACATGCTAATCTTGTAGCAGTGTAACAGACTAAGAAATATACTTTAACGTAACATTTCATGGGTCAGAACTCATTTTGTCAGTTGAATGAAAAGGCAGGTTCATTCAGAAGAGAGCCGGAGGAGAACTTGGCTGGCTGAACAGGAGAAACTATGAAGATGTCACTTAGCCCCCTGATTAAAGTGGGGGGGGGGAGAGAGAGAGATGGAGAGAGAACTGTTTTGTTAAAGAGGTTTGCAGCAGAGATTGTGTGTGAATAACACTTTTCAAGTTGTCACTCAAACTTCTAGTACACAATTATCCTGCAATCCACTGTGGGTTAAACCACAGAGCCTAGGACTTGCTGATTAGAAGGTCAGCGGTTCGAATCCCCATGACGGGGTGAGCTCCTGTTGCTCAGTCCCTGCTCCTGCCAACCTAGCAGTTCGAAAGCACGTCAAAGTGCAAGTAGATAAATAGGCACCACTCCGGCGGGAAGGTAAACAGCGTTTCCATGTGCTGCTCTGGTTTGCCAGAAGCTGCTTAGTCACGCTGGCCACATGACCCAGAAGCTGTACACCGGCTCCCTCGGCCAATAAAGCGAGATGAGCACCGCAACCCCAGAGTCGGCCACGACTGGACCTAATGGTCAGGGGTCCTTTTACCTTTACATCCAAGTGTCATAGAATATGTCTGCCTACATTAGCCACATTCTATTACAGCCCAGAGCACTCAGGATCCTTATTTAAATTTACTGAATATTTATACCTCATTTTTCTATGAAGACAATAATCAAAGCAGGTTACAATACACAAAACTTAACAAAGGAAAGCAAAACCTTAAATATTAAGGGACCATCAACAGTAAATCAGCATGTCTGAAACAGTATCTGCCTCTATTAGTAGAACTCTAAACCAGGGGTCACCAACCAAGTATCTGCAGGTGCCATGATGCCTATGAAGGCTTCCCTTGGAGAAATGCCCCAAACTCTGAGCTTCCATTTGTTTTTGTGGTTGTTGTTTTTTTGGGGGGGTTAAGTCTCCCAGAACAAATATTATGGGGCAAAGGATGCAGGCACCTTCTATGTGATTTCTGTGAAGTGAGAGTGGTGTGGCTATTTTCCCCCTGGTACTGAGGAATGTTCCTTGTTATTAGGCAGCAACAGCATCAGTGGGTGGTGTGGGGAGGTAGGTGTGATCTCCATAATCAAGACCAGCAGGGCATAGGCAACTTCTTGTGAATAAGGCTGTCAGGGCTGTTTATTTCTCTCATTTTGTGTTATGCTATGCTCCCCATAGGGATGAGGGTGGCACTGTGGGTTAAACCACAGAGCCTAGGACGAAAGCCCGTCAAAGTGCAAATAGATAAATAGGTACCACTCCGGCGGGAAGGTAAACGGCATTTCCGTGTGCTGCTGTGGTTCGCCAGAAGCGGCTTAGTCATGCTGGCCACATGACCCGGAAGCTGTATGCCGGCTCCCTCGGCCAACAAAGTGAGATGAGCGCAGCAACCCCAGAGTCAGCCACAACTGGACCTAATGGTCAGGGGTCCCTTTACCTTTTTTATACTCCCCATGGTTCTTCCCCCTTCATGGCACCCATTTTCTTTTACTGGCTACCCCAACCTTCTTCTGAAATTTAAAATGAGCTAGTCCAAACAGGTTGGCAACCCATCGTCTATCAAAGCAGATTAAGAATTTGTGGTCTTCCTACAGGAATCTGGTTGGGCACTGTGAGAAGTGGATGCTAGATTAGATGGGTCTTGGGCCTGATCTGACATGGCTCTTCTTATATTCTTAGCAGGGGGGGAAATGATGGTTGGATGGACCTATGTGGATAGTCAATGTGTTGCTTTCCATTTGTTGGACTCCAATTCTCATTGGTCCCTAGCAGTGCCTCTAGCAGTGTGCCTCTAAGGGTCACCAGCACCACATCCATGGACACTATGATGGCCTTGAGGACTTCCTTACTGCCAGCAAAGTCTCTGAGCATTCCCCTCACTGCCTCCTTTTTTCTTCCTTGGAAAGCGTGTAAAGCTGAAGGAGAAAGTTGAAAGAATGCTACTCAATCCCACTTCCTTTTTCAGTCTAATTGTTTTAAGGGTCAGACCAGTTGAACAGAGGGAAGAGTGACCAGGAAAAGGGGGCAGGGTGGAGTAGGAAGGAAAAGAGAGTGATCTTGGAGAAAATAATAATAATAATAATAATAATAATTATTATTATTATTATTATTATTATTATTATTATTATTATTATTATTATTATTTATACCCCGCCCATCTGGCTGGGTTTCTCACACCACTCTGGGTGGCTTCCAACAAAATATTAAAAATACAACAAAACATCAAACATTAAAAACTTCCCTAAACAGGGCTGCCTTCAGATGTCTTCTAAAAGTCAGATAGTTGTTTATTTCCTTGACATCTGATGGGAGGGAGTAATGAGAGTCTGGGAGTGGCAAAGGGAAGAAAGTGAGATGCTACGTGAGAGAGATTTGCATGTGTATGTACGCACACAAACTGGATTCAGTTAAATGAATCATCTTGAAGTTGTGTAGTTTTCACACACAAGCACACACATACATAGCCCAACTAACATTGAGCAAACATTTAAAAATTACTGATTTGGTACTTTTCAGTGTTGCCATGCAGCAAAAACATGGGTTCTTATGGATCATCAGGTCACCTCTTGACCCACAAATGTGTTCTGTGGCTTTTTGTGTATGGTTTTCTTGCCATCTTGTGTAAAAATCATGAATGTATGCCTTTTCTTAGTCTTTTAGTGGTGCTGGCAAGTTCTGCGATTTTTACTGTGCAATCTACCAATGTATAGTTTAATTTGATGGTATTCTTTTGGGTAGGGGATGGCTCTGTGTAAAATCATGCAAATTCAAGAGGATCCATTTTATTTCTCCTGGATCTCACTTCTCCCCATGCTTCATAAAATACTTAAATCATTTTTGTGTGCACATATGCATATACACTGTCTGGGTGGGGAGGGAAGAACCAGAGGGGGTGGTGCCCTCTCTCAAAATTCCAGCTGTGCCCTTTGGCTGAAAAATGTTGGAGGCCCCTTCTCTAGGTGGATGTTCCTACCAAAATCTAATCTCTCGAGCATAAACGACCTAGCATGAAAAGCAATAAGCTACTGAATGAGAATGATCATGAAAAAGGCAATAAGTAGTGTACATTACTATGGCATGGCAACGAAAATAGAGTGTTTTCAATGCTACACTCTCTTCTGCCGTTAACATTTTATAACCTAGTAAAACCTTCTTGCTATTTTCCTTTCAATTAAAAACATCTAACATCCTTTTAGGTATAGAATTAGTCATTTGCCATTCACATCCTTCCTCTAAATGGGCCATTTGAGCCTCTGAAGATATTAAAAGACACAATTTGAAAGGTAAAAATGGCAGAAGCGTTCTTGGCTCAAAAGTAATACCAATAGCCCAGACGCTCTCCAAAGACTGCAAAAATATACAAACAGGATTTCCAAATGTGTGCACTAAACCAGAATGAGGCAATAGTTTATCTAACTCACTCTAATACATCCTGAAACAATTATATATTCATAGATGGATTTTTTTAAAAAAAATTAGAGTCCCTGGCATGTGCAGAACAGAAAAAAGTAAGCAGAAAACATGGCAATCTCCCTTTAAGAATAAGACCATAAACAGAACATCCACAACGTATTTGCTGGATAAATGCTCATAGCTGAGAACACAGAACGGTGTTTTCACTGAGCTGGTACACAACTCTACGATCTCAAAAATACAGTGTTATGTTTTTGGTTCCAAGCTTTATAGCCAAAGCTATTGAGGCAATGATATCTATGAATAAAGTTGGAGGGGTTGCAGTATTCCTACCTATGGTAGGATTCTGATGTTCTTCAAGAGCCACCATCAGTGATGTCAAAAAGTACTTCTTCACACAAAGAGGAGTAGACAAATTCAGAGAGGCTATCAATGGCCACAAACCATATATTTACATTTGCTATTCTGGCAATAAAAATGAAGGCATAAAAATGAAAAGACAGAAGGCTACATCTTTCCATGCTTTCTGAGACTGGATCAAAGCAGAAAAACTATCATATATGGATACAGACACAGATGTTTTACATAAGCGGAGTTCGACTTTTGGCTCATTTGGTTTAAAAGAGATGTTAGTAGACCTATAATTTGTCACAAAGAAGGAAATGATGTTCTCTTGTTGTTGGATATCACCAGCTCCAGAGATCATAGCTAATAGCAGGGATGAGAGGAGCTACAGTCCAATGACATCTGAAGGACCACAGAATCCCTGCCTTTGTTTTAGAAATATAGCTTAGTTCAGGGAAATGGTTTCCTGTAGAATAATGTTAGGTAATTATTATCTGGAAGCAAACTTACACAACATTGTTCTTCATATGGCAAACATTACTGGTACATTTAATCTCTAGCCTGTGTGCTGGGATTCCCTATAAACAGGAGCCTTTATACAAGCACTTCAAAACTGCATGGTAAAAACACCAAAGCAAGTGAACGTGAAAATATGCACATACTCTTATTTATTTCAGTGCAGATTTGTGTGTGTGTGTTGTACAACAGCCACATAATGAGGGAACAAGAAGACTTCTCCAAAGAATGGGCTAGTTTATAGGTTTTAGCAAAGTTTCACCTCTCACCATGCCCACTTTCAATTACTCTGGTGCCACCACTGTTTCCAACTAATCACTGAGTTTTGTGAGGTGTGGCATTGTGTCTTGGAAGGCCCCCACCCTAAGGAGATCCAAGAGGCCCACTCTGTGATCCCGTACAACACCAACTGATAATTTCTGATTTCTGCCAACCTTCCATAAAGAAAGCATAAACATAAAACTGCCTAAAGGTATGATTCAAAATAATAATAAAAAACTAAAAGGCCAAAACGTGTGACTCCTCAATGCACCATCCCACTCCCTCAAAGGCCTGGGCAAAGATGCACATCTTTACTTCAGTTTACATATTGCATTTTAATCAAAAGGCTGTGTATCTACAGACACAGCAGATGCAGACTCACGCCATTAAATAAGACTTTGCCATGTAAGAGTAACACCTCCTTCTCCCGCTCTTCCTGCTCAGGCTGAGAGGGCAAGTGGCACAAGGCGAGTGGAAGCTACAAGAAACAACCTCTGCTACCTCCCTTCTTGCTCTCAGAGGTGCGGAGGTAAAGATTGAGCCTGCCACAACCACCACCCAGAAAGTATGTGAGCGAGAGAAGGCAATAGCTATTCCTGCAGTCCCACCACTTCTTGCTCTCTCCCTCTCCCTCTCTCTCTGGGCCACGTAGAGAAAGAGAGCGAGCAACAGTTGTTGGGACTGCAGGAATAGCCATTGCCTTCTCTCACTCACATGCTTTCTGTGAGCCGTGGCTGTGGCAGGCTCAGTCTGTGGTGCTGCTGGAGACCACAATCCACCACATCTGCCTGCCCTGCCTCTCTCTGGATGGTGCAGCAAAGAAGGTTGGTCCCACAGGGCCAAATCCCCACCACTACTCTGACCAGAGGGAGACAGAAGCAGCTGCTCATGCAAGGAGCAAACCTCTCATCTTTTCTCATCCTCTGGGCAAGAGCACAGAGGAAGAAGCAGAGCCACCTCTGTAGCATGGAGATGTGGACATGGCCTATTCTCATTTGCCCACTCTGGGATGAGTGCAGGGACAACTCTGGCTCCAATCCTTTCCCCTCTGCAGCCCCACAACAGAAGGTAACAAGCAGAGTCAAGTACGCTACCAGAAGCAAAACTTCCTTTAGAAAATGGAATGGGGACGAAAAGAAGCTAACACTGGCAAAAGAAATTCAGGCAGGCTTCCAGGGACAGGGAGTGGCATGTTGTGAAGATAGCATGGGGAATGCCCTCACACACTCACAGTAGTGTGATAAAAGGCTGGCAGGCGGGCATGGGGGCGTGTGATAGCAGCAGGAGCAAAAACACAAGGAGGTAGGTGAGGCGAAAGAAAGGAGAGACAAGTAGCTAGGAGAAGGAGAACCTTTGCCCCAGGGAGAGACGAGAAAAACAAGGGAAACGCCTGTGAGAGGCAAGCCGGGGAAGTAGAGCAAAGTTATAAGTGCTGCTTATAATAAAAGGGATCCTGTGATCACACAGGCAGAACCTGGACTAAGGAACCATTCCGGGTACCCAAGGCTTCTCAGGGGGGTGAGGTGTTATAGGGAAGAAGAATCCTGACACAAACAATAATGAATGCTAATTAGGAATATGAAGAGCACATTGCTAAAATCATAAAAGCCCAAGCCAAAAAAAAAAATGCTTTAAATACATCAGCAATAGATTATCAGCTAGGAAGGGAACTGGGCCTTTGGATGACAAGAGTCAAAGGTGTGATAGAGGAGGATAAGGAGAATGCCGAGAAGCATTTGTCAGGTTGCTGTGCCTGAACTAACTTTTGCAGAGAGGGAGTCTGAGGAACTGCAAAAAAAAGTGGTGACAAGGAATGATGTTCTAGGCCTCATAGATGAATTGTTAAAGATAAAATAACCAAGCACACAGAGAACAAGCTTTGCCAATTTTACTTTCAAAAAGTAAAATTCCTGACACCCATGAAATTGTTCAGCTTTTTTTGGGGGGGGGACCTAAGCTTTTTGAACTGCTTTTTCCATTGTGTTGCCATATATCCAGGTTTTCCATGACATTTTGCCAGTTCAGCAAATGACACCTTTTTTACACCCGAAAGCAAGGACACGTCAAGAATTTTCGTAATGTATGGCAAGCCTACCAAAGCACAGCCAAGATGGCTTCTGCAAGTCCTGCCTCACTATCTTGTAGAATGCTTTAATAATGTCAACAGGCATATAGCTAAGTGTGACTCAGTTGACATAGTGTATTAGAACTTCTGAAAAGCTTTTGACAAAATGTCTCATCAAAGATCCTGAGTAATCTTGGCAGTCATGGAATATGAGGAGAGGTCCTATTGTAGATCAGGAAGTAGTTAAGAAACAGGAAGCACAGAATAGAACCATATAGACAGTTCTCCCAATGAAGAGGTGTAGAAAGAGGAGTCCCACAAGTATTGGTAGACAAGTACCGGGATATGAATGATAAGGCCATCTGTGGCCACAATAGCTATGTTCTACCTCAGAGACAGTATGCATTTGAATGGCAGTTGCTGAGAATCACAAGTAGGGAGAGCACTGTAACACTGATGCCCTGTTTGTGGGATTCCCATGGGCATCCAATGATTGGTATTAGGACATGTGTTTTATACCTTGTCCATAAATTATGTAGATTTCAAGGTGAACAGGGTGAGCAATGAGGCAGCCAAGTTTGTTGATGAAATTGTTCAGGATGATTAAAACAAAAGGATCTCTTCAACCCAGGTGAATGGACACGAAAATGGCAAATGCAATTCAATGTAAACAAATGCACGTGGGATCTGAACTGGCAGTGACTGACCAGGAACAAGATCATGGGGTCACAGCAGATAGACTGATGAAGAGGCCAATCCAGTGTGCAGCAGATGTGAAGAAGGCAAATTCCATGCTAGGAGTCATCAGGAAAGGAATTGAAATAAAAAGACCAGAGGAGGGGCACACAAGCAAGAGGCCCACTACAGCTTCACTTGGGGATGGGTGCTTATTTTGGGGTAGTTGTCTCTCATGCATCCACCAACTTTGTTGCAGCAACATTGCTGGCATCAAAATGCCAGGTTGCATTCGCCCGCACTCCATCCAGTTTTGCCCTTTCATGGGGAAATCAGATATGTGAAAGAAAACCTGTTTGCAATGCCCCCGTTGCCCATTGAGCAACCGTCTGGAATGTCTCTCATTCACTCTCCCACGGCGGTGTGGCTCTGGGGATTTGTGGAAAGGTGAATGCTCGAGGGGCCACCCAAATCATGTTGCCAAGTCCCCAGAACCTACAACACTCCCTGGTAAAACCTGACGCCTCTCGTGTAGGAAACGTCCCAGAGAGATCGCCCCCGGTCGTTGCAGCAAACTCAAAATAAGAGAGAGTATGCATGTGTGGTGCCAGTTTAACAAGATAACAGCGTTAAGTGGATCTATAAATCTGCTAATCGTTAAGGGACACAATCGCTCTCTTTCCCCCTTCGTTTTCTGCAAAGTTAACCTTGGTGCATCAGAGCCAACTTTGAAACGGGATCCACTTCCCTTTGACTCTGCCGGGTCTTCCAGTCCTGCAGGTTCTCAACAACCCTGCTGCGATCTCCTGCAGCTAGCAGAGCGACGGCACTGCAGCCAGGCGATCTCTCTCCTCCTTTCTTACCTTTTCCGCCTGCAGAAAACACAGAGCGCCCAGAGCGCCAGAGCAGTAGCGAGCGCCAGGCCGTAGGTGCGAGGGGACAGCAGCTCGAGGAGGCCCATTTTGGGGGAGCTCGGCTCCTTCGACGTGCTTCTGTCGCTCTTCCCGCAGCAGAGACCTCCCTCTCTGCCAGCAAACTTCAGGCATCTCCCGCCAGGGAACTCCCGCTCCCGGTTCCCTCCCGCAGCGTTACAGGAAGTTTGGACAGCGACGGGGAAAAGAAAAAAAACCGAGCAACAACGGCGTTCCGATTGGAAGGAGAGCGCAGTGGGGCGGCCCCAGGGAAAATCCCAGCCCCGCCCCACCGTCGAAGGAGAGCGACTGGAAGAGCCGCTTGGGAAGCGCGGAAGAGACGGGCAAAGACCCCGCGCGCCCGCCTCGCCCGCTCCCCGCGCGCTCCCTTCCCCAGGGAAGTTGGATCTCAGGGTCCGGCTTCCCATTGGAGGAGAGAAGGGAGGAAGCTGGGGGAGAGCTGGCCGCGAGGAGCGAAGGAGGATGATTATTATTCCACAGAAGCTGCTCCAGAAAGCAAAGAAGGCAGATCGTCGCCCTGATGTCTGGGGAAAGCGGCGGCCTGAGAAAGAATCAGTTTCTGGGTGTATGTTTTTACGGGATTTTGTTGAATCTCGCCTGTTGTATTCAGGCTCCGTAGCGCATCTGTTGATCTAGTAATTTATTTACCAGACTACTAACAGATCCTGACAGAGCTCCTAATTCAGACCTGCGATTGTTTTCAGCGCAAGGAAAAGGGAAGAGAGAAGGCTGGTGTTCTGCGTCAATATAACACAATGCATCACTATTTGAAAGTAAAATAAGTTCCGTTCAGTGTAGCTGAAGTTGGATTTTAGCTTTACTGTTCACCACCACCACCACCCCCACACACACCAAAAGGACATCAGATAAGGCTCCAGACCTGAGCACTGGAAAGTAACTAATGTAACACCCCTCTTTTAAAAAGGAATCTTTATATTACAGGCTGCTCAGCTTAATGTCTGTCCCAGAAATCTGGTGGAAAGTAGGGGTACATATAAAATAACCAAGCATATAAAAGAAGTCTTTCTGAAGCAGAACCAGGACTGCTTCTGCAAGGGCAAGTCGTGTCTCACAAACTTCTTAAAGAGTTCTTTGAGAGTGTTAACAAGCAGGGCCGTCTTTCGGGAGGTGCAAAGGGTGTAGGGCATCCAGGCGCCGAATTCTGGGGTGTGTCAGGCGCCCACCACTGAAGCCGCCTAAGCTCTTAACTATCTACCTGTTATGAAATAATAAATAATTTTGATCAAGCTAGAAAAACAAAATACATATATACCTAGGTATTACCGAAATGTATACCTACTGTTTCACTGAAGGACTTTCGACTTTGTGCACCCATTTACCAAAGATGCACAGCGCCAGCAGCGGCACTTGTCATTCACAATAGTGGTGCTTGAATCAATGACAGCGCGTGTCATTCACAATGGCACCGTGCATGCAAAATTAACTTACATCAAAATATTATGTTACATATTGTACTGAGGTGCAATATGGCAGCGGGGTCAGCGGCACCTTTGACACGACTGATGTTCCTCCTAAGTAGGTGCCTAAACAATACTTATAAGTTTGTGTGGTGGTGTTGCATACTTAAGTACAGTCATACTTCAGGTTATAGACGCTTCAGGTTGCGGGTTTTCGGGTTACGGACGTGCCAAAACCTGGAAGTACCAGAACAGGTTACAGTGGTACCTCAGGTTACATATGCTTCAGGTTACATACGCTTCAGGTTACAGACTCCGCTAACCCAGAAATAGTGCTTCAGGTTAAGAAATCGTGCTCCGGTGGCACAGCAGCAGCAGGAGGCCCCATTAGCTAAAGTGGTGCTTCAGGTTAAGAACAGTTTCAGGTTAAGAACGGACCTCCGGAACAAATTAAGTACTTAACCCAAGGTACCACTGTACTTCTGGGTTTCGGTGCTCACGCATGCACTAAATCGCGCTTTGCGCATCTGCAGAAGTGCCAAATCTCAACCTGTACGTGCGCAGATGCGGCACTGCAGGTTGCGGATGCTGCGGGTTGCAAATGTGCCTCCCGTATGGATCACGTTCACAACCTGAGCGTCCACTGCATAAGTGTATTGTAAATAAATGAGCAAATAAAAAAGTTTGTTTCTTTTTCCTCCCTTCTTTTGTAAACAAGAGATAAGGCGTAAGCGTGGTATCTGACATATGCATAATAAAAGTTAATTGGGGGACTAAATTAAATTTGGGGGCACTGGGCAGATCTTCGCACCCCAACGGCGCATATGCTAAAGACTGCGCTGTCAACAAGCATGTATATAAGAGGTGATCTGGCCGACATAGCATACTTGGACTTTCAAAAAGCTTTTAACAAGGTACAGTTTGATATACCACTTAACATGAGTTAAGTGGAGTCTGAACTGGCAGGGACTGACCAGGAGCGAGACCTGGGGGTCATAGCAGAGAGTTCAGTGAACATCTCAACCTCGTGTGCAGAAAGAGGGATAAAATCATTTCTCTGGCCACTTTCTCAATGCCTTGCATAATCTTATACATGTCACCTCTGACTCATTTTTTCTCTAAACTAAAAAAAGTTCCAAAAACTGCAACCTTTCCTCATGGAGGATTCACTTCAACTATTTGATCATTTTGGTTGCCCCTTTCTGAACCCTTTCCAGCTCTACAATGTCGTTTTAGAGTTGAAGTGAGCAGAAATATACACTGTATCCCAAACACCATGGCACTCCTATTTTCCCTTAGCATAGAAAGAGTCCATACTTTTGGTAAGTTGAAAAAGGTTTACTTACAATCTCATCAAAGGTCAGATTCACGTGCTTTCCCATATAGCAGCAAGAAAAGACAGGCAGTACAACTTAGTTTCCAAAAATGCTAGGAGCTTCTATATTATTTGTGTAGATACACAGAGATGGCTTTCGAAAGCCATGTGGGCTAAGCTTAGAGCATCTAACTTAGACATCCTCAGTGAAAGGGATCACATTGTAGAAGGAAAGTGATGGTGGAAAGTGAGAGAACAGAGTTTGGTAACTCTTTCTCCAACAGTGAGGGGGTGTGACCTAGCTAAGCCTGGCAGGACAGCTTACTCTATGGTCTTAATCCTTTCGTGCATTAATTAGAGTTTTGCATGTTGGTTATATGAGGCCGAATATTTCCCACAGTTACATCAGTTCTGCACCTGCTAACTAGCTATCTAGTTCTGTGCTCTGATCTGGATGTGTTGGAGCAACAGCACGGTCAGCTTACTTAATGCCCCCTCCCCATTGTCTGACATAGTGCGTGCAAGCACCTTATGACTCCTCCTGACCAGCAGCTCCAGCTGCTCCATCACTTTAAACACCTACTTGTGCATGGAGACAGCAGAAGGGAGGACGGGATATTCCAAAGGGACTATTCTGTCTGGGACCTTCACTGCCTCTTCCACCTCTGAGACTCACTGCAACCCTTCTCCTGCCTCCCACACTCCCTTCTCTGGCTGCCATGTCTCTTCAACTTGACTCCCCTCTTCCACCACCCTTACAGGTGGCACAGAACCCCACAAATTGTTGGCCCCTTTCCTGGATCCTGCTCCTGCTCCCTTGCCACCTCTGCCTGCACATCTGCCCACTCCTCAGACTCCTGCCCATCCCTGACAAACTGCTGCAGTTATCATTAGATTCAATATGGATGACATTGCTCTCCCCCATCCCTCATACCACTTAGAGCAAAGATCACATTGAGTGTGTGTCTTGCCTGGTGTCATAGAATCATAGAATCATAGAGTTGGAAGAGACCACAAGGGCCATCAAGTCCAACCCCCTGCCAAGGTGTGACCATCTAAGAGAGACCCATAGTTGTTATGGAGGCCATGAAGTCTCAAGCTGCCCCCACAGCCATCATGTGGATACTGAAGTCATGCAGGACTATCTTTTTGGGGTCCTGCAACCCAGACACTATCTCTGCCAGCTTGGTTAGGGATGCCACTGGGCAACAGTGTGCTTGGTAGACCAGCAGCATGCTTGATCCGTCTCTCTGGCCAAGTACCAGGTTTGATTCCTCATTGCTCTTTATCTCCAGGACTATTCACTATTCACATTGACAGCCAGTACACTCAGTAGGAGTTGCAGCTGCTCCTAATTCTGTAGTGAGCACACCTATATGATACACAGGTTTGCATGCACATCAGGGTTTACCAGCCTTTCAGGTTCTGCAAACATATTTACAAACTAAAGAAGCCTTCTATTGGCTACAGAAGGTTTTTTCAAGCCTAATTTTGGGGTGAGAGGGGGCTGAGTGCACCAGGGAAGGATTCCCCTCAGGGACCACATTTTCAGGTGCATTGAAGAGATTGAGTTAAAGGGTAAGGAGCAGCAATCAGATTTTCTTCTTATGAAATGATCTAGATCTAGCAGATAACCTTCACATATCTGTGTAGAAATAATTTGCTCTGTTATGAGATTAAGATGTCACTCTTTAGAGGTCAGGCCTAATGCATTTTTCTTGTTTTGTAGCTTAAAATGTAACCTGTCTTGCATAAGTAGCCAGAATACTGACCATCTGTCCCCCCCCCCCAATTGTGTAGCATTTCCAGTTTATGTTTAGCATAGGAAAACTGATCACCTCTGCAAATATTTCCATCTCCTAAAATCAGAGTTAATAATTTGCCTTTGAGTGAGGAATGTAGAAATATTTCTCCTTCAACTGCTCTTCTGTGTTTGCCTGCCTTTCATCATTTTGCTGAGGAAAGAGGGCAACTGGGGCCCAGACAGCATTCCTCAGTGGGCTAGATTTGGCCTGTGGGCTACCAGCTGCAGACCCCTATGCATAAATATGTGCAACATTGGATATTGCTATGGTTCTTTTTGGCTGCAATCCTCTTTGAAAGAGCCAAATACAGGCTCTGTGTAAATTGATAGTTTTGCTTTAATTAGACTTGAATTAGGATATGGCTCTTGTTGATACAATTTAAACACTGGGAACCATCTATATCAGAGACAGTGAATCTGTAGTTCTCTATGCAGATAGGTAGCCGTGTTGGTCTGCCATAGTCAAAATAAAAAAATTCCTTCCAGTAGCACCTTAAAGACCAACTAAGTTAGTTCTTGGTATGAGCTTTCGTGTGCATGCACACTTCTTCAGATACACTGAAACAGAAGTTGCCAGATCCTTCTATATAGTGAGAAGGTGGGGAGGGGTATTACTCAGAAGGGTGGTGGGAATGGGAGATTGGCAGAGACCACAATGCCAACAGTGCCAACACAATGCCAACAGTGTCCTTCAGCTCTCTATATTGGGCAAACAGGCCAAACCTTACGCCAAAGAATAAACGGACATAAATCTGACATCAAGAATCACAAAACAGAGAAACCAGTAGGAGAACACTTCAATCTCCCAGGACATTCTATACAAGATCTCAAAGTAGCTGTTTTACTACAAAGGAATTTCAGAAATAGACTGGAAAGAGAAGCTGCTGAATTGCAACTCATTACCAAACTTAAAACCATGGAGAGACCTGGTTTGAACAAAGACATTGGATTCTTATTCCATTATACATGACTAAGCCATTTCTCACCTTCTCACCCCTTGCCTTTTCCTGTAAGACCTATTACAGTCGTTAAGAGTCGTCAACAGGCTCATCTCAGCTATCTGCCAATCTCCCATTCCCACCACCCTTCTGAGTAATACCCCTCCCCACCTTCTCACTATATAGAAGGATCTGGCAACTTCTGTTTCAGTGTATCTGAAGAAGTGTGCATGCACACGAAAGCTCATACCAAGAACTAACTTAGTTGGTCTTTAAGGTGCTACTGGAAGGAATTTTTTTATTTTGACTGTAGTTCTCTAGATATTGTTGGACTACAACTCCCAGAATTCCTATGCATTGCTCCTTCTTGCTGGGGCTTAAGGGAGTCCAACAACATCTGGAGAGCCAGAAGTTCCCCATCCCTAATCTATATGCTGCAACTTCAGTTTCAAAGGTAAAATTTGAAATAACTTGAAGTGAGATGGCAGGCGAAAGAAGCTCTCTAGCTGTCTTTCCTGTCTTGTCTCTCACATTAGATGACCACCTGTGCTTCCTGCATAAAAGCAAAGAGGTTGGGATGTCCCTTTCATCCAATTGTCTTTGTGGGGGCAGTTTTCTTAATCTGGCCCCTAATTTCTTCCTTTTGTAAGCTGATCTTACTTTGGCAGTATTCTTTTTGTGTGGATATAACGTGCTTGAAGTTAGGTTAAGATGCTGAATTGTTCAGAGGCAGTGTGCAAAAGGACTGGTTTGGGGAATCAAGCAACAGAAAGCAAAACCATATTTACATGCACAACTGGATGATTTTAAACATGAATCTGAATAATATATTTATATGCTTTTAGGTAGATTTTCAGGTTTTGTTATTCTAGATTATCTGGATACAGAGGGAACATATTTAAGTATAATAAGTAACATTATTGTCACAGTATAACATTTATACTGTATAATACAGTATATCATACTATACATTGTTATTATATCTTACACACATATACTGTATTTAAAATGTATGATTGAAAATATAAATGTATATAGAAATTATATGTATAAATATATAGAAAACTGGAAAAAGCCTTCCATGAAATGCCAACAGTGTTGACACCAGTCCATCTTAAAGCAGATGATTGGCTGCTGCTAAATTGTTCTCATTTGGAAGCAACCTCAGCCACTGTGACAACATCCTCCTAAAAGAACATCCACACTATTGAAAGTTTGTCAAACTATTAAAACCTAAATGAGAAGAGAATTACTTTGTTATTTTGTATTATTTGAAATATCCTGTTGCTAAAACTAATGTTATATTCTAAACTAGACTCTTGCCCTGAAGTCCAAAATAATATTCTGAGGATGCTTAATTTTTTTAAAAAAATAATTACTGGTACATGGAACCTGTTACATGCATTAAGCCAGGCTTCCTCAACCTTGGCCCTCCACATGTTTTTGGCCTACAGCTCCCATGATCCCTAGCTAGCAGGACCAATGGTCAGGGATGATGGAAATTGTAGTCTCAAAACATCTGGAGGGCCGAGGTTGAGGAAGCCTGCATTAAGCAAACAGCTTGTTTGCTATAGCACTTCCTCCAAATGATAGTTGGGAGTAATCAAAATGAAATTTTATTTCAACATTTTGTAAATGAACAGTTCTGGAAATTATTGCCTTTATGAGTACAACCACAATTATTCAAAGTTATTTCACACCTCACCTGGGACCTTCCTGCACCTTCCAAGGCTGATGCATCCCATCACACTTTGAGATGTTTAACATTTGAATCCAGTGCCAGATTTACGTATAAGCTAAACAAGCTATAGCTTAGGGCCCCACTCTCTTGGGGACCCCCCAAAAAATTAAAGAAAAAAAAACACCTGGATGTACATTTCCAAAATATAAGAGAAAAAAACAAATAAAATAAAACCTACATACAGCAACAGTGTTTTGTGTTGTGTATGGACCTATTAGGTCCATAAATTACCATCTAGCATATATTGAACACAAAAAACAGCAACAGCTTGTTGTTGACAAAGGACAGCTAGACGTATAAAGGGCCCCATTACCTTCTGTAGCTTAGGGCCTTATCAAACCTAACTCCGGCCATTTTCAAATCCCAGGGAACTTGGAGAATTGTAGTACTGTGAGGGTGATAGGAGTCTCCCAACATATCCCCACACCTTCAACGAATGACACTTCCCAGAATTATTTGGGTAAAACGATGACTGTTAAAGTGCTGTAGTGTGGGTCAGGCCCAACTCCCATCAGCTGCAGCCAGAGATTTCAGTACTATCTGTAGGGCTACAGCTTCAGTATCTGTCCCATAGATCAAACCACTGACCAGGTGAACCCAAAGTATGACAGTGATTTCTGTGCTTCTGGGTCAAGGAAAGCCCAGTTCATCCTACTTCTCCCCTTCTTGCTGAATATATTTTTGGCAGCTCCACTCATGTAATGGCAGCAGAAGTGGCTGCTAGGGCTGAACATGTGGAGGCGGGTGGGAGGTGAGGTTGGGACCTGCAGCTCTTTGGAATGTTTTTGGTTCATTGAATATTTTAGCAGGCTGCCAACATCCCCCTGGGGAATGCAAGAGAGAGAGAGAGCAAAGGGAAATGGAGGTTTTAACACCTCACACTCAATGCAAACCTGAATGAAATGTTAACTTTGTGTCAAATGCAGAATGTCAGCTGCAAATAACAAGCAAGAGTTTCAAGGATGTAAGGAGAATTTTTTTATTTTATTTTTTTGGCTAGTCTGCATTCAAGTGTGGCTTTTGCACTTCCTGTTCCAGTTGACTTTTTCAGTTGAATTGTGTAACATAGTCTGCATTGAGCCAAGTCACTGGTGATGTATAACTGATTTAAACTTACGTGACCCATTCTGCAAAATAGCTAATGATATTTCCATACTAGGCAGAAGAAAAGGAAGACAACAGAAAAGATATTTTTAAAATACAACTAATGTTTGCCCTGTAATTGTCACACCATGTTTGCAACAGATGAAGAAATAATGAATCACCTATGGAAAAGTTTTCACTTAGACTTTGGCAGTTCTCCAAAGGGAAGCATTAAACACTGAAACACTCCACATCCTGCTTTACAGTGGTGCCTTGGGTTACAAACACTTCGGGTTACAGACTCTGCTAACCCAGAAGTACAGTGGTACCTCAGTTAAGAACTTACCGTATTTTTCGCCCCATAGGACGCACTTTTTCCCCTCCAAAAATGAAGGGGAAATCTGGGTGCATCCTATGGGGCGAATGCAGGCTTTCGCTGAAGCTTGGAGAGCGAGAGGGGTCGGTGCGCACCGACCCCTCTCGCTCTCCAGGCTTCAGGAAGACACCCGCAGCCTTGCCAGCCCTGTGGGAGGTCCTGCAGGGCTCCCTACGCTGCGGATAGCAGCCTGCCACCCGGCGCGCAGGGCACCCTGAAGCAGAGTGCCCCGCACGCTGGACAGACATCGGCCAGCCCCACAAGCTCGGGGGACAGCAAGGAGGCACAGCACCGCCATCCTGCTGTTCCTCGACCTGGTTCGGTTTCCCCGACCTGGTTTTGAGGGGGAAATAAAGGGATAATTTTTTTCCTTTATTTCCCCCCCAAAAAACTAGGTGCGTCCTATGGGACGGAGCGTCCTATGGGACGAAAAATACGGTAATTCGTTCTGGAGGTCCGTTCTTAACCTGAAACTGTTCTTTAACCTGAGGTGCCACCAAACTGCGGGAGGCAGTGGAAGACAGGAGTGCCTGGCGTGCTCTGGTCCATGGGGTCACGAAGAGTCGGACACGACTAAACAACAACAACCACTTTAGCTAATGGGGCCTCCCGCTGCTGCTGTGTCGCCGGAGCATGATTTCTGTTCTCATCCTGAAGCAAAGTTCTTAACCCGAGGTACTATTTCTGGGTTAGCGGAGTCTGTAACCTGAAGTGTCTGTAACTCAAGGTACCACTGTAGTACCTCGGGTTAAGAACTTTGCCCCAGGATGAGAACAGAAACTGTATGGCGGCGGCAGCAGGAGGCCCCATTAGCTAAAGTGGTACCTCAGGTTAAGAACAGTTTTGTTAGATATCATTCATCAAGAAAGAGTAAAAGGGTGCAGACAGCTTTAAGAACCTTTTTCTGTGAGTTCTGGGTGTGGTTTTCTAGGCTGATTAGACACAGCTGGTGATAGGTATAAAAGAAAAGAAGTCACAGTTTGAATTTTGCCTGCAGAGAGAGAACACCCACATGCTTTGTGTTTGTTGTTTTTGTATAGCTGTAATAAAACCTTTGTTTGAGTGTTTTACACTGGTCTCGTGGTCTTGTCATCTGCCACCAGAAGAAAAACTGCCTCTAACAGCTTTCAGGTTAAGAACAGACCTCCGGAACGAATTAAGTTTGTAACCAGAGATACCACTGTATATGGCAATAATAGGACAGATGCATAACAATAAATGTATAGAAATTGGGGGGGGGGTGTTTGTTTTAAAAAAATCATGATAAATTTTAAATTTTGATTTCCTGGTACCACAAATTAATAGGAGCTGCTCACAAAGCAAGGTAAGTAGTATTATAATAAACCTGCCATAATACAGTACTGGTCTTCAAGAGGGAGGAAAAAACAGAAATATTTCCCTTGTAAAGCTAGCATCCAGGAACTAAAACAGGTGTCTTTTCTATAGTATCAGAGGGGAAACCAGCTGAAAACACTGTTGCCCTCCAGATTACCTTGTACATCATGGAATTTTTAAAGCAATGTTCATACAAATTTATGGTGAGGCTAGAACATGACTAGGGAAGCCACATCTCTTGTGTGTCTGTGCTTTCAGACCCTGCAATCAGCAGATGAGGCCTTGTGACTGGTGCCACTGCTAGGGGCTCCCTGGTTGGTGTTGACCTGTGACAGGCAGAGGTGTTAACTTGAATGAAATATTGTGGGGAAGGTAAGTCCCATCCCACATAATCGTTCACATGACATGCTGCACATACAACATTTGAATGGCAATGTCCATCAACCTTGGGGGGGGGGGCAACCCTCTTGGCCCCTATGAGTTGGCTCCTGAGGTGACAGGGATGATTCTCTCCTTCTGGAATGGCCTCCTTCCCTGGTGAGGTATTTCTGTCTCCCTCATTCTTGACTTTCAGGAAGAATTTAAAAAACATTCCTGTTTAACAAGGCATTTGATGGCTGAAAGATTTTGTTCCAGCAACACTGAATTCATTGACTGAGATGATTAAACATTAAACTGTTTCTAGAATGTTTTTTTTTAAGGATAATTGCTGTCCTGGGATCGTCTGAGGGGAAGGCTGGAATATAGGGAAGAAGTTAAAAGCCATGACTTCCTCCATATTATCCTGGGAACTATAGTTTATTAAGAACTACAGTTCCCAGCATGCTTTTGGGGAAGCCACAACCTTAGAGTGGCATAAGGGGGCTTTGAATATACGATGTGGGTGAGGAATTTTCACCAAATGGAGGCTTCCCTGGCACCAATGGTGTGGTCATTCCAGTGCCAGATGAAGGAGACTTCCCCCCCCCCAAGCATTGCAGCACATTGTGTGGCCTGCTCGCATTACATTTTTCTGCTATTTTATTTTAGAATAAAAATAACAGTCAAACAAATCCAAACTGCAATTATCAATGAAAACACAACTCATCCTTCAGTGAGCAGTTGCTACACTTTATCTGTTTGTACAAAGTTACACTTCATCTGTTTATTTGTTTTTAATTTAAGTCCCAGTCCCATGCCTGGCATTTTTGTGTAACATTTTCATTCTGCTACTTTTGTTCCACTTTTGCATTTAAATTTATATTGACCTTTTAATTATGAAACCAGTCTGAACACACACACACACACACACACACACACACACACACACACACACACACACTTTTATTTGTGCACTTTGCTTCGAGACCAGTTCTAGCACTAGGAAGGAGGACAGATTTGAAAAGTTCTCAAGACAAAGGAGTATAGGAACATAAGGTTGACCTTAAGGTCACCGTCCCCTCACCTGTTCACTTCTCTTGATGTTAAAGCCCCACTCCTCATTCCCATCCTATACATTACATGCAATTAAACAAATATGGATGCCCCCAGCACAGCAACTTTGGCTCTTGTGAGTGCTATGCTTGGCCAAGTGTAAGCATATCTATATGCATTATGAGCTTCTGCCAGCCTTCATTTCAGCCTCGCCAGTTGCTGAAGTTTCATGCCTATTTTTAATGGTAGCACATAAATTGTCTGAGATTTTGAATTACATTCTCTCCTCCCCCCCCCCAAAAAAAAACACCCCACCATGTGCCTTTTGGCTACTCTCCTAGAGCTACTTGTTCTGCTGGAACCTCATAAGTATCAGTAGGATTCTGTCAGCTGAAGTGCTTTTAGGCCAGCAGTTGTAGCATTCAACACTTTTTTTTTAAAAAAAAAGGTAGTGCATACTATAAAATGATCAATGCTGTTTTGAAACATTCAGATGAAACTATGCACTGCAGGAATCAATGAGTTACAATAGGAATCTGTAAGCCCTTTAGGGCTACACACATACGGTCTCTCCCTCTGCACTGTTTTGAAACTTTACCATAAAATTTGCAAAAAAAAAAAAAAAAAAAAGTGTTTTGTGTTTTGGGATGCTCATTCATTTTGAGAAACTTTTTTTTTTTCATCAACTGCTGAAAATGGGCTGGAGCCAGTTGTGTCTGAAATGAAACCAAAAGCCTCCAGAGCAGATGGCATAGCATGTTCAGCAAAAGCACTGTCTGGAAATGTGATGCATTCTTTGCTAATGAAGAACCTCAAGGACTAGCCCCTCTGCTTATCATCAACCTTTGAATTTGCCCCGTTCCCTTATTCTCACAGGCGCTACGGCAAATGAGAAAGAACAAGAGCCAAAGTGATATGAAAGTCACATCGCAGCTACATTTTTTATGTCCTCTATTGTTAACACTTGCCTTTGCAAAGATTCAGTAGTTTGAGCTTTTAAACAGTGCAATACAAGACATAGTCACTCAGAAATAAGTCTCATTGAGTGCAGTGGGATTTATCCTCAGGTGATTGTGGCAATCACCTCAGCACTGCAGCATAAAAGTAATTTACCAGTTTACATGCTGGAAGATGGATACTTTCAGTCTCTATCTTTCCTATTTTGAAAGTGGAAATAAAGGCACCCCCATCAGCTATGGGGTACACACAGTGCTCTTTTTCTTTAAAAAAATGTTTAGGGGTACTCTCATTTTCATACTCATATTGAAATACTGTCCCTCAATGAGGCCAGACTTAGATTCACAAAATGTTTAGGGGTATGCATACTCCTGTGTCCCCCCAGAAAAAAGCACTGGGTACACATATAATGCTGCACATGAGGACTTCTGTACATGCTGCTGAAAAGCAGAATATTGTTGCTGTAAGAGGTGGCAGCACCAGTTCTCTCTCTCTCCCTCTCTCTCTCTCTGTGTGTGTGTGGGGGGGGGGGGGAGAGAGAAAAATACACAGTCCAGTATTATTATTATTATTATTATTATTATTATTATTATTATTATTAATTACCTCTGCAACCACTGTGGCTTTCATCTTGCTTTATTCTAGGCTATCCTTCTGGCTCTTTCACTCAGTCCCCAACTGCTATCTCATATACTTGCATGGAACAGGGAAAATCAGGCCTATTGTCTTTCTTTGGGAATTTTTTCTTCTAGTGTTAAGGTCATCTCTAGCACATGTCCTCTTGAGGCTGCATGTGCTTGCTGACTCCTGTAACTTTCATTGCATCTGCAGCAAAGCCAGTGTGGGTTCTTCTTCCAGTATCTCATCAAAACTGCACTCTTCTGTTCCCCCTACAGCTAAAAGATTTGTTTATGCCTGGGTAAATTCCACCTTGTGTTCCTCTTCTCAATATGATAGAAAAGGAAAAGACACCAGATGCCCTTGCTAGCCATATGCATATATAACTCATACTCAATGCAACATTCTGTTCTTTCTTATTTGCATGTGATGCATGCTCTCTCACCTTAGTTTGTTTCTTCAGTATAAATTTCTCCAGTTTTCAAAATGGGTAACTTAGAGCCAGTCCATATGGTCATCTTTGTACATGGTGAAATTAGTATGTAGTGGCTTTTTCAGCGCATGAAAGTGAGGTGAGCTGGTTCTGTCAACACTACAGCATGTGCCTTGATTGAATCTCATCATCTTGCAGTTTGGCTTCCTTTTCAAAGATTTTTTTGAGTTGTGTTGATAGGTTCATGTGCCAATAGTCAGAAAAGGGATAGTGTGAATTTGCTTCTTCAAATTGGTTTTCCACACCCCCTTTTCCACCATTCACCTTTTTTTCTCTGCTGCTTCCTCCCTCTTCCTCCTCACCTTTCTCAGAGAGTTTTTCTCTCCACATAGACATGTATCCTCCTTCTCCAACTCAAATGGAAATGTCTCCCACATGAACTATAAGGAAGGGTAGGAGTGGGGGAGGACATTTTCTATGAAGGTCCACTGACCCACATGAAAAGTCAATTGCTTTCATGTGGCCCCAGAGCAAGAGACAGACAGATAGACAGATAGACAGAGCAAGCATGGAAGAGGAATTGGTTCCCAGAGTAGTGTTCCAAAGAACAAGAATGGGCCCAGTGTTCAGATGCATGAAATTAGGCCACAGGTTCCCCATCTGTACTGCAGGTGGTAGGATACTTTCCTTTCATGAAGATTTGTGACTAACCCATAGAACAACTGCTTTAACTGCTGTTATTGCCACTGGTGCCTAAGCCCACCAATCCTCCATCATCTGGATGACTCCAATCACAGCAGGACATAACTGCTCCCATGTATGTTTCAAAACTGCTTAGCGCATACTCCAAACAAGGCACAGTTATGGCTATGCTTTGCTCTATTATCACTTAGGTTTGGGGGATCATGTCTGGATATTAGATTCTACCTGACTCCTGCATGTCAGAAAAACCCACACAATTAATCAGCTGAGTCAAGAAATTTCCCACACAGATGCCACCATAAGAATCATTCCAAAGAGAGGAAGAACTGTGAAGAGAGAAAGACTCTGTCCTGGCCAGCAGGTAATGGCTTTTTCCACCTGCCTTGCCCCACCCTCCAGAGCTAAGAACCTTCAGAAGGAAGCTGCTGCCACAGGGAATTATGTGTATGTGTATTTTAATGAGCTGAAAAGAGTGAAGGATTATGAGTCGGGTGTGTGTGTGGAGAATGTGTTAAGAACTTAAACAGTACTCAGTTGCTTTTTGGCTGCTATTTTCTTAATGACTTTCACTTTGACTGTGATGATTAGTTGCTGCTTTGTGAACAGCATTTTTATATTAACAAAATGGGAGATCAATCTTAGGTGTTGTAGTAGGCAAAAACAAACAAACCGAAACAAAAAACCAATACAAGCTAAATTGAGTAGATTTACCTAGCAGTCAGAGTGAATATTCCCTCAGAAAATAAAACCCCATTTGCAGATGGTATACCAACCTGTTCTTCCATCGTAGGTGCCTTCTGCTGATTGGCTAAACGATGGTGGAAGAGGCTCTTGGACCCTACTTTGGCTCAAGTTGAATTGGTTTGGATGTAATTGAAATCAGAAATCTGCTTCTGCACTCGTCTCGTTGGCAAGGTCAGCCATATTGACCTAAAGCTTATGGAGGTAAGCAAAACCTGTCACAAAGGGTGTGCTCACAATGGAACAGACGCAAATGCCTGACTTTAAGCAGACTTTAAAAAACTGCATCTCTTACTAAACCTTTTGGTTCTTTCAGTATCTCAGGGCATAGCTAGTTAAGCAAGGTAAGTTATCTTGACACAAACCCTAGAGCAGCTTATCTTTGGGGGGGGGGCAAGTAAACAAAAACTGGCTTGTTATCAGTTAGATCACACAATGCATCCTTGAAAAGTACAACTGAGGTTAGGGGAAGTTCTGGAGACAGCTTTTTATGTATTTATAGCCCTCCAAAGGCAAAGCAGTTGCATTATTTTAGAGCATATGGGCTGTGATCACAAACCACTTAAGTGGGCACATTTGCTTTTAAACTGATGGACAAATCAGTCCTCTCAAATGGCTGGTGTGGGTCCTGGCTAGGAATGGGGGGCAATTTCCCATTGGTTCACATTTTAATATGAACTCACCTAATTTGCATCTAACCAAACAATGCACAAAGCGAAGCACAGATATCCTTTGAAATGTGAATCTCTATGTTCCCCATTCACAGTAACAGGCAATCTAAAAAGCACCATAAATTTAGAGGCACAAGAACCCCCTCCAGAGGATGCTGATCTCACTTGAGGGGGGAATTGACATCTCTCTTTGATTCAGAAAGGTAGGGAAGACCACCAAATCCCCTCAATTTGCCACACAGAGCTGATGTACACCTGCAGTATATACACTGTCAAGCCGCGGGTGGCGCTGTGGGTAAAACCTCAGTGCCTAGGACTTGCCGATCGTATGGTCGGCGGTTCGAATCCCCGTGGCGGGGTGAGCTCCCGTCGTTCGGTCCCAGCTCCTGCCCACCTAGCAGTTTGAAAGGACCCCCAAGTGCAAGTAGATAAATAGGTACCGCTTTATAACGGGAAGGTAAACGGCATTTCCGTGTGCTGCGCTGGCTCGCCAGAGCAGCTTTGTCACGCTGGCCCCGTGACCCGGAAGTGTCTCCGGACAGCGCTGGCCCCCGGCCTCTTAAGCGAGATGGGCGCGCAACCCCAGAGTCGGACACGACTGGCCCGTACGGGCAGGGGTACCTTTACCTTTACCTTTAAGCTGCATTAAGCAGCTTACAAATTGGCAAGAGTTTCTTGAATACATGCTCTGATCGCCACAAAGTGAGCACTATTAAATGTACAATGCAAAACCTAAGAAATAACAAAGATACTATCTCTTCAGGAATCTTTATTTCCAGTTCTGTATAATTCATCACCTGAACAGTAGCAACCAAACCTACCCTGATTTGAAACGTACACATATGTAGTCAGTATATACTGTAACCCGCAAAACTTAGGATATTCATTGCATCCCAGCATAATTGCTGTGACACCCCTGCAGTCACATGTCTGAATCGAAACAATACCCCAGTTGACCAGATGGCCAAGAGAAATAAATCTGTATTGCAACTAGGGAAACAAAGACTTTTTATCTCTGAGTTCTGATTTCTCATTAAATAGTAAGTTGCTTTTGACAGATGTGCTGTAGTTGTATTCATTTTTAATCTCAGCCATATGGTGGCATAGTCTAATGATATTTCAGACATCTTTCTGATTTGTTATTAAAGATTGGATAGCTCAACAGCCATGAAAATTGATAAGAACTGGAAGGGGGAGATTTTCTACAAATCAGACTGAAAAACCAAACCAGATTGCCCCTGGTCCATAAATTGCAGAAGAAAATGGCTTCCAAATTGCTATAGCACAAAGAAACATGGAGAGCTCTGGTTTTTTACAATGTAAGATAGAAAGACCTGCTATACGAGTCAGACCACTGGTCCATTTAACTCAATATTATCTATTAACTGACTGGCAATAGCATTCAAATGTCTCAAGAGGAGTTTCATTCTTGATCCGCAGCCACCATCCTCTAATCCATGACAGCCTAGATCTTCTTTACTACACAGTGATCTAGCTAAGGGTGCTCCTGGCCAAGAAGAGTTTGATTAATAGTGGCTGCTATGTGCTGCCTTCATTGGATCTCTTGTCTCCATGTTGTCCCCAAAATAGTAGAACCAGGACTGCTGAATTGCTCACATCTTGGACATGTGCTAGCCATCTAATCCTGAAAAAAGCAGGCTGCAGAATTTTGGGATGAATGGTTTCACCAAGTAATTTTACCCTGCTTCACAAGAATAGGCTCACTTCTCCATCTCAGTGATGCAAGTGATTGCTAACAATGAGTGTTTTACCTTAAGTGGACTGCTAAGCCAGGGTTTTTCTGTTTCATGAGCATGAGAGTTTTTGTACAGGTTTGCAATGGATAGAAGAAACCCTGTATTCCCCATTAGAAGCCACTCAAACCCCAGGATTAATTTATAAACTCAGTGAGTTAAAGTGCTTGCCAAAAAAGGGGGTGAAATGTATTGCTGAGAAAGATGCTTTTAAGACACAACAGGAGTGGAGTGCGCATTCATGTGCTCCCATGCCTCATCACAGCCCACACAGCAGTGCAATTGCACGAGTCCCAACAATTTTAAATCAAAATTTTTCCTGTTTGTTTACTGCATCCAAGAGAGCAGTTTTCTCAGTTGTTTGTTAAACGAAACAGCTGTCTACCAAACAGCTGTTCTCCCCCCTCCCCAAATTAGCAGATTGTGCAATAAAGGATAGGGGAAGCTATTTAAATGTAGAAGGAGTTAGTGAGTCAGTGTTGTTAAAGGAAGGAAGTGGCAGACAGACTCTTACGTTCACTGTTTATTCAACATGTTGTGCCTCAAGATGATTGGGGTGAAATATGTCAATTTCACTTCACCACAATAACTGCTGTGAAAGGTGTTGTGCAATCTTGACATGAGGTTTATATTCTATCTGTGGTAGGAAAACGAGGGGCATTCACATGAACCCCCTCATGTGCTGCAAGCATGCATGCATAGCTAGTCCTGTCCCATCCCGATAATGGCATGGATCAGCAATACTCATGGCTGCACATTTGCAAGCCATGTCAAGGGGATCAACATGATGTACTCATGTATGTACATAGGACAAATCCTGACCCAATTAGGATTTTCCCCTCATGTAGAGGAACCCTATGGAGCAGTGGTAGGACAAGGCTACCCCTTACACCATTTTGCACCATCAAGAGACACCAGGCTAGGGGGCTTCTGTATTCAGTCCCATATCACAATGAAATTAATACAACTGAATTGGGAGCTATCATATGTAAAGTGGTTGTCTGTACTAACTGCTTTTAAGCAGAGAGACTAAACATATTTTAAGAATTTAGATTTAAGTGTGTGTCTGTGTTTAAATACACTGCATTCTATATTGAAATTATTACTCTGCTCCAAATCAATGGAATCTGGGAATTTTACACACTTCCACATCCACCCATATTCATATTAAACTTGCTGTTACTCTTTCGTGTCTTTTTCCAGTGCTAAAGGAAGACTGCTGACTAACCACAAAGCCAGGCTTATTTTCTGTAAAAAACAAACTTAGCTCTTTTGTCATGGAAAATCCCCTAAAATCCACACTTCCCAGGGGGATTTTGAGACATGTCAAGTGAACATTCTTCAAAAGAACACCTGTTTATTCATACTAATGGAACAAAAACATCTTCATAGTCATATAAATTTGGAGTATATACTTTTGTGCTTTCCAGCCATTAATTACAGAGTATATTACAGTCTCATTTTACCCTGCATTAAACATCTGGTGCCAACAGAAGAAACAAGGGAAACTGCATGATTATATTGTCAGACTTAATAATTCAGAAATATTAATCAGCTCTCATAATCGTCAGTAATATTTCACATGCAAATGGCTCTTGATATTCATTTCTCCCCTTGATGTTCTCCTTTCATAAAACAATAAACACATTTAACGAACAAATATTAAATCATATTGGCAGATTTTTATTAGTCTCCAGGAATTTCTACCAGATGTACTTTTGCAGCATACATGTGAAACATGATCCAAAGGAGCTGCTTATACAAATAGAATGAAACTATGCAAGCAGCCAGATTTCGTGAGTACATATGTCTGCATTAGGGGTGTGCACTGGTCACAGAATTCAGTACACACTGCAATTCAGTGGTTTTTGAAAACAGTCCACAGGCTTCCTGATTTTACTCAGGGTTCATCGAAGCCTTCTTGGGTTGCCACACACACATTGAGAAATTCAGAAAACAGCTATCACCCTTCTTCCTTTGGCCAAAAGTGGATGAAATTTGCATAATAGTTCCTCAGTTGATGAAATTGCCAAATTATGCCAAAAGCACCTCTTTCCTTTGACCTTTGACACTTGATGTGTATAATTTTTGGGCCATCTTATTTTTGTGATTGTAAGTTGTTGTAAACTGATTTAAATGTTTTGTTTTAATGTTGTAACCTTCCCAGGGACCTGAGGGTTAAGGTCAGGTAGACAACAACATACAGGCAAATAGATATAGGAGTTTTTGGACTGTGATGATTCAGTTGTAATTATGTATATTTTGCATTAGTATTTAGTGTGATGATGGTTTAAAAGAGAGAGTGGGGGTGGTTGGAGGAAGAGAGAGAGGGATTTGGTTTTATTTGACTTGGTTTCAATGAAACTAAAGCTATCTTGTGACCTCTTTGTGAATGACAGACTATATGCAAATTAATCAATATGAAAACATGCACATTAATTTCATTCACACAATTTATGGCATATCTAATTTAACATCAAACTATTTGAGTAGTGGGCTGACCAGAGATTAATCACATGAATTATCACCAAACTTAAGCTAAATTGTGAACTCTAATTTCCTGAAAACCTGCTAAAACCGAAGCTAATCCTATGGTGAATCTTTTCTAAGAGCCTTCTTTAATCTTGCACCCCAGAATTCAGCAAGTACAGAAGTCACCACTCAGTAGGAATAAATTGGTGGCCTGGATGTATCCATGGCGAAATATCAATGCAGCCATACGTATCCGGAAAGACCACAAGCATTTTGCTACACAAAGCTGCCCCTTTATTGGAATCCAGCATCTGCTTTTCTACATTTGGAGTTACCCAAAGCAGTTTCTGTTCCATTCTGCAGAACGGTGCTACCTTAAAATGTCTTCTATTATGCTGTTACATTCTGCTGTGCATTCAACATCTGGTATCAACAGCCTAAACAACAAAAAGGCATGATTATGCTGTCAGACTTAATAATTCAGAAATATTAACCAGCTCTCATACCATCAGCGGTTTTTCATGTGTAATTGGCCCTTGATGTGTATTTTGTACTTAGGAGACTCTGCATACCAGCGTAAGAGAATAAGTGTTCCATCTTTCATGTAACTAACAGGGATCATTTTGAGCTAAATGAAATCACTTCATCAGCAATAGCTTTTTGCCTTGAGGGGGAAGAGAAAGAAAGTTCTAACCAGCCAAACACTGAGTTGGAAAACAACAGGGGGCAGGATGCTCTGAGGAAGCCACTTTGTGGGCAATTGCAGATTAGGAAACCTATTTCATTTTAAGCAAACTTGAGATCTACAAAGAATGAACCGTGTATAAGGTAGACAGGAAACAGCACCTTTCATAATGCCTTGCCTTTTCAGTAATCCAATGACTACTGTTCAGTTAGCTGCAGGTTTCCAGTTTACCCCTCCCACTTTAATTCTAATATTATTGTCACCACCTGTGTGTATTGAGCTAGAATATCATATGCTTATTCTCAGTGCTTTTTTCAGGGGGAATTCACAGGAACTCAGTTCCGGCACCTCTCAGGTGGGTGCCATTGCCTTTCTTATAGAATGACGCAGGTATTCATCGTGAGTTCTGGCACCTCTTTTTCTAGAGAAATAGCACTGCTTATTCTAGAGCTTCCCCTTCGCTGGTATTAAATAGGTTAATGACAATTCTAAGTGGAAAGTAAGATGCCTGGATAGAAAGCCTATATGTGTGCACAATTGGAGACCTTACCATTTTATAGATTTTTGTTTATTTTGTCTTCTCCATAGTCATTCTGAATTCACAGATTGCTCTCACATGCATTCTTCACTGACACATAACCTGTTGTTCACCAGTGTGGTAGTGCTGCCTGTCTCTCTGTAATAGTAACAGTGTCAATACCTCTTGCTATCAAATGCACATCACCTCTTCAGGTGTGTATGAACATCCCAATACATTCTAAGTGTCTCAGCCTTCAATTCAACTCTGTTATGTCTGTGGCACTAAGTCTGCTACCTATTTGTAGACAAGACTGTAGACAACCTTCCTTTGCTGGACCTGGTTTGAAGTGGGTAGGTAGAACCATGAGTAGGTATGTTGATAGCTACCTCAATCATTCATTCATTTTATTTGTAATGCCTCTTTTCCACCAAAAATATATGTGCTTAAAGTGACTTACAACAAAGAAACAAAGATGTATGTCAAACAAATACTACAATAACAATTTCATAATGAGAAAGCAAATCAATAGCATAGTAACGTAGCATAATAACATAGCAAAGAAAATTACAATAACATTAAAAAATTCAATATTACAGATATAACAAGATTACTTAAACAACATGCAGCATCCAAGAACAAACATGACAAGGGAATTTCAAAGTTTCCCCCTTAGTCTTAGGAAGACCCTCAGTTGCTCTTCTTACAAGAATTCCAAGGACTTGGCTGAGTGTGTGAGAGTCCAAAGTTTGGGACACACCAGTCACCCAGGCCCGGGGTCAGCTTGGTATGGAGATGGCAAGAATATTAGGTTTTAGAGCAGGGCTCGGAAATTTGTGTTCTACCAGATGTTGTCGGAGTCACCAGCCCCAACCGACTGGTCAAACATTATGGAAGTTGTAGTTCAGCAACATCTAGAAGAGCCACTCATGTTTCAGAAGCTCAGTCTTGCCTCATTTATTGTTTTGTTTTATTTGATCTCTCCTGCCAATATGGAGGATGTGTTTGAGACATGAGAATCACTCTGTTTGAGCTGGGCCCAGCCTGGGTCTGTCTAGCAGAAGTCAGTCAAGTAATGCTGGGGCCTTTGTAACCCTTGGCATTTAACATTCAGTTCAGGGAGATAAGATGCTGCTTGGCTTCAAAGCGGTGCCTGTTTGGTTTGTTTTAACAAAACAAAACAAAAATGATTTGGGTACAGATTTTCCTGTTACTTGTTACATTGTCTTTGCCAGTTTGTCTCCAGCCTTTCATTTGTGGGGTAAGGGTTGCTGAGTAGTTGTTTACCACTTGGCTCCAAGCACACCAGGAAAATAGCCTGCTGAACTCCTGCCACTGTGACTTTTCACCTGGGTCTGGCTGAAGTTATAGCCTTGGTTGATAAGAGTTTTAGAGCAAATTAAAGGTATATAGAAGCAATTGCAGCATACCAGCCCTGTTAGATTGCTTTTTAACCTTTGATACCGTTGACAATGAGACCTGGATGATGTGACTACACAATCTTGTGGGTATTTATGGGGCGGCTCTCAGATAATTCGGCTCATGATAAGGATAAAAGGCAGCTCTCCTCAACTTGGTGCTCTTCAGATGGTGTTGGATTCCAACTCCCATCAGCCCAAGTTAGAATGGTCTATGGTCAGGGATGATGGGAGATGCAGTTCAACATCTGCAGAAGGCCAGGCTGAGGAAGGGTTATCAAATATCTATCATATTAGGTTTCATTTATTTATTGAGGACACACAGGTGTCATTCTTCCCACATCCTTCAATCTTTCTAGGCTTCTTCAGGCATCACAGCCATGGAGGGGCTACATGTGTAGGAAAATAATAATAATGATAATGATGATGATGATGATGATGATAATAATAATAATAATAATAATAATAATAATAATAATAATAATAATAATATTTATTTATACCCCACCCTCCCTGGCCAAAACCGGGTTCAGAGCAGCTAACATCAGATATATAACATATCAATATAAAATCAAGCAATCAATTAAAATACAGCTTTAAGGGCAGCCCCACATAGAGTGAATTACAATAATCAAGCCTGGAGGTGACCGTTGCATGGGTCACAGTGGCAAGATCACGGCAAGAGAGGTAAGGGACCAACTGTTTAACACGGTAGAGATTGAAAAATGCCGCCTTTGTTGTAACTGTAACATGCACCTCCATAGAAAGGGAGGCATCAAAGATTACACTCAAACTCTTGACAGAAGGTGCTGGCACTAATTGTGCCCTCGCAAGCTCTCATAATCATGTAGCTTGTGTTGGCTTCTTCATGTTCTAGTGTGAGTTTTTCAGTTTTTTTTCTATTCATGGAGGCTCCCCACATGATCTTCCAGGGTTCTTCATGGTGCAGGGAAGCTCCACAAGTAGAAAAGGCTTCCCACAGCAGAAGGTACACTAGAACACAGGAAAGCCAGCAAAAGCCTTGAAACAATGGAGTGGGACTATAAATGTGCAGTTGACTCATTGCGTCACCTCCCCCTGCTCAGTTGGCAGCTGCAGTACCCAGTGATGGAGGAAGGGGGTGCAGGGCGTGCAGTCCGCCCCAGGTGTCATCACTGGGGGTGTGTGACAAAATGAGTTTTTTAAAAAAAATAAAAAATTGGGCTCATGAAACTTTTTAGGATGTGGTGGCTTAGGCACCTGCAGGTTCCGCGCTGCCTGAAATGGCAGTGTGGGACTTGCATCTGCCTACTGCTTCTCCCTCAACTGCCCTACAGCTGAGGGGGATGCGGCGGAGAGGCTTCAAGTGTCGTAGAGGCTCCCCCCCATGGGCGGATTGCCCCACCCTCATGGGCAGCTCATCCTGCCCCTATGGGCAGATTGCCCTGTCCCCAGCTGCAGGACATGCCCCCGCACCAGGCACCTAAGTGGCTAGCTACACCACTGGCAGTACCACCCTCTTGAATTATGCAATAGTAGCACTGCTGAACCCCATGCACCCCCTAAATCTGTTCAAGTATCTCCTCCCAGCATTCCAAAGCAGATTTGGGGAGCACACAGAGAGAGAGGAGTGGGGAGTTCCACTGCACAACTAGAAATATTAGTACTGATGGAACACATTAGTTGGATACCACCCTTTGTAAGGCCTAACTGCTTACATCAGTTTTTGGAAGCCTAAGGTAAGTTGACCAAGAGATGTGTGGTGTAGTGGTTAAGAGCGATAGACTCGTAATCTGGTGAACCGGGTTCGTGTCCCTGCTCCTCCACATGCACCTGCTGGGTGACCTTGGTCCAGGCACACGTCTGTGAAGTCTCTCAGCCTCACTCACCTCAGAGAGGATTTGTTGTGGGGGAGAAAGGGGAAGGAGGTTGTTAGCTGCTTTGAGACTCCTTAGGGTAGTGATAAAGTGGGATATCAAATCCAAACTACTACTACTACTACTACTACTACTACTACTACTCCTCTTCATCCATTTTAATAGGTTTTAAAGGTGTTTTTTTTAAAAAAAATAATCCATCACCAAACCTTATCTTTGGCACGGTGCTGATTATTCAGTTAAATGGAAGTGGATATGCTTGTGTATGTATATGAAGGTCTTACAAACAAGATCAACTTGCAAGAAAGGGTTTTCCTTTGAAGGAGCCAAAGCTAACTTTTAATTAATCACAGTTCACAGAGTGTGCAAAAGTGTTAAAAACACTGTGGGCTATAGCATGGGATGTGCTTGTAGCCTATAGCAAAGCTGCTGTCCCCTAGAACTCTCCAAAGTGCCAACTGAGCACATGCTCATGGCTCTCTGCCTTGAGGGCATGCAGCTCACTCATTGCTCCAGCACTCAAAGAGGAATTAAGCCACACATCTTCAAAGCTCGTGGAAAGGCTTTTTCAAAGTCTGTGGATGTGGATTTATGATACGCTGCAACACCAAGGGAGATCTGTCAATAAGAAGTCTCTTGAAATGGAAAACAAATCCCAAGTGTCATCAACAACATCATATTGTCCTCCTCTTCTGGGCTGGCCCTACCTTGAGGCATAGTAAGGCAACTGCCTCAGGTGGTAGATGCTGAGGGTCAGCACTAAGAGCTCCACAGTTGTTCCTCCTGAGCTCTCTGACCATATCCTTTTTGTGGAAGGACAGAGCTCTGTGTACCACGCGGTCTACCTTGTACTGAACTACTCCTATACCTAACCTATTGCTCTTAGATGCTGTGAATGAAATAATCCCTTTGTCAGTACTGGAATAAGATTCAGCTGCCAACCCACTTAGTATTCTATATATGAAATATTAGGAAGGCACCATCTTACCCTTCGCCTAAGGCAACAAAATGCCTTGAGCCACTCCTGTTTCTTCGCCATTGTTGTCTTTTTCTCTGGCTGTTACTAGTTGTTTGACCAACAGGAAAATGTGGGCCTGCCTTCAAAATGTCAAGCTACCTTTTGAACTGGTCAAGGAACTGAGCTTGCACTTACTGAAGAAGCCTTGGGAAGTATTTACAGTGGTACCTCGCAAGACGAAAAACTCGCAAGACGAAATAGTTTTTCGTTTTTTGAGTTGCTTCGCAAGACGAATTTCCCTATGGGCTTGCTTCGCAAGACGAAAACGTCTTGCAAGTTTGTTTCCTTTTTCTTAAAACCGTTAATACCCAGGGTGCATTGCTTGAAGAGGTGCTTCGCAAGACAAAAAATTCGCAAGACGAAAAAACTCGCAGAACGAATTAATTTCGTCTTGCGAGGCACCACTGTATGAACACACTTACGTTTTTAGTACACTTAAGTTGTGCTGGGCCTGGTGCTCTGGAATGAAAAAGTTAAATAAGTAAGCAGCTTAGTCTGTTTCTCAGTAACAAGTTACTCAGATGGAGGGGCCAGTTCAAAGTCAGCCCCTGTACAGAACACAGTGGAACCCTGTTGATTCATTGTGTTACCTGCCCCTTCCTCAGTTGGGAGCTTCCCTACCACCCTCTGGAATTATGCAGCAGTGGCACTGCTGAACAGCAGAGAGCAATCTAGTGCAGTGTTCCTTTGCCTTGAGTTGGATCATCCCTGACCATTGGCTAAGCTAGCTAGGGATGATGGGAGTTCTAGTCCAAAAACATTGGAGGACACAAGCTTGAAGAACAATGATCTATTGGATCCTTTCTTAAGCAAGTTGCTCTGGTGGCATAGAAAGTCTTGGGCCCTACTGCTAGAGTTCCTAGCTGGAGAGCACTGGTGCCTTACAACTTGTTTTTAATTGCACTGCTACTATTGCTACTACTATTACTATTATGACGTGATATTATTTGCTTATGCTGCTATTGCCAAAGTTGACACAGCATTGTGACTGGTACTGATAAACTCCAAATACTATTACTTTATCTTTCCTTTCCCCAAAGCTTTGCAGGTGGGATGTTACCCTTAACTAAGAGGACCTGCAAATCTTAGGTAACAAGACCTTTGAAGCAAATTATCTAGAAGGACTATGGCCGACAGCAGAGACACTGCAGAGAGAATCGAGAATTATAGTTGAACACTATGGTGATAGTTACTTCCATTGTTGACTGTTTAAAAATATATGCCTAATATATTACTTAGATGGAGACCATAGTTACATAATCTTCAGAGAGTCAAAGCAATTAAAACATTGAAGATACAGATTTCACATTAATGTTTAAAAAAGATCTGCATTTTTAATCCGCTTAGCCTGACATCTTCTGGAGCTGACATGCACATGTCATGAGCCCCATGGAGACATTGTGGAGAGGGCAGTCAGATGATGAGGATGAGCTGTAGATCAGGGAATTGGAGGAGTCCAGCCTGGGGGAAGGTCCTAGCAGGTTAGGGTATGGGAATTCTGGACACCAGGAAGAGTCTGATCCTAGGGAGGTCCCCAGTGGATTAGGAGGTGGAGATCTGGATCCAGGGAAGTTCCAAGCAGGTTGTCAGAGGAACAGTCCACTTCCGTGTCATTCAGTACCTGAGTGCTATGTTACTGCCAGTGGAGATGACTTGCATGCCTTCCCATGTCAGTGTAAAGCCATCCCCTTCCAGGAAAGTACAAGGGGATACATATGACAACAAGCCACTCCTTTCAACTCTGCCTCCATCTATAAGATGCAGAGGTAACAGCACTGGTGTGAACATTCCTTGCATGCCCAATGTCTACAAAAAAGTGCCCTTTCTGTTTGCCCAGTTCCAAGGCTTGGGACATCACCCACATGAAAGCTGTCTTCAAAAGGAGAGCACAGGATGTGTGTCAACTGTTGTAACAATGTATTAGCTTTCCTTTTTGCAAAAGCCTGATCTTTTTGTGAAGTGGGTTTGTTTTGCAAGCACTCCAAATCAGCTTTAATTGTGCAGCCTGCTAGCATGTTGTTGAATCCCACCTAAAATAGTGACAGTCTGGAAGTGCCATGGCCAAGGAAGACCCAATTCAAATGCCGATTTGGCCATGACATTTATTGGGTGACTTTGGACCAGTCTCTCTCTCCCTCTCCCCAGCTCTGCCTAACCTGTCTCAGGGGGTTGGGGGAAGCATAAGCTGGTGGAGTTACATCATAGCAGACTTGCAAGAAGGATGGAATGACGGTAATAACCCTACATTGCTTGTTTAAAAAATAAACTTAACAAGAGCTTTGCAAATACAAATAAACTAGCACTAATGTAAGTTCCCAATAATAGTTTTTTTTCCTAATTTTGCATGAAATGGATAATGTTAAATAGTCTGTAGTTTGCTTTAATGGATAGCATTAGAATTTACTTATACAGAATGAAAAACTTAAGCAAGTGACAAAAACATTTCATGGATGTGTTTCTACCAACTGCTTGCAGCAACAACATAAAAGCACAAACAAATGCCCAGGAACTTGAGCAGAACTGCAAAGAGCCTCTTTTGGAAGCTTTCTGGAGAAAACTTACTGTTGCATGCTTTGTATCTGAGGATTCTGTGCCATATTATTCCCCACATCTGGGTTTTGGCAGGTGGAGAGGTATGCTTAACTTCCTCCATCTCAGTGCCATTATGTTGCATTCGTTTTCCGTGTTTGCACAGATGTAACTGTAAAAACCTGATTCAAATGAGAGCTGTGAGAGCTTGGGAAAACCCACCTGGAAAGGCAGCTTGGAGATGTGTGTGTTTGTGTGTATACAAGATTGCAGTGGAATTTTTTTTTAAAGAAGAAGAAGAAGAATGGCATCAAAAAATCATTATAAAAATAAAATGACTGAGGCCAGTTACCATTATTTAGTGCATAAATTCAAGAATAGTGCAAAAAGCGTGAAGTCTATTCCCTGGCTATTAGTAATTGAAAAGTTTGAACAAGGATGTCTGCAGTTGCTTGATTACTGTGGAGATTTGAGATCCATGGTGGCTATAATGCTCATAAGGATATAACTAGGAAGACCTAGGCTTATGCCGCTCCTTTTTTGGTCTTCTGGTAGGGAAGTGGTCAAGTCCAGAAAGGTTTTGTGAATAACTGACAGGTAGATGTTGCCCAGCAATGTCAGAAAGTCAGGGGGCTGGCCAAGAGCAAAGCAGAAGTCGAGCTGTCCAGAAGGCAGCTGAAAGGCATTGACATGGAAAATGTTGAACCAGTTCATAGCAGGGGTTGGCCAATGTGGTGCCCTCCAGATGTTGCTGGACTACAGCGCCCATCAGCCCACCAGCCCCAGCCAATGTTACTAATATTCAGGGAGGATGGGAGTTGTAGTCCAATAACATCTGGAGGACACCATGTTTATGGAGTCAAACCTGGTTGCCTCATCATGCAAGTGGGTTCCCAAACTTGATCATTATTAAGGTAGGGGTGGTTCTTCTTTCTGATATGGGATGCGTCATGAACATTGTGCAGTTGGGCTTGTTACTGCTCTGAGAATTGGTATGACCAAATATACATTACAAGTGCAGCCCTATTTCTACCTGTGAAATGCTGGCTAGCATGCCCTGCCCAACCATGAATCCTCTCTTGGGAATGGTGGTTTCACCCTTAGTATGGATGCATTTGCTCCAACATGATCACCCTTACCTAAAGGGGACTCTCCAAAAGGAGAGGGGATGAGAAGATCTCTTGAGAAGAGGTGACCAATCATAGGGAAACAGACTTGGCCAATTTAGGGTCACTTCAACCCCTCCTTGTACTGTGTTCTGCAGTGAAGGTAGAAGGTCTAGGGTGTATGATGCAGGTGGGCTTTTCACTCCACATGGCTTTGAAGCAGTGGGGGGGGTCCCTCCCATTATTCCATCCTTCAGCACAGAGACTCTCCATAGATCACCTGTACTTCTCCCCCATCTACCTTATTTGGGGGTGGCTGAAGCTTCTGCTTGGGACTGAAGAGCAGAGGCAGTGACAGTAGATATTCTCCTTCTGCCAGCCCAGAAGTAGAATTTAGCAGTCACATCTATGGCACAAAATGACAATGCAATTAGTAGAGAGATTTGCTTATAAGCCCTTTCGTTAGAGTCAAGGGGCACCCATTGCAGAGCCTTTTCTACACTGACCATACTGTAGGTATTTCACTGGTGCCGTAATAGACTCCTGTACAGGGGTGTGGGTGGGTGGTTTATTGCTGAATAATATCTTGTATTGTTGTAAGATATGGCTTGCATTGTTCTCAAGTAGAGCAATCAGGGTGATGAAAATGAAATAGATATTCCCGTTAAATTATTTGGTGGGTGCCCTCTCTTTGATTAACATCCAATGAAGGAGCTAATCCATCTCTAAGTAAAATGTGGATCATTACGGAAAACAACAAATAGACATAGGAGAAAATGCAAGAAAGACATGGAAAATGTTCTTTAAGGCTCCAAAGGCATCCACATTGTTGTAACTTTTAAAACGCTGTTTGCTTGCAAAAGGCTTTTCAGCCCGATCTGTCTTTGTTGATTGCTGATATCAGTTGACATTTTAACATGATTCTGTGTTTGCCAAAGCATCTTACGGTGCCACTTTCAATATCAGAGTCGATCTCGATGAACATTTGAACGCTTTTGCAAACAAACTTTCTCCCAATGAATAATTGAAGAGAGGAACAGCTTGTGGTGTATGCTTGGAACTAATTTTACTATATATAGTTGGAGCGAATGAAGATGCAACCAAAGGCCGCTACCATTTAAATACTCAGTACTTCGTCTGTTACCTTGACTAGTGTAAAGTTGGTTCCCAAGGTAAAAACTAAGTGGTCTGCTGGCATATGGTATAGCCTCCATTTGAGCGCTAAAAGCTGGATACTGTTTTTGTGAAACAGATGTTGTTGAGTGCAGCAATGCACAACTGACTCTATCTAACAGCTGGGAATCCTCCGTGACCCATATAGCTGGAAATAAACATGGTCCTATGCTTGGCAAAAGGAGAAGGAGGCAAATTTTCATTTGTTAAAAGGGCTTCTCAAAATGAAGAATAAACGTTTCCCGCTCTAACCTGATTTTTATTCACCAGAGCCATCTCTCCGGCAGTTTCATGCAATGGCCTCATATTATTAGAGGCCCCCTTTGCCAGATGAAGGCTGCAGTTGCACTGACATATAGTGCAGATGGAAAATAAACATCTGCCTCAATCAAGAGAGGAGACCAACAGACAAGGCTGACGAATATTCTCTGGCATGCCTCTCTTTTTCAGGGAAGCACATAAATGCTACAGGACCAAAACCACTGGCATCGTCTGGTGCTGTCCTTATGTGGTTACTGACCATGAAGAGAGATGATTAGTATGCGCTCTCCAAGGAGGAGTGGTGCAGATGCTCAGAGTGATACGCTTCCAACTCGCTAGGATGGGGTTTGCTGTAGCCATGTATGCTAAGCTGCAGAGCAGCTTGGGTTTGTTTTTTGCAATGTTTTTCAATGACATTTAGCACCCATAAATCCTCTCTGTTGTTGGGATAGGGAGGGGGGAGAGAAGGCATTCCATAAAAAAGAGATTGCACACACACACTATATATATATATAGAGAGAGAGAGAGTTAGTATAGCTTTTCCTCCATAGCACCCAGGAAAAATGTCATGTTACAATTTATTTCTATCCTTCCTTTTGGCCAAAGATCCCAAAGTGGCTCACAAAGGGTTATATACAAATGCAAAGCTCAGGCAGCATATTAAAATACAACCTAATAACAAAATTTACCGTACTTTTACGTGTATAAGACTATTTCCCCCCCCCTTAGAAATCATGCTAAAATGTTGGGGTCGTCTTATACATGGGTAGTGCATTTATATTGGTTGCTGCCGTGCTGTCAGAGGCTATTGTGCATGTCATTGGTTGCTGCATCAATGGGTGGTGTTGATTGGCCGATACTGCAGCAATTGGGTGGGCAATTTGCTGCTTCTGGCGGCGAGGGGACATACGGGGGTCAGATTTAGCGATGGATGTGGGTGAACATTCCTCCCTAGAAAAAGCTCTACAACCCTCGGAAATCCCTCCCCCCAAAGCTCAACAACTCCGCAAAAAAAGCTCAACAACTTTGGGCCAGCTCCCCCCATTTTCATAAATTCCAGTCCCCCAAAATAGGGGGCATCTTATACATTACAGACGGAAAAGTACAGTAAATAGGAATAGCCCAATGGAGTATACAAGACCTGAACTCAAAAGAACTGAAACTCAAACACATACTCTCCCATGCTTAAGAGCAGAAATATGATTCCCCCACAATGGCCAAAAGAGAACCAGAATTGGTGCATCCCATTTCAACACTTCAGGCAAAATAGGAGCTGCCGCCTTGCCCTGCCCTGCCATGGCCATTGCTGCCATACCTGCTGCCGCTGGCACTGTTTCTCTGCCTGCCCTGCTGCCTCCACCACTGGCAGCAAGGCAGCAGTGGTATTGGTGCTAATTTAGGGTGAGATTTTGCCCAATTTGGGCAAGGTCTCCCCAAAACTGCATGAGATCTTGCATGTTCTGCAAGATCTCGTGCGATTTCAGATGTGATTTCAGTCCAAATCAGCGCCAGTACTGGTGTCACTTCTGCACTGGTGGCAGAGGCGGCAGAGCAGGTGGGCCCCCACAGGCTGCCACTGTGGGGGCTCCTGCCAGCTCAATCTGTCTAAAGGCTGAGCTGACTCTGACTTACTCCCACTTCCTCTCCTTCGTACTGTAGCAGAGCTACTACAGACATTCACACACTTCTAAATACTCCACCCAGGCAAGTAAAAGGCAATATTCAGTTCAGGTTCATTGCCCTGGCAAGTTCAAATACATGCTTCAGCCAGGTAAACAAAAAACACTGAATGAGAGTGCAAAATAGGGCTGGGAGTGAGGATGGTGTGAAGTGGGGATGAGGTTTGGAGAAAGTCTTGAGGGCCAGATAGAGAAAAGTTGAACCTAGTCATAAATTGTTTAAAATTTGTATTTTGGGGTGTGTGTGTGTGTGTGTGTAAAAGCAATATATATATATATATATATATATATATATATATATATATATATATATATCTTTTACTTTTAATGTTCATCTTTTTCCCATTTATCATTTGCAATAAAAAGACATTCATTGGCATTAGGACTATCAGGTTTGTAGGTTAAAAATATAGTATAGCCATTATTTATACTTTGTTCACCTCAACATTGGTGATTTACATGGTTGTTTAAATAGTCAGAGATATTTTCTCCCTGCTTTGGCTTGTTTTAGTAACATGACACATCCGTATGAAAATATGTTGCACCCCAACCTGAGCACCAATTTTCCAACACATGCAAGTGAAATTATCTGATGGTCCTGCTGTTGGAAATTTATGTTTTCTAGCATGTTAGGGAAAGTTGGGTGCCTGTAAAAAAAGATTCTGTTTGTTATAATTTGTCGCTTCCTTCCCACTCCAAGTTTAAATAACCGGCTGCTTTGTTTAGAGAATCTCCCTGATGACATTTCAATTTCCTGATCTCCCTACTGCTGCTTACATTCTGTAATGCATCAGTGTTTTTTTGTTTTTTTGTTTAATTCACAATCTATGACTAAAGTAAGTTTGAAAATCTGGAGCCAGTCCAGCGAGTGACTTAAACCTTCTGGAAAATAAATTTGGAAAATTATTTTTTCTCTCCATTTGTAGCAGAATGTCAGCAGTAAATAGCTCATGTCTTCTGCATAAGAATTTAAGAAGAGCCTTGGTGGTTCAGAATGAGACCAAAATCTTATTTAGTCTGACATTCTGTTCTTACAGGAGCCAGCCAGTTGCTGATGGGAAGCAATAGCTCACTTCCCACTTGTGGTGGTAATGATGATTTCTTTTTTGATGGTAGATCCACCTTCCAAAACAAACATTCTAGCAAGGCTAGTATATCTCTTTGAGATGTACAGATCTTTGGGGTTTGATAGCTATGAGCTAGTAAAGGTAAAGGGACCCCTGACCATTAGGTCCAGTCATGACCGACTCTGGGGTTGCGGCGCTCATCTCACTTTATTGGCCGAGGGAGCCAGCGTTTGTACGCAGACAGCTTCTGGGTCATGTGGCCAGCATGACTAAGTCACTTCTGGCGAACCAGAGCAGCGCACAGAAACACCGTTTACCTTCCCACCAGAGCGGTACCTATTTATCTACTTGCACTTTCACGTGCTTTTGAACTGCTAGGTTGGCAGAAGCTGGGACCGAGCAACAGGAGCTCACCCCGTCACAGGGATTCGAACTGCCGACCTTCTGATCGGCAAGTCCCACTCTGTGGTTTAACCCACAGTGCCACCCGTGTCCCTTTTAGCTATGAGCTACACAGGGATTAATACATTTTGTTCCAATGAAGGCCAATACGCATGGAATTCTATGAAAAGGATTCCAAAACTTTATCAGATTTCAAAAGAAAAGTACCATGTAAAATGTATATTCTTTTTTCACCTTAAAAGGAAGTGCCATACATCTTCTCATGCAACATTTGATTAAGTGTACTTATTGAATAAGGTCTATTATGCTTGCTTGAAAAAGCTATAAGTTGAAACGTTTTTTAGCATAATCAAATTATAAAACTGCACTAAATCTTCACATTTAAGTGACTGTGTCTTCATTGAATCCCAAATTTTCATTATACCTAATCATATTCTAAGCAAAGTAAAAATAATGCAGCCACATGGAACTAGGAGGGCAAAGTCTACTGTCATTAGCAGTAATGGAATTAACATATACACTGATTTAAAATAAGAGGGGTAAATCCAGAACCCTCTTACGCATCGTAGAAGTTACAGCTAGCCATTGGTCCACAGAAAGATCACAAAGGTTGTAACACTGGTTTACTAGTCATTAATATTACTTGTAGATTACAGAACATTTTAAATAGAATATAAAATAAAATTGTGTCTATGTTCCTACAAGCTTTCTGAAATGCAAATTCATGGGAAACATGAACATGAACATTGACTTCCCTTTAATTCTGAACAATAATGATTACAGATGGAAAACAGTACTCAAGAACACAGAGGAGTTTCTCCCTTTTATAATGCTGTCTGTACATAATTCTACCTTCGCTTCCCCATCTGCCATCATCAGTCTTCCTGGGGTCCTTGTTTTCATAAGTGTTTCTGGTGATAGCCTTTTATGCGCTTTGTTTCCTCTTGAAGTATGTGGCATTCTTCTTTAAACTATCAAGATGTGTCTTTTTGATTTCCATGGGCACTTTCCATGATGGAGCCTCAGCTCTGGAATTTCTGCCCTCCTGAGATACCACTGGTGCCAACACTATTTGCTTTTCATCTTCATTTAAATACACATCTCTTCACCCAGGATTTGGAGGAGGGAGTTGGTTAGATGTTCAGACTTCACAGTAGTAATTGCTGCTGTATTATTGAACTGCTATTTTGTATATTTTACACTCAGTTAATTATTGAGAGTTATTTTATTTTTCAGTTTTTCTAATGGTACCAGGGGTGAAATACATTGGGGGAATCGGTGTGATAACCATACTGCTATTTCTCCTTGTTAAAACTGATCTGTGTTTTATATATATATATATATATATATATATATATATATATATATATATATATGAATGAGAAAAGCTCCTCATTGTCTCTCCACCACTACTTTACTCAAACTTCTGTCAGTACTAAGTACAGCAAGAAATGAAAGACACTGAAAGGGGGGGGAAATGCTGTTTTAAACTTCCATACCTCAGCTGCCTCATGTGAGAAAGTTAAAGGATACAGAGCTCTCAAATTCTCCATAAGACTTCACTTTAACCTCTGCCATTGGTTAAAAACACCATTTCCCTTTCAGTTCATCCCATTCTTGTTTTACTCCTGTTTTCTTTCAAACTACGACTTTCCCCTTCTCAGTGTCTCTCCATTCTTGCTCCCATGCTATGGTCCCTGCTGTTGTGCAACCTGCCCTCTCTTTTGCTCCCCTCCCCAGGATTGTGATGCAGCAGCACAAATTCTCCACTCTGGGCTACACAATGACTGCATCTCTAGACCACCACTCTAGGAATCAAAACCTCTTCCACATTTTGTGTGTGAGAGAGACAGAGAAGCCTGGGAGTGATCCATAGGGTGAAGTGAGCCCAGGTGGAGTGAACAGAAATAGACTGAACAAAGGAAGGTGGGGAGGGCAGTATGCAGAGGTGGAGAAAGGATGGGGAAACACATAGCTCAGGTGGTAGGGATAAAGAGAAAGTAAGATGTGCTGTCGTGTAATGCTGCAAGCTACCCAAATTTGACTCTGGTCCTGCCTACAGACAGCATGTATTTTCCAAAAGATTTCCCCAAGGAATGCAACTCTCACCAGAAAAAATGTTTATACCCTTATTTAAGAGAAGCATACAAATGAAAAGACAAGCTATCTGCCCTAAGGCAATCAATATTACAAACAAAGTATAGAATCAATTTACACTTGAAATCTACAGTGGGTAATATCCAAAACAAGGCTGAACATTTTAGTAATTGATTTTTATTTTTTTTACCAGGAAATAGAAAAGTTTATTTCACCACTTTCCCCATGAATTAGGCAATGAAAGTTATGCACGGATGTTGCCCAGGAGGCAATTTCAATGCAGAGCCATGCAAAATGCATAACTTAAAGCAGGAGAGAATTGTCCTCCAACTGGGCCTCAGCTCAAATAGTTGGAAGTGTATTGGATATTGTTCATATTTGCAGATGTTCCAGAGGAAGTATTGAAACCATATTTGCTACACAATTAGTTGTCAAAAATAAGTGATTTGTTTCTAAATTGACTTTGTTTGCACACACAGATGAATGGGTGGTCAGTGATGTCCGAATTATAAAAGATTCACAGACTTAACGAAGGAGAGATGCAGAAAGCTTGGTTTGCTTCAATTATAGCTTGGCATTATGCGTGAACCCACTACCAGCTCTATTACCGTGGCTCATTTGACCACCCCACCAAGATGATCTGGAAAGCCAGCCAAACTTTCAAGAAATAGGCCAACAACAACAAATTTATTTATACCCCACCCATCTGGCTAGGTTTTCCCCAGCCACTACTCACAGCTCCCAACAGAATATTAAACAGAATAAAGCATGAAACATTAAAAACTTCCCTAAACAGGGCTGCCTTCAGATGTCTTCTAAAAGTCAGATAGATGTTTATTTCCATGACATCTGATGAGAGGGCGTTCCACAGGGCAGGCGCCACTACCGAGAAGGCCCTCTGCCTGATTCCCTGTAACCTCACTTCTGGCAGTGAGAGAACCGCCATAAGGCCCTCGGAGCTGGACCTCTGTGTCTGTGCTGAACGATGTGGGTGGAGACTCTCCTTCAGGTATACTGGGGCAAGGCTGTTTAGGGCTTTAAAGGGCAGCACCAACACTTTGAATTGTGCTCAGAAACATACTGGGAGCCAGTGTAGGTCTTTCAGGACTGCTGTTATGTGGTCTCGGTGGCCACTCCCAGTCACCAGTCTAGTTGCCGCATTCTGGATTAGTTGTAGTTTCCGGGTCATCTTCAAAGGTAGCCCCACGTAGAGCATATTGCAGTAAACTAAGTAGGCTAAGGTTTGTTTGATCATCCGTCAGTCAACTCACGGTGAGCTGGTCATTTATTAAACAAGCCATTACTTAGACAAACCATAATTTAGCATTATTGGCGAACCTGGCTAGTATTGGACTTCAGCTAAAGAGACCTCTCTTTGAATCTGTACTCAGCCAAGATACTAAGATCAATGCCATAGCCTGTCAATGCCTAACTGTCTCTCTAGCTAACCTAGCTTGTAGCATAGTCTTGAGGATAAACTGAGACTTTCGGAGGAAGGTTGGAGTACAAATGTGATAAATAAAGTACATAAAATCAACTAAGCCCCCATATACCCAATTAATTTTAAATATGACACCTAAAACATCCCGGGATAGCACTCCATGTTGTAGTGGTTTTAATAAGATGCCAGGCATGTGGAATGTCACACATATTTGTGTGTGTGCCTGATCACTGTCCTGCATAAATCAAGCCTTGGTTTATTCCGTGAACGGCCTCTGCCTGTATGGTAGAGGGAACTGGTGAGATTGGATTTTAGCAGTGATCTGTGAGATTTGTGAAACCGGCAAAGCTTAAAACCCATTTGCCATGTTGTTCCCTAGAGTCTATGACTCTGGCAGGCAGTGTCTTAGTACATTAGTACCTCCTGTAAGTCTTCCAGCTATTGGGAATGGCCTCATTATTATTTAATAATATTTTGGCTCAAATTGCAATTATCCCTCAGCTGTGGAAAATATAAAAAAAAATCAAAATGAGATCACATGCCCTCTGACTGTTGAGCCACAGAAAAGAAATAGGCACACACATCTACTTTACACTTTCTCCCTATCCCTTATTCACCCCACACCCACCAATTAACAAGAAGGGAACTAAAAATGGAGAAACAGAAACTCCCCCTCTCTTATATAATAAAATATAGTATGAACAGGCAATGAAAGGAGAGGCAAGCTATTTCATTATACAGTGGTACCTTGGGTTAAGTTCTTAATTCATTCCGGAGGTCCGTTCTTACCCTGTTTTTAACCTGAAGCACCACTTTAATTAATGGGGCCTCCTGCTGCTGCTGCGCCACCGGAGCATGATTTCTGTTCTCATCCTGAAGCAAAGTTCTTAACCCGAGGTAGTATTTCTGGGCTAGCGGAGTCTGTAACCTGAAGCGTCTGTAACCTGAAGCATATGTAACCCGAGGTACCACTGTATTGCAGAAACAACCCATAATTCCTAAAAGGTGGTCTGGTGGAAAAATGATGATAATAATGGGCCATTTAGAGGGTTAAAGCAGCACTCAATCTTCCCAGAATGCTTTTCTCAAATGTGGGGCTCTGGAGAATGGAAGTCTTGTTTGTTCCAAACACTTGTTTTGTGGTGCAAGATGCAGCAGCAGTCATGCTCCCTGTTGCTGTTGGATATTGTCCACCCATCCACAAAGAGCCACATAGTATCAGCAGAAAGCATTGCCCGCAATCTGATGTGGCTTCATTAAGGCACAACGTCATCACTGGGTGTCATGAAGCAAACTATAAGGTGTGACCGGAAAGTTCGATGAATGGTCACAGAAACCGGACAGCGAGAAATATTTGAACATACAATCGGCATCGGAAAGCCATGAAATGCTCACAATTGTGTACAGAGATGAAGCTGTACCTTGAAGAACAGTGTATGAGTGGTTTAAGCATTTCTTTGAAGGGCGGCAAACCATTGAAGATGACCGTCCGTCTGGCAGACTGTCAACGAGCAGAACGCCGGCAAATGTCAGCAGAGTTAGGAGTTATTGATGCGGGATCGGCATTTGTCTGTCCGAAGGATGGCGGAAGAATTGGATATTCTGCGTGAAATCATTACTGAGGTTACTGAGTTGTCCCACCCTTTGTATTCTCCCCATCTGGCCCTACCGGATTTCTTTCTTTTTCCAAAACTGAAATCTGCACTGAAAGGGCACAGCTTTTCCAACATTTCATACGTCCAAGCTGCTGTGACAAGGGAACCGAAAGCAGTACAAAAAGAGGACTTCTCCAGAAGTTTCCAACAGTTCTACGAACATTGTCAGTGGTGCATATTGGAGGGGGCCTACTTTGAAGGCCTGTAAACAGGGGCGTAGGAAGGGGGGCAGTGGGGGCAGTGGGGGCAGACCACCCTGGGTGCCCTCACTGAGGGGGGTGACATTCAGCGCGCTGCCCACCCGTGACTCCCAAGCCTACCCTGAGCCATTGTGGTAAGGGGGGAGCTGCGCTGCTTTGCCGGTGGCATTCCTCCCTCCCCCCTTTGTTTTGACAGCTTGGGGGAGGCTTGGGAATCATGGGCAGGTGGCGTGCCAAATGTCTGCCATGGGTGGCTTGCTCCGCCCCCGTGGGCGACTCGCTCTGCCCCTGGCTGCAGGGCGTGCGCACCACTCCAGGCACCCGAGTGGCTATCCCGTGCTGGGGGGGGCACCCTCCTCACCACATCCCCCTCTGGAGCGCGCCCACCTTGGGAAGGGTGGGCATATGCTCCACCGCTGCTTGTAAAGCATGTATATTCGAATATTTCTCGCTGTCCAATTTCTGTGACCATTCACCAAACTTTCTGGTCTCACCTTGTAGTTCTGGCTATGGTTCCTGTCCTCACCCTGCTCCTGGTTGGCAGAAAAACAGTGACTGTCAGCAACTTAGAGACAGGGTCAGTTCAAGAAATAATAGCAATAATAATAATAGTAATCATCATCATCTGGTGTGGGCACTGATTCATTGCCTCTTCTAAACCAGCATATGAAATAAGAGGCTCATCTTGAATAATGGCTCGGCTGACTCTGCTTAGGGAGCAATTATAGCTGCTGTCCTGTTTGTCCCATGCTTCACCCTTATTTGCACTCCATCTACAAAATTGCCCAAATGGCCTCCTGACTTCGTATCCTGTAAACAGGTTGGTGTAGTTGAGAAGAGGACACTCCAGCTGAACACGAAAGACTGCATGATCCCCATAGTCTTTACAAGCAGGAAAGTATACCGTATTTTTTGCTCTATAAGACTCACTTTTCCCCTCCTAAAAAGTAAGGGGAAATGTGTGTGCGTCTTATGGAGCGAATGCAGGCTGCGCAGCTATCCCATAAGCCAGAACAGCAAGAGGGATCACTGCTTTCACCGCACAGCGATCCCTCTTGCTGTTCTGGCTTCTGAGATTCAGAATATTTTTTTTCTTGTTTTCCTCCTCCAAAAACTAGGTGCGTCTTGTGGTCTGCTGCGTCTTATAGAGCGAAAAATACGGTAATTATAATCATTTTGCAGATGGGAGGTTGAGATAATAGTCTAATACTGAATATGGCTGAGGTGAAATTTGGGCTATGCTTCCTGAGATCTTTGTCATTGTGTTATACCATCTTACTCACACTCAGTATGACCCATAAGGCAAAAGTGCTCTATATATACTCGTGGGGGAAGCCAGGATTTTTGTGGAGGGCAGGCTTTTGTTAGGGGGACCGAACCTCAGATTTGTATTGTTTTTTATTGATTTAAGGGGCAGCTGGCCCCCATGCATCCCCTTGGCTATGCCCATGTATAAACCTTTTATGTTTTATAGTACTGATATATGAATCTGGTCAGTGTCTGGATAGGATGATTGCCTGGGAAGCACATGTATTCGATCTTGAGTTCCATAATGGAAGAAAGGTGGAACAGAAAATGTAAGTAAGTAAGTAAGTAAGTAAGTAAGTAAGTAAGTAAGTAAGTATCTCAGTATAGAATCTATGCTACCTTCATTCATTCATTCATTTGTTTATGTATGCAAGCATAACTCAAAACCATAACACACATCTAAATCTGCAATCATTGAACTTTACTGTATGTTTTCAACTGAAATAACAAAACAAAAATATCATCTCTTTGACTAGTAGTCTTCATGTCAGTTTTGTGTCCTCAGAGAGCTTGGGAGTAAACAATTCTTTCCCTCTAATCTTTATGTGAAGCTTAGGAAAACTTTATACTAAAGCTTTTGATTAAATGGGAAGTTGTGCAATATGAGAAATGTCCACATACTCATATATATTATATTGTCCCATTTTTATTTAACAAGGCAGTGGTCTCCAAATTGCATTTTTTTTAAAAAAAAATGAAACTAGAGCTGCAACACATCACTATTTTGTTTGCTGGTTAAAAGACACAGTTGGGAAACACAGAACAGCACGGGGCCTTGGCCTGTGGTAAGGAATTGTGATTTCTCCATAGAAAACTAATGCCCCAGCTGCTCCACAGGCATCGAAATGGCTACAAGAGGATTGGGAAGGAGCAGTTGTCACAGATGGGACCATACCACATGGTCAGTGAAATGAGCCCATTTTACTCTTGCAATAACTAACTCAGCTATTGCACATCAATATTTTAAGGCCTTGTGTCATCATGTGTTAAAAATTAGCTTTGAGACGCCATGTTATTAATACAATAAGGGTGTTATAATAAGAGTATCTACTGGTATGATACATCCATGAAAAAACATTGTCAATAATTTATACAGTTATTTTATTCTTTCTTTTTTCCATCCTGTGTTGAATAGAACAAATCACCAATATATACAGCTGGCCCTTCATCAAGAGAACTACACAAATTAGTACGTTAAACTGAGCTTTAGAGTCTTCTTTCTGTCCTCTCCTTTCTTTTCTTAGGCACTGTGGAGCATGTGGGGGAAAAACATATACTCAGCCTCCATTGATTCTAGAATAAAATGTTGTGTGCACACAACACACAAACAACAACTGCCTGCAGTTGGGTCTCTCTAGATAGATATAATGACTAAATTCCTGATTCAATTTAATACAAATGGGGAACCTGTTGCTCTTCAGATATTGTTGGGCTAAATTACCCCTGTCCACGGCCCATGCTGGCTGGGATAGCTCAGAGCTCGAATCTAGCAACGTATGGAGGACCACAGGTTACCTACCCCTGATGTAGACAGCATTCACCAGTCTTCTTTCATTCTAAATACAACTGTTAATTGAAGACAGAGTCTTATAAAATATAACACCCATATGCTTCTGAAATGTTACCTCTAATAGTTTTTCAGTGATGAGATACTTTAGAGTGTGCTACTGCAATTGAGAAGAATTCTGCACATGTGGTTATATGATTTGGGGTCAAACACACACACACAAACATATTTTGATATGGGAAAAGCATACCAGATTCTACCAGGACAATTAAAGAATACAGGTGTGGCCAGTGCTTTTTTTTCTAAAAAAAATATGTTTAGGAGTACTCTCATTTTCCTACTCACTTTGAAATATTGCCCCTCAATGAGGCCAAACTTAGATTCACAAAATGTTTAGGGGTATGCACCCCCTGCGTCCCCCCAGGAAAAAAGCACTGGGTGTGGCACAGAGTAGGTTTGCTTGATCACATTTAACACTCTGAAGTCAAAACAAGACATTAAACAAAACATTGAAAAGATCAGAATGTTGAGCTTTTGCCAATAAGCGTGTTGCTCCAATAATAACTAAACAATAAGATCTTAGTTATTCAAATGCAAATTTGTTTATGCTCTGCTGTTCTATTGTTACATAATTTTGACCTGCTTTAATTGTTTCTCAGTTGATTTGAGTTCGATCTCATGCAAGCCATCTTGGAATTGTTAATATTGAAGGGAGAGGAACACATCCCTTAAAAAAAACAGTTAAAATTCTACAGCTGAGATCACTCTGTGCCTTTGGGTTCCAAAGCAAATTCATCTGGATGTACAGTATGTCACCAGCACACTGAGGGATTGCTCTTAGTATTTCCTGGTGCTATTGAGTGGGAAGAGCAACAATACAGGGTCATTGTATCTGGACTCTGAGGACTTACTCTAACAAAGCAAACTTTCAGATCTCATCAGCTTTCCAGGTGCTTCCTTAGGATGCTGCAGATGTGACCATAGAGGACTGATCCCCCATGCACCAACCCTGTAACTGCAGTCACATTCACTGTCACCTTTTCTTCTTTGCAGACAGCCTTTGGTTTGACAACCACAGAACATGACATGGCTCTTCCTTTGTTTATAACTGGAAGAATGTCTACCATGAAACTGTGACAACATAACTCCTTGCTGGAACTTGTTCTAGCCTCTCTCTCTCTCTTTGCTGTAGGGATATGCTGTTTCCCATGAGTTGCCTCCTTTATCTTTTCTGATGTCAGGTATGACCTGAATTTCACACTAGCTATAGTTATTTGCATTACTCACTACAATTCCCCTAACTTGTAAGGATGGCATCGACAACATATGCTTTTACCAGTGTGAATACCACCATTATAGTCATCAAGAGCAATGCAGATGTGTATATAGAAACAAAGGTAGACAGCTGCCATGAATAAAAGCTGTGCAGATCCACACCTTTGCACTGAGGAGTTAGAGTTAGAGTCTGCTGATTGTTCTGGCTGCCACTTTCTGCATGCTACATGCTATCAGATACCTGTGCCCATAAAGTAAAATTTACCTTTGTCGTCTGAAACAGAAATAATTTCTATTTGTTATTTTTTTGAAAGCCCACCTATGCATTAGTTCTGTCTGTTGGAACATTTATATGTTGGCCTTGGTGAAGATTTGACGTTTTCATCCCCCAAAAGTTTTTGATTTGAGTTTCTACTGAAATGAGGCTGCATTTTAATGTTGTATTTTAATCTTGTTTTTAAGTTGTATTTTAATAAATTGTTTTATACCTGGTGTTAGTCTTGGCTGGGGAGGGCGGGGTATAAATAAAATTTATTTTTATTTTTATTATTAAACAATTCTTTTGTAGCTTATATACATGCAAGAAGATAAAGAAACCCACAGCCCTCATCGTGCCCTGGGTTTTCACACACAATACTAATACAAATAGTAATTTATTCTTCTCTTCTACTTTATAATATAAGCACTTTACAATATAAGCACTGAAAATTAGGGAGGGACACATAAGTCTATTTCTGACATGTGCCAGTTTCATACATCTCGATTTCACACATGTAGCTTGCTTTTGATTTTAAATCAATGTATGCATTTCTATGAATTTGCCCTGCATGCGACGACAGGCTCCGATGCATTGGGCGGACAAGACCAATAGTGGGTCCAATGGCCGAAAAGGCAGTCTCTGCATGTGCTGTAGGGGGAAGTGAGGGGCAGATGGAGCTTGTCAACCTGGGAAGGTAGCCCATCTAGGACAAGTATAACTCTTATTCTAAAACTTCTCTGCCTTGCGATATTTCTTCAGGAGAAGAAAAGGCAAAGGAGCAAACCTCATGTCATTACACAAATCTCATGTTGCTCCCCTTTTTGGCCACTTCCCCAGCTTTCCTTTTCTCCTTTTCCTATTAATCATATCAGGACCTTTCATTTTCTCTAAGCGGTGAAATATAAGAAGAGCTCTTGACTGACTTATCATTAATATCTTGAACAAGTCAATCACCAACACCAGTGACCATATTCAGTGCTCCCATAACATGCAACACCCTAATAAATGTTTCTTCAGTACATGACAATTGTATTACGAGTCACCCCTATTATTCTAATTAGCTTCCTGAAGCCATGTATTACTAAAACAAGCTATCGCACCAGCAGGAAATTAACCTTTAGTAGGTGAAAAGGCCCAGTTCAGAAATTGCCACTCACTTATCTGAAATAACGATAATGTCAAGATTTAATCTTAGCTCGCAGTTATTAAACCTTTTCTCATCAAGCCAAGACTCCACTACTGTCCATACATCTAAGTGGATTATACAGTTAATCAGAATATAATTAAGTGGAAGTCAGCTATATTATTCAAAACATACCCTGTGTGAATATTCTATACATAGCTGTATATCAGAATATTTAGGAAACTATAAATTTCATGAAATGCACTTGTGTTTTTTCAGGCTACAATGTTTCCATATCTTAATGGCTACAGGAAATTGTCACATTATAATTACCTTTCCCCAGATAACTACAACTCTTTCTTGCAAGAAGTTGCCTTCCTTTTTTAAATAAATTGTCAGGTCTCTACAGAGGCTATTTTAATCCCACTGACTTCAGTGAGATTTAAGCAGCCTAACTGTGTGTAGGATTGGAAGCCCAAATCACCTGGATGGGACTAGCTAGTCAATTTCCCAATGCAATACTTTTTACAAGCAGCCAAAAAGAAGCCTCCAACTTTGCGTGAAGCTTTTGGAGCTATAGGCTAGCATGCTAATTTCACCATAATGGTGGAATAGGAACCTCTAGGTGCCAGCCTCCACCTGTCAGCTGGAAAATGGGCAAACTGTGGTAGGAAGACCTGATGCAAGTTACAGAACTCTTTTCAGAGGGGAAGACTAAGGAGAAAATGCAGCAGTAGCCACTCACTGACTGTGGCAGTACTGAACTGGCCTTTCTCAAACTCTGTGCTTGAGCTTTGATGACACAAGGTCTTTTCCTCCAAGCAGATGTCCATTGCTGAGGTCACACTGTCATGGGGACTGAGCTGCAAAAGTGCTTAAGGATTATACAACACTGACAAAACCAGACACAAACATAATAGAATTAAATGACTGCATTTAACTTATTGGATTCAGATGGCATTAGCCCTATCGGTAACAGATGTGGTGCCTCATGAGAGTGAAGCAAACCATCTCTTTGAGCTTTCATTCTTTGTCTGAAATCACCACCCAACATGACAGATACTCAAGTTGTTGCGGAACACCTAAGTAATTTCCCCCTGCCAGGCAATATTTTGCAATATTTTTTTGGAGGGGTGGGGGAGGCGGATCTTTGGGAGAATAGAGAATATCTCAAGAATGGTTTGGCACATTTATTATGCTTCTGTCACATGCCTGGAAACAATGACATGATATTTGTTGTTGTTGTTGTTGTTGTTTACATTTATATACCACCTTTATCTTCCAAGGATCTCAAGGTGGTGTACATGGTGTGCATGGTTCCCCTCCTCCCCATTTCATCCTCACAACAACCTGTGAGGTTGGTTAGGCTAAGAGATGGGGAGCTTCTCTTAGGGAGGGAGGGGAGAAAACCCAATAGTGAGAAACAGTAGTGGAATGTATGTATTACTATACACCTAACACCCCTTGACCCCGGCTAAGGGAGCTGGGCATGTTTAGCCTGGAGAAGAGGAGGTTAAGGGGTGGTATGATAGCCATGTTCAAATATATAAAAGGATGTCACATAGAGGAGGGAGAAAGGTTGTTTTCTGCTGCTCCAGAGAAGCGGACACGGAGCAATGGATCCAAACTACAAGAAAGAAGATTCCACCTAAACATTAGGAAGAACTTCCTGACAGTAAGAGCTGTTCGACAGTGGAATTTGCTGCCAAGGAGTGTGGTGGAGTCTCCTTCTTTGGAGGTCTTTAAGCAGAGGCTTGACAACCATATGTCAGGAGTGCTCTGATGGTGTTTCCTGCTTGGCAGGGGGTTGGACTCGATGGCCCTTGTGCTCTCTTCCAACTCTATGATTCTATGTTCTATGATTCTTCCATTGTGACTGAAAAGTCATTCTTTCATTTTGGTCTGATTCATAAGTTTACATAAATACAGCTAATGTAAGGTTCCTGGGAGACAGGTGGATATCATATCACTGAGAGCTAGTGTGGCGTAATGGTTAGAGTGTTGGACTAGGGCTGAGTGGAGATTCAATTGATGCATTGGACATACATGATATATAGCATCCTCTAATCAAGGGTTATTGATACAACAGAGAAGAATTGTGAGATTTCTTTAAGCATCAACATTGCTAACCTTCCCTCGCTCCTTCCATTGCTAAATATGCTATGAGAAACTACCTTAGTCTTCAAACTTATTTAAGAGAGACCATCTTTTGCATATACCGACTCAAGAATATAAGTTCTGTAACATGTCCATGTATGAAGCTACAACTCAAATCTGTTGCAATTTCATGTCATATCTTTTGCATCTGCACTCTTGTCCTTGTTGTTTTTTCATTATCCATTTATGAATAATGTATAAGCAGGGTGGGAATTTCATATTTTGTCCTTTTTTATTTTGTGTCCTCTAAGTTACGCTAAAAGACCCCAGTGGGTGGCAAGCTCACTAAAACACAATAATCTCATCTCGAGTGCTATACTTAATGAATAATTCCTGAGCATTAATTTTAATAGCTCTCATACTTTTTAAAAAGCTCACTAGGAAGATTATCCCTGTGCCCTGCTCTTTACTTTCACAACTCTTTGGGGGACAACTACAACCCCCTTTTCATACAGACATCTCCGAACGCCACCTTGTCTACCTGTAGAATGAAGGTGGCTCAGTGGCTCCCCTCAGCTTTCCCCTATAATATTATTCAACTTGTTTCTGTTATTATTTACTCTGTGGCTTCTTTCTCACTGATACACCTCAGGCTACTGGCATGAAGAAGCATCACTTAAAAAGTAATTTAGCAAATAAGGATGGTTTCCCGTCGGTGCAAATAAAAGAAAAAGTTGTAGTAAATAGCTAATGTAAGCAAGAGGTGCCTTGGGGGAACCCAAAGAGTGACTTCTTTCAAACCCGCAATAACTTCTGGTGCTATTGGTCCTGAGGCAGCAGGAGTCAACATTGTTTAAAAAAGCTCCCTTATGGTGTTCTCATTAATTAACTGCTCTGTTTGTTGATTCTAGATTGATTCAGTTTGTTCTCTGGAGAGTGTTTTTGGAAACTCAGTAATGCCTTGATGCAGAATTTCATCTTCAGGCCCTACGTTCTCAGGATGCTGCTTTGCTCAGGTCATAGAGACGATGAAGCGAAAAGGAGGATTTGTTAGGTGAAAAATGATAATCAAAATATTTTAAAATTCAGATGTAATTTTTGAAGAGTCTCCCCACAGAGCCAAAATATTACCTGAAGCAAAGTTTGACTGACAGGCAGGCTGTAACAAACAGAGAGCCAGGCAAATGGCATGCATAACCGATAGGAAAGTATTTGCTTCTAATTATTTGAGAAAGCATTTTAATTAAGCTGTTTGCCAATTAATACCTCATTGTCAGCGTTTCATAAATATTTTAAGAGGTTTCATAAACTTTCCTCTTCTTATAGCGATGCTTAATTCAGGTTCTTGCGGGGGTGGGGGGAATCTCACAAGATAGCTGGCTAAATATTTTTGCTGCTCTTATAAGCAAATAGACAAATCAATTCTCTCCTTTCTCAGATGAATGAAAAGTAAATTTCAGATATTATGCCATCATATGAATATGACATGTAGGAGTTATAAGTTAAAAGCAGTGGGAGGTACTCATTGATGCCTACCCACTTGCACAATGAAATTCTGATTGCACCATGGGGCTTGCAGTGTCCCTTCTCCCTTCTCTAGTACCTTGCATACCCCATCCCCAAAAATCTGTTCTCTTCCCCACTGCAGGAGAGGAGAAGGAGGAGAATCCCCATGGCATGAATGAATTGGATCTCAGTGAACAGAACCATAAAGGATGTTTTTCTACTTCCCTTCTCATAAATTTCCATTTATCACTATGCATTTTACCTGCTATCTAGAACAACAATAGTGGTAGGAAGTGTGGGGCATTGCCAAACATTGGGCCAGTACAATGCAGCTGACATATCCCTGGTTAAATATGTCGGGGAAATGCTACAGAAATCTGCAAAAGCTGCAAAAAAAGATTGGTGGGACCAGGGGAGGGGAACTGACTGGGTCAGCCCTACCATTAGCCAGAGTATGTCGGCCCCCTCAGGTGGCAGAGTAGACAGAGCTGTGCATATCACACAACATACACTGTGCACAACAAGCTAGCTATTCTTGGGTGCAGTAGACTCTGTATCATTAACAGTGCTGGAATAACATTTAGTGGCCAGGCTGGCTGGCTGGCTGGCTGGCTTTTCTACATGAAATTGAGGGAGACACCAACTTGCCCCTTGCTTCTGGCAGGAAAAAAATATATGTATTGAGCCAGCTCTGGCACTACCATGCCATACTGAAAAAATCAAGCTAACTATTGTGTATCTTCCACAATAGGCATCCATTTGGTGTTAGAACAAGCAACAGCCTAAAATATCTATGTGTAATTTCAATGAACACTTCTCAAAGGCATGCTTAGCTTCCTTCTTTATGGTGTAGATTGCTATTATAATGAATGCTATTATTAGCAGTGACCACAGAACAGTACCCCACATTTTAATATCATTGCTTCTCTGACCGACATATTGCAATTGACAGTAGGGAGACATATTCAGGAAAACCACCAGCAATATTCATTTGTTGAAGTTGAGGCATTCATGCCTTTGGTGCTTTATTCTTTGACCTGTTTTTCAGCTGGGAGCAGCTACAGTATAGTCCATTTCTTACCCATGTCAAGAAGATTTCTGTCAGTGGGCAGACAAGCAGGTTTTTGATGTTAGGCAATGCCTGTTTGAGTCTAGGTTTTTCCTTAGCTTGGCCATTTCCCCCAATGGCTATGGAAAGTGAAAGCTTAGCTCTTGGGTTTTTATTTTTAAAACCCTTGATGTCTTTGTGGCAATCACACTGTGCTTTAGGATTGGAGGAGGAGAAGGATTTCAGGGGGGAAACTAGACTTTACAATGAGGAAAGATCTGTGTTATGTGGCTCTGCCACATTTCTCTAAAGGGATTTAAGGCACATGGTGGGCAGAAAGGAGGTGCATAATTCCACATTTTTTTATTTTAGCACACAAGTTTGCCCCTCAGGCGGATGCTCTGGACAGAAAAGAATTTCAGTTACCAAATTTCTATCCGAGGCAGCAGGGCCCTCAAATGCATCTGACATTTCTTCTCTTTGTGCATTTTATATGAATGGCACTAGCATTAGAAACAGATATAGAGATACAAATGTATAGGTGTAGCATATTGTTATAGATCTGTGGGTGCTAAATCCTTGGGTTTAATAAATGTTAGAATCTAATTAGAACTGGTGTGTTAGGACTGCGGAATAGCCAGACCCAAGTGTGTATTGGGGGTAGTAAGAGGTGTGGTGGATACACTGATAATCTTCTGTAATTTGTTGTTGTTTAGTCGTGTCCGACTCTTCGTGACCCCATGGACAGGGCACACCAGGCACTCCTGTATTCCACTGCCTCCCACAGTTTGGTCAAACTTATGTTAGTAGCTTCAAGAACACTGTCCAACCATCTTGTCCTCTGTCGTCCCCTTCTCCTTGTGCCCTCAGTCTTTCCCAACATCAGGGTCTTTTCCAGAGAGTCTTCTCTTCTCATGAGGTGGCCAAAGTACTGGAGCCTCAGCTTCAGGATCTGTCCTTCCAGTGAGCACTCAGGGCTGATTTCCTTAAGAATGGATAGGTTTGATCTTCTTGCAGTCCATGGGACTCTTGCATCTCCTCCAGCACCATAATTCAAAAGCATCAATTCTTCAGCGATCAGCCTTCTTTATTGTCCAGCTCTCACTTCCATACATCACTACTGGGAAAATCACATCTTTAACTATATGGACCTTTGTCAGCAAGGTGGTGTATCTGCTTTTTAGGATTCTCTCTCTCTCTCTCTCTCTCTCTCTCTCTCTCTCTCTCTCTGTGTGTGTGTGTATGCAAAGGGCTGTCTCCAATGCTAGTCCTACTCAAAGGAGACCCACTGAAATGGACATGCCTAACTTCATTTTAATTTCAGTGGGCCTTCTCTGAGTCAAACTTAGTTGGATACAGCCAAGAATTTTCAGCCTGGTAAAATCAAATGCCTGATGGAACAAAAAGGTATTTTACACCGCAGTGGAAGGCTAAGAGAGAAGGAGAAAGAGAAGACTCCCAAGGGAAAGAATCCGGGACCAAGGAGAAGAGTCGGTGGAAGAAGATTGGAAAAAATTTAAAGAATATCTTCAAAAATATTGTAAAATTAAGGACTGTTAGAAAGATGTTGGAAAAAGAAAATTAGGTAGTTTTGGTAGATATGATATAAAGGATTAAGTAAAAATGAATTGATGAAACTGATGAAAGAGAGGAGGTTAAACTATAATACTTTAAATTAAATTACTTAAATGAAAATAAGGTTGGAAGGATTTGCTGGAAAAAATGATCTGAACTAGAATACAAAATTGGGAGGTGTGAGGAGGTCAAGGAAATAAGTTAAGGAAGAAAGTTATGTAAAGATTTAATCTGTTCTTTTCTTATTTTAATCGAATGTATCTTTATATATATTATTTTCTTTCTTATTGTTGTATTTTTTGTATTTTGTATTGTTCTTTTTTCTTTTTGTAATTTTAAATTTTGAATAAATATTATATTTAAAAAATAATAATTCCAAAGCCTAGGAGCAACAGACAAGGAGAACCTCTTTAACATCCCAGTCAAATGTCATTCAGATGTCAGAGGGACGTGATGGAGACATCCTTGTTAACGTGTACACATTACACATAAAATGTTTTAATGTTCATTGCTAGCTGTTAAACTAATTTGCTGGACCACAGATACTTTTTGTTTTTGAGGTATTTTGACTATTTGGAATGAGGGTTCAAGAAATGTATCAATGTGCTGGAGTCTTATTGAATAAAAGATCTCCATGAACCTCAAACAACCCAAGTCGTAGATGATTGAAATCATTATTGCGCCCCTCCTGCAATGTTGTATTGGCTATGACTAAGATCTGACTCACACATAACTCTCCTATGTAGGTTACACATTCAACAGGCCATAAGAATTAACCTCAGGCTGAGGTTCACACCATAAGAAATCTGAATGTGGTCCAAGTTACACTTGTGAATACTCATGTGAATATTGTCACATAATCCGTCCAAAACCAAAGGCTGTCTGGCAAGAGCAGGGACTACATACAACTTTAAAAGGTAGGGAGGTCCAGAAGAGGGGACCAGTGATTTATGCAGTGTCACGCCACCCACAAGGCAAGAGCTAGGGAGGAGGGAAAGACAGAGCAGTCTGAGGTGGAGGAAGTTACACAGGATGTGGTGAAGGAAGAAGGGATGGGTCAGGTGAGAGTTGGGCGAGTAGATTCCCCACCCTCCCCCACTCCACTGTCTCCTAGAATCAGGAAGGGCTTGAAAAGGTAGTAACAGTGACAGATTCCATGCAGGAGAAGTATTAGATTGCAGGCACGCAACCTCTCAGAGGAGGGTATATAAGCCAGAGGAGGGGAGGGGCCCCACTTTTGCTACAACTGCACCATAGGGCCCAGACCTGTGCATAGTGGCCTAGAGGCTAGTGTTGTGTGAGCATGTGTCTTTGGAGCACCATAGTACTATACATGTTTCTCTTGCCAAGAAAGTGCTAACTATTAGACGTGTGTCCTCCTTATTTGGGACAGGGTGTGACAATGGATCACTGGCCTGATCCAGCTGGCTCTTATTATGTTCTTATCTCAAAGTGATTTAAAATCTGATAACATATATAAAACTGTTAAAACAAGTGTCTATAAAAACACAATTACACAAAACGATAATAATATAAAAACAGTTTAAAACAACAGCAGCAGAGACATAAAATTAATACAAATCCAAAACAGAAATCAACTTTAGATCTCTAGAGAAGGTTGGCCAACAGAAAATTATGAGCATTACAATGCAGGTTATTTTTTAGTCAATGAGATACAATGCAACTGCTCACTTCCATCCCCATGGAGGGATATGAATTTCAATATCAAAGAACACAACTTTGTTGCATGGGACCGCAATATATGTTCTGCAATGCGCAAAAGAACAGGCACTCTTGGTCCTCCAGCCACAGGAGAAAGGCTGTAAGACCAGATCAATCATTCAAGTGTGTAGCCTTTGCCACCCTCTCAGGCAGACACCATGTAAATGTCCTCTATATGCGTGGTGCTCTGCAGCTCTGGAAGTGCACAGCTGGTGCAGAGACTGAGCGGGAAACAGCTGCTCTCTGAGGTATGCTGCCCTTGGGAGCAAGCATGTTTCGAGTTAGAAATATGTTGCAAAGTCGCTACTGATTGAACCAGAAATAACTTCCCCACTGCAGCTGCCAGCGAGAACTTCAAGGCACTCTATATCTGGCTCAGAGAGAGGTTTCAGGAGAGTCAAACCAAATGGATAGCAGAAAGAAAGGCTTGCGCTAGGGGTGCTTAAACACTTTCAGAGGAAATGGCAAGGGGTTGCAGTCCAGGTGCAACTCTTGGACATGTGGATGAAATTATACAATGACATTTAAAGACTGCCTAAAAGAATCTCCAGTGTGGAAGCACTCCTCTCCATTCCTGCCTTTTCCAAGTCTCCCTAAACACACCTGCTATGGTCCAAGAAATCTGTTGTTCTCCAGATGTTGTTGGACTTCATCTTGTTGTTGTTGTTGTTTAGTCGTTTAGTCGTGTCCGACTCTTCGTGACCCCATGGACCAGAGCACGCCAGGCACTTCTGTCCTCCACTGCCTCCCGCAGTTTGGTCAAACTCATGCTGGTAGCTTCAAGAACACCATCCAACCATCTCATTCTCTGTCATCCCCTTCTCCTTGTGCCCTCCATCTTTCCCAACATCAGGGTCTTTTCCAGGGAGTCTTCTCTTCTCATGAGGTGGCCAAAGTATTGGAGCCTCAGCTTCACGATCTGTCCTTCCAGTGAGCACTCAGGGCTGATTTCCTTCAGAATGGAGAGGTTTGATCTTCTTGCAGTCCATGGGACTCTCAAGAGTCTCCTCCAGCACCATAATTCAAAAGCATCAATTCTTCGGCGATCAGCCTTCTTTATGGTCCAGCTCTCACTTCCATACATCACTATGGACTTCATCTACAGGGCCACAAATTTCCCATCCATAACCTATGGAATGGCTTTTGAAAAGCCTTCAAGGGGATCTAAAGGTCTCACCTCAAGGGCAGAACAACCCTCCCCAACCTGATGCCCTCCAGTTGTTTGGGTCTACAACTTCTATCTGCCCTGAACATTGGCCATGGTAGTTGGGATTGATGGGAGTCATTGTAGTTGATACCCAAACACTCCGTGATCTTGAGTTAGCTCCATATTGTATTATGTATTGGTTGAGAAAATTTGGACAGGCTCCAAATTTTTCATTTCTGATTCTTGTTATATTATTGTTTCTGCTTTCTGATATCTGGTTTACATTTTTGTTCTATGGATTTTGTATTGAGAGAGAGAGAGAGATTTTGTCATATACCATTCGGAAAACATTTTAGTTGAAGGGTGGAATATAAATGCAAATAACAACCATTTATTTGGAGATATTTCACAACAGAACAGATTTGTATTCTGCTTATGGGTTTTCAACCAGCATCTGGATGGCCACTGTGAGAACAGCTGGATTAAGATGGACCATTGGCTTCATCCAGCAGACTCTTTTCATTCTCTTATTCTAGGCCTGGCCACAATTTAGACAGGATGACAAATCAGTTTTTATATATACTTATAAATCCTCTAGCACAAGGAGGAATAAAGAGCAAAGTCTTTAATATTCTCTTTTTAGTACTCCTTAAATAAGAATTTGTACAAGGATTCTTATCCATTTTGTTTGATAATGGCTCATATGAAATTTGATTTCGATTGAAAAATCAGTCTTGGCATCTCCCTAGTGACCAAGCACTTGGGATCATGATAACAGTTTCAAAGCAAGTCTTGTGCTTGATTTTGAAAGCCAATCATTTTCCTATTAGCTACATGTTATTTGATTTGAGCTAAGCATAGCTGTGGCTCTTTCTTTTAACTGTCCAAAGCAAAATGCCTAACATAATGTTAGCAAGCCATTGTGGTCAGCTTTTCATTCTAGCATGCCAAAGCAGATCAGCTTCTCATTTCAGAGTGCATTCAGGCATGTTGCTCATGTGTAAATGCTACATGCAAGCAGGGCTAAGCTTCACTCCTCTGGGTCACTATACTTGTCACTCTCCCTGAGTTGGAGGTAGGGATGGACAGATTGGTCAGATTTGGTTCTCTCAATTTCTCATTTTTCCAATCTTAAATTCAATTATTCACATTTCTTCAACAATTTGTGAATTATTATTTTTTAATCTTCATGAAAATTTGGCAGCATTTGAGTGTAATTTTCTATTAATGAACTTTTTTGTAAATTTTTGTTGGATGTACACATATTTGCAAAGCATTTCCCCCTTATAATGCACCTGTGTATGTTATTTCCACTGATATGTGCATTTTAATGCACATTTTAGTAATGCATTTTTTGTTCACATCACTTGAGTGAAGAACTGCACCTCAAAATTCAGAGAAGTGTGGATTTTGAGGTATGCCTGTGTGTTGTTTCAGAAAATGTGAATTTGGAAGGTCTGCCTTTAAATGTGAACTGAGTTGAATTTCTCCACCAATCCTCAGTTGGAAGACAAAGTCAGAAGCACTGGGAGCAGCTATTTCCCACCTGTACAATTTCCCCCGAGAGTGATTGGGTGTCAAGTCCCATTGCTCCCAGCAGGAATTGCTCTACATGCATTCAGAGTATGCAGTGGTACAAAGCCCTACATGGTGGCTGCTCAGGCTGTGGGTGACTGGTGATTCTCCCCCACCCCCAAATGTACACATTTTTGTATGCCATATAATATAATGCTTGTGAATTGTTATTCTCACTGATATTTGCAATTATCTGCACACTTAATACCAGTATGTGCATTTTTGTAGTCATTACATGATTGGAGAACTGCACTGCACAATTTGGAGAATTGCAACTTTTCGGTGTGTTTTGGTATGTATTTTGTTTTAAAAATTATGAATTAGGTAAGTTTGCAAACTGAATCCTCCAGTCCTTTTCCCCAGTGTCCACAGCTTTGTCCTGTCGGTCAGTATCAGCTCCAGATTTGAAAACCCTCCTAGCATTGCCCCCCAAATGGACTTCCCAGTTAGTGCCTCTCCTAGTCATGGAATGGCCCATCTATGTTTGGGGGCCCTCCCATTCATTCTACTTAGTGGGGCCTGGGACATCCACCCCAAAGTCCCTGGCAGCATTACTGATCACCCCCAAGTTATGTCTGTAGATCCACGGGGCATCAAAAACTTCAATGTCATACATATGAGTTAGAAAGGGGGGGGGGAGAGAATGAGTCTACTGTAGAATATGACAAGAGTGAATGTGGAAATTAACTCTGAGCACATCCTTTGTTCTAAGCTGTAATGCTCTGTATTAAGATTGTCCCTTTTTAATAGCTTTCAAAAGAATTCCTTGCATAATGGCATTCTAGTCATTATGTTAACGTCAACAAACAAGGCAGATTAATGTTTCAAATCCTGAGCTGTCTCGCGGACGGCTTATTAGAATTGTAGGCAGATCTTCATTAGAATGAATGGCATCTGATTCTCCCAGCTCGTCACAACAGAGGCACCTTCTTGCTTGAGTGTCACCCTGCAGATGACAACGTTGGCCATTATGAATGACACTCCACAATTCGTTACTTCCTGCCTCAAATTGTAGTTAATCTTTCATCCAAACTGTACACATGTGCAGCTTTAAGTGGGCTATCGCAGCAAGTACCCAGTAATGCTGCAAGCACATGGAGACTGACAGAAGGTAAATTGCTTGTCAGGAGGTCTGTATTTCAATTCGCAGCGTATTCCAAACACGTAGCGGCGAAAGCTCTCCACAACAGCTGCTTTCATTGCTAACTATTTTTGATGTAAATGTCAATAAAGCTCCAGGCCCTTTCATATTTTTGGCCAAGACTGTCCATCTTTCCCTATGCAGGCTGGCAGGTTGAGTTCCATTTATCTACTCTTAGGAGCATGTCTTATAATAATGATTGTCTCCGGAGACTGTTTAGGGTGATTGAAAGCAGTGATTGGGACAATAGGCTGCTGGATTTCATTGCTGGAATAGGCTGACAGGTGACTCCTTTTATATCTTCTCATCTGGGGGCAGAGGGATTTTTAAAAAAAATAGTTGCACACGTTTGTATGTGATCAACAGACAAATCCAGATTGCTACCCTTAGGGTACCTGACTAACAATTCATGTAACAGTTATTTGAAACTCACTCATATTTCCATAGTTAGATCCAGGGTTTTTTTCCAAAGTACTTTTTCAGTGGATTGTGATAACATGAGACTGAAGCATGTCCACATTGTAGTATGCACCATTCTGGTGTATGTTTCTGGTAGATCCATAATGTTGATCCATATTCATCCCTGGGTATCAGTACCACTAATATGGAAATCAGTACTTCAGTACTAATGCTTGTTGCACAGATCTCATGTAGTCAACTAACAGTATTTATGAAAGTATTAAAACTGCACACAACCTTTCCAGTTCTAAATATATTTACTTGGAAAAGAACTTCATTCATTTGAATGGAATTTACTGCACTGCCCAAGACTGTCATTCACAATCCACTGAAGCAATTCAAAAAGCTGCTACCAGAGTTAATGCAATTTATTGATATTGATATCAGGCAGGTGCCTCTGCTGTACTGTTTTTGGCATCTACTAAACTTATTTTATGTTTAAGCAAGCTTACTAGATATGCAAAATTGGCATGCATTTTAAAACATAATTTTATAATACATACTTTTAAAATTGCTGGTTTCATTTATACTTTGAGAGTGTTTTGGTAAACTTGATTTTAACACCTGATTTTAATTAGCAATTTTAGTGTGTATTTTATGTAAATCAATGAGTTTTGATGATTATATAATGTATAAATCCTGTTAAATAAAATAAATTTCTTGGAGTTCAATGGTTCACTGAGTTGTTAAATATTTTTAACTCAGTGGTTTTAGCTTTGCAGTGATTCCACTTTCAGGTGGCTTGCACTAAAATGTTAGTGTGTGGGACGCTATGTATATGCAATATACTTGTAATATGCAAGATTTCATCTACCTAGAGCCTACAATCCAGGGTTTTTTTAAGGGCTATTTTGTACAGAGGGACACAGAAGTCTGAAGTTAGTATTCACAGACTGGTGGGTGGTATTTGAAATCAAAAAATATAATAAAGTTCACTCCTATGATTGTTTACTTAGAGGTAAGCCCTTCTGAATCCACTGGGACTTACTCCTAAGTAAGTGCGAGTTGCAGCCTAGATTTACAAGAAAAAAATATTGTTCAGTATGTGTGATAATGGTTGCTCTTCCACTACTGCATGGTATGATTACCCTAAGAAGGCAGTCAGGTAGAATTCTGGAGATAATATGGCAAAACTGTAGAAAATATTCACTCAGAACCAGCATCTGGCTCCTTGGCAGACCCCAAAGGCAGTTGTGTTGGCACCTTTGAAATTCCCTGTGAGTCTATGCAGTTGCCTATGGTTACACTGCAGATGGGATCTGTCTAGGCTCCCCCCCCCCCCCGCACTATGTTCCCCTCCATTCACTTTCATTTCTCCACAAGGCATATGCACACTCAGTCATTAGACCCACTTTACATGCATTTGGTACAATCCTTAAATATAAGGGGGAGAAGCAGCAATTTTAGAAGGCTGTTTGCTTGTTCTTCGTGTGCAAGAAAAAGCATAACAATCTTGCACAGTTACCATTGTTTCGATGTGCATAGTAGTTGCTTGATCTTTGCAGGATTTTTTCTTACTTCGCTTTTATGCATAATCTTTCTATCATTTCTCTGGATGGCTTCAACACTCCAAGACATACATTAATGATTTCTTTATATATTTATATTTCATCTTTTGCCAAGCCTGTCAGCTATGGCATAGGCTGAACTATGATATTCAACAACAACAAGAAGAACAAGAATAAAATAAAAGTTTGCAGAATTCAGCAGAGAAATGAAACTGCAGGGGAGGGAGATAAAAGCTGGTAGCAATGGCACTAAAGGGTCTTCAACCCATCTAGGTAAAAAAGGTAAAAGGTAAAGGACCCTTGGACGATTAGGTCCAGTCAAAGGCGACTATGGGGTTGTGGCGCTCATCTCGCTTTCAGGTTGAGGGAGCTGGCGTTTGTCCACAGACAGATTTCAGGGTCAAGTGGCCAGCATGACTAAACCACTTCTGACACAACGGGACACCATGATGGAAACCAGAGCGCATGGAAATGCCGTTTACCTTCCCACTGCATCAGTACCTATTTATCTACTTGCACTGGTGTGCTTTCAAACTGCTAGGTTGGCAGGAGGTGGGACAGAGCAATGGGAGCTCACCCTGTCACAGGGATTCGAACTGCCAACCTTCCAATCAGCAAGCATAAGAGGCTCAGTGGTTTAGACCACAGCGCCACCCGCATCCTACCCATGTAAATGGTAGCCATGAGGGAACTGGTGCACTAGAGCCCCTAAATGAATATCCAGAGAGTGTCAGTTGATGAAGGCAACTGCAAACAGCCTCCTAGGATAGCATGGGCATGCCAGGGCCCATTAGGGCTGACACTGATAGCTGTCATATTCCTCCTCCTGCTGCTCCTTCAAAAAAGCTTATAGTTGAAGAGGCAGATATATATTCCTAAGTAAATGCCTTCAGAATCAGGGCAACAGAAGCCAACACCATTCCTGTACATATTGCTTTAAGAGAGTTTTTAAAATGTGAAACTACACATGCTCATAAAATTATTGTTGTTATCTTAATCAGGGTTGCCAAACTAGTTTTTGCCTGATTTTTTGCTGTGACGCTTAGATAGCCAGCATGCCGCCCTTTAGATGTTCTGCAATTCCTATCAGCCCAGCCAGCATGGCCAATTGGTCAGGGATGTTGGGTGTTATAGTCCAACAACATTTGGAGGGCACCCCATTGGCTACTTCTTCTATAACATAGAAGGAATATAGAAGCAGTTGTAAAGTATGAAATGGCAGCGGTTACGTAGAAGGGAATTGAAAATTGGATGCTTTGCAACCACTCATTGAGGAGGCTAATTGGCCTTCCAAGAGAGAAAATAACACAACATAGGTACCAATACAGAGAAGGTCCTGTTCCGTGTTCCAGCCAGTTGGACCTCTGGTGGCAGAGGGTGCTTGACCATTAATTCCATGGTTGGGCCAGTTAATATAGGAGAAGGTATTCCAAGTCCTAAACTCTTGAGGTAATTATGGGCATCTTACATTGTGCCCAGAAACATACTGGCAGTCTATGCAGATGAAACTAACCCAGGAATTATTTGTGCACAGGTCTTGTTTTTGGGCTTCCAACAGGCATCTGGTTGGCCTGATCCAGCAGGCTCTTCTTATATTCTTAGAATTATAAACAGTGCAAAATGGGTCCCCAGATACAGCTTTGGTTGCTACATCATTGACCAGATGAAGTTTCTGAACAGCACCCTATGTTGGGAAATTTCTATTCCACCTTAAGGAGCAGACATGGAACTGTTACGTGTCACATGCCTGTTTACATTCCAGCACTGTTTTGCTGGCATTAGTGGAACTTCCGCTGTGTTATTGCTTTTGCTTTTGACTCTCTCGACGAGAAGACAAAGAGAGAGACGACATGTTTCTTTGTCCTGATTTATGATTAATAAATCTGTAGTTGTAGTATGCTTCCACAAGCCTCATGCCTATTCTGTTTGCGCTGTTTGCTCTGCTGATATGGTGTCCCCTGGCTTTGAAGCCTGGGTCGCTGATTTACACTGGAGCAGAGGCTGATGGGTCTTCGCAGTGGGACAGCTGGAAGGAGACAACCCAGCTGGGGCTAGCCAGCTGGCCTTTCGACCCTCAGCACACCGACACCCTACAGATCATGTTTTCCAGGGCAGCACCCTACAGATTATGTTTTCCAGCTTCATGGATACTGGCATCTACATCTGCCTGAATGCCAGCATCTCTAAGGTCATAATTTATGATACTGGACTGGCAGTGCAATTGGTGTTCCTCTCTAAGTAGTAATTTGCCAGTGCATGAAGTCGTGGGGCTGAAATATAAAGTGGTTATATAAATAATAGAATATCTTTATTTAAAAAAAAACTTGATAGGGAATCATCTAAGTGAAATTCAGACAGGAGTCGAGAGCTGAGCAGTTTCTCATCTGGGTTCAGTGCCGAAGGGACCTCTGGTTTTCATACTGCTTGTAGAGTGGAGAAAGAGATGAGACAGAGAATCAGTTCTTTCATTTTTATAAGATATATAAAAAGAAATCCATGCATAACACTTTAGTAAATGTATTTCCAACACAGCAAATGGTGTGTAAAATACAAAAGGGCTACTTTGTAATAATATTCATTAATATTTCAGTTAAATCAACAGACTATGAAGGAAGGAGAGTGCAGGGGGGGAGAGATAAAAACTTAAGTATTGGGATATATTAAAAATTCACCATATTTATTAGACCGACCATTTGCTTCTTCAACAGTTATGAGTTAGGCATAAGGAGAACTATATCACATTAACAGTTGAGCTGGAAAGGACCACCGAGAGCATCCTTTCTCCCTCTAGTGATAGCAGAACTGTCGCTCTCGCTTTGTGTCTTCTGCTGTCTTAAAAAGCCCCAGCGTATATGGTGTTTGCCTCCATCCCCTTGGAGCATTTCTTTTTTCACAGGTTCTTTTGCTTCTCCTCCCTCTTTCCCACCCCAAGTAGCATTTTCTCATGAAAAGGGGGGGGGGAGAAAGAATTTGGCAAGTTACTTGAAATAAAGATTCCCTTTGCTTCTCATTGCACTTATATCCACTTCACTAAGCATACACTTCCCCACCCACATACCTGCTTTCCTTTGGGCACATTAGCTCCTCAGAATCTAGGCCCTTCAGGTAACTCAGCTGCAGTATATCACCCACATGTTCTGAAGGCCAGGGATCCAGCAGCTCCCACACATGTAAATTTTGACCCAGAGTTCAGAAGTGTAGCAGGAAGATTGTCCCTGTTCTCCCTCTAAGTGGATTCTGATAACAATGCTGTTGCCACCACCTATTGCAGTTTGCCACATCGCCAGCTTTCTACATGGTTGTAGCTGTCCACCAAAGCGTGCAGCTTTGGGCGGGATCCCATTTCGGCTCTTGCAATTATGGAAGGGCTTTTGCTCCAGCGAAGGCATCTGCTAATGCAAGTAGAAGGGAGGCAGCCCTCCAAACACCCCAAAATCTGTTCCAGAGCATTGGGGGGTCCTTCCAGAAAAGGAGGGAAAGTGGGGGGGGAGAGACTGGCACAAATTGCCTCCCCTCCACTTCCATTAGCAGATACTTCAGCTGGATTGAGAACTGTTCCATGAGAACAATGGCACCAACTGGATCCCACCCACTGGCATCAGCTCAGCAGGAATGTGGAGCTGTGAAAGTGTGTGTGTGTGTGTGTGTGTGTGTGTGTGTGTGTGTGTGTGTGTAAAACTTATCTTCTAGCTAGGTTCTTTTAATGCTAGTTCCTATACTAGCAATATTGAACACTGGAGCTGCTGTTCACACAGGAGCTTGTCATTCCACGTGGCATGGGCACATCTCAGATAAGCAACATCCATGGCATGCAGTGATACATAAATTGGTCAAACGTTGTTCAAATGACCACATTTATTTATTATTCAGAAATAACAAAAATGTATATTATTTAATATTATTTGAGTGGCAAGCTAATTCTTACAGGACAAGCTCATACATTGGCTGCTCTTTTTCGCTGTGTATTTCCTAAGTAAGGCTCCAGTCCTAAACATGCTTCCTAGGGAGCAAGCCCAATTAAACCTAGAGGGACTGTCTCCTGAGTAAGCAGACATAGGATTGCACTGCCTGCCTTTCGTATAATAGATTCTGCAGCACGGGAGAAGTTGAGTGATGGAGGCGGGGGGAAATGGCAAGTGGCTGGCCTTCTGTTTATGTCACAAACAACACAATACATTGTGGCCTGACAGAGCTGTTTCTGTCTGCGGCTCTTGGAGTGTTCAGCGATCACCTTTGGCCTGACAAAAGTTGGCATATGGAAGTGGAGAAAACAAATGTTAAGTTCAACCTCAGCCTGCAGGCTTGTGAAATTTCTCTGGTATATTTCATTTAACAATGGGAAAAAAATCTTCCTTTTCGTTGATAAGTGAGGCCACTAAATAATATAAAGTGTAAAGGTCTCTTGAGAATATGTACCAAAAGTTTCTTCTTTGACTGCTTGTCCTGGTGAGGTAGATTTGTGAAATGAATATATATCAAAATAGCTGGTTGTAGTCAACGATGTGATTAATGCCAATTCTCTCTACCTACTTCATGCCATATCATGTACTGTTCTGGAGGCTTTCCCAACCCCAGTACCAATTTTGCTATGGCATGGAGTGGCTGCAGTGGAGGGGGGGGATGGTAAAAAACAGGTTCTCTGTCTTGAGCAAGTGGAAGTATAAAGTGAGCAAGTATAAAGCCAGCACACCAAACTTCTGAAATTTGCATGCCATAATACTCACTTTCTCTATCTCATCTTGTATTTAACAGGCCTCCCCACCCCCTTTTTAGTTTGCATCCAGATATTTGGAGAGCCAAATACAAGACATTAGGTTTGTATGGAAATGAAGGATGCAGTTGTTTAAAAACTGTCTGAAGTGGCTCTTGTTCTACACCAGTGATGGTGCTCTGCCAGAATTGAACAGCAGGTTCACTGAACAATTGAGAACATTCGTGCAAACACTCACTTCTTTCATGGCCTTCTTTGATGCTGGACCAGATTCTCTCTTGGACTCCAAGACTCTAACACCTCTCGTGCTATTGGCTCCAACTGATGATGAGCTACATCTGGCCTGTGAAATGAAAATAGCAAAACCTTTGATTCAGTCCAAGTTAAGTAGATCTCCATCATCTGCTCAGTCAACTTTTGCCAAGATGGATGATACCATGTCAGAACTCTGATCGTTTCAGAGGTGGAATTCCATTTTCTTTTTAGCCAACACTTGTTTTTGTGTATATAAACAAGGAAGGCATTTACTCTTTAGCATGAGGATCCTTTCAGCTTGCCTTTCTTAATGTTCCCATTTTTTAATTGATTGAAACAATAAAAGTGGCAACAGTTTATTTGACAACATGCTGCTCCAAGTTAGGTCTCTGTTGTAATTACAAAACAGAGCAGTAGCAGAGAAGACAGGAAAATAGCACTTTCAAAACAATATAGGGAATCTTTCTTAAAAGCCCAGAATGTCTTTCTTCATAAAACCTGCATTAAATCACATGATTCATTAAATCACATGATAACTGTCTTTCTGGATCAGATCCATTTCGTTCAATACTTTGCCACCAACAGATGTTTCTGTGAATCTTACAAGCAAAGCATGACTATCCCATTGTTGATCCCATACTTGATCCCAGTATCAAGTAATTAGAGGTATAGTGCTTTAAAATATGAAGGCTTTTGGCTATCAGATCTACCCTCAATTACATTTTAATCAACTATTTCCCCCTATTTCTCTTTTTTTTATATAAGATATTTATTAAAGGTTTTAAACAATTCAAACAGTACACCATAATTATAACAAAAAAAACCAGATCAATCAAAAAGAAAACAAAAAAGCATACAAAAATACAAATAAAAAATACATAAAAAAGCACAAAAAAGAAAGTAGTTCATTTTCTTAAGTATTATTTCCATAACCCTCTTTCATGACTTCCTCACGTCTCCCTTTTCTGTGTTCCTAGTTACAAAATCATGTTCCGCAATACTTCACCTTCTCTCAAAATTTGTTTTAAATTGTACATTTCAACAATTATGTCTCCAACTTTTACCTTTTGTTATCAAATATTCAAAATATTTAAACTAGACATAATATTATTCAAATTTCATCCTTGTTCTTATAGTTCAGTTATTTTCACACTTCTTTCCACTAGGTTACTAATGCCATGTTGTTTTTATATCCTGCATCATTTTAACATCCATACAGTTTACAATGCTTTTGCAAATAGTCCCTAAATTTTTTCCAGTCCTCTTCCACTGTCTCTTCTCCCAGGTCTCGGATTCTGCCGGTCATTTCTGCCAATTCCATGTAGTCTATCAGTTGCATCTGCCATTCTTCCAGAGTGGGCAAATCTTGAGTCTTCCAATACTTTGCGATGAGTATTCTTGCTGCTGTTGTCGCATACATAAAGAAAGTTCGGTCCTTCTTTAACACCATTTGGCCGACAATGCCCAAAAGGAAGGCCTCTGGTTTCTTAGGGAAGGTATATTTAAATACCTTTTTAAACTCATTATAGATCATTTCCCAGAAAGCCTTAACCTTTGGGCATGTCCACCAAAGGTGAAAGAATGTTCCTTCAGTTTCCTTACATTTCCAACATTTGTTGTCTGGCAAGTGATATATTTTTGCAAGCTTGACTGGGGTCATGTACCACCTATATATCATTTTCATAATATTTTCTTTCAAGGCATTACATGCCGTGAATTTCACACCGGTGGTCCATAACCGTTCCCAGTCAGCAAACATAATATTATAGCCAATGTCTTGCGCCCATTTTATCATTGCTGATTTAACCGTTTCATCCTGAGTGTTCCATTTTAACAGCAAGTTATACATTTTTGAAAGCACTTTAGTTTTTGGTTCTAACAGTTCTGTTTCTAATTTCGATTTTTCCACCTGGAAGCCTGTTTTTTTATCCAAATTAAAAGCCTCCCTGATCTGAGCATAATGTAACCAACCTCACACTTTATCCTTTAATTTCTCAAAACTCTGCAATCTCCATGTGTCTCCATCTTTTTCTACTATTTCCCAATATTTTGGCCAGTTGGCCTCCATATTGAGTCTTTTCTGAGCCTTAGCTTCCATTGGTGACAGCCACCTTGGGGTCTTGTTTTCTAACAAATCTTTGTATCTTGTCCAGACATTGAACACTGCCTTCCTGACAATATGGTTCTTGAAAGCTTTATGAGCTTTAACCTTGTCGTACCACAGATATGCATGCCACCCAAAAACATTGTTGAACCCTTCCAAATTCAAAACATCAGTGTTCTCCAGAAGTAGCCAATCTTTCAACCAGCAAAAAGCTGCTGATTCATAATACAATTTCATGTCTGGCAGGGCAAACCCCCCCCCTTTCTTTCGCATCTGTTAATATTTTAAGTTTTATTCTGGGCTTTTTGCCCTGCCAGACAAACCTGGAAATATCTCTTTGCCACTTCTTGAAACACTCGGCATCTTGTCTACAATCTGCAAGGTCTGAAACAAAAACAACATTTTTGGCAATACATTCATTTTTATAGCAGCAATTCGACCCAACAAGGAAAGTTTCAATCTTGACCAAATTTCTAAATCCTTTTTGATTTCTGACCAACATTTTTCATAATTATCTTTAAACAAATTCAAATTTTTTGCTGTCATGTTTACCCCTAGGTATTTCACCTTCTTAACCACATTTAAATCTGTCTCCTTCTGAAACCTTTCTTTCTCTGCATTTGTCAATTTTTTCCCCAAAACCTTGGTTTTCTGCTTGTTTAATTTAAATCCCGCCACCCGACCAAATTCTTGAATCAGTTCCAACACCCTTTTTGTACTAGATTCTGGCTCCTGTAATGTCAAAACAAGGTCATCTGCAACAGCTTTAAGTTTATATTGTTTAGCTCTGACCTGAATTCCTTCAACCAGCCGGTCCCCTCTAATCATGTTCAAGAGCACCTCCAGGACCTATTTCCCCCTATTTCTCAGACAGCAGGAAAGAGATGGAAAAGCAAAGTAGGCACACTTGCTGCCATTTTTTGTCTCTTTGCCATTCATCTACAGAGTACTTTGACCATCACTATGTGTGCCAAGGCAATGGTTTTACAATCAAGGGTAGGGGAAGAAGAAGTAATGAAGTAGCATATGCAAGTTAACCCTCCTTCCTTCCAATTATAGCTTCCTTCACATAGGTGGGGTAAAGGAAAGTGATTGCAGTGAGTTTGACTTGATGGTCATTTCCTGGTGTGCTCTGACCAGCCTTACTAATATTTGCGTTTTGTACAGGCACTTGGTATCTGTCTCAGATTAAACAGATAACAACTGAAAATTGATAACTGAAAGGCAAGCAACCTGGTTACACAAAACAAAACAAAAAATAGCTGTGGACTGTTGGAGCCAATGGGCCAGTCTCCCATTAGTCATATCCATGAAATTGACTCTAGATGCTTGCCTTGTCCTGCTGTTTGTGCATTTGGCTTCTTTGTCTAAGCAGTCTTCACCTGTTTCCGCTGTAAATACCTTTCTGCAGGATGCTGAAGAACTACAAGTAGATCACATTTTGGCTCTTCTCAACTCCTTTAACTACTGTAGTCCTCTCCTCTATGGCTTTCCTTTGTCCCTACTTCATCCTCTCACATCTATGCAGCATACTCTAATGCAGGCATAGGCAAACTCAGCCCTCCAGATATTTTGGGACTACAACTCCCATCATCCCTAGCTAACAGGACCAGTGGTCAGGGATGATGGGAGTTGTAGTCCTAAAACATCTGGAGGGCTGAGTTTGCCTATGCCTGCTCTACTACCAAAGTTATTCACTCATCTCATTGCTCTGCATGGACCCCTTTTTCAAACCCTGCCATGGCTTGCTGTTCACTCCCAAACCTTCCACACACTTCCCATCCTTACTTTCAAATCCTTCCATGGTCTTGCTCCACCTTGATCTCACCACTTTTTTTATCCTGATATATTCCTTCTGATGATGTCTGCTTGTTCAGCTCCTCTACCTACAGCTGCCTGAAGGTCTCATGCTCACCGAAACAACTCCACCTGTGCTTCGTTGCTGCCCCACATGCCTAGAACTGCCACCATGTGACCATCTCTCTTACTTCCCTAAATTTATTTTCAAAATTCATCTTCTCCATGAAGCCCAGTCCTAACCCACTACTGTAACTAAGCCTTAATATTAGGGTAGCCAACATGGTAGCCCCCAGATGTTGTTGAAGTGCAGTTCCACTGTCCCTCAGACCTTGTGGGAAGCCAGACTATATTTTGAAGAAAGAAAGGGAAAAAAGAACGAATTCCTATGCCCCACAAATAAGTCAGAGATGCATTTTAAATAAAAGGACACATTCTACTCATGTAAAAGCACGCTGATTCCCAGACCATTCGCGGGCTGGATTTAGAAGGTGATTGGGCCGGATCCGGCCCCCAGGCCTTAGTTTGCCTACCCATGCTCTAGGGAGTGGGGCTCTTTAGATGGCAATGGGTATTACCCTCCTGCTCATTCTGCTGAATGGGGTTGTGGGCTTCTGCCTCAAATGCACCTCTACTGTGTCTGTTTCTAGACTGTAAATTCTTTGGGATGGAACCTGCCCAATCCTTCTTTGTAAAGCACCATGTACATACAAGATACTTCTATGTAAAATGCTATAAATGATTGGTATCCTTGCTCAGTTCTTGCAATTTTCCACCTGTTTGAAGCCATGTTTTAGAATACAGCAGACTTCTGTCTGGAGAAGTCAAAGATTTAGCTAGCTTGGCTGGAGATTAAACTCTCCTTGCGTCTTTGTAGCAGACTGAGTTGTCCTTCCAATTCAGGGTTGAGGTCATTGGCGGTGTAATCTGAGAAAGGGAGCATCTGTTTGAAAAATACCTGGCCTGTGGATATATTCAGGAACACACTTTATGCTGCTGCCAATCTTTTGACCTTCACAGGCAGAAATACAGACCAAACCCAGGAAAAACAAACAGGTATTTTTAAAAAATGTAAAAAATAAATAAATCTCAATTACTCTTTAGCTTTTGCCAATTGGGATTCAGGCCAAGAAAGCAAACAAAAGAAGCATTAGGTCAATGTATAGTGCAGGTATCTAAGGACACCTGGGGGCAGCTAGAGAGGGTGACCACATATTTCCCTTTGAATTTTCACAGCGAGAAAAGATGTTGTTTTGCTGTTGCTCCCTGCCACTTCTATAAATAAAATTGATTCAGTTTCCATTTGTGGCTGTCTGATATTTCTAAAAGCCATTGAACAGGCAAGGTGTAGAATATGCAACTATTTAAAGTGCCATGATAAAAAAAAACCCAAAAACCCAGAGGTTTATTTTCATTGTCATTTGCCATGCAGACAGAGTCTCTACTTATGTTTATTAAACCTGCGACTTTACCTGCTTGGGGAGCCACTGCCCACCCCTCAGTAGACCATTGTGATCCTCTCCCAAGAGGCTGCCATGTTCCAGAGGGGACCCCTTCACGTGGGTTACCTGCTTCAGCTCGCCTAAGCAACACTGAAAGCCATATGCGAAGCGGCAGGAAAACAGATGCTGTTTTTCCATTTGTGAAATCAAGTTGCTGGAAAGAAGTCAGATTTCCAATATATGAAAGGCTCATCTAATCAACCTACACAGAGACGGTGCAAGCTTTCCCCAGAAATATTTAACAACACGGTTCCTACTAGCGGCAAGTAGAACTGTATACAAAACCATTGTATATAAGGAGGTGGCTGGCACCTAGCCTGCTTGTTCTGACCACAATTTCTCTTCCCACAATGGCAAATGGCACACTTAACTTTCATAAACAAAGAGTGTCTGCAGCCTGGTTTCTGATTGCCAAGATTGCTTCAGGGCAGTAATCTCTACAAGTACTGTAGATTTAATGAAAACATCTTGATTGTTAGATAGATAATAGCCTCTTCTGTTAAATTTCTCCTTGTCCTTTGGCACAATAGAGAGCATTATACCTTGCTTGGGTTGGGGAAAGACCCACAGTCACATAAAGGAAAGAGACACTTCTTAGTGACAATAACACCCATTGCTCACATTTTCAGCATGTTTTTTAAAAATCTGATCATATGAGCATGTTTATTTTATCATGCCTGAATGACGTCTCTGTTTTTAGCTTGAGGGAAGTAACAAAAGCTACACTGGATGATAAATAGAGACACATGTATGGCTATACCTTCAGCAGCAATTGAATCTAGTTCAGCTAATGCTCACTGGCTATGGTAAGGCAGAAGGCTAGGAGACCAATAGCAGGTAGCACCAAAGCCAATGGCAAGCAGAGCCAACTCATTCTGGTTTTGTCCCCATCCTCCATGCTGCTGAACTTTATAAGGGCAACACTGAGACTAAGGATGAGGAAGCTGACTGGCAGGGCCACCCCTTTGACTGGTTGCAAGTAACAAGGCAGGTAGATGGGTGCTGGGTGAGGGCAGCCTGAGGTTGGCAGGGCAATGCCCCAGTCACTCTGCCAGACCAACCTACAGCGACCATGTGACAAGCAACTTAAGCTGATGGCTTTCCATTTAAATACATGGACACAACAGCAGAAGCAGGTACTTGCAGTGATGTCAGTACACTCATTAATTGGATGGTACACTTTAGGGTCACAAATAATTTCCTAAATTCATAGTATACATTTTTATAGAAGTATATCACGTCACCTCTGTGCCATAGACTTTCCTTTTGCAATGTGCTCTACAGAGAATTGGTTTTCTTTTATCGCTTTAGTTTTGACAGTGACAGAAAGTACATGAAGAAAGACTAGCAGAAGAGGAAAGGCTAGTACTGTAGAAGGATGAGAACCCATTGAAAGGAAAGGTAAAACTCAGATGGACTGGGGCCAATTATTATTATTTTTTGCCATGGTCACTGTTGAAAACACAATAGTGACCTTGATGAACTCTTCTTAACATTTTTAAACAAACTAACAAAAAGGTAATCAAGGTAGCCAACAACATGAATTAAAAAATTATATTCCCAGAATCATATATGGAAATTAGCTTCTTGCTAGAATGTTCACAAGTCCCATTAAGGATTTGGACAGTAATCAGTATTGTAAATGTGAGAATCCAGTGACTGTTGTATCTTCCCATCGCCTCTTACAGAAATATTTGTGAGATAATTCGGTTAACTAAAATGCACTTAGGACTGACTGAATAGTTATAATTCTAATTTATGCATTCATTATTTGTAATGAGGAAATTTGTATTGTACAGGAGATGCCATCCAATAAACCCTTTGTGTGGTGTATATGTTTTGTTACGACCTATGGCTTAAACACATAAATGAACTGCTCTCTCTCTCTCTCTCTCGCTCTCTCTCTCTCTCTCTCTGTTTGTGTGTGTGTGTGTGTGTGTGTGTGTGTGTACACAAGATCACCACTATCACAGTGCTTTGAATGTCATCATGTTCAAGTTACCATTTTGTGTCACATTTTTGGAATGCACTATTTGTCCAAAAGGAAATCAGGCTGTGTGTTTGTTTGTTTGTTTGTTTGTTTGTTTGTTTGTTTGTTTGTTTTAAAAAAATAATTATACTTTTACTCTAACAATGCGAAACATGGCATCATTTTTATTTTGCTAGGGATGAAAAGCTAATGAATTTGAGTGTTATATCCTGTCATGGGTCATTGGTTAATTAAAAGTCTGATGTATATATGCAGCTGATACTTCTCACCCTAATGAAGAACATTAATTCTAGAACATGTGTGGCTACAGTCACATTGCTACAAATTACTACAGTCTTTCCTTTATCTGTTTCCAAGAAAGTCTCCCCTGGTTAGTTATAAAGAAAATGAAAAAAAATACGAGGTCTTAGTTCTAAGCAGCATAAATTACATGTATCAATCAGAGGAAGCTTAAATTAAAATACACATTTGGCAAACTGATATGAATATGTTGATCTCATCTGTGAATCAAAATGATTTAATGCCAGGACTGACCCCCCACTGATCAACATGAAGGTCACTGGAAACTGATTGATTCTCATTGAGAAATGTTGTTCTGTCTGTTAAAGGTGCAATTTTATAATGTGTAGCTAACCAGTAATTCTAATGTTTGGCAGACTGATTTATTTTTTCACAAAAGAAAATGGAGTTCATTGCTTTATTTATGTAATGCAAAACAGATAGCTAAATTAAAAAGTGAAAAAAGGAAAAAAAGAAAATGAAAATGGTTTATGGTTCCATGCTGAGGGCTTTCCCATGTGTTCATGATATTTTCTAATCCAGAAAACTACTATTTGATAAATAGAATGTTACACCTTTCAGGTACAGAAAGATGATAAATCAGTCTTCCTTTATCATTCCCCACATGCTTTCTGAAAATGAGAATAACTAGTTAAGTATTGTACATTACGATGCAAACCTTTCCAGATTCAGTTTAATCTTAATTTATTTTGGGATGTCTCTAGCAAGCAGATGGGCAAGACAGGGATCTTACTGATCATTGACATGGATCTTGGGGCTTTGCTATTTATTTATTTATTTATTTATTTATTTATTTATTTATTTATTTTTATAAGATTCCTCTTAATGAAAATGATGTAGGCACCAGGCAAGCTTCCCTAGGGACAACAATTCATAGTGGAGGTGGTGGGGATCACCAAAAAGGTCTTTTCCATTATTTTCCTATAACCAAAGCTTTTCATATCATTTTTTTTTCCTTGTTCTGGAAGCAATGCCATGGCCACCTTTATACACACACACACACACACACACCCATATTACTAATGTTTGGAGCTTTTCTGCAGATGACAGGACATGGCTTTTTATATATTCAATTTATCTATTACATCTCACACCCCCTTCTTCATCTAAGGAGCTTAGGGTAGCTTATAAGGTTCTCTCTTCATTTTACCCTGACAACTCCTCCATGAAGGACACTGGACTGCAAGAGAGCAGCAGAGACAGAGCCCAAGCATACCCAATGAGTTTCATGACTGAGTGGAAACCTGAACCCTGATTCCCTACTTTGAATCTGGTACTCTGACCACTATGCTACACTAGCTACACTTGAAAATGTTCAAGATTCAGAGATAGGCAACACAAGGCCACTGGGCCCTATTTGGCCCACTGAAGATTTTCCCTTAAGCCAGCCACCAGTTCAATAATAACCTCCAGGATGCCTCCTCCACAGTGCTGTGCAAACAATATTAAGTTACTGCAGAAACAGAGCAAAATCTGTAAATCTTGTTGGTACATCTAAACTAGCACAGTGGTGCTGGCCCAAGCCCTAACTTAGAGCTTTAGAAAAAATATATGTATTAAATAGGTTGTGCATGTGCATAGACATACACACTGGCAGGACAGAGAACAGCATAGGTGCCAACTCCTGGGGGTTGGGGTCCCTTTGGCACCCCCAATAAAATATTTGAGGGGGCTATCCCCCATGTTTTGCCATTCAAATGGGGTGTGCACACCATGTCTTGATGGTCTATGCTACAATTCAATCCTAAACTGAAGGCCCACATTGTTAGATCCGCGCTTCTTAAGCCCACCCCATATAGCTGTGTTAACCTCTTTTAAATTTTCTTATAAATTTTTACTCACCCATTGTTGTTGTTTAGTCATGTCCGACTCTTCGTGACCCCATGAACCAGAGCATGCCAGGCACCCCTGTCTTCCACTGCCTCCCGCAGTTTGGTCAAACTCATGCTGGTAGCTTCAAGAACACTGTCCAACCATCTTGTCCTCCATCGTCCCCTTCTCCTTGTGCCCTCCATCTTTCCCAACATCAGGGTCTTTTCCAGGGAGTCTTCTCTTCTCATGAGGTGGCCAAAGTAGTGGAGCCTCAGCTTCACAATCTGTCCTTCCAGTGAGCACTCAGGGCTAATTTCCTTAAGAATGGATAGGTTTGATCTTCTTGCAGTCTATGGGACTCTCAAGAGTCTTCTCCAGCACCATAATTCAAAAGCATCAATTCTTCGGCGATCAGCCTTCTTTATGGTCCAGCTCTCACTTCCATACATCACTACTGGGAAAACCATAGCTTTTCCTATACGGACCTTTGTTGGCAAGGTGATGTCTCTACTTTATCTATGCTTAATTAAGTATTCTATGTATATGTTTAAATCTACGTTTCATTCTTGCTCCTATTTATTTAATAATTATTCGCTTAGATTTATATTGTTATGCTATTTATTTGGATGTTTTGTTTATGCTGGTCTGTGACTGTAATAAAGTACTTGACTGACTGATACCATGTCTTGTGGGGCAGGGCTCATTCCCACCCCCCCAAAAAAATATTCAAATTGGCACCACTGGAGAACAAGATCTCCCCCAAAGATCTCAAAGTTTGAGCAGATCCTTATGGAAGAAAATAGTGATTTAGGTACTCTGACTCCATCTATTTAAAACTTTACAAGTCATCACTATCACTTTCAATCATGTTTGAATCATGATAGTCCATGAAACTATTGTAAAGTAGGGATCACGTGGTCTTTATAACTAACCCAAAACCTAGTCAATATTCTCCACCATCCAAGGTTTCTGAACACTCATTAAAGGCTGCACCACATAGAATACATATTGTGAAATATCTGAAGGATGGAGAGGGACTGCATGGGCAGAGAGAGAAGATGCAAGGTTTTATTATTATTCTATACTGTATTCTATATTATTATTCTATACTATAATGATTGTTGAATGTTACTTTATTTGATGTAGTTTGCTTATTTTAAAGCTATGCTTATTATATTTTTGTATTGCATTAGATTGTTATAAGGTGTACATTCTTTGTTTCTTCAGCTTGTAAACCGCCTTGAGTATTGTAAGATAGAAAGATGGTATACAAATTAAAAGTGATGATGATGATGAACCTTTCCTGGAAAGCTATGTCTGGCAAAATTCTCTCTCCCACACAAGTATTAACAGTACAAGAGCTCTGTCTTATATTACATATGGCCATCTTTCACATGAATTGAACTCTGAAATCTGAGTTCGTCTAGGCATCACAGAACTCCGTGGGTGGATGTTCAAGAATTCACAAGACTGGATTTTATTTTGAACTGGGTCGAGCCATTGTTTCTATTCATGTGTGTGAAGGGGACAATGAATCTGCTCTACCAATTGATACAGACTACCAACTACAAATAGGTTGTTGGTAGATAAATAGGTACCGCTCCAGCGGGAAGGTAAACGGCATTTCCGTGCACTGCTCTGGTTCGCCAGAAGCTGCTTAGTCATGCTGGCCACATGACCCGGAAGCTGTACGCCAGCTCCCTCAGCCAATAAAGCGAGAAGAGTGCCGCAACCCCAGAGTCAGTCATGACTGGACCTAATGGTCAGGGGTCTCTTTACCTTTACCTTACCAGCTACAAACTAGAGCCACTGTCCAGTACCAGCTATAACAAAGTAAGGGCATAGATCAGCGCACTTGAGTGCATTGATTTCCAAAGTGCCTAAGCATAGCTAACTCTGGGCTGGTTTATGGCATAAGCCCCTTTGCCAAAAATTCTCAGGAAAGTTGACAGATGAATTATCTTTCATCCCTCCAAGCCTATTCATTGCTGTGGGCAGTGTAGAATGTACCCTGCTGTGTCCGCTGCAGAGAGTTTGGTCAAAAATATCTGAGCACAGATGGTAGGTAGGAAGGCACACTTTGTCACTTGTGTGTGAAAATGTGTGCTCAGGTTATAAGTTACTTTTTATTTTTTAAAAAATGTGATGTAAATAGTTCATTTAGGCAGTCAGTACAGTAATGAAAAGCCATCTCTTTATTTCTCTTTAGCTAATTACGAAAAGTTTCAAAAAGGAAAGGGTTGATCCTACAAACTGCAGAGGTAGCAAATAGCATACAGTCAGGTGCAAAAGGTATGTTAGCATGTTGTCCAAACTTCTGATTATGGGAAGGTGATTCAAGATACCGTATCAGGAAAGCAGCAAAAATTGATCAAAAGTGGGCTTAACAACAGTTTCTACGGTAGTTCTTTTCTACTCTATAGTACCAGTTCCATATTTCTGTACTAAAATATGCCCTCCTTTTGAGGCAACAGTATTGTGATAGCTTTGCCCTCAGAAAATAACCAAATAAAATCAGGGCCAGCAAGGAATTGAACCCCTCCAAACACACACACACACACACACACACACACACACACACACACACACACACTTTTCTTCTTGCAGACACCACCATACTCCTCCGTGCCACAGTTTCTCCATTCTCCTCTTTTCCCCTGCTGCCCCCTTTCCTTCTCCTCTTCCCCTGTCTAACTTTTCACTTTGCTTCCACATTGGCGGCAGCAGGGCTGGTGGCTTCTCTGCTGCCACCCCTCTACCTCCTCCTGGCCTTGCTCTGAGGAAGTAACATGAGGATCCTTCCTCAGAGGTAAGCATTACGGGTGCAGAGGTCATGAAAGTGCCTGGGGTGTCATAGTTTGCCATGGCAAAGAAAAACTGTTTAAACTTGAGACCAGCAACCAAGGGTGAGGCAGTCAGAGTGTATGTCTCCATGTGTGGTGGGGTGCTGATTCCCTGTTCCCCTGTGGCTGCTGCCTGAGATAATTGCCTCATTCTGCCTCATGATTGGGTTGGCCCTGAATAAAATATAACACCAGTAATTCCCAGGAGACGCTTTGCATATGGGTGCGTGTTTCCTTCTCCTGTAGCTTTTTGCAATGTTTTTATGCTTCTCTGTGCAACCCTCACTATTTTAATTATCAGTGTGCTTTTTAGAAAAGAAAAAAAAACCCATGTCTAATTAGAAGAGTTTAAATCCCTCATTATAGCGTATTCTCATGCAGAACTTGAAATGGGAATGATTATGAACTGTTCTAATAAACACCAGATTTCCACTCTTAAAAGACTGGAATTATTGTTTATATCAGTATGCATATTAGTTTATCTCAAGATGTGTTAGATTACATTCATTAACTTCACATCTGCAACAGCAGACATTAACCATTTCTGTGAGCCTAAATCTTCTGAATTTTTAAAATGCTTGTTGTGGTTTACTGATTATTTGCTTCAGCTATAATCAGTCTCTGAACTTGGGTCGTGAGCCAAACAAAGTTATGTGATTTTGCTTCCCGTTGATGTCAGTTAAAGATTTGAGATTAGGGATAATTTCAGTACCTATTTCAACTGTCCCGATTTGAGTGGGACATCCCCAAATTACAAAATCCATCACGGCTTCTGATTGGATCCCAGAATGTCCCTTTTTGGGGGTCTCGTTCCAGAGTGCCAGACCTAAAGGCGCTTGTTTTTTGCTCTCACACTCTGGCATGAGTCAGCCAGCTCGTGCCTAACCACAGACCAAAATACGAGCGAGAGGAGAGGGCGAGACAAAAAAAACATGTATTCTGATTTTGATAGAATCATAGAATCATAGAATCATAGAATCATAGAGTTGGAAGAGACCACAAGGGCCATCGAGTCCAACCCCCTGCCAAGCAGGAAACACCATCAGAGCACTCCTGACATATGGTTGTCAAGCCTCTGCTTAAAGACCTCCAAAGTAGGAGACTCCACCACACTCCTTGGCAGCAAATTCCACTGTCGAACAGCTCTTACTGTCAGGAAGTTCTTCCTAATGTTTAGGTGGAATCTTCTTTCTTGTAGTTTGGATCCATTGCTCCGTGTCCGCTTCTCTGGAGCAGCAGAAAACAACCTTTCTCCCTCCTCTATGTGACATCCTTTTATATATTTGAACATGGCTATCATATCACCCCTTAACCTCCTCTTCTCCAGGCTAAACATGCCCAGCTCCCTTAACCGTTCCTCATAAGGCATCGTTTCCAGGCCTTTGACCATTTTGGTTGCCCTCTTCTGGACACGTTCCAGTTTGTCAGTGTCCTTCTTGAATTGTGGTGCCCAGAACTGGACACAGTACTCCAGGTGAGGTCTGACCAGAGCAGAATACAGTGGCACTATTACTTCCCTTGATCTAGATGCTATACTCCTATTGATGAGGCCCAGAATTGCATTGGCTTTTTTAGCTGCCGCGTCACACTGTTGGCTCATGTCAAGTTTGTGGTCAACCAAGACTCCTAGATCCTTTTCACATGTACTGCTCTCAAGCCAGGTGTCACCCATCTTGTATTTGTTCCTCTCATTTTTTTTGCCCAAGTGCAATACTTTACATTTCTCCCTGTTAAAATTCATCTTGTTTGTTTTGGCCCAGTTTTCTAATCTGTCAAGGTCGTTTTGAAGTGTGTTCCTGTCCTCTGGGGTGTTAGCCACCCCTCCCAGTTTAGTGTCATCTGCAAATTTGATCAGGATGCCCTTGAGTCCATCATCCAAGTCGTTGATAAAGATGTTGAATAAGACCGGGCCCAAGACAGAACCCTGTGGCACCCCACTAGTCACTCTTCTCCAGGATGAAGAGGAACCATTGATGAGCACCCTTTGGGTTCGGTCAGTCAGCCAGTTACAAATCCACTGAGTGGTAGCATAGTCAAGACCGCATTTTACCAGCTTCTTTACAAGAATATCATGGGGCACCTTGTCAAATGCCTTACTGAAATCAAGGTAGGCTATATCCACTGAGTTCCCTTCATCTACCAGGCTTGTAATTCTGTCAAAAAATGAGATCAGGTTAGTCTGACATGACTTATTTTTCAGAAATCCATGCTGACTATTGGTGATCACAGCATTCCTTTCTAGGTGCTCACAGACTGTTTTCTTAATGATCTGCTCCAGAATCTTCCCTGGTATTGATGTCAGACTGACTGGGCGGTAATTATTTGGGTCCTCTCTTTTCCCCTTTTTGAAAATAGGGACAACATTTGCCCTCCTCCAGTCTGCCGGGACTTCGCCTGTTCTCCAGGAATTCTCAAAGATGACTGCCAGTGGTTCTGAGATCACATCTGCCAGTTCTTTTAATACTCTTGGATGCAGTTCATCTGGCCCTGGAGACTTGAATACATCTAAACTAGCCAAGTATTCTTGTACTATCTCCTTAGTTATTCTGGGCTGTGTTTCCTTTGCTGAATCATTTGCTCCCAAATTCTTCAGGTCGGGCATTGTTTTCTTTATCGGAGAAGACTGAGGCAAAGAAGGATCAGGTCGGCTGTTGGAGGGTATTCTACCTGGATAGCTAAGACAGTGGTGAACCTCAGGCCCAGGAGGATAATGCAGTTCTTCCCAGGTCACACTTTCTCTCCCTAGTCTGCACCATTCACTAGCCCTGCTTTACCCCCGCAAATGTTTTTGCCTGGCTGGACTGTGACTTCAAATACTGCCTCTTGCTTGTCTGAAAGAAGGATACAGAGGGTGTGTGCAGAATGTGTGCAGAAACTGCCTTACTGTGTATAGGTGAATTTTACACCAATTGTGCCACCCACTTTTGACTCTAGCCCTGCCCACCACTGGTCCCTAGAATACCAGAATAGAATGGCAATGTGCCATAATAGAATGTGCATTGTACAGTGGTGCTCCGCAAGACGAATGCCTCGCAAGACGGAAAACTCGCTAGACGAAAGAGTTTTCCGTTTTGGAGGTGCTTCGCAAAACGAATCTCCTATGGGCTTGCTTCGCAAGATGAAAATGTCTTGCGAGTTCCTGCTGGTTTTTTTTTCCTCCTCCCCCCTTTTTCTAAGCCGCTAAGCTGCTTATCAGCTGATCCGATAAGCCGATAAGCCGATAAAAGCCGCTAATAGCGCTAATAGCGCTAATCCGCTAATCCGTCAATGGGCTTGCTTCGCAAGACGAAAAAACCGCTAGACGAAGAGAATCACAGAACGGATTCTTTTTGTCTTGCGAGGCACCACTGTATTTTTATTGTTGCACTGAAGCCTTGCAATGTGCATACATCAATGATGGGAATACAACCTTGAACAGATATCTACCTCCAACACATGCAGGGAATAGCAAGACCACACATGCTAGCACTGCCCCCAGCATCCCCACTGGTTAGAGACTCAGTGAAGTGGGAAGGGTTGGAGTGGGAATCTCTACACATTCAGTTCAACACACATGGAGCACGTCCTCTGACTGGGGATCCTATACGATCTGAGTTCCCTTTTGTGTGGAGGAGTCTAGGCACATTCACTCAAACATACAAGCATCCCTGCCTGCTCAGACTTTCCCAGGCAACACAGAACTCCAAAGCAGCAAGGGGACAAGTTGAGTCCCCAAGGCCTGCCCACTCACCACTCCAGTGTCCTCATTGGCCCTGAGTTCCCACAGGTGAGCCAGGATCTGCAGTATCAGATTTGTTCTACAATATCAGATTTGCTAATTAATTCATAATTGATCTCCCAATGGCTTTTTTGATTTGTACTGGAATGCAGCCGTGCGGTACTGCCAATTCCTTCAGAGCAGTGGTGGAGAAAATGTGTGCCAGAACTGTATTTCCCCCCCCCCCTTCTGCAGGGCAAGAATCAACTTAGGGGTTTGTGTACCATTTTTATCATGAAAGTTGTGCAGGCGAGGGGCAGTTAAACACTGCCGTTTCAAACCAATTGGCAGTCCACCACCTCTGCATTTCAATAATAATAATAATAATAATAATAATAATAATAATAATAATTTATACCCTGCCCATCTGGCTGGGTTTCTCCAGCCACTCTGGGTGGCTCCCAACAGAATATTAAAAACCTGATAAAACATCAGACATTAAAAACTTCCCTAAGCAGGGCTGCCTTCAGATGTCTTCTGAAAGTCAGATAATTGTTTATTTCCTTGACATCTGATGGGAGGGCATTCCACAGGGCAGACACCACTACTGAGCTGGCCCTCTGCCTGGTTCCCTGCAACTTTGCTCCTCACAGTGAGGGAAACTCCAGCCAGAAGGCCCTCGGAGCTGGACCTCAGTGTCCAGGCTGAACTATGGGTGTGGAGACGCTTCTTCATTGTTTATTAAATTTATTTATTAAATTTGTTTACCACCCGTGCTCCAAGGTTCCCAAGGGAGTTCACAACAGAAAAATACAAAATGAGAATGCAAAATAAATAATAAAACAAAAACAAACCAACAGCAACCCCCCCCAACACATTGTAAAAGCCTCACAATGTTACTCTGCCAAATATCTGGTTGATGAGAAACATTTCCAATCAGTAAGTGCCCTGTAACTTCCTGCTAAAATCCTGCAAATTTTTTTTATACCAGAAAAGTTCCTGCTTATTATTGACCCACTTCTCTTTCACTTTAGCACAAGTGTGCTGCTCCAGATGAGAATAATGCAGTAACATTGGAGAAGTATGGCAGAACAATTAATAAAGCAGAATGATGTGTGAATGGTCTAGTAGAAACCCGCCACTAATGCACTATTATTGTGTTGTGGAATATACCTACAAAGAACCCCAGGCTATATTGAACTAAATAGTTGCTCTAGTGCAAAGTTTAGCACTAGTGCAATGGGATTTCCCTCTGCATATCTTGCACCATCCCCAAATCTGCTCCAGAGGGGGGCGAGAACTCCCAGAACAGATAAAGGCAGTACATGGAGGAGTAGAGGGGAAGATTGTTCCATTGTACGAGAAGAAATCCTTGCGCTGGCGAACATTTTTAGCACTAAGTTGTACACAAGCCCCCAACCTGGAGAGGCCCTTGCACAGAGTGGAGGGCCAGGTGTGCCTTTCTGAACACAGAAAGCTGCCTTATACCAAATCAAAGCATTTGTCCATCTAGCTCAGCAGTGTCTACACTGACTAGAAGTGGCTTCCCATGGTTTTGAAGAGTGAGTTTCTCCCAGGCCTACCTGGAGATGCTGAGGGTTGAACCTTGGACCTTCTGCATGCAAAGCAGATGCTCTACCAATGAGCTATGGCCCCAATGAACTATGGCTTCTGCCATTTCTACACATCAGTCACCCTTCTAGCTAACCAAAATATCACCCAGGATTGTATGCATGCACATCATGAAACAGGTTTAGACAATGCTGATCCTTTTTCTGTGCCAGGTCCAGGTCCTCTAACAAGTGGCCAATGTTTTTAGAACTGACATTGATCTTTGCATACAACAACGGACATGTAGCCAATGTTACTGTTACATTCAACAGCAGAAACAGCAAAAGCAGCAGCAACAACAACAACAATCCCACCCTCTGTATCAGGGCCAATATATGCAGAAGCAGATAAAATTATTTCTCACTATACAGGCTAATCTTTCACCATCAGTTTTGTTAGAACTATTTTGGAGAGGGGGCAAATCGTTTACGGTAAGAGGATTTTCCTCCATAAGAGTGATCACTTTCAGGACCAGAAACAAAGCGGAAAATTGTACAGAAAATCCCGTTTTTTGTGGGGTTTGTGTTGTTATTTTTTTTGCCCAGCGGCATTATTCATTTCCCTGACACATTATGTTTTTAATTAAAATTGCACATGAATTAATTAAAATGTTCATTCAGCCACTTTCCCCCCTCTCATGGATGCTTTGTTACCCTCCCAGTATTTGGGTAAAACGCAATGTCTCAACAAACAGCTGCCTTTATCAGCCTAGACTTCAGCAGGCAGCCTGTCATGTTCTCTACACCTCTGTCTTTCAGATGTTCTGTTTTCTTTTATATATATATATAGAAATGCATCCCTCAATGTAGTTTTTATTCTCCTGCCACCAGCACCCTCCTCTGGTTATTCATGCTAAGGTTTATTAAGTAGACATTGTCAGGAATAGACAGCACGGTCTCACAAGAGAAGGTACAGAGATGGCATTCCTCGCTCTCTCACACACACACACAATTTCTGAAAGTATTGCAAAGCCCTTTTTTTACCCTGCACACCAAACTGTACATGTTAAAACCTGCTTGGAACAACATGCATTCTACTAAACTAAAGGAAGCATCATGATTAGGATGGTGCACTTTGCAGGGAAAGGAATTGCCTATTTGTGATATCTGGTCTTGGGGTCACTTTCCTATTACAAAACTGGAAGTGTTTCCTTACGGTCACCACTATCACCATTGAGCTGTTAATGTAGCCTGTTGACTAAGAGTGCCCTGAGCTCAGTCCCTGCTGAAATTCTCACCCCATCCACTTACACACGTGTTTTTAAGTGAGCAGCGCTCTAATCAGATTCAGCCTCTTGTCTGCAATGTGGGAATAACAATACTAGCTTATGTTACATTGTTATTATAAGGATGGCTGAGATGAAGATAGGATGCTGCCTTATGCCTAGCAATCAGGGAGAGATTCAATTGTCTGCATTTAAAGATGAACATACCAATTTTTCACTTTCTGAAACAAAACCTGAACCAAAACTACAGTGTTTCTTCAAAATTTGCATTTGTCCAAATTTTCCAATGCAGTTCTTTGGCACTGACTTCTTTGTGGCTGGGCAATGGTTCAGTGGTAGAGCACTTAAATTGCATGCAAAAGGTTCTGGCTTCAAACTCTGGAATTTCCAGGTAGGGCTATGTTTATTGACCAGGAGTGGGAAGCCTGAGGGCTGCATTTCCTTCTGGGCAATATTCCAAGGGCCACATGTCAGTGATGTGTGAGGCCGGAGACAAAAGTGGATAGAGCAATAAATGTAAAATTTATTGTAGTAGGCTAGTTTTTACACATCCACACTCCTCCACCCAGCCAGTGTTCAAGGACACATCCAGGCAGGCAAGAACACCTGAGATGTGATGCAGAACCAATGAGGTTGTGGCCTGGGAAGAGGAGCCATCATTTGGAGAGAGTTCCAAATAAACAGGAAGGCTGCGTTCAGCCCTCAGACCTGAGGTTCCCACTCCTGGTATGGACAATACTTAGCAGTGGCATAGCATGGGTTGCCAGTGCCTGGGACTATGCAGAAGCAGGCTGGGAGAGAGGGAAACAGACAGAGTATGCGTGCACATTCAACTGCCTGATGGCATCCACACCACCCAGGAGATCGCAGCCACAGAGATAAGAAGCATGCTGGATTACCAGATAGGCACAGTAGGCACCGACCTATGGGCCCCACACCTTTTAGGAGCCCTGTGACAATGAATCAAAATAATATTGATTTGATATTGAAAAAAAATTACAAAAATGCAGGGGGGTTTTCTAAAAAAATGTTTAGGAGTACTCTCATTTTGACTCAAGAAAATCACCATTTTATAGATCAAATCGGGAAAAGTAAATACAGTAAATGGACAAAAGTACAAAGATTCACAAAATGTTTCGGGGTATGTGTACTCCTGCGTTCCCCCAGAAAAAAAGTACTGCAAAAACGTATTAGGAGATAAATTTGCCAGGGCTCTGCTGAGATTTCAGCTGCCTAGGGGCCTCCGCATGGTTTCATCCGGCACTGATAAAAAGAGAAGAGTCGTTCTATTGTCTGGATTGCATGTAGAAGCCATTTTCAATGGAGCCCAGAAACAGATGTTGAAATTTTGTGCCCCCTAACAATTTTGTGCCCAGGGCAATCGCTCCTGTGCCCTGCAACTAAGCAAAGAGTGCTGTGGAGCCATAAAGGCTAACAAATTTCTTTTGGTGAAAGTTTTCAAGGGCTTGTCAAGACTCCAACGTACTTTTTGTGATAGCACAGATGTTACATTTGAATACTTAACCCTTAAAAATACCTGATGCAGTGAGGCAAAGAGGCAGAGGCAAGGGAAAACATTTAAAAGTTTTCAGTAAATGTTGAGTTTCTCTTTGTCACACTGTGTGAGCAAAGGGCAGACTATCATAGAGCTTCTAGCTTTCTGGCTTCTCTCAGGTTTTTTGTTTTTGTTTTTTGCAACCTTAATGTTTCCGCAAATGAGATCGTTATCAATTTCTGCAATCTTCCTGTGTTTTACTGTAGCTCGAGGGGGTGGGGAGTGTTGTGAGGTCTGAACAAGGCAAGTAAACATTTAATTGAGATTCTTAACCTGAAATATGTAGCTGTCTTTTCTGTCAGCAGTTTAAGATAGCGGTGTTTAATTTCACACAGACAGGTTCAGTTCCTCTTATTTTCACACTAAAATTATGCTTGGTAGGAGGCACTTCAAGAATTGTTGCAAATTATGTTTAAACAATTATAGATTACATATTGCAGGGATGGGGAATTTGTGGTCCTGCTGATGTTGTTGGACAGCTCCCACCATCCCCTATCATTGGCCATGCTGACTAGGGTTTGATGGGAATTGGAGTCCAACAGCATCTTGGAGGGCCACAGATTCCCCATTCGTTGGGTTTAGCTCGTGTTAAATTTCTAAAACAAAACACAACACCTAACCTGGATATTCTTCTGCCTAATTCCAGATAGGCAGAGGCTGTCAGCCAACTACTTTGCTCAAACACACATGAAGCCCTAATACTATTTTTAAAGCCCTAATACTATTTCTGAGGGCCAAAAGTTTCAAATCATGTACTCAGAGTCAGATGTACCGGTAAGTTAATAAGCATATATTGGGCTGTCTTACGCTCAGAACAATTTGTTAATACATCCAATTATTAATATGACCCAGTTCCATTCATTGCTTCCATGTGTACAGTAAATGTTTATAAATGGAGGAGCAGGGGACCACACCCATTGGCTCCCCCCCCCGACCTCCATCCATTAGCAGGAAGGTTTGAAAGAGGCCCCTCTGCATTTACAAATTAATACACAGAGGTCCTTCATCCACCTTGGAACCCCAATGGCACAGGGTTCCAAATCATGTGGAGATGGTCCATATGTATATTTGTACCTGCCTAGGCCTCTTTCATGGGACACTGGTGATGCTGTGGGTTAAACCACAGAGCCTAGGGCTTGATGATCAGAAGGTTGGTGGTTCGAATCCCTGCAACGGGGTGAACTCCCATTGCTCGGTCCCTGCTCCTGCCAACCTAGCAGTTCGAAAGAACGTCAAAGTGCAAGTAGATAAATAGGTACCACTCCGGCGAGAAGGTAAACAGTGTTTCCGTGTGCTGCCCTGGTTTGCCAGAAGAGGCTTAGTCTGGCCACATGACCCAGAAGCTGTACATCGGCTCCCTCGGCCAATAAAGTGAGATGAGCACTGCAACCCCAGAGTCAGTCACGACTGGACCTAATGGTCAGGGGTCCCTTTACCTTTACCTTTAGGCCTCTTTCATACATTTTAGTTAATGTGTGGAGATCTGGATCAGGGCCAGTGGACACAGCCACTTCCTGCCTTCATTTATTGAACATGTGGAAATGGTTAAAAGGGGCTACAGTCTGAAGGAAAATGCTGTTCACATTGAAGTCAAGGGCAGATTTGCCTTTGACTTTGGGTGCACTAATTCTCTGAAAATCTTGACAACCTGCAGAGTTCAATTTTGTTCCCAAACCAAATTGTTTTAAGTCCACTTTCTTTGCAGTCAAACAGTCTCAGAATATACTTTGGAAGTATAGGCAGCACAGACAGCTTGTATGGGGACATCTATGAGACATTTGGTCCTCCTCCACAGTCTCTCAGCCTCCCCACTAACTCGGCTAAGGCAATTTAGTTTAACTGAAGTCAGTTCTGCTGAAATCCAAACACTTTGTCTCAAATTGGTTGTGGATTAGGCTGATATATTGTGAATACAGTATAGAGAAGAAATATTTCAATGGTGCCAATTCACAAACAATATAAATAGCTTCTCACATTGTCTGGAAATGCGATGTCATTTCAGCCCCTAAGTTATTACAATTTCCATAACAGAAAAGTAAAATGAAAATATATCCATGAATAATTTGCAACCTTAAAGTAACATTACCTTCTACAGCAGATTATCTTTTTAAAAAAGCCTTAATTGTTAACACTTGCAACAGTAATTTTATCCAGTACTAGGCAGTCATCCAGGATATTTAAGTGTAACACATTTTTAGTAGAGCTGCGGGGGGGGGGGGATGTTAGCTAGAGTTGGGAAGGACTATTGCTCAGTGGTAGAGCATCTGCTTTGCATGCAGAAGGTCCTGGTTTCAATCCCTAGCATCACCAGATAAGGCTGGGAATATCACCCATCTGAAATGTATGCAGAGGAGGGTGATCAAGATGGTTACCAAGGGTCTGGAAACCAAGCCCTATGAGGAATGGCCGAAGGAACTGGGAATGTTTAGCCCGGAAAAGAGGAGACTGAGAGGAGATACGATAGTCATTTCAAATATCTAAAGGGCTGTCACATGGAAGAGGAAGCTGGTTTTACTCCTGTTCTGGAGGGTACCACCTGAACCAATGGCTTCAAATTACAAGAAAGGAGATTCCGACTAAACATCAGGAATAACCTTTTGACAGTAAGAGCTGTTGAACAGTGGAACTGACTCCCTCAGAAGGTGGTGGACTCATTTGGAGATTTTTAAGCAGAGGTTGGATGCCCATCTGTCATAGATGCTTTTGTTGAGATTCCTGCATTGCAGGGGGTACAATTCTATGATTCTATGAAACCCTGGAGAACTGCCAGTCCATGTAGACAATACTGAGCTACATGAACCAATAACATAGCTTTCTATTTTCCTGAAGTGCAAGCCACTTAGACCTGAACTGAACTGGCAAAGGTATCAAGCTAAATGCTCTAATTAGGGGACTGGGGACTTTCTGAACTGTTTTTAGGCTGGTCAACTTTTTTAAATCCCTCAATTCTATAGTGCTTGCAGGTGGGCCAGGGCGGTCTTTCAACTCAGTGACCAGGGCACTGCTATGGAACAATTCAGTGTCCTGTTTCTTGTCATCCACATCGCTCCCATCCTTCCAATTCAGTTACAGAGAGCAGAGTAATCACTCTCCAGTTGGTTTTTGTCCATCTTCTCATGTCAATTGATCCACTCTTTTGATCCCATTGATATGGCAGTTGTCACACCTGCTGTCTCCAGCAAGGAAGAAACAAATTAAAGACCTCACATAAGTAGAACACATTAGCATTTTCCTAGGGCAACTGAACCTCCAAACTGGCAGTTTTGCTTCTCAACCCTATTGCACTGGGATGAACACAGAGGGGCATGTTGAACTAATAGGGCTATGGCCTTCCACAGCCAATCAGAATGAAGTTTCTTTCCTAGGCAGCACATTCTCAGAGCAAAGCAGGCCGCCATCTTGCTGCAGTTAGAGCTGTCTGTTCTTCCTTATTTTTCACTGATTTACCAAAGAGCATGTGAGAGAGTTTGTGTGTGACTTGTGCATATGTTTGCAGTAACACCCACTCCCCTCCATTTTATTTACAGTGGTACCTCTGGTTACGTACTTAATTCGTTCCGGAGGTCTGTGCTTAACCTGAAAGTGTTCTTAACCTGAAGCACCACTATGTGGGGCTACCTTTGAAGGTGACCCGGAAACTACAACTAATCCAGAATGTAACAGCTAGACTGGTGACTGGGAGAGGCCGCCGAGACCACATAACACCGGTCTTGAAAGACCTACATTGGCTCCCAGTACATTTCTGAGCACAATTCAAAGTGTTGGTGCTGACCTTTAAAGCTCTAAATGGCCTTGGTCCAGTATACCTGAAGGAGCGTCTCCACCCCCATCGTTCTGCCCAGACACACAGGTCCAGTGCTGAAGGCCTTCTGGTGGTCTCCTCACTGTGAGAAGCCAAGTTACAGAGAACCAGGCAGAGGGCCTTCTCAGTAGTGGCATCCGCCCTGTGGAACACCCTCCCACCAGATGTCAAAGAGAAAAACAATGACCAGACTTTTAGAAGACATCTGAAGGCAGCCCTGTTTAGGGAAGCTTTTAATGTTTAATAGGTTATTGTATTTTAATATTTTGTTGGAAGCCGCCCAGAGTTGCTGGGGAAACCCAGCCAGATGGGTGGGGTATAAATAAATTGTTGTTGTTGTTGTTGTTGTTGTTGTTGTTGTTGTTGTTGTTGTTGTTATTATTATTATTTGAATGGTCCACCACTGCCCTAGACCTCCTTTTCCAATGCTGTGCTGTGCACCAAGCCACCACTGTTATATTTGTTCTCCATTTCTCATCGCACTGATATGGGAATTGCAAAGGTAGTCACATGGTACTATTGCTGCCACTCTCTTCCACTTCCTCTGGCCAACCACCCAAGCCCAAGCCCAGCAGAAATAAATAGTAGGAAGGGGTGCTCACTGCCCATTGACAGGTGGGTCCCAGCTATATAGGAAGACTCAGCAGACAGTTCCATTCCAAGGCCCCTTTGAACTTAAGAGCCAGCCATGGCTGAACTTAGGTTCTGAAGAAGGAAATGTTGAATTTGGGATAGTCCAATTTGCAGTGCTAATCTTTAGAGGATGGTTCCCCTTTTTGAAATGTCAATGAAGTCCCACCAGTGATACCCCAGCATAGCTTTTCTACTCACACACATGCAAAAACCCCAGTTGTGTCTCCATCTCTTTGGGTTTATTATAATTTTTAAGAGATGCATGAACATGGCATGGTATAAATGTTTTACAGCAAACTCGGATGGTTTAAGTGAAAACAGCTTTGCTCCTATTTAAAGGCACTTGCTCTTTTCCATAGGTCTGTGCATTCACTGTCGGTTTCCATGGTTAAATGTAGCAGATTTACATATTGGCTTGCCAATTGTCTCCCTACAACCGCACTAAGTCAATGACATCATTTATTAGAGAGATAAATGAGAGCAATTAAGCATCATGACTGTAGCTGCTGAAACTTTCTGGAATGAAAGTGTTATTAAAATGACAAAGTGCCCAGCAGAATTTAGCGAAGACATGTTATTTAATCTTTCAACTCTAGCTGGTCGAGTGACCTCTGCTGGCTCTCTTCAAAGGTATGTTGTTTTCACACATAGGTACACAGAACCCCAAGTATGAAATGGCAGTCAGAACTGATGGATGAAGTAGCTTATTTTTAAGAGCTGTATTATTTAGAAGAGTTAGGCAGGACAGGTGATAAACATTATCTTTCCATTCATATTTTTTAAATGTACTCACTTTATAACCAGTTCAAATACTGATAAATGACATCTTCTAGAAGAATTGGCATGCTGTGCGCTAGAGGAGTTGCCCCGCCCCCGGTGTATCAAGTGTTTAAAAGTCAGCCTGTCATCCAAACTTCATCCTGACTTGAAGTTGTATAAATACTTACTGTATTTTTCGCTCTATAAGACACACATTTTCCCCTCCAAAAATTAAGGGGAAATGTGTGTGCGTCTTATGGAGCGAATGCAGGCTTCTTGGCTTCAGCGATAGCAATGCAAAGCCTCCGAAGTGCAGTGGGACCACTCCTGCCGTGCTCCGGAGGCTTCGCGTTGCTTTCGCTGAAGCCTGGAGAGCGAGAGGGATCAGTGCAGACCAACCCCTCTCACTCTCCAGGCTTCAAGAATAGCCGCCTGAAGCCTTTGGAGCGCAGCTCCCGCTGCGCTCGGGAGGCTTTGGGTTCCTTTTGCTGAAGGATAGGTGCCCCTTCAGCTAAGGTGCAGCGCCCCTTCAGCTAAGCGGGAGGAGAAATGGAAGGGGCTCCGTTTCTCGGGCCGCTTTGCTGAAGGGGCGCTGCGCAGAGAGGGGGAGAATTCTTTTTTTCTTGTTCTCCCCCTCTAAAACAAGGTGCGTCCTATGGTCAGGTGCATCCTATACAGCAAAAAATATGGTACTTGTTTGCTTTTTAAATTGTGCTGCTTTCATTCCTCATAATTACCAGAGCTTGTCACAGCAGACTGAAGTAAAACTTTGAATTCAGAGAGAAATAAATATGTTGCTCAAACCCAAATCCATGTAAAGCATTAGTATGACTCTTAAGGGTGCAGGCCTGTGGTCTGGTGAGGGGGGCATATCTCAGGGGCTTTAAGGCAGATTGGATGTCTCAGAGTCCCTAAGATGATACTGGAGAAGGAGATCTGTTGCCGCCTCTTTCTTCACTGTTTCTTCCTGGTGCAGCAGACGTCAGAGGTTCATCGTCCGAAATCTCAGAAAGGTGCGGTGGATCACTTGAAAGCATGCTGTAAGTGGCCAGGTTGTTCTGCAAGATCCAATTCACATTCCATGTGACTAACAAGAAGGGAGAGGGAGCATAATTAATACTCTTACAGAATGTGGTAGAATGAGTAGTTGAGTGTTCAAGAGGTAATTGTAATTGCTTAGTTAGTTAGAGCAGCTTTTCACATTACACATCCTAACATACTGTAACTATTAATGAATGAAAGATGAATACTTCCATTAATTTTCATTCAGTAGTTTATAAAGTGGCCTACAAGAAGTCACTTCCAAGGAAACACATTTAAGAATGTTAAGTAACAATCCTATAAAATCACATTCACGTGTCGAGACAGTCTTGTCACCTGTCTTAAATCTTCAGGATAGAGCAAATGAAAAATGCATGTTACAGATACACTGTGTTTTCTTCTTTTTTACATTTTAGAACCAAAAGCCCTTTTGCTTTCTAATGAAAATAAAGAGGTGAGCATGTATATGTCGCATATCACCTTCATATCACCTTTGTGCATTCTGATATAATATGGCAGAATGACTGCTACTATTTAATTAAACAGAAATCTGGATTAACTCCAGCTGCAGGCCTTGTAATCTGTCATAGTGTGTTTGGGAAAAAGGAGGTACTCTTCTCCCCCTCCTCTACCACCCTTATTTCATCTCAAGATGGAAATCTGTTCTCCCTCAAATTGATCCACATGCTACAATATGGCTTCTCTTTCCTTCTGTTTAAGACACCTTTCAAGTGTCTTACCTCAGTCTCTTTTGAGAATAAATGAAAATCCAGGCACAACTTCATTTGACTGTTTATGATAAATCCTTGTTAATGAACAAACATCCTGCTCGCTGACAGCAAGAAGCGGGGGGGGGGGGGCGGATCTGTGATTTAATCAACTGTGGAATCCTAGCATTGCAATTTTGAGTGATGGAAGCAGTGCTTTTTTCTGGGGGGCACAGGGGTACACGTACCCCTAAACATTTTGTGAATCTAAGTTTGGCCTCATTGAGGGGCAGTATTTCAATATGAATAGGAAAATGAGAGTATCCCCTAAACATTTTTTTTAGGGGGGGGAAGCACTACATGGAAGTATGACACATTGTGTTCAATGAGTCTTATTTCTAGGTAAAAGAGCAAATAATAGCTCTATAAGAATTCATTCTTATGCATCCTTATTTGGAATTTCATCCATCTGAATTGAATGGGATTTACCTTCAAGAAAGTGCAATCCTAACCTCATGTACCACCAACTAGAAATGTATGGGACCTGTAGAAATGTCAACTGGTCCATCCCTCAGCCTGGAGCTGGAATAGCAAAACATGATGCAAAACACTTCCTGCTCTGGCCAGAACAGGCCAACAGGCTTTAGGTGCATCAGTCAATCCACCCAACTGCAACCAGGCAGAGCTTAGAATTGCTTTGCAGTGAACTCTGTAGCATTTCCCAGTGCTTGGAATGAACTTGTTCAGTTGAACAAACTGAATTGAACTAGTTCAAACACCTCTGAACTATGCCTGCAAGTAGTTCCCATAATTGCTTGGTAACCTAAAGGTAAATTAAGTTCGTTTTGGGTAGAACTTTGAAAGATTTCTAGTTCATTTTCATACCCATCCTAGCAGGAGGATTGGAGAGCTGGTCTCTTAGCTTTCTGTAAAATAAAATAAAAAGTAAATAAGTAAATTGGACTTCTGCAGAGAAAGTTAGAAAGCAAACTGTGGAGGCAAACTGCGGAGGCAATGTTCTAAGGCTTATTGCACAGGCTGGAGGTGCTACAGTTGCTAAGGATGATTAGTCACTTAATCACTGTTGCTAAGCAATCAAAAGGGAGGAATGTGAGGCATTTCCTGTATCTTCCTTGCTGAATAGGATTTGCCCTCTTCCAATAGCAGCAGGTTGCAGAATACAGGTACAGGAACAAAGCAAGTGATGCATTGTGCATTTAATAGCAGTGTGGCTGACAAACATTAAACAAGGGAAGCCGTTTCTAGAGTGTAAATGCAATTATGGGGAAAGCTTCACCTATTGATATTCTGTCAGACATCCTATTACTTGTGTGTAACCCCCATTTACTTCATTCTATATGCTGGGAGAAATGTCCCAGGATGAACTTGAACTGAATTAATTCATTTTGTAAAAGGATTAGCTAGAACTGGAACAAATTCATTTTTGATAGGTTGAATTAGAATTAGAATTTGCTAGAATTTTTAAAAAATAAGCATTTTTACTTTTAACTAAGATAACAGCCCTGGAGGACCAGTGAACTGGCAGTTCTAGGAGGAGATACCCAAGTGTTTCCTCAGCAAAAAGCAGTCCCTGATCCCAAAGATAGAACTACAGAGAAATCAAAACATAAAGACTCTGCTGCTGCCATAGAACTGGACTCCAGTTTCCATAGATGCCCCTTTTCTATATTAAGACAAAAGCAAATAAGCAACAAGACTACTCAGAAATCAATTTTCCTGAAAGGTGTGATAGGGGAAATAAGACTTAATGTGGCATTCCCTTTTCACCTACTTTTTGAGGGTCTCTTTCAGCAGAAATATTCACATAGGCAACTGAGAGCCTTAGCTTTGTATTTTTGCTCTGCATGAAATACATTGCAACTGCTATTTTATTGAAAGTCCATCTACTGCATACAGTATACAGACAATATAATTAAAAATGCTTGGATTTTGCATGATTTGAGATTTGCTTTCCAACTCTTACCTGCCAAAACAAATGAAAAATAAAAAGCACTCTGTTCTCAGTGGGTCAGAGCCAAAGTTGAAGGGATTTATAGTTCTCTCATTGAATCACAAGCTCATTTGCTTCTTTACTGTAGGCCAGCAAGAACAAAAGAAGTGCAAAGCAACATGCCATCGTTTTTACAAGTGGGACCTACAACAAAATGTTGTAATGTGGCATTCAGGATTCCTGTCAGTCAGGTATGCCCTTTTTCATGATACCCCATTCCATTCCATTCATCCCTCCATCTTAGTTTTCCATACAGCTACACCCAAACGGTTAGCATTCTAACTCAGTCCTTGTAGAGCTGTTTTTGCATATTCAGTTGGTGAGCTGCATGCGCAAATACACCATCACAAATAGAACTTTAATCTCAGCTTGGTCATGTTACTTGTTTATTACATTTTACCCTTTCCTTTCTGTAATGAGCTCAGAGTTCCGGATGGAAATCCATTCATTTTTGTTTGTTTCCAATGGAGCACTGCTAGGATAGCCTTTGCAGGGTACAGTATAAATGTTTCAGAAAGCTTATAGGAAAAGAGAAGGCAATTAGGCTGTGTCTATGCACCTTTCAACATTGGTTTGATTTTTTGAAAAATGTGGTTGGCCTCATCTTTTGGATGGTTAGTAGAAAGATGGAAAAGTTTATGCCAACGGGATGTAAAATCCAGAAGTTATAAGTAACAGAAGAGCCACTGAATCTCCCATAGAAATCAATAGGGGATCTTATAGGATGTGTATTTTTAAATTATCTATAAAATAGAGATCCTTTGTTCTATCTGTCTGTAAATTAGCAGGTCTTATTCCTTGAAGAATTAGTAGAACATGTGACAGTTGCACACAATTTGAACGGAAAACACCAAAATTACAGGCATCAGAACAATGGCTGGGTTTCCAATTGAAAGCAACGTAAAACAAAAACAAATAACTAAAACTGAAACAATTATGAAAATGTGAAACAAAAATTTACAAATAATGGAACAAACAAAGCCTTTAATAACTGATCAAAACAATTTTAATGCACACACCATCCTTAATCCTCTCAGTCATATACCGTATTTTTCGCCCCATAAGACGCACCGGCCCATAAGACGCACCTAGATTTTAGGGGGGGAAATAAAGGAAAAAAAATTTATTTCCCCCCCAGGTGCGCTGCGCTAATCCAGAAGCTTGGGGCAAGCTGAGGTCAGCGCGCCCCAAGCTTCTGCGTGCCGGCAAGCAGTCCGCTGCCGCCCCAAGCCTCCCGCACCCGGCAGGAGGTCCCGCTGGGTGCGCAAGGCTTGGGGCGGCAGCGGACTGCTTGCGCGCACCGAGAAGCTTGGGGCGGGCTGAGCTCAGCTGGCCCCAAGCTTCTCGGTGCGCGCAAGCAGTCCGCTGCCGCCCCAAGCCTCGCGCACCCGGTGGGACCTCCTGCCGGGTGCGCGAGGCTTGCAGACACTCGCCCGAAGCAGGGGGAGCCCTCCAGAGGGCTCCCCGTGCTTCGGGCGACAGGCTGCCGCCCCAAGCCTCGCGCACCCGGTCGGACCTCCTGCCGGGTGCGCGAGGCTTGCAGGCATTCGCCCCATAAGACGCACCCCGATTTCCCCTTCATTTTTGGAGGGGAAAAAGTGCGTCTTATGGAGCGAAAAATACGGTAACTATGAATGCCAAGCTCAGATATATTTCAAGTCAGTTCACCAATCTACCCCCAAATAAGAGAATGGGAGCCTGTGGCCCTCCAAATGTTGTTGGACTGCCTCTCCCATCATTCTAGACCGTTGGCCATGCTGGCTGCGAGCTGAAGCCTGGCAACATCTGGAAGGGTACAGCATCCCATCACTGCCCTAAAGACTAAGAAGCCCCATTGAATATAGTTAGGCAGACTACTGAGTGAACATGGATATGATTGCATTCTTAATCTTATTCATGATTTTAGACACACTTTTACTAAATACAGTCATTTTATACAATCTTCTATAGTCCTTGACAATGAATGAAAAACAGGGTGCTAGTCTCTGAAAAGAGGAGACTGAAGACTGGGAAAGGGATAAAAGAGTTCTTGTGTAGAAAGACTGCAGTTAAAATTGTATCAATATTCCTGTTATAAACTGACAAACACAGAGCTCAGTGAGGTCAAGTTGTACATGCTTGAGCTGACATGCCAATCTGCCAGCAGTCATATGGTTCTCATATGGCGACACTCCACAGATGCCAGGAAAATGTGAGAAGTTTCTGGCTCATTTCATTTCATTCTCCTGAATGCCATGTTTTCCTGTGTAATATACATCTAATATATACATACCAATCTGCTTTTCAGCAGTGCTGTTAAAAACCGTTCACTTTTTCCCCTCTTTAATAGATACACATGCATCTTTTAATTGCTTTTTTAAAAAATAAAGCTACTTCTCTTTTAGAAATGTTAGGGGCATAGAGCATTCAGAATGTACACTGAAGATCACAGTTTGATGCATCAAGCTTGATTGGCAATATAGAATTCAACAAATTCTGACATTCCATTGTGCATATTTAAAGCCAATAACAAGAAGCCTTCATTGACCCTACAATAAGGATATTCAGAAACATCAGCCAAGCTGAGCATTTATTAACATTTCGAGAGCTGACCGAAGTGTAGATACAACACCACAGTTGTTCACTTGCATTTCTATATTAACAGTGTCACAGCTCCATTTCACAGACAGACATGATCCAATCATATCTGCTAAATAGACCATAATAATTTGCTACAGTTAAAATGCACAATTTAGAAATTGTTAAAATATGTATTTCCATATTTGAACATCTTTGGAGCTGTTCTGAGTCTTTTGTGTCATGTCCAATGCACTTCAAGCAGAATTTGTTTGCCTCTTTTTAAGTATCAGAGAAATGAGAATGAAAACACACACATTAAAGTAATTTTAATGGTAAGATTTGAGTCTTCTAGATATGCAGAGACTTCAATCTTGGCTAAATCTTTTTGTTACAACAATCATGCAATTATAAATTTAGGACAAAATACAGTGAAAGGTTAAAGTTGCTTAAACCTCACAAAAATTGAATGTCCAAACATGTGAGATCTTTAACCATATTGGTTCCAGTGAAATTTTTGAAGTTCAGAGCCATAATCTCGTGTTTTATCATCCTAGCTCAGGTAATCAAGGCAGCTGAATTGAGCTGTGGAGACATTTCTAACTACAGATAGGGAATATAGGGGAATATAAACTGTATTCCAGCATTCAAAAGAATGTGTCTTTGCTTAAACTGGAGAGAGGAAGTAAGCATGTGCTCTGGGTGTCTCTGCCCAACTCCCAATCTCCCTTTGTTGAACAAAAAGGTCTGGAAAAGCTTGCAACCATGTTTAGTTGAGCATAACACTCTTCCTTACATGAAGAACATGCCACATGTCAGTTAGGTGACATATTGTGCAAAGGCAAAAAACACCAGGAAGTATGGTGTGATCCCACCCTACTGAAGTGCCTTAATGCAGAGATGGGCTCAAGATTTCATGGAGTAAAGCCTATCTATCAATAATTACCAGCCACGAAGGGCATGCTCTGCCTCATGGAGGAAGTATGCTTCTGAATTCCATTTACTGGAAACTGAAGATTGGGAGAATGCTCTTGTGTCCAGGTCCAGCTGCTGGGCTTCCCATAGGCCTCTGGTTGGCCACTGTAAGAACACATGCTCAGTGGCGTAGCGTGGGGGGTGCAGGGGGGGCCGGCCGCACCGGGCGCAACATCTGGAGGTTAGGGTTAGGGGGCGCAAATCCACGGGTTAGGGGGCGCAAATTACTTGCCTTGCCCCGGGTGCTGACAACCCACGCTACGCCACTGCACATGCTGGACTTGGTGGGCCATTGGTCTGATCCAGTGGGACTCTTCTAGTTTCTTATGTTGATCAGGATCTACCAGTAGTTCTCTGGGTTGATTTGCAGTAGGTTGGCAAGGATTTCTGACTCCAAATTGCTTAACAACAGCAAGAACAAAATGACTTTCCCCACCTAAATTTGGCAGTGAAACAAAGAAAGCTAACAGGGAGTAGAAGGACAGAATGCAAAGTTCAGTTCTGGTTACAGAAAACAAATTCCTAAGCTCTGAGCAGAGACACACAATCCTTTATTCAAATCATTGTGTCTTTTGTACTTGACTCTGGCCAGTTCAGTATGAAAGAGAGCTGGTCGACTTCTTTGTGCCACCATAACACAAAAGTGATGTTTACTTAGAGGTCACTTTATTAAGCTGCAGTACACATTAGAAAACAGTGTGCTTTACTGGGTATTATAACTGAGTGGCATTGGTACACCAAGTTCACTTAAAGCTGAGTTATTCATATCTCAGCCTTTACATTGTATGACAATTGCATCCCCTAATAATTTATACGGATCCCAAGCACTCTTATTGTTGTTTTTTCGCAGATGTTGGCAAAGTTTGTAGTTGCAAATGGATTTACAGCTAAGTGTGTCTTCTATAATATTTATATTCAAACCAGGTGTGACACAAAGCAGTCAATGAAATATGATAGCTCCGTAATTTTGTTGGCAAAGATTCTAAATGGCCTGATACACAAAAGACAGGAAAGTGCAACATTTTCTCCCACTGAGCCCTGCAGAATGAATCTGTAATGTTAGCGACTATCGCCTGACATCTTTCAAATGAATTTAAGGTTGTAGCCGAGAGGGCGGGGATAAAATTAAAAAGGAAAATCAGATTATTATTCAGAATTATAGAATTGGGAGGAAAGTAGAGCAGAGATACTCTAGTTTGTAGTAAGCATCAAGTTCTCTTCCAGCAGCTCCTCCTTCCACAGATATGGCCTCGACACAATCAGCGCTTTGGCTATGCAATTAATGTGCAAGATAGCTACAGCTGTCCATCTGATTGTATTTTTCTGATGTTTGGATAAGACTTGATCATTGCAATGTGCTCTGTGTTGGGCCACCCATGGGGCAGGTCCAGAGGCTCCAGCTGGTGATGGGGATAGACTTATTACCAGCTTCTTACTCCAGAGCTTAAATGTTTGCATGGGCTGCCCATGTACAATCAAACCAAGATCAAAGTTATTGCATTAATTTACAAGGCCCTTAACAGCTTGGGTCCAGAATATCTTGGGAACTACCTGATATCCCTGCCTGGTCACTGAGGTCTTTGGGCTAGACACTATAAGCAGTCACCCACAGCTCAAATACCGTACATGGCCTGTATAAACCAGGAGCTGTGTATTTAGCACTCTGGGTCCAGTTTTGTAGAAGTTCCTTCCAGCTCAGATCAGATGGAGATAACTTTTCTTTTCATCAAAACATCACACACAGCTTTTAAAACATAAAATTCAAGCTCAGAGAACGCATATCTCAGCCTTAGAATCCTCTGAAACCATGAGCCAAGGCAATCCCATACCATCTCTAGGCAGGTAGTTCCTCTGTAATAACAAAAAAATTTATCAAACTACAGTGGTACCTCGGGTTACATACACTTCAGGTTACATATGCTTCAGGTTACAGACTCCGCTAACCCAGAAATAGTACCTCAGGTTAAGAACTTTGCTTCAGGATGAGAACAGAAACCGTGCTCCGGCGGCATGGCAGCAGCAGGAGGCCCCACTAGCTAAAGTGGTGCTTCAGGTTAAGAACAGTTTCAGGTTAAGAACGGACCTCCAGAATGAATTAAGTACTTAACCTGAGGTACCACTGTATTTTAAAGATCATAAGAAAAGTCTGTTGGAGCAGGCCAATGGCCCATCAGGTCCAGCCCCTGTTTTCCCTGTTGCCAACCAAATGCCTGTGGGAAGCCTGAAGGCAGGACCTGAGTGCAACAGAATTCTCCCCATTTAGAATTCCCAGCAACTAGCATTCAGAGGCAGACTGCCTTTAACAGTGAAGTCAGAGTTATCTTCCATGATTTTGTCTAATCCTCTTTTAAAGCCATCCAAATTGGTGGCCATTACTCCTGTGGGAGTGAGTTCCATAGATTAACTATGCGCTGTGTGAAAATATACTTTCTTTTATCTGTCCCGAACCTTTCAGCGTTCAGCTTTATTAGATGACCATGAGCGTTGTAAGAGGAGGAGAAAAAGCATAAAGCACTATGTCATATTTTAGTGCAAATTCTTTGAAAAAGGCTGCTTAATGAGGAAATGGGATGGAACAGATCAACAACAGGAAAATGTGAGAAACAGAACAAAATGGAAATAGACTGATCCATCCATCATGACATCTTATGGTAATGAATTAAATGTGATTATTGTGAGAAGTACTTTCTTTTGACTGTCCTGAACCCACTGTCAATCAGTTAACAGAGACCCCCCCCCAAAAAAAAGCATGCTCTCAGCAATATGGAGAATCTTAGCAAACATTTGTCAATCTGTTTCTAAATTGCAGCCGAAGCCAAATTACCCCGATGTACTGTCTCGAATTCCGATTGCCACTATTTATCACGCCTCCTTTCATTATTCTAATTCCTTTTGATTTTTGCGTTAGTCCCAGCCTCTTAGTTTGTCTAGCTACATCTAAAGCAAACAAGTCATTGTCCAATAACCATTATAGCCACATTCTGCCTTAGTTATTGAAGGGTTAAGTGTATCATAATCTCTGTGTATAGATTTAATATGTGAAGGAGGTTGGGGAGGAGAGATAGGAAGAGAAAGGTTGCTGCTTTCCCCCCTTAATTTTGCCATATTGCCTGGATCACAGCCTCACTCAAACTGAAACAGCCATCTGGTTGGTGTGCATAAAAAAAAGAGAGGATTTTGTCAAACAAAGAAGCTACCTCTTTATTATCCCATGCCATGCACACATCCCCCTTCCTCGCATTGCTGCTCCAGACTTTGGTAACAACTGGCCAGGACATTCTCCTGCACAAGTTCCATTAACATGAATAGGAGTGGTGATGGTTCTATTAATTTTCATTGGTTTTATGCAGGAGACATTTCCAAGCACTTGGGGCCTCCTGGTTGCTGGTACATGGGTCACATGTGCACAAAGGTAGGTGTAAAAGTCTGTACACATGTGGACACAGGGGCTCTTCCTGGTGACCGTTCCTCACTCCCTCCTGAAATTAGACTGCAATAGGAATGCATGAGAAATTTGGTTCAATTCACATTTAAAGGCTAACTGGCCTAATTTGCACATTTACCAAACAGTACACGAATAGAAACACAGCCATCTTTTGAAATCGGCACTTCTCTGGATTTTGCAATGCAGTTCTCTAGCCAAGTAATGCAAAAAATTGTAAAATACTAAGGTAAAATGTGAATATAAATGCATATAATAGTGAACGTAAGATACAAAACTGCACTATAGTATGGGAAATTGCTGTGTAAAAATATGTATACGAGGAAAAACTGTATACAAATATGCGTATATTGGAAAAAATTTGCACTAAAATACTGGTAAACCTTCATGATAAGTTTTTAAGAAAGAAAACATTCACAGAATGATATGAATATGTAGAAAATTAAACTGAAGATTTGAAAAATGAGCAACTGAGAGCAACTGAAACTGACATGCTTGAAAGAAGAATTATTTAGCCAATAGAAAGTCTTTTTTTCAAAGCTGAACTAGGGCAGCGGGAGATTTCAGGTGAAGTTACAGCTGGGGAGGGGGAAATTGTGGAAAAATATGTATGTTTCCCACAAGAGTTTCTGCTTGTGTGATAAATGTAAAGATAAAGGACCCCTGAAGGGTTAAGTCCAGTCAAAGACAACTATGAGGTGCGGCGTTCATATCACTTCAGGCCAAGGGAGCCAGCGTTTCCGGGTCATGTGGCCACCATGACTGAACCTCTACTGCCGCACGTAGGACTGTGATGAGTGCCAGAGCACACCGGAACACCATTTACCTTCTCACCCCAGCTATATCTATTTATCTACTTGCACTAGTGTGCTTTCAAACTGCTAAGTTATCAGAAGCTGGGACAGAGCAACGGGAGCTTACCCTGTTACGCGGATTCGAACCACTGACCTTCCAATCGGCAAGTCCAAAAGGCTCAGTGGTTTAGACCACAGTGCCACCCAAGTTCCTCTGCTAGTGTGATAAACCACAATATGGAAAGGCCTCACAAAACTCCTGAGCCCTCTCAATTCTCAGTCAATACATTATTTACTATCAGTTTTGCTGATTGTTCTGTATATATTGCCTTAACTCCACAACTCATATGTTCCTACACTTTAAATATAAGATCCCAGGAGACATTGTCGAATGCTTTTTCTGCATCTAAAAACATTAAAATGTTTGTTTTTCATTCCTCAATTCTAAGTATTATATTACATCAATTATATTTCTGATATTATCAAAGTTATTATTTAATATGCCACAATCATCACCATGTCAACTGGATTGTTCTTAGTCAAAAGTTGATTTTTTTATAGTCTCATCAAAGAAGGGGAAAATATGTTGTATTACTTGGGTTTGACCTGAATCATTGACAGAGATGCCCAAATTTGTTGCCTCACTTGCAGTATGAACCACTGGCTTTAAAGTAAACCTGTGCATTCCTAGTTCTCACAGACAAATCACACAGCTGACCATAAGCAGTGAAGCCACCTGCTTTTCAAATGGAAATTTATAATCCCCTTTGAAGGGGAGGGAATGCCTTTTGGGGAAACAGTAAATTATTATGTTTGTACCACTGCACATTAGAAATGGAGAATGTTAATACTGGAAGATCCCATTTGCTGCATATTAACGACTATATTTCCTTGGTCTGTTGGATCCTCCATAGATTTCACTGTACTCTGGATGAGAAGCTCCAGTGGAGATGTAAGGCAGTCTTGGAACCATGTGAACTGTGACGCAAAAGTAAACAAACAACTATGACAAATAATGGAAATAATTCTACATTTAGACATGGTATGATGTGACATTGAAAAAATCCCTAATAAATGAAGCACACATAGGAATAAAAAAACATCAATAATGATATGTCCATTTAATCTTGTTCTTTCCAACCTGCTGGAATGACAGCAGGTGGATTTGAAACCAAAAGCGAGTCTGGACTTTTACAGGGAGGGAACCCTGATTGAAACCTATGGAAGACTTAAGGAGTTAAGTCACGGTTTGGTACAATACCACCAGTTACATGATATGTTTAAGCTGATTTTAAAAATGGGGTTTTGGAGCAAAGCTCACAATTTGAAAGAGAATTATTACAGAACAGGGATAAACATTTGACTAAAATGTATAACTTTTTACTAAAATTGGAAACAAAAGATGAGCTAGTTAAAGTTTCAGTGACACACTGGGCAATAGATATAGGACAAAATATAGACTTAAACCTCTGGGAGAAACTTTGGAAGAATGGTTTGAAATTTACTGCATGTTATTCACTGAAAGAGGATGCGGGTGGCACTGTGGGTTAAACCACAGAGCCTAGGACTTGCCGATCAGAAGGTCGGCGGTTCAAATCCCCACGATGGGGTGAGCTCCCGTTGTTCGGTCCCAGCTCCCGCCAACCTAGCAGTTCAAAAGCACGTCAAAGTGCAAGTAGATAAATAGGTACCGCTCCAGTGGGAAGGTAAAAGGCATTTCCGTTAGCTGCTCTGGTTCGCCAGAAGCGGCTTACGCCGGCTCCCTTGACCAGTAAAGCGAGATGAGCGCCACAACCCCAGAGTCGGTCACGACTGGACCTAAGGGTCAGGGGTCCCTTTACCTTTACCTTTATTCACTGAAAGAGAACTGCATGAAAATGATTCATAGATGGTCTTTAACTCCAAGTAGGTTGGCTATAAATCAGAATCAGATATGTGTTGGAAATGTAAAGAATTTCTGGAAGGTACTTTTTCATATGTGGTGGACATGTAAAAAGGTAAAAGAATATTGGGAAATGATTTACGAATTGGGGGGGGGGGAGTTTAAAATAACTTCCCCCCAAAAAAACCCCAGAGTCCCTTTTGTTAGGAATAATCCAGACAGAAATTCCCAGATGTCAAAAAAAATATTTATGTATGCCACAATGGCGGCTCGAGTTGTGTTAGACCAAAACTGGAAAGTGAGAGAGGTCCCAGGCAAAGAGGACTGGCAACTTAAGATGTTAGAATATGCAGAACTTGCAGGTTTAACATATAGAATAAGAGAACAAGAAGAACATATATTTAAAGAAGCGTGGAAAATATTTAGTGACTCAATGGAAAATAAGTGCACACAGCTGAAAACGCTGGCAGCATTAAGGAATATTCAGGAAGAGAAGATAAATAAAATGAACCAAGGAAGGAGAGGGAGGGAAGTCGTTGCACATTTAATGGTATGTAAAATGTCTGTTTTGTTTGTAAAATTGAAAATTTAATTTAAAAAAAATAATAATTAAGAAACCAAAAGCCAGTGGCACTATTGGCACATTTACTGAGTCACGCAGATTTCGTGCAAAGGAGCAGCACTGGTTAAAAATCTGAGTACATGTTGAACATCAGTTTTGGATGTGCATCAGATGCATCTCTAAAATGTTGTAGATATGTGTTAAATTTTTATTTTTATAATTTTATTTAACAAAACTGGATTGCAACTAGAACCTCTAAGCAGTTTACAAATAATAAAACCAACATTAGAATTGTCATTAAAGTATGCTGGACACTATTCAGAAAGTAATTATCCTGTGCAAACTCTAGGGAAATGCTTTTATTAATTTATTGTATTTAATAAAATATTGTATTTAATAAAATTTATATACTGCTTGATAGTTAAAAAAAAACCAAAAAACACACACCTCGAAGCACTTAATGACTACTGTGCAATTGTGCAAGAATATAGCTCTTGAAATCAAGAGCAAGTGGTGTTTTAGGTATTTATGCTCCAAATCCTGCTATGCTCATTGGCTCATTCCTTTTCAGGGCAGCAAAGGCTTATCATCTGCCCAGTTTATACAAGAGAAATTGCATACTGGATGAATGGTAAAATAATCACGCCTACGGATGGTGCTCAGTTTCTGTCAAGCCCGACTTGGTGTGGTTCTACAAATGTACTGGATTGGTAAGGTTCTGATCTGCTTTTTCAATCAGTGCTGGTACAGCATTCACATCTCAAAAAATCTGTCCCTTGGTGATCAGACCCTGTGAAACCCTGAGATGAATGCAGTTTATAAAGATATTCAACTGGAATGGACAAAGAGATCATCTCTATTATTATAATTATTAGGGAAATAAAGAAAATTAATCCAGCACACAGAATGTGATGCAGGGTTCATTTCCAGCCCAATAAACACTGCTGGCTGATGCTTTCCCATTTTGCATAAATTAGAATTTTATTATCGATCTCCGCTTGAAATTCGATCGAGTTGGCTGAACTTATCCTTAAAAAGACGACAGGTCTGCTTTCAGTGTTTGGGTGTCCAAAACACCTGCCAGCTGTTTGTCCATTGAATTGAGGACATCATGTTTTCAATTTCCTTCAATAAAGCTATGAATCTGGCAATTTGCTGGCCTGCTTCAGCTAAACAGAAAGGACAATTTGAGAAAGATCATAGTTCAGGCTCAGTCAGATGGAAACGATTGAAAAACAGAGAACTGGCCGCTACATTCCCCCCCCCCCCTCAAACCCGCGGCTTGCTGTCGCAGTTTGACTGACAAACTGACTTTTTTGAGGTGCTCATGCCCATTTCAGTCAGAGTTTATTGAAGGTGATTTTGATCTTCTCCACGAGGCCACAGCAGTGGCCATGCCATCTGTCACCTTGATTGCATCGTGGATTCTCTGGAGAGAGTGCTATGGCTCCTGATCATTTACAGATTGTGCTGCTTTTGCCTCCATAAGGACCACATGCACAGAGCCAGATGGTGAACATACACGCTTATTATAAGTCTTTATCTCTGTGCAGGAAGGAGAGGCGCCATTAGATCTCCCTCAGGAACCCCGCTCCTCTCTACCATCATGCTGCTCTTCAGCAAATACAGTCTTCTTCAGCTGTCATCAACCTACCTCTGAAAATTAAAAAAACAAAAACAATAATTCCATCAGCTGAAGCAAGAGACAGGCAAGCGGTTCTTACAAAGCTGTTCCCCCTCATCTCCCCCCCCTCCCCATTCACGCTCCCCTCGTCGACTGTCAGCACAAGGTAGAGGCAAGCTTGTTTGCAAATAGATAGCATTAGCAGGGGCTTCTGATGAAATATAAAACAAGGTTATTGGGAGGGTTACATGCTCAGTTCTATGTGGATCAAGGGGCTCATTTCCATCAATTGCCTTTTTTTATTTTGAACATTGCAAGTACGGGGGAGGGATTGTTTGTTCCGAATAAAAGATTTGCCCTTCCCAACTGTATTCCAGCATGCTAATATCTTGATATTAGCAAAATGAAACACTGGTGTATTTCTATGCTGCAGCAGGGTTGTGCATGTGTCTCAAGGAAGGAACAGAAGCAGAAAAAAGTACTTTTCTCAGTAACAAACGGGCCTGTTGCATCCCACCTGCATCAACTTGAATCTGTCTGTGTTCCTGTTTTCTGGCAGACAGAGTTGGGGGGAGCACGAGAAGGCTGACTGCATCTCCCCTACAAATGTGCAGATATTTGCATCTAATTATCATTGTAAGGGCAAGGCAGCTTACTACACAGCAAAAACTGTAATCTCTGCAGCCATTTCTGGAGTAGATTTGTCATGTTCAGTAGCATTCCTCTAAGGCAAAGGGTGTAAGGATCTCCCCGTTGTAGATTCCAGTATTGCACTCTTAGTGTCAAACTATACATGATGCTAGGAAATTATGCATTTACTCTTAAACTGTTGTCCTCAATCAAATGCTGCAGAGTAGTATGCACTGCTGGGCTCACCATTATTATAATTTACAAAAAACATGATTGCCATCTAAATAAGCTCTGTGTGTGTGTGTGTGTGTGTGTGTGTGTGTGTGTGTGCGTGTGTTGTGAAGCCTGGAATGTCTTACAGTGTAGAAGGTTGGACTCAACCCAATTTCAAGTGTCTTCCCTAAAACATATAGTGATTAATTCCTCCCGCACTGATTTCTAAAACAGGCAAGCTAAAGGGGGGAGACCTATCCCCATTAGTGGTACCAAGAAAATGTGTAATTATCAATGTGATTTCAAATTCAAATGCCAATTATCAGGCATAATAATAATAATGCTGAGAGATGAGTATTTTATTTGCAGCTTGCAGTCTATTTGATTTCTGCTATTTTCATTTGGTTAGCAGGGCAATTTTGTGGTCCAGCTCAACTATGCCACTATCAGAAGCTGATACCAAGGCATCAAACTGGGATTGTGTGATGTCCCAAAAGGACAGTATAGCAGGAGGAATCAATGTCACAACAAGGATTATGTCCATTCCCACAGAGTCCCTGCACACTCGTTTACTGTCACCAATCAGTGTGTCACTCCCAAGATACCCACATTCACCATGCATGAAAGGGACCAATGAACATGAACTCCCTGGTGACATGTCCATGATGATATCACTTAACCTGATTGGCCGTCGCTTCTGTCAGTCAGCAAGATAATCTGCTCTCCTCTCTGAACCATGTTTGAAGTGGATTAAAATGTTTGATAGAATAAATGTGCCAACTTGAAGGGGAAAAAACAAAACAAAATGGACACCCCACTTGAAGCAGGCAGGGAAGTAGTGCTAATTGCTAGTGTGTGTGTGTGTGTAACAAATCAGCTCCTGAACAATCAAAACGTGGAAGTGAGTGATCCGGTTTTCAAACGATTTTCGGAGCTTCCTGCAGCCAATCAGAAGCCGCGCTTTGGTTTCCGAATGTTTTGGAAGTCGAATGGACCTCTGGAACAGATTCTGTTCAACTTCCAACATACGACTATATATACAAAGATCTGGATGGAAAAATTGGAATGGGGAAACTATTAGAGTTTGCATTTTGCCAGCATTGCAGACTTTATTGATTGTATCTCTATCCAGGGGGCATAACTCAAAGCTAAGATTATTCTGTAACTGAAATTGGCTCACCATAATTCTCTTCAGAATTTGAAGGGGAAGTATTCATTTTTAATCAACATCTGATTATAAGAAATTTGAATCTAATGGCCTTTAAGGGCTTTACCTAGGTTGTACACTAGGGTTCAGCTGAGACGCAATCCAAATCAAGCATATCCTGTGGGTCCTGTGTCTTGGATGAGTCAGGTACACACAGTCACAAATGGTTGCAAATTGGGTTTGATTGGCCCAGAGCGATCCGTGGTTGAAGAATACTGAGATCTACCTGACCTGCAACTGCATCTTCTTGGGAGAAGGTAGACCCAACACCATGGCTCTCCTTTCTGCCTGACACACCAGAGGATCAATGCCTCTCTTCAGCTGCCAAGGTGTTGATCCTAATCTTAAAATTGGCTGACATAGACAATTGGTCATCAGATCAGTGCTCCAGCCATTTTCAGGTTCAAGGCTATACTCCAGGTGTGGTTTTTATGTAGCACTTTTTGTATGCAATGCACCCGTGGAACTTACAGGGTTGAATATATCCAATGAATATTAGCCCATATGATAGAGGTGGATGAAGAGATTGTATGGATATCATTGAACCCAAATGAAAGTGTATGAAGTAAATAAATAAATGTTTGAACACACACAAATGCAACACTGTTCTCAAAAACATGCAGACTATTCTACAGAAAAAATATGGTTCTTCTTCTTCTTTTGGTGTCCATAGAAACTACAGTTCCATTTAGTGGTCTGCTACATTAAAATACTGTATTATGATCTGCTTTGTTTTATACCGCTTGGGTATTTTAAAAAATAAATACCGCACTTTTGCATGTATAAGACACTCACATGTATAAGACCACCCTTATTTTGGGGGACTCAATTTTAGGAAGATAAGGGGAGATGGCCCAAAGTTGTTGAGCCTCTCCTCCCACACAGCTGCAGGCAGGAAACACTCCCTAGATTGCTTCCCACATTGCGAGCCATCTGGTTGGCGGGAGCGCTACCTCCCCCGATGCTGCCACGCAGGGGAAATGACCCAGGAAGTGCCCGTCACGCGCAGCGGCTACGGGGGAAGTTGCACTTCCACCAACAAGCTGGTTGGTGGCGCACAGCTTCTCTCCCCCCCCCACACACACAGCTGCGGGCAGGAAACACCCCCCAGATCATTCCCCGTTCGCAGCGGTATCAGGGGAAGCCACGCTCCCATCAACAAGCTGGCTGGCAGCACACCACTTCTCCCCACCCTACCCCCATGCTGCTATGTGGTGTAGTGGTTAAGAGCGGAAGACTTGTAATCTGGGGAACCAGGTTCGCGTCTCCGCTCCTCCACATGCTGGGTGACCTTGGACTAGTCACACTTGAAGTCTCTCAGCCTCACTCACCTCACAGAGTGTTTGTTGTGGGGGAGGAAGGGGAAGGAGAATGTTAGCCGCTTTGAGACTCCTTGGGGTAGTGATAAAGCGGGATATCAAATCCAAACTCTTCTTCTATCCATGTATTGGACCCCAGTTTTTTGATGTGATTTTTGAGTCAAAAACCCTTGTCCAAAACACAGAAAAATACAGTATATAATTTTACTTACTTCTTGGGAAAGTGTTGTCCTACAGCTGGAAAGACTAGTCAACGAGTCACAGGAAGTGTTGCAGCACTTGACCCTTCCTTATATAAATCCTAGTAGCAGAGTCCTTTTCTTGAGCCGAGGGGGGATGCCTGGCTGTAGACACTTCCTAAAATGCTGTTCAACAAGGGGACTGCTGAATCAAAAAAGAGCATAAAAACCCAAGTGTGGATGCATGGGGTACTGAATTGTAGCCCATAGAAGAGAACAGAGGAGGACACCTCACTAGTACACCAGTTCATTATCGCTACAAGCCATTAAATTTCTAACAGCTCCACTTCCATTATTGCGAGTGTTCTGAAACAGATCATGTTGGTGTTATTATGTGCTGGTTGGCATTTCTTCCCTTTCAATAGTGCAAGTATCAGACTATGTGGCTTGTACAAATTTGGAAAGCAGCATTTTAAGGAGAAAGAAAGAAAGAAAGAAAGAAAGAAAGAAAGAAAGAAAGAAAGAAAGAAAGAAATAGATCTGTACAAATGAGCAGTAATTGCTAATGTGTTGGGACCTCTACTGCATCAGCTGGTCCTTCCTGAGCACCCTCTTTCAAATTAGGCTACCATGTGGCTATCAAGTATTCCCTCTTGCAGCTAGAATTATATACTGTGCTCAAAATCTCTGATTAATCTGATTAAGATAGTGAGCGACTAATCCGTTAAGCTCCACATGAGTGCTGTTATGCCTGCTGAGTGTCAGATTTGTAGCTACTAATCAGCTAAGTAAATGTTAAAAAGTTAAACAATAAACTCTTTCATATCCACTCCAGATTATGTCTTTGGCTGGTGACCTTTATAGTTAAAAACTGAAATGAGAACATTAATAAAAATAATATATTATCTGTGGTGGCAATTCCGCTTTTATAGGCATATCAATCACCAAGGACCTGCTAGCACTTTTCTTCCTGTAATCAGTTTAATTAATAAATTAACATCTTTGATGTCTGTTTTTGCAGCCTAACATGTCAATAGAAATTGGCTATCTTGTGCAGTTGAAGAAAAATATGGTCAATTTTATAATATATATATTTTTATATTATATTTGGGGTATTTATAAAACAGTGATATTTCTTACCTTGAATGCAGAGGTGTGTTGGGGGATAGGATGGGACTTTTTCAGCCAAAGCGTCTCAGTCCCCTATGGGCAACTTTGGAGGGGGGGCTGCATGACAGTGGTGGGTGGGGCCAGAAGCAGAAGTGGGTGGAGCAACATATGTGACTGCCCAGTAGACTACATACCAGGTGCAAAAAAGTCAAAGCTGCCTAAATGCATGCACAAACCCCACATCTCTCCATCCAGGCAAGCAAGAAGCATGAGCACAGTTCAAGGGCATATTCCAACCAGCCAAATGCACTTGAGGAGGGGGCAGAGCAGAGACTGTGAGGGGTGTGACCTGGAGAGAGGAATGTGGCCTCAAATGAGTTCCAAGGGTGGGTGACTCTGTCCATTTCAGGTCTTTTCTGTTCTGTAGTTTAAGGGTGCTATTAGAACTTGTTAGGAGACCCATTCTGCTCACAGAGGTAGGTACCATTCCCAAAGCAGTTTAACAGTCAATACCGCTTCCCAGGAAACTCTGGGAATTGTAGCTCAGTGAGGGGGATGGCGGTCTCCTAATGATTCTTGGCAAACTCAACAAACCGCAGTTCCCAATAGTCTTTGTGGGAAACCATAGCTGCTTAAAATGTTATTACTGCTTTAACATACAGTGTTACACCATCACAACCTGAAGTTACATCAGTGCGGTGGGATATTATTATTATTTTGCAATCCTGTTATCAGCAAGGCAGCACAGCTTTAAGCTAAGTTTATACTGCCCTTTAAAAAGAAGCTATTTATCATTTTCAGTGCTGAAATTTGTTTTATTGCTGTTGATGTTGAAGTTTGCATTGTGAGATCTGGTATAGGTCAAAAGGCAGGATTTTAGTCTCTCTCTCTGTCTGTCTGTCTGTCTGTCTGTCTCTCTCTCTCTCTCTCTCTCTCTCTGTGTGTGTGTGTGTGTGTGTGTGTGTGTGTGTGTGACCCTAATTGTAGAAAGCCTTATATTTCCAGTTATCAAATTTTGTATTTGTAAGTGTTCTTTATCTTGTGCATTATGCTTTGCACTTCCACTCTTTATCCGAACAATGAGAATGGCTTATGTATCTGGACATTGGACATGATCTAAACTCTCTGTGGGTGTTCAATGTCATATTATCTTAAACCTCCACCACCTTTCACCTTAAGAACCTCAGCTGGGGATCAGCTGCTGGCTGACCAAAATGCTTTCTCAAGGCCTGGCAGTCAATGAACAGTTCATTAAACCATATGGGTTAGTTATGCTACCAGTCGTAGACACAGGCTTACAATTCACCTGTTTTCAATAGCCCTGTATTACTCCATGTGCAAGAGGCGAATTAGTAGTATATGATACAAGACAGAGTGTGGGTTCACAAATTACAATATTTTCTCCACAATTTACAATATTTTCCTGCAAGAATAATAGATCCTGCACATAGAAAAGCTGGGATTATATTCATTCATTTTAAAACCCTCCCAAGATGACTTACACCAAAAACATGTACAACATCATCAGATTATTAAAACTAAAACATTCTGACAGTAAAATAACCAGAATTAAAATAATGCAGTTCATTATGTATGAAAATCAGTTTGAAATTTTTAAAAGAATCAACGTCCATATAAAAACTAGTAGAATAGGAGGCATGTGCATCTTTTTAGGGAAGGATGCATTTGTAAAGCAGGTTAATGTGCATGTAAACCACCTGTATTCTTTAGACTTGATTAATGTATACGTAGCCCCAGTTTTCCTGTTAATGCGATGGGACTTGAAGCAAACAAACAAAAAGAATGTTCAGGGACAACCAATCAGAGAGGAGGAGATTGTTGAGTGTGTGGTTTTAGCAGTTGGAGGGGGAAGGAAGGGGGATTCTATACTGAGAGAACAATAATCCAGTTCTCCAAGAAGATCACACGTGACGAAAGGGTAATCTAACTCCATCATAGTTCATGAGGAAATAAGAGGCAGCATGGGGATATTATGAAAGCTATCAGTGGCAGTATAGATGGCCCATTCACATATCTCTTAAGGTTACAGTTCTCATAGGATGAACATATATTTGCAAATTAGAGATGAGAAAGCTCTCTGAAGCTCCTCTCAGATTGGCTCAGAAAGTTTCCAAGGGGTAGTGCGGGAATCCAGAAAACCCAGACAGGGTGGGGACCTTCCCCTCACTTCTTCTTCTCTGTGGACCAGTTACGCTGCTGAGAGCATGTTGGGATGCTCTCCCAACAGCTTCTTTGCTTCCTAGTTTCAAGGGAAGTGAAGGGGTGAGTATGCTGGGAGGGCAGTTGAAGCTGGGAATTCTTCTCTGGCTCATATTTTAATCCAATCCTGGAAAGAATTTCAGGGCTTGTAAAATCTTCCTCTTCTGAGGTGGGCCTTATAAGCCCCTGAAGTTCATTTTTCAGCCTGAGCTCAGAGAATTTCCCTGGCATCATAATAGTCAGCCAGTACTCAGCCACACTATCTGACTTGCCTAGAGAAATTCAACTAGCCTCTTCTCTGGTCACCTTTTATCGGGCAGTAAAGACTATTTGATCCTAGCATGCATGTTATTAGTTTGGCGCCTTTTATGCAGGGGGTGGGGAGGGGTTGTTGCATTTACTGGTGTTTATTGCTTTAACATTTTTGTGAGCCATCTCAAGTGCATTTGGTAGCAGGAAGGTGGGATAATATTTAACTTCACTATTCATTATCAGTCTTTGATCCTCCTCATCTCTGCCCCTACCCCATTAATGTCTCCTCCATTTAACTGTGAGTTCTTTCAAACTGTGTCACAGATATGTTCTGTACAGCACCTAGCACACTAGGCAAAGGTAAAGGGACCCCTGACCATTAGGTCCAGTAGTGACCGACTCTGGGGTTGCGGCGCTCATCTCGCTTTATTGGCTGAGGGAGCCGGCGGACAGCTTCTGGGTCATGTAAGCCACTTCTGGCGAACCAGAGCAGCGCACGGAAACACCATTTACCTTCCCGCCGGAGCGGTACCTATTTATCTACTTGCACTTTGAGGTGCTTTCGAACTGCTAGGTTGGCAGGAGCTGGGACCAAGCAATGGGAGCTCACCCCGTCACGGGGATTCGAACCACTGACCTTCTGATTGGCAAGCCCTAGGCTCTGTGTTTAACCCACAGTGCCACCCGTGTCCCTACCTAGCACACTAATGGCACTAAAATCAGAGTTAAAGTAATAGTAGTCGTAGCAGATTTAGCAGTAGTTGCAAGGCCATAACCCACTCAACAATGGCCAGGGCAACCCCAAACAGGATGGAAATCTCAGTAGTACCTCAGATGTGATTCTAGACTGACCAGGTACTCCCAAAGGGTAGGTAACATTTGGGAACAGAATGCCTACCTGTGAGCCATTATTGCATACTAGGCATTCTGCCCACGCTTCTGGTCTTTGATGGGGGAGTCCAGCCCAGGCTCCTCCCTGACATGCTATGAAACAATGGGAGCAATGCTTTTGCAAGTTCTAGCAGAATTGCATCACAAGATTTTTGTCATTCTGTTGACTAGGCCTTCCCTCTCTCTGCATCATTCTGAAATGCAGAATTTACCTTTATTTGGCAGCCCACTGAATAGGTGACAAAATACTTTGCTTTGCTAGTCTAAAAGGCAACAAGCTTTCTTTCTTAATGCCACTAGGAAATGATGCTTTGCCTAGCAGAGCAGCTGCCTAAAATGTTTGAAGAAATGGTTTGCATCATATAATTTTCCACGCACAGACAGTGTTGCTTAGTATCAAGGCCTTTCTCTACCGAGTTTGATCTCAGTCCCATGAGCCAAACTCTAGTTGTCAGGGGACTTGTTGTAAGTAATGGTCATTTGTGTTTCATAATTATCTTGAATAAACACAATTAGTTCCACATTCTGCTGTTTTCTTCCTAAGGCATCTGTAAACATTCTGTACTGTCCTAGCAAACAGCTTTTGGCAATCATTAAAAAAAAAACCAAAGCAAAATTGCTCTCTGTGGATCCTTTTAATTTATTCCAAGGAGCGTGCCCAGAGGAGTAATGAGACCTCCTAGAAAAAATAATGATGAAGGGTTATCATCCCCTACTTGGTTAACTAATGTAACCCAGTTTAAAATATCTTGCATCACAGCTTTGATGTAGTTAAAGTAAAAGTCACTGAGAAAGAGAAAATGATTAACTGTAGATTTGTGATTATAGTTAAATCTTATAGGTCTTTTAGCCCTAGCCTATGTTTACTTGGAAGAAAGTCCTATTGAGTTCAATGGAACTTCATCTGACTAAGACTGCTTAAGATTACAGCCTTTGTTACAGCACAATCCTATGCATGTGTACTCAGATGTAAGTACCATTGCATTCAAGTGTGTGTATAGGACTGAAGTTTTCATTTCATCTCCTAAGTGTGGTTATTTGGCTAAAGTGTTCATTTTCCAAAACCATGGTTCAAATCTCCTATTAACCAGGGAATACTGTATAGTTTTGTAGAGCAAGTTTCCAAAAGTGTTAGAAGTGGAATAATGGTAGCAAAATTGGGTTAGGACAAACAGCATGGATGGATATTTTATGTTGGAAGTTCAATAGCACAATATGCACTTTAAAAAAGAAAAACAATTCTTGAACAGGTGTGAAGACCAAAAATTAAGTCTCGATAAAATGTGGAAAGACAAAGCTTCATTGTTTTCTTTTTGTAAAATATTAGTGGGTGGAACAATATGATCACATTTCTCAGGGTTTGATACACTAAAAACTCTTTTCTAGGTTTAGCTCATTAATTTGGAAACTTGAAGACACCGGCTAAAATATTGTAGACCTAAGTAGATAGCTTTAAAGGGGGAAATAATACATCATTTGTTCAAAAGAGAAGAAAAGTTAAGGCAACTTTTGTCCTACAGTTGGACTATCACATCTGAAGCAAACTTATGGAGGCACACTGCTGATCACTGCCAAGTTAACAAGCTGTTCTGTGCTGCAAGGGACATATTTATGGACATACTTTCAACAAGACGTACCTAGTGAGACCAAGCTGTGCTGTACTAAAGAGCAGAAAGTATTAGAGAAATAGGGTGGTGCGTTTTTTTTGTTTTTGTTTTTTGTTTTGTTTTTTTACATAAACTATTTCACACATGGAAATTATTAAATTCAGATCAACTATACAAAAAGAAATGCCACAAATGGAAAAGACAGATTTGTCGAAATCAAGAAGTTGGTACAAGCACAAGCCAAAGTGAGGCAATTTAAAATGAAGCACAGTACTCCATTGTTACCCCATGCTGTGTTAGAGACACTACAAAACCAATTAAGGACAATCTCAACTCCAATTTATTTTGTGGGAGTTGCTGTAGATTTTCATGCTACTTTTAAAAAGTGTGGTTTTCAGTTTGCTGCTTTTGGAAGTAAGATTTTAAAGACTTTATCCAAAGGACTGACAATAAGGAATATAATATAAATGAATCTGTTAAGAGAGAGAGAGAGAATTAGGGAGTGAGAAAGAGGTGTACCATCTAGATCAGGCTTCTTCAACCTCAGCCCCCCAGATTGTAGTTTTGAGACTACAGTTCCCATCATCCCTGACCACTGGTCCTGCTAGCTAGGGATCATGGGAGTTGTAGGCTAAAATCATCTGGAGGACCGAGGTTGAGGAAGCATGATCTAGAGGCATTCCATGAACATTTTACAATCAACCCGTAGCTACTGAAAAATAGCAGAGCATATTTGTCCAGTATGTAATCCATAATCTAAAACAAACCATTTATATATATTGGTGCAATACTTGGGCTCATCCTGCTTGCCCTACTGCTTTTGCCCAGGGAAACCTGCTGTTTACCACTGAATCAGAGCAAACATCAGTCAGATTTTCTCTGGACTGATGTTTGTTCTGATTTAGGATTAAAGGAAGGGAAAGTAGCAAGGCAAAGGTGAAACCATGTAGACCCATGCCTATAAAGCATGGGGCAAGGAGAAAATTGCCTGGACCCATGCTTTCTAGGCACAGGACAAGCAGAAGTGTGGATAAGCCTTCCATTTCAGGTCTTGGGGCGATAGTGGAGGAAGGATTGTTCATATTTTGCTTCTGTTGTGAATTAGCACTTATGACTCTCTCTCTCTCTCTCTCTCTCTCTCTATCTATCTATCTATATATATATATATATATATGCAGGTTTTGGTGTCTTCGGGTGTCTTCCCGTGTAAGAGTTGGGGTGTCTAGGCGACGTTTCGATGAGGTCTCACTCGTCATCTTCAGGCTGGTGCTTTCGGCTTCTTGTTACTGGAACAGAGCAGGATCTCAATATATATATACAGTTGTACCTTGGAAGTCGAACAGAATTTGTTCCGGAAGTCCATTCGACTTCCAAAATGTTTGCAAACTGAAGTGCGGCTTCTGATTGGCTGCAGGAACCTCCCGCAGCCAATTGGAAGCTGCGTAAGCCGCGTCAGACATTCAACTTCCAAAAATAGTTCACAGACTGGAACACTCACTTCCGGGTTTGTGGCGTTTGGGAGCCAAAACATTCGAGAACTAAGCTGTTTGAAAACCAAGGTACAACTCTGTGTGTGTGTGTGTGTGTGTGTGTGTGTGTGTACATATACATATACATATACATATACATATACATATACATGCTGAACAACAAAGCTAATCTGTGTTGTCTTAAAGTAACATGTTAAAATATCTCTTTCTTCCTCAATGTTTGATTGCTCCTCATCACTGTCAAACTATGAATTGAGTGGTACTGCCACCTTAGTGATAAGTTTCAGAAAGTGTTTTATAACTGATTACTCTTAGCTCTCTTAATTTACTGCAGAGGGGGGAACCTCCAAAGATTGTTGGACTGTATCTCCCATCATCCCCAGCTATTGTTTATGATGACAAGAACTGATGGGAGCTACAGTCCAACAATATCTAGAGAGCCACTGGTTCTTCACTGCTGTTTTATAGTGTCATATTGACCAGGGGTAGGGGCAAGACATTGTATTGCCATTTAGAAATCATCTCTCTAGAATATTCATTGTAACATTAGAAAATAGTTTGGCAAATTAGTTTAAATTGGCAAACTGGTTTGAATTGGCAAATTGGTTTGAATAGTGCCACAACAAAGTGGATTGTTCATCACCATAAGTAACCATGGGTGAAATCTAGAGGATGCTGTGTACAAGTAAGTGCCATTGAAATCAGTGGGACTTAACTCATAGCTGCCAACTTACAGATTTGAAAATAAGGGACCAGCAGCCTCGAAAATAAGGAATCAGCAGCCAAAATAAGGGGTTTTCAGAGCACAGGGAGATTCAACTTCTGAGCCCCTCCGAGCCAAAGGCAGAAAGCCCAGCCAGCAGCCAAACGAAGCCTCAAGCAGTGGTTCCCACAGCGCAGCAACCCAGCAAAGGGGATGCAGCAAGGAAAACCACCGCCACCTCTCCACTGGGAAGCGCTGAGCAAAAGTGAGTCCCCAGGCAATGTGGCCGATTTGATTGACACAAGGCATGCAAGCTCCACCCCCCAGTCATTCTTAGACTCCTTACTGGGTGAGCAACGCAGCCAAGCAACCCAGTTGGAGCCTCCCTCCTCCCTGGCCGGCAGGGAGGGAGGGAGAGGAGCTGCTTCCTTTGAAACCTGGGAAATTTAAAAGACATCATCAATAAGGGACAGCAGTGGGACACGGCGCTGGGATAAGGGACTTTCCCGCCAAATAAGGGACTTATGCTTAACTGCACATTTAATCAGTTGTGGATTTTACTCCATAGAGTGGATGTTGATGACAACTAGGCCCAGAGCACACTTACCCAATGAAAACATGTAATTCTATCGTTAATTAATTAATCCCATGGTACAATATTGGACAAAACCTCTCTGTTATTTTGACATCTCATTTTCAATTCTTTTGCACATACATATGCAAAGGTTTAGTATGGCATCATGATGTCATGATGTGAATAATGGCACCATGGGTCACTACATTCCCTTCTCTGATTGGCTGTTTTCATGTGTCCTCTCTGTTTACCATCTGAAAACTGATGGTTTTGGCGGAGTTTCCAAAGCAAATCATTTTATGTGCATATGCATTGAAAATGAAACCTTTAGAGTTCCTTCAGAAAGTGAAGGGTCACAACAATCAACAACTGGGTATTCACAAGGATGGTGGTCATGCAAATGGCCATGCTTGGAAACTAATAAACTCATAATAAATCTCGGTTTAAATTACAAGAATATTACATTTAATAAGGTAAGGCCCAACAGATTCAACCTACAACTTCACATTTGTGAGTTCCAGTGGCATCATTACTTTAGTGGGGAGGGGATTGAAAACAGAGACAAAATGTTCCCTACAAACCTGACTTTCCCCTGCCCTCCTGGAGGTTGCTTTCATATACTTTCAGTGAAGGTTCTTTAAACAGAGAGAGCAGCTTGTTTCCTTGACAGCATAGCATGAACTATTTTGGTTTTCTTTGGTCTGTGTCTGTTCAGCATACTGTATCCATAGAAATAGCTTCTGTCCCAAAAGTACAAGCATGTTGTATTATATATGCCCAAAATAGTGTGTTAATACTGCATTAACTTGGCACAGTTCATAGCCTCAAAAGTCACTTAAAAGCAACTTTGAAGATTCCCAAGGCCATGCTGCAGAGCCTATGTGTTTTGTGCCTGATTAATCAATTAAACATCAGTGTCATATTAATAATGGTAACGAACTACATATTATAACCCTGAGGTATCTTAAGATGCAACAGACCAAGTACAAATGTTACAAAGCTTCCATTCCTTTCAATGAGGTTTGGGAAGGAATTATACTACACATATATAAAATGCTGTAGAACATATTAAAGAAGTTCAAGAGCACAGTCCTTTGCATGTCTACCTATAAATCAGACCCATTGCTTTCAGTGGGCTTACTCCCAGGTAAGTGCATATACTACCACAACGCTACACTTGGAGACAAACCTTTGCTGTTGCCTTCAAAGAGCAAGCAGAGGCTTATCTCTAATCGCAGTGCTGTGGGACTTCCCCCACCCACCAAAATACCTTACAGAGGTTGAACTAGTTCTGATGCCACTGATTCCCTCTTCCAAGTCAGTATCCAACCCACTTCTCCTGGTGCCAACTCATCAGTATCCAGCTACCACTCCTCAGCCCATCCCTGACACCCTTCGGAAGAAGGAGAAGGAGCAGGAGAAACCTGCATTGTTCATTGGTTTTCTTTGCTTATTCTAAGGAAAGATGATGAACAATGTATTTTTATGTATTTATTTAAGCATTTTTTTAATCACTTAACGCCAATTGTCTCTAAGTGGCTTACGAAGTTGCAATACAAAAAATATATAAATCAGTTGAAACCATGAAATCAAATTCAAATGCCTGCTAGAATAAAGAAATCTTCAGTCAGCACCAGAAATTCCATAAAGAGGGACCTATCTGAACTCAGCTGAAAGAGATTTCCATAAAACTGGGTGCACACCACTAAGCGCACAGCTCCTGATGGATATGAGTCATGCGTCTGAGCCATAGGAAACAATCCACGGTCTCTCCCAAAGACCTCAGTGATCAGGGAGGGATATAAGAGATTAGGTGATCCTTGACGTACCTTGGGCCCAAATTGTTAAGGGCTTTTAAAATTAAGACAAGAGGTCTGAGCATGTCCTGGTAGCATATGGGCAGCCAGTGCAGATTTTCAAGCGCTGGAATTAGATGCTGGTGATAGTCTGTCCCTACAGTCTAGCCACAGCATTTTGCACCAGCTGGAGCTTCCAAACCAGGCCCAAGGGTAGTCCCCCATAGAACAAATTGTCATAATCAAATCACAGTGGCCAGACTATTCCTGTCCAAGAGCAGCCACTTGCTGATAAAGCCTGTTTCCGTGTTCAAAGCATTTATTATTGGGGAAGACCAATGAGTAGAGTAGAAATTAGCATGATCACAGGAATGTCTTTTCCGTGTCAGAGATAGATGGATTAAATAGATGCCCAAACTGTCCTTCCTGCAATGTTTCTCCCTCCCTCCCTCCCTTCCCCCACCCCTGTGGCGTCCTCATGTACAAGGGTAAAGGAAGCTCTTCTGCATTCCAACTCTAGTGTGCTAAAGTGCAGATGAGCAGTGGGGAGCCCTGCCTGTGCCACTGTCCTCTGCCTGTTCCTGATTCTATGGCCTGAGGCAACGGTTTGCATTTTGAGGACAACAGCCGGCTATCTGCAAGCAGGAGACCACTCGTCAGGCTTCATTACTGCACGCAAAATGACACAAGTGAGCCTGTGGTCACAACTGTGCTTATGGTGCGCTGAAAAGCCATTACATCTCATTGCAACAAAAAAGAAAGAAAAACCCACCAACAAATCCCCGCACAATGTAGAGGCTGACCAGCTCCATAAATTGCCCAAAATCTGACAGGTCAGCTTATTTATGCAATGTATTACTGACACAATGCAGGTTCATGACTGAAACAAGAGCAAACGATTTGTCTTCTAACCAGGGCTTCAGTCAATGGAGTGATTTTACTTTTACATTTTGTTCTGCTTTTGGAGGAGCTGCCCCTCTATTCCTGGCATAAAAAAATCAGCAATTTCTCTCTAGCAAATTCATAGAACAGTAGAAACTGTCAGCTGAACTATCGTATTCTTTACCATGTTAAGAACACTGAAAGCATCAATTTGCATCAGTGACTACAGGCTTCCATGTTTGGTGATGTTTTTAAAAATGGTTTGATTGTGCTAAGGCAGTGAATTTACCGTATTTTTCGCCCCATAGGACGCACCGGCCCATAGGACGCATCAAGTTTTTTGGGGGGAAATAAAGAAAAAAAAATTATTTCCCCCCCAGGCGCTTGTGGGGCAGGCAGCGGGGAGAAACGCTCTTCTCCCCGCCGTCAGCCTCCCAACCACTTCGGGAGACAGCAGGATGGCGGCGTTCCGCCTCCCTCTGTCCCCCGACCTTGTGGGGCTGGCGCTGGGGCTCTCCTGAAGCCTGGAGAGCGAGAGGGGTCGGTGCGCACCAACCCCTCTCGCTCTCCAGGCTTCAGTGAAAGCCTGCATTCGCCCCATAAGACGCACCCACATTTCCCCTTCATTTTTGGAGGGGGGAAAGTGCGTCTTATAGGGCGAAAAATACGGTACTTTGAAAATAACAACTCCAATTTTCTTTACAACAGCTGAAAACACAACGCAGGAGCAATTGCTCTTTCCATATATTATTTGAATAGCAGTGCAATCTAACTCTCTTTCTGTGGGTATAACTTAATGATAGGATCACAACCACATTCCAAAAATATGCCCATTGGATGAGGATGAGATTGATACTAAGCTCTCTTGCACGACTAGAATATATGCTGCCATAAGGAACTTACATCGGTATGGTGGACTCACTCTCATACCATAGTAACATTGCTGGGGAAAATTGGTAAGGTTTGGATTACTTGGTGCTCCAAGCAACCTTCTTTACTCGCCATGCCATGCCCAGAGACCTCGGGGGGCATTTCAACTCCACCAGAACACGCCTGTGCATATTAGAACATAGCCCCTTTAACTACCAAGCAAGCTCCCTCCCTCTCTCTTTATCTCACTTTAGGTCTATATCAAGTTTCAGAGCAATGGCTGGAGCAACATTCCTATTTCCAAATTGCCTAGTGAATCTTTTACCTAGTTATCAAATCCTGCTTGATGGGGAGCTCTCCGTGGTCCTGATCCCCAGGTATTTGACCTTGCCATATTTCCCCTGGAATAGTCTCATGGGTTTCAGCTGGTGTTGTCCCCAAAACCACACATCCCTTTTGTGGAACCAAAAGAGCAGGGTTATTTCTGCTGCTCCCATGGCCTACCATTTCCTGGAATACCTGAACCCAAGGGATGCAGTTGCAGATATTTGATTGTTTGTGTCAAGCTTGGGTTGCTTTGCTGAAAGAGACCAGGGAGGAAAGGGGACCAGGGAGAAATCTTCACACTTCATGGCCTGCAAGAACCTTCCAAGCTGCTTACAGTAATACAATGTAGTTTGTAAAAGACATTCACACACACAAAAAGAGCTGTATACATAGCAAAATATAATGTGGGGGGATTAGAATACACTGTGCCAAAGACAAGGAGGAAATCGTTTTATCCAATTCTGAAAGCAGAACTATATCATCCATTCCAACTATTTGTTTAACTGTACCCACCTTCCCTTGTTTCTTCCAGATATTGTTGAATGGCAAGTCCCATCATCACTGACCTTTGGACATGCTAGCTGGGGCTGATGGGAGTTGGAGGAAGGCTGTGCTATACAGTTTACCTCAGAAAGCCCTTAAGATCTATACATTATATGTGTAATTTTTGTTATTATTTTCCCTTCCCTTGTAAAGGAAAGCAAAGTTTGAGTTTACACTTTCCTATGACATTATGTTTCAGAAATATTTTCTAAGCAGGACATAAGTTGCTGGTGTACTTTATTACAAATGAGTGTTAAACTCTAACTTTTGAGTCCCCAATTAAGTTTTTAATCTCCCAGCAGAAGTTTCTGTGTGTGTAGTTTTAGGTTGTTTTTTAAGTGGGTTTTTTTGTCCATATTTCCTTTTCAGCTGGGCTGAGTGGGAGAAAGAACTCTAAGGGAGGTCTTAGCAGATGGTTGTCACAAACTGCATACGGCAATTGAGAATTAGTGTGCAAGCATATGCAACCTGGTATAGTATGAAACATTCCAGCATATGAGTGCTGGAATAAGTCATGCTTGTGCAGGATTTTTCTTCTTAATTTTCTAATTTAGCTTTCCATTTCCTTTAAACATCTTGATTTCAGGCATGCATTAAAACAAAGGTCAACTATCATTCTACCAAGCTGAAGAGGAGTATTGAAACATGACATTTTAAATATAAAAAACAAACGTCGTGGAGAGCATAGCAGTTGAGATGTACATGTAAGCTTATATCTTCTGTCAACCTCAGTTTAAAAATGTAATCCTAGATGCATCTTCTTTGAATAAGTTCCACCAAAATAATTTCTTCTGCATCAAAGTGCAAAGAATTTGGGTGTATTTCCATCACTGAAGCAAAAATTCTACAAAAGTCCATTGGCAGCAATCATACCACTCTTTGTTTCTCCCATTCCTTTATGGGTGTTAAACCTATTAGCATCACCTTGGTGCTTCAGGACATCATATATAAACATTTTATTTACTAAGCTGAAAGCACCAAAGGCGTCGTGTAACAGTCAGTGTCAGACTAGGACCTGGGAGAGCAGGGTTCAAATCCCCACTTGGCCATGAAGCTTGCTGGGTGACCTTTGGGCCAGTCACTGTTTCTCAGCCTAAATCGGGAAAGGGGAAAACTATGCATGCCATCTTGAGCTCCTTTACCTGAAAGAAAAGTGGGATAGAAATGTAACAATAAATGGATGGATGGATGTTGCATGCAGGACACATAAAGCACCATTTGTGTTCTTTATGCACTCTCACACTGCTTATGTACATATGTATAGTTGTTAATGATGATGAGAGCAAAATGGAAATGTTCTCTCTCTATAAACACGCAAACACACACACACACACACCCCAATTTAGTTTCCATAATTAAGATGCAGATGCATGAAATGGGAGGGGAAACACATTTACATGTATTTATGCAGAACATTGAGTTCAATGGGTCTTATTCCCAGGTATAGGATTGCAGTCTTAGTGGCACATGTGAAATTTAAATAATCTCTTGGGATAAAATACAGGTCAACATTTTGCTTCGCATCTAGTGCATTGCAGTATGTGGGTATGTGGGTAGTATGAATCTACTGCCACCATTGCTTTCCAAAGCAGATCCATATACTAAATCCAGCAGCTGCCTTGATAGTATCCAGGAATGTACATCCCCCTCCCGCTGCCAGCCACATGTACATTCACATCAGGAGTACCGTCAATTTCAGACAAACCATGTTACCACCCCCACTCCCACTCCAATTTTCTCAGCTTTGCTTTTTCATAGATGATTGTCTGGAGATCCTATGCTGTTGTTGTTTTGCCTTCCCCTCTGGTAGAACTGCCATCTTGTCATTTTCTCTGTGGTAGCAGCCAGGAACTTCCTCCCCATAGAGATCCATCTGGCCCCTACGCTATCTGGTTTTAGGTGTCAGATTAAGGAACACTTATTTTTCCAGGGTTATGGGTAAGGCTGATGTAAGAGATAGAGGACTGCTGAATTGTCTGAATGTCTGATTTTTTTGTTTTGATATCGGTTCCATATTGTTGGTTTTATGATTCCTGTATTACTTGGCACATTTTAATATATTGTTATGTACCACCCTGGGAAACTCTGGGTTGCAGGGCAAGATAAAATTTAAGTAATTAATTAGGAGTAGGTGTAGTCAAGACACCCCCTCCTCCAATTAAGTACACACATTTAATCAATAACAGTAGAGGAATCCCTCCCTCCTCCAAAAATAGCAATAAAAATCAGGTACACATCAAATGGAAGACCTGACTCGCTGCTGTTTTCAGCTTGTGCTCTATGATCCTGCTTTGTGATCAATGGTTTATATGTTGCAATGCTGTATATAAAGGAACCTTCATGCCACCTTCAACCCCTGCTGCAGTATGACTTTCCAATAATTTCCCAGCGTGCCCTCCAAAGGGTGTGCTTTGTAACAAAGGAAAGTGCCTCTGTAACATCTCCAAGAGTTCTTGACCTTCCTGCTTTCCCTTTTCTCTGAGTCACTGGTGGTGGCGGGGGTGGTGGTGGAAGAGAAGAGAAGAGGGAAGGAGAGCAAGGAGAAAGTGTAAACATTGGCACGCAAGGCAAGGCGGAATTACATACTGGTCGACCAAAACACAAATCAACTCAAAACTACAGGAGTCCACCAACATGCACATAAATCATTTATAATGATAATCCAAGACGAGGTCCAAATCTCATTAAAGTATATGAATCCTTAATCTATTTTGGCAAAAGAGAGCCAATACACATTTTTTCTTTTTATCATAAATTACAGTTCTGTGGCACTGTGCAAATATTACCAAGCTGTAAGACAGCTGTGCTCCATTAAAATGTGTAATGGTCGCTGATTTCTTACAGCACATGGTCATCAGGCTGAATCTACAGCCAGTAATTAGGAAGATGAAATGTTTAATTGTGCCTTAATTTTGATAAAATTTATCTGTCACACATCCCGTAGTTGAGCATTATGCTCACAAATCAATGTCATCAGGCCTGAGCACCAGACTCTTGTTCCTGACAGATTCATTTGAATATCAAACCACACACAACCGACAACCAGGGGAAAGGGACATGAAAAAAAGGAAAAAAAGAAAGAAATCTTCCCCCTGACACAGCCCGGCTTGGGTGACATATGCCTCGCCACCTCTTTTAAAAGCTAGAGAGGTCAAAAGCAAAAGGCTGCTAACACTCCTGTCAAGAGTGGCAGAGAGTGTTTCCTTTGAGCCACAAACAGGGTGTGTGCGTGGCAGTTTTCGCCCCCTCCCTCTTTTGAAACTTCACACTATTTGTTGAACCTCCAGGGTTATTTCCCACCCACCTCACCCCAATTTGCTGTGTTTGTTGTTCGGCTGCAAACGCAACCAAGGCAAAGCTGGGGTCCGTTGTGTGTGCCAGAAGTGATCATTTACTTCCCTGCTGGCAACTGCAGCAGCAAGCATTACAGCAGTCACTCATGTGCAGATTATTACCGCACATAGAGAGCCCAAGTCACTTTATTTAAAATGTGGGGGGTTTACATGGAAGCCTCGCTTCAATATGGCAGAGGGCAGTTTCAAGCATGCCGGCTGCTATTTCAAAGCTATCTGCTTTATTTTTAACAACGCAGCGCGAGCCACTTAGATTTACACGGCACAGGGGCCCCTCTGCAGCATGATATACATCTCTGACCCTGACACCGCACACTTTGGTCATCCTGCTAATTCCAATAACAACCAAGAACCAAGTCATTTTCTTCTTGTTATAGCTACACAAATATCTACATTCCCCCCCCCCCACTACCTGGAGTACAGCCACTGCTTCTTTGTCATGTATCAGATATGGGACATTTGAAAGGAATACTTATGCTTTGCTTTGAATAATGAAGAGATATGGGGGGGGGGAGCTAGACTTGTGTCTTTTTCACAGCCTACTGCCCATCTCCTCCCCCATTCTTCCCCCTCTCTGCTTTATCCTCCTTGAGAGTGTTGGGAAATGTAGTCCGCATCAAATTAAGCTGCTACTGTGCAATTTGAGGTGAAAGCTGCAAAGAGGAAACTACTAATTAAAGGCACAGTAGCACAGAAATGCTTCAGTGACCTTGCTATTCTACAATGATTGGTTTGTGTGGAGAAATCATCATTTTGAGATTATTTATGATGTAGGGTTTCTGAAATTCAATTTTGTTTGCTGTTTAATGAGAAACTGCCTAATTCATATTTCTCAAACAATGTGTGAACTGAAACATAGCTATCATTTGAAATTCGCCTTCTCTGCATTTTGTGATGCAGTTCTCCAACCAACCACTTCATATATTTGGAAGTGTGCAAAGAAATGCCTATGTTACTGAAAGTAGCATACAAAAATGCATTACATTAGGGAAAACTAATTATAGAAATGTGTGAATTAGTCAAAGTTGCATACAAAAAAATATTAGGAGAAATTTGCACTAAAATGCTAATGAATATTCATTTTTTAAAAAAAGAACTGAATTGCTGCAAAAAATCAGAGAACTGAATTTAAGATTGAAGAAAGAGAAACTGGAAGAACCAAAGTTGACAGATCTGTCCATTCTTGCAAACAATATAAAGGTTTGAAGAATTAACTGTGTAAGAACTGCCTGTATTTTATGCAGAGAACTGTACTATGTCTCAAGCTGGCTTCGAAGTGAGAGTTCCAGCTGATTGACAGCTTTTGTTGTTTCTTTTTCTATTCCTGGGTATGATTTTGCATTATTGTTATAATTTTCATCAGTTTCAATGTAAACTACCTTGAGCATATATATAAATGGAAAGATAATATGTAAATAAAATTTACATTGAGACAAGAAGATTGCTCAATAGCAATATAATGGTGGTGATTAGATCTAATTTGGAAAGAAATTAAAGCCCAACATATATTCCTCTGCAAGAGTAATCAGTCAATCTAGTATCACGTTTTACCATGAAGTTTTTTTGTAGGATGTTGATTTCTAGGTCAGACACACTTATTCAACCTTGAAACCACTGACATCTGCCACTTCTAGCACAATATGCCACAAAGTTATGTTACTCTCCACTAGTGATGTTACAGGCTGTTATTTAAAACAGAGGCAAAGCCTCAAAGTTGTGCTAGGAAAAAGTTTAGTAAGGTGTTGACCATCTACTCCAAGCGCAAGCAAATTTTCATGCAATCTTATTCCACTGGCTTCTTTCAGCAATTAGAGCTATATCAAGTTCTATGTGACCCACTGCAACAAGAGAGCAGAATGAAATCAAATCAGATCTGTTTATATTCAACATTTTAAGAAACCTTAATTTCCTGGCACCAGTTTGAGGGTTTTGCCTCTACTGCAGTGGGGTGGGGAGAGTTAGCATTAAAAATAAAAAAATGATGCTACACTTTCATTCCCTCTACATGCTCTGTTTGACCACATTCCACATAGTACTTGAAATAAATTCAGTCGGTGAGGACGGATCGCATATTCCCAGCAACAAAATACTGCAGCTGATGACTGCTTGAGAAATGTGTTGTAGCTATAATATTAGAGCTACCTTGAAGGAAGATGGCTGGATCCAGCTCAGCAATTGAGTGACAACAGTGCATTGACTGCATGTGTAGTCTAAGGTGTTGTTTTTGACCTCTAAAGCCCTTCATGGCACAGAGTCTCCTGAATTGAAGCCGTTTCTTTATGGCATATGGCCGTTTTTAAAAACTCCAGAAGGCATTCAAGGTGTTGCCAAGGCAATCTTGGAGAGGAAGCAACTTCTTTCGACTTCCCTTTCCTCCTCAAATGTGGCATAAACACACCACTTATTATTTACAATAATCATCATCTGCTACCTCTTCGGCCCATCCTTCCTTCAAGGTGCTCAGAGCAGTGCTGTAACCTCACAGCAACTTGGGAAGGTAGGTGAAACTGAGAGAATGACCTGCAGATTTCGCCATCTTGTAAGCTTCATAGCTGAGCACAAACTTAAACCTGGGCTTTCCCCTTCTCTGGATGAATCCATTCTCAGATTTGTCCCAAACTTTTGCAGCTCCAAATTGTTGCTGAAGCTCTGAGAATTCTCCACTGTGCTATTTCTTTTTAAATATTTGAGGTTGTTGGGTTTTTTTAATCCCTATGTATGTAATTTCTCCTTCATTATCAGCTCGTTTGTGTCTTGTTCTACACAAGCTGATAAAACACTCTTCAAAAGCCATCTTCATGTGATCGTAGGTATAATTGCATCAAATAGGTTTCATGGAAGGTTTCCCCAAATCATCCAGTGGCCCTGTGCAGATCAGTCGAAGAGCAGTCACAGCACCCACAAAAGAGAGTCACATCAAGATGGCCTCCTTGCAATGTTTCATAAAGAGCATCTGCAAATTGGCAGTGCAAAGTTAAAGGCACAAAGAAACTGAGGCGGCTGAAAGCTGAGGCCAACTAAACATGCTCCAATTTGAAAAATTACTTTGAAATTATCCCACTTAAACTGGAATGCAAGAGAAATAGAACACACAGTGGGCCTGAAAAATGCAGTAAAGAAACTGAATGGTGAGGGGAGGAATCCTCTCATCTCTACATTCTTGCCCAGGGATGGTAAGCTTCAGGACCAGGGGGTGAAAACAACCCTGCAAGTCTTTCTATCCTTACCCTTGGGGCTCTTTCCTATCTACACCCCTCCTGAGCTTCACCCCTCACCTGGCCTGCTTTGTACCCTCCCTGATTGTTTTTGCCTGGCTGGAATGTGTCCTTGAACTTGGATAACACCGCTTGCTTGCTTGCTTGCTTGCTTGCTTGCTTGCTTGCTTGCTTGGATGGGGGATGAAGAAGAACATGTCAGCTTGTGTAGAAACGAGCTACTGTAGAAAGCTAACATTTACATTTGTTGCTCTGCCCACTTTTACCTCTGGTACCACCAGCCTATGGCCCCCAGTCAGTTGCCCATAAAGGAATGTGGCCCTTAGTCTGCCAAAAAATCCCACCTGTTCTCAAGCCGCTGAACCATATTAGCTCTTTTCTTTTCTTTTAGAAAGATTTTGGAAATATTACAGGATATGTGAACTCATATTTGTAAGGGGATTTGTGTAGAATTTCCTTAAGCAGCTACAGTTAGTGTGTAATTATCTGTAGTTATGTTGAAGGCCCGAGAGCATATGGGCAGCTGTCCTTTTATTATTGCCCTAAAAAAACAAACCAGAATTTCTTCAGAGTTTCTGTCAGAGTGTCGCTGATGACATGTGTGATTAGAAAACGGGTTGAAAGCTGTGTGCCACAAATACAAGCAATTTTTTTTTTAAATGCCAACTTTGAAGATCTCTGCTATGTGGTTTGCATCTCTGGGCAGGGATGTATTTGGAGTCCTCTGTTACATTTGCAACGGTAACCAAAGAGTCGACAGTTACTAATTTACAATCTTGTGCCTATTTATTCACACAAGAATCACAAACTACTGCCCCTACCATCACCTCCTCCAAGATGCACTGTTTACAATGGGCCTCATGTAAACCCAGGAAATCATTATGCCAATGCTACTTAAATGTTATCATAGTTCAAAGTTGTTGGAACCCGATGTCCTCACAGAAGAAAGCAAAGCAAAACTGTGCCAGGAGAAGCAAAAGATAATGTAGCTACCCCAACAGGCATTCCCACACTGTGTCCTCACATAGCATCCTTAAGCACATAGCATCTTGTGAACTGCCCTGAGACCTGTGGGTATAGGGAACTATACAAATTTAATAAATAATAATAATAATAATAAAGCAGCTGCCAGGGCCCTTAGGCCTTAGCAGGGTTCACCACAGATGCCTTTCTTGATTCCTCCTTTTAAAAAAAAAGCTGGCTCAGTGCTCCAATTAGCACTTGGAATTTGAAATCTAGCTTCCATTTTAATTTCCCACAATGCCTCTTTTGGGATGACCCAGAGGGTCCCAGCCCAACCAGACACAGGTAGGGCAGAAGTCACATAACAGTCCAGTGCTGCTGCTTGAGGGCTTCCCAAATGCTCCCGGTATCTGTGTAAGGGGCAAGAAAAAGAGATCCAAGGGATATACCAATAGAGCAGGGGTAGGCAACCTAAGGCCCAGAGGCCAGATGCGACCCAATCGCCTTCTCAATCCGGCCTGCAGATGGTCCAGGAATCCACATGTTTTTACATGCGTAGAATGTGTCCTTTCATTTAAAATGCATCTCCGGGTTATTTGTGGGGCATAGGAATTCATTCATTTTTTTTCCAAAATATAGTCCGGCCCACTACATGATCTGAGGGATGGTGGACCAGCCCACAGCTGAAAAAGGTTGCTGACTCCTGCAATAGAGAATAGGAATGGATGGATATTAAAGGCTTTACAGAACACAGATAGGCTACGGAGAGTGGAAAGTGAACCAGAGAAACTAGGAGAGAAAGAAGACATAAGGAGACAGAAAGGTGCAGGGGAGAATAATGAAGCAGGTCTGGGTTAGTAAGCCTAGTGGTGAGTTGGCAGAGATTGACAGGATGGAGAAAGGGAACCACAACAACATGGCAAAATAGGGTCTGTAAGCAGGGTGTGCTATACTACCAAAACCAGGCCTATTATTATTATTATTATTATTATTATTATTATTATTATTATACCCCGCCCATCTGGCTGCATTTCCCCAGCCACTTTGGGTGGCTTACAGTGCATATAAAAAATTGTAAAATGTCAGACATCCGAACAGGAATATCTTATACAATAAACCAATAAAACAGTAGAAATTATGGGTCCTGAGAAGAGTATTTTTATTTCATAAGATTTATACAGCCAAGGGCCTGCCAGACTTACAATGTCATGCCAAGAAACCCCATGCCTCCCAGCCAGCAGGGGACTCCCACTCTGGGCCTCAGACAAGTTCAGCATGGGCCTGATTCATACTGTCTTTTATCGTTGCTCCTTAATATGTTTATGTTGTTGATAATTTTAAAAATATTTTTCTTCTTGAAAATATTTTTATGTCCTTTAAATTGTTTTCTTGGTTTCTGTGGCAATGTCCATGTTTGGGCAAAAATAAAATAGACACTGTAATTTTCACAAACCAGATAATACCAGTAACAAGTAAGCAAATGTTCCATTAAGGCCCAATCTTTAAGTGCAGAAAGTCTAAAACAAAATTAATTTCTGGTCAAATGTGCATTTTTTTAAAAATGTCAGAAGTTAATAAAATATATGTACCTTCCAACACAGAAAGTTAAACCACAATGCTTGGACAATAGATTTCCAAAGAAAATTAAAAGTTTGAGCAGTTCTGGTTCCAGGCTATTCATTCAATTCTTTATGTATTACTTTGGCTTATTGTGAGAGTTCAGGTTCTGTGTATATACATAACCCAAGAGCAGATTTGTCGAAAGCACAGAGCACTTCACAAGAGTTGCCCGAATGCTTCTGAATCATGCTATGGAACTGCACTGTTTGACTGAAGTCTGGGGTCTGCTCATTTTGGCACTGCGTCTACCTTTCCAAAGCACATACGTCTTGATAACGGCTAAAAGCAACACCAACAACAAAAACGCTGACGGTAATTCCAGCTCAAATGTAGTACGTAAAGCAGGCAATGCTGATGACAGACTGCTGTTTGTACAGCAGACACTGTCTTATTCTTAAACTTGATCGTTGCGTCCTGCAGCTGCTCAGTGAATGCAATAGTTTTACGCTGAAAAGGTTTTGTCCTTATCTGACACATGACCGAGCCATCAGCTTTAAGGAACAATATGCGGGTGAAACTTGGCTTGTTTTAATTCCTTGGCCTAAATGCCTGCTGCTTTGATTCTGGGTGCCAGCCACATTGCAGCATGATGGTCTATTGTCCTGTAGTGCCGACATACCCCACCTTCACAGGGAGGCCCTGCCCCTCATGCTCCAGTTATGCCAGGCGGCGTTTGGATAAGCAGGGCTAGTTATGGCAGGTGGCAGCACAGAAGGCAGTAAGTGAAAGCAATACAGCATACCTAGCCCTGGTGCAGTGACAGAACGGTTGCCTGGCGTCCACATAAACAAGGAGAACTGCTGGATTTCCATTAGTTCCAATAAAAATAAATAAGTACTTTCATCCTTGGCTTTAGGCACAAAGAGAACAAAATAGTGATGCTTGCTCCCACAAGAATGTCACAGATACGAAACTGCAAAACTTAGACAATCCTGGCCACGAGTTCTCTGTGTTCAGACAAGCACCAAATCCCCACACACTGAGCTGGAGCCCAACAGAGGCTGCATTCATATAGTGCTTTGTTCAATTTCCCTGACATTCCCTCACTGGATAATTTTCATGTTTTCTGTGATCTTTCACATGACATAAAAGCCACTTCTTCTGGAAATGTAGTGGAAGCACACATTCCAGTGTGAATTGCTTTCAGGAAAAATGGTCCGCAACCCTATTACTGTAACAAGGAGACACAACAAAGAAGGGAACTGAGAACAAGCAGGGAGATAATATTGGTCCATGTAGGCCAGCCTTCCTTCATCTGGTGCATTTCAGATGTTCTGGACTACAACTCTCAACATCAGGAGGTCTAGTTCTCATAAACAGATAGTGCTCATAGTGCACAACCAATTTTTCAGGCATTGACCATAGCCAGGAAAATGGAGCAGCTTTGCTTAGGTTTATAATGCATAATATATGAAATGGGAGAAAGTACAAAGATTCTGCTGAAGAAATTGCTGGCTGCCTATTAGCTTCTGGAGTAGGTAAGGTGCTGGCATTGATAAAGGTAAAAGGTAAAGTAAATGACCCCTGGATGGTTAGGTCCAGTCAAAGGTGACTGTGGAGTGTGGCACTCATCTCGCTTCAGGTTGAGGGAGCTAGCGTTCGTCCACAGACAGATTTCCAGGTCATGTGGCCAGCATGACGAAACTGCTTCTGGGACTATTGGCTTTTCAATGCATGTTAAAGGCATTCCTATTTCAACATGCATTCCTATGTTAAAGGCATTCTTATTTCAACATTCCTATTTCAACAAGAAAAAACGTTTATCCCAGTTGGTACCTGTCCTGGATCTGAATTGATTTTATGCATGCATTGTTGTTTTTAACTGCTTTTATATTACGTAACTTTTGCATATGCTGTTATATTGTAAATTGCTTTGATCTACCTCTTGGGAAACAATTCATAAATGAAATAAATAATAATAATGTCCATTAACAAAGATTTCTCTTCCAAACTGAAGCAAAATCTTTAAAATAATACAATTACATTCAGTATGCTTTCTTCTTCTTTTTTGCCCCTTTCCAATTTCCTTAAAAAACAGTGGCTAAAGGAGAGCTGATCAGGATTATGGCACATGGGAAAGGGGGAATTAACCTTTTTTCTTTGTGTCATGGAGGTTTCGTTTGTTGCATGTCAGAAAAATCATTTCCTCATTACAAAACAGCAGAAGTCTGGGATGTGAAATTCAGGCGGTGATCTTCTTGGCCTAAATACTATTAACACTAATTACATGTATACAATGCCTCTTGCATGTGATATTTCAAAATACTGTAATTAGTTCTCTGCAATGCAAGCTGCAACAGAACTCATTTATTTTTTTTAACATCTATATTGAAATCACAATCATAGAAAAAGATGGCAATGTACAAATAGCTTTAAATTACTGGGTGGAAGCAGAACTGTGGAGCAAAATCAGATGCTTCTCAAGATGTAATCTACTAAATACTATCTCTATGTAAATCACACCAACTGAGAAATAAAACAAGAACAGAAATCTGCAGATGACATGCTCAGGCATTTGCATGTGGTAAAACCACACAAAACCTCAGCCAACTCCCAAAACTACTGGTATGTGTCTTTATTATGTTGAACCTGATGACCTGCTTGGATTTCTTCATTCAGACATTCTTAAGCAATTGTATGCAATGGGAAAGTTGTGCATAGTATGTACCTCCAACAACTATTTTAGGCACATCCAATTGATGCATGATCACTGACATGTGGGTCCTTTTGGTCCCAGTAGAATGCAGAAAGGGGACAGAAAAGAGGGTGGAAGGGGGCAGTAGAGGGGCAGGGTGGAATGGGGGCAAGGCAAGGTGGAACAGGGGCAGGATGCAGTGAAACAGGTAGGGGTGAGCTTATATGTGTTCCATCAACATGCATGGGGGCCAGGAACAGAACTCCTGCACCAAATGATTGAAGTCTCCAAAGCAATTAGTGAAAATAGCATAACAAAAAATGCATTGCATTAGGGAAAACAGCTTCTAATAATGATAATTTATTATTATTGCAAAAACAGGTCTACTGGTCAAAACCGCATGCATTATTAACCTAAGCAAACCGTCCCATTTTCCTTGATGTTCCTGGTAAATCCCTGGAAAACCTGTTGTGGACTATGAGCACTATCTATTCATAAGAACTGTCTAGACAAGGCTTCCTGATCTTGGCGCCCTCCAGACATTCTAGACTCCAGCTAATACTCATGTGATCTTTCAAATCCTGACAGGGAAAACTTACACATACTTCTGGTAGAGGCAGACCCTGCCTCATCTTCTCTCTTAGAAGAAAACCATACTTTTCCTGTATTAAGGTCATCTCTTTGCCTGGTATTGTGCACCAATAGGTTTTTCAGACTGAAATGTTGTTTTGCATCAAAATGCATCTTTTGTGGTGCAATCAGCACTGTGTGTTTGACTTGGGGGGGTTTACTAAGGAGGTGCTCAGTGAGAGAATGCTGATTATCATGCCACACACTGTAGCTGATAGATCTAGTTTGGTATTTGTTGAAGCACTACATTCATCGGGCGATGAAGCCTTGCAATAAAGAGGAACTAATGGAGGCAATTAGCAAAGAACACCTGTCGGCGGAAGACGGCAACCTCTATATTGACCATCACCAGGAATTGTTCCCAGTTGTTATTCACAACAATGGAAGGCCTCTGGACTGTGAATGGAGGCAATGATGGACTGCAGTAAAATATACAAATGAGTTTTCACATTGTCCAATAAAATTCTATGACTTTGACAATCTGTGTTGACATAGACTAGCACATGGCTAAACAATAAAGTAATGTGACTGTGGGGCTACTTGTTAGGAGGATTGTCAACCACCCACCCGTGTGTGTGTGTGTGTGTGTGTGTGTGTGTGTGTGTGTGTGACACAATTGCTGGTCAAGAAAAGGGGACAGCTGCTTTTACTTCACTGCTTTCCACCCGCCCGCCCCCCCCTTTCTTTTGGTTGTGAATGCATCATGCTAGAAGGAAGCTAGGTCTTGAGTATCTGAAGGCCATAGGCCGGGGGGGTGAGTTAATGGAGAGTGGGCACTGTGGTGCAATGGGCAGGTAGTGTTAAAGCAAAAGTATCCTTGTCCATCTTTGCTCACACCAATTGGAGAGTGGTGGAAAGGAGGAGCCAGGAGAAGGTGGAGACTCAGCACCTAGGCAACTGCCAACGAATGGTGGAGACAGATCACCATGGGTAGAAAGAAAGGAAATGCTGTCCCATCATATGGGTGGGCAATAGTTCTGACAGATTTAACCTAATTATGCCTGCCATTGTTATAGCCATACAAACATTTAAGGAGCAGCGGTGGAGCAAGGGCTAGTAGCTTAGTGACAGAGCATCGGCTTTGCATGCTGATGGTGCCAAGTTCAATCCCTGGCACCTCCAGGAAGTACTGGGAGAGATACCCATCTGAAACCCTGGAGAGCTGCTGCAAGTCAGTGTAGACAATACTGAGTGGGATGGGCCAACAGCCTGGCCGTTTCAGTTAGCAAATCTTATCACACACAAGACCATAGCCATGGACTGGGAGAGGTCAGACAACAGAGAATATTGAAATGTTGAAATCATAAATACCCTACGTCATCAAAAAGAGGAAATGGAATAAAAATAGCACATAATGTTAATACCAAGGTGTACTTACTGTACTGGACCAGCTGGAAAGGGATACCAGGAAGAGGGTTTCCCCAGCTAATGTCAGTGCCTGGGGAGCTCTCTTCTCTCTAGCTAGATGACCTCCAAAATTATGGAAATTCATCTCTTAACCCCTCTCCAAATTCATAGTGGTGCTCTGGCTTTCCTGGAGCTGATTCAGCTGCTACAGAAGGCAGACCAGTAGCATCCATGCTATCGAAATAGCAGTCATTTCTCTTTCATCAAGAGAGGAAACTACCACTTCTTCTAGATTTAGAATATTATCTTCCCTGTGAAATGTGTCTACTAGCAGGACACGTAACCACAAATGGGAAGAAGCAGAATGATTATTGATGGGCACTGCTGAAAAGCAGCTTGTTGTGGATGGGCTGTCCAACAGAGAAAGCGCCAGAGAGAGCAGGACAATAAATTCAGTTTTACTTGCTTTTAAAGGAGAAACTGCATGATTCGCACTTCTTGAACCGATGTATGAACTGAAGGTAGCTATCCTTTGAAATTCTCCACATTTTGCAAAGCAGTTCTCCAGCTATATGCTATATGCATATATAGTAAGGCAAAATGTGCATGAAAGTGCATATATTCGTGAAAAAAACATACAAAAATGCATTATTGTTTGTAAAAAAATATATAGTCATCAAAACTGCATACAAAATATGTTTATTCAGCGAAATTCACACTTAAATGCTGATGATCCGTTTGTTTTTAAATTTCAAATTGCTGCATAAATGCAAAAAAACTGAATTTAGATTGAAAAAATAGGAAAAAACAGAGAGTTGAAAGTGGCAGATTTGTTCATCCCTGGTAGCCAATAGCATCAGAATCAGTCCAAAACTTTTTTCTGCCTGAGGCAAAGGATAAGATAGCACCTTATCCACACCCATTCCACCTACTGAAGCTTGCCAGACTGACAGCTGGATCTTATTTAGCATCCTCCACTGTATCTGTGTGCAGCAAGCCTACACAGTAGGCTATGTGTAGCACAACTAGATTTTTCTTCCTCCAACAGCAGATCAGCAAGGAGACTGCCACCCATGCAACCCTCACACAATCCCAGCATTCATCTCAAACTGCCTAATTGTAGGACCAATCCACTATGCTCTGAGCAGTGCAAAATTTCTGCAGCTCCTGCCATCCCTTCCTTTGCTATCCCTGTGCAGTGACCACTTGTAAGTTCACAGCTGCACCTTGCAGTTGCTGCTTGTAAACAGTAGCTTCAAGGTGTCCTCTTGTCCCCTGTCACCCACCGCTAGTCAGCAGGTAGTCAGCAGGTAGACACAATGCAGCTAGTTACCTTGAACATCATTGAAACTATTTAAGGGAGGCTTCTTTTATGGACAGATTTCCAAGAAATAAAAGTATTGTGGGATAATTTCTATTGCGTTGTGATATATATAGAAGTCCTGCAGTTTACAGGTTCAGTGGTAAAAGTGTTGCACCAGGGCCTGGGAGACCTGGGTTCAAAACTTTATTCAACCATGAAGCTCACTCTATGACATGGGCATAACTGTTAAAGTTTTATTTTGGTGAATGATTTATGCTGTCTGCAATCATCTGTCCGCTTACATGAGAATAAGTTGCACCAAGATCACTTATTTCAGCCTGTGGAAGACCCCCCTCTTCCACAGAGCACCATAAGTATTCAGTCTTCCTAATAAATTAATACTTTGCCAGTTTCTTCCCATTCTGAAAGGTTCTTGGCCAGCACACATCACCTGGGACCAGAGAATCTCTAAGGACTCCATGACAAAGCACTTTGCTCAGTAAGCAGATGTTCGAGGGAATTTTGATGCCAGTTCATAAGTTTCCTTCTCATCTGTTTTGGTTCATCTGTCTACATCAGCCTTCCTCAACCTTCTACCAACCAAATGATTTGGACTACAGCTCCCATCAGTCCCAGCCAGGATGGCAAATGGTCAGGATGATGGGAGTTGTAGTTCAAAACACTGAGAAGGCATCAAGTTGGGAAAGGCTGATAACACATTGCCTCCATGGTTTCTTGATGAATGTGTTGCTGTAAGGAGCCCAAATTCAATGCCTGCTGGCAACTGTGGCAACGTCCTTGCTCTCATATAACACATTTCAGAGCATACGCTCTGTGCTGCAGCACGGACTAAAGAGACTCTTTCCAGTTTGCCACTTGCTGCTCCGGCAAGGTTCTGTACAGAGTTTAGATCACTTTTGTTTGAAATGTTACAATATCAAAATCTCCTGTGTCAACTGGATTGCGAGATTTTTGCAAATACTCTCCCTACCCAAGATGGTGACACACCTTCCAGTATCAGAAAGCCAACGAATCATTGGCATTTTCCAACTTAGAGAGGGAAGCGGGGGTCTCTCTTTGTTGGCACTAGGGCAGGGATTTCTTTTCCCTGCATACAGAAAGGAAATAATCAGTCTTACAAATCTGCTCACCTGTATATCAGTGGGTGGCGTTGTGCACAGGCAACCGTGCCTCAATAGTTTTCCGGAATAGGGGTGGAAGTATGCCACCTCACCCCTGCATCATGGCTGGCCGTGTCACCTGTGTTGAGGGACAGGCCCAGCCAATCAGCCGGCATTTAATCTCGTAGCCAAGTAAGATTTTAACACGGTTAAACAATGAGTCCCTAAGTGACTGTCGAGGCCAATTCTGGATCCACACATCCTTCCACAGTGGGGACATTTGTTTCCAGGAGGGAGCTGATCACTGTGTGGATTTACCGAGCGTGCCTTCCTCCTAGCACGTTTCTCCCTTGTGTCCTGAGTTCGAGTGTCTTCAAAGCCCACAACACCTTTGGTAAAAGGCTGTTCTCCAACTGGAGCACTCGCAGGCCAGTGTTTCCCAGTTGTCACTGTTTATACTACATTTTTTAAGATTTGACTTGAGACAGTCTTTAAACCTCTTTTGTTGACCACCAGCATTACACTTTCCATTTTTAAGTTCAGAATAGAGTAGTTGCTTTGGAAGACAATCATCAGGTAGGCAATTGTTGGTCACCATGTTGTTGGGGCCGGGTAGGATTTTTCCCCACTTGGCAAATTCACACTGGCCATTTGGTTTTTGTCTACCTAGTAGCAATCTTCCCATTTTTTATGAGGTTAGGCATTGGGTCAGCCTTCATTTGGTTGGAGGGGAGGTTGTTTCCTTTGTCAGCCCCTCCTCAGTAAGGTTATCCTGTTAAAGGGATCTGCGGTGTGAATACTGTCCAAAGCCTGGGCGTTGGCTAGGGCCATGTCACAGCCTCTACGGGGACCCCTCGGGGTGGTGCCACTATCTGATGTAAGTTATATGGCACCCCCTATCAGTGGTTTACCCTTCCATGGACTCCCTGCAGGTGGGCAGGAGTCAATATATAGCCTGGCTTCACCCCAGTGCCAAAGCCAAACTGCTCACATCTGTAACCAAAAAATTTGTGGCCTATTTGAACCCATAAACCAAATTACTCCATGTCAGTGTGATTTATTGTTCTCCTGGGAACTTTGGGGCTTGACTGCCTTGGTGCGCAACAAAGTGAGGAGTGGGGAAATAGTCAGCATTTTCTACTGCATGTGGTGCCAACTTTTAAAAAAATACAATCTATCCTTTAAAGAAATTTAATAAGTAATAATTAATAATGGGCCATCCCTGCTTCATAATCCACTGCAACATGGATGCAAATCACCCCATTTCCACTCACCAGACTGATTATCTGATGAGGAGGGCATGGATGATTTGCACCCCCACTTCAACACCACAGTGGGGAGGGAAAATGCCCCTCCCTGCTAGAACAGAGAGGGCACATAAGAAATATATGAAGCCGAAGCCCAGGAAATGGATATGTGAGTCCCTTCGTATTGCACAACTCCTCTTAGATATATTCTGAATGATCAAATACAATGGCCAATGGATTTTTTTCAGAAAAATGTACAGGAAACGTTTCCCCAAAGACATAATACAGAGTCCATAACTGAAAGAAAGCTAACTGGCATTTCATATTCAAACACAGTTCAGAATGTTTCATACAGAGCAGGTTGTTGTGACCAAGACACTAGCATATACCTATAAATACATGTGCAGTATAAATCTATGCAAGTTTATTCAGAAATAAGTAAACAGAAATAATGTAAAAATGAAGAGGACTGCAGTCTTAGTTTTTCCCTAAGATAAAAACAAAATCACAAAATTGTGAAAATCATTAATGTTTGGAGTCTTCTCTCTCAGATTTTTGTGTTATCATTCAATAAATCTTCAGTGCTCATAAAAAAGGGACAAAACCTGTCCCTGTACTTTCTGCATATGTCTGAGCATCATTTGCAGGAAGCTATTTCACACTACCTCAGCTTGAAGAGTTGCTGTTTTTCACACTCACCAAGAAATAAGTGCATGTGAGAATAATACCTTTACAATTTTGAAATGTCCTCAGACTTTTAATCTCCAGGCCATCAACATCTGTGAACTCGTCTCCCCCTTTTTTCACACTTAGAAAGAACAGGAATCATGCAATATCCCCATAAGGAAATATGAAAAGACGAGGTGGAGGGGCCATAGTGTGTAAATGTATCCTAATATAAATCCATACATTTATAAAACTGTACAGAAATCATAGATTGATGCATACAAATTGTCACACTGCTCCAATATAATCTAATCACATATCTGATGTCAAATTTAATGAATGTTTAATCAGAAATAAATCCCACTGAATTCAACAGGGCTTATGCCCAAGAAGTATATATAGGATTATAGCCTTAGTCTGAATATTCATATTAGAAAACACACATGTGTAGCAAACCATCTTGGCAAGATTTGGCTCTGTGGTTCTCCATTACTGATTTATCTACCTTTCCTCCATGGATCTAAAAGCATCAAACAACCATCACTGTTTTATCCTCACAACAACCATGGGAGGTAGGCTAAATTCATGTAGCAACTTTCATGGATGAGTCAGTATTTGAAAACCCAAGGAAGCAAGGGATACTAGTCCAACCACTACACAACACTGGCTCCCTTCCAGTCACTGATCCCTACCTCTAAACTAAAGTACTAAAAATCCCACAATGTCATCAATCTGGATCAAGTTTAAGAGGTAAATGCTACATAAACATATGAAAGTAAAGACTGTTTTCTGCTTCACATGCAGTTCTTTTGCAATGCCCATGTCCTTCCAAAGGATGAAATAAAGCATGCATTGAAACAGCTGCCTTGAAAGAAAAACCAATATTCACACACAGAGAGATAGAAAGTCTTAACTGGTAGTATAAATGGGAAGTGGAACAGTGACTATACAGAAAGAATCCTCATCTGCATCCTGTAAAGGCTGCTGGGGGTTATTATATCCTTACCATATTTAAACATATTTTACAACAAAATGTCACCTCTCTTTAACAAACAATTAGGGCAGGCTGCATGGAACTTCACAAACAGACTGTCTGAAAATCCCTTCCCTTCAATACATGCTACAGAACAGCCATCCAAACAACCAGACAAGCTGTCTCTATTGACATCTGTTCCCTTTTCAATATATGAATTATCCTCCTGGGTAATGCCATCTTCAGCTGCTTTAGCACTGATGCCATCTTACACATTACCTACTCCAATATTTCTGCCATCAGCCGCACAACAATTTTTATATTTCAGAAGCCCATAAAGGGAGGGGGGAGTATCTGCCAGTGCCCAGCTTTGTATCACATTAGAAGTGGAATCCAGTTAAGAAGGGGCTAAACTTGCCACCCTCACTTCAGTGGCTGATTTCAACATGGTACAGAGCAAAGCTAGCCCAAGCTCCATTTCCAGTGATGTCCCCCATGCAGTACCAGCTCTACCATTGGGCAGAATGAGATAGGCACATCAGGCAGCTAATTTACTGGAGGCCAGTGGTGAAAGGGCAACAAACTGTTATTTTATAAAGCATTGTTATTGCTGTATTTTTACCACCAAGGAAGGGAAGAGGAGCCTGTGGGGTTTTCTGTCTCGGTTATATAAAAAAGCCTAGGATATTGTGCACCTTGACTTAGAAGCAAGTTAAAAGCAAAAAGAAACCAAAAACATACACACATAAAATCACTGCTCCTATAGCTTTATGCTTTGTGGTTCCTAAATCTATCGCCATTACTGTTACTGCAGGTGGGAAACAACAAAATACTCATCGCACATCCCCACACTTGTTGGGTTGGGTTCACTGTAGGCCACTGATTCTTTTGCCTAGGTGCCTCTACTGAGCTTTTTAGAAATAGAGCAGATCAAAAAAAAGAGCACCAGGAGACATAAATATTCTTCTGCCTGCTGTGCAGAACTATTTGTACACGCAGCACTCCTGGACAAAGGAGCAAAAGATGCTGGGACAGACTCAATTGTAACAAACCATTTCTCTTCCAAAATGGTGAGTCAGGTCTTTCAAATGATTGTTACATTCTGAATGCAGCGTGCTCTTAGGTACATTAAACAAAGGAGAAGATGAGGTTGCCTTCAGTGCCCTGCATTGTCAAATGACAACAAAGCTGGCAGAATTTTGCCATTGGAATCTGTACAGCAATATCACAGACATTTACTATTTCTTTCATTTGTGGATGGCTTGACTCATGCAGCTAAATGACAGATTTACAGTTTACAGTAAAATTGCCTGCAATGTTATTGCATTGGTGCTGATGTATTTCAGCAAACACAGCTACAATGAATTTGAGCAATCAGCTGTCTACACAAACATCAAGACTCTTCAGCGGGAGCACAATGTAGCAGGCAACAAATACTGATGGAATTTCTCTTTGCATTCTGGAAGTCACTAATGAGGTTTATTCATTGAGAGTTGATGACACTCGTGGATAATATATGCAGTCAATCTCTTTACAAGGCAGCTTAGATGGGAAATGGCATTTCGCGTCATGAAACTGGCTCTTGATTGGCCCCAAATCAGAGGGTAATTGGGGTTTTGATTTCATGACATGGCTGCAGAAGTTCAGATGGAATTTGTAGGGGAAACGTGGCACCGAGTGAAAGGGGGCTCTTTAATATGATCTGTACCCTCAAGTGGATTTTTATCTTCCATCTGAGATAGAATTCTGTTATGGTGTATCATTTATTATTTTTGCATATATTTGAAATTCTTATGGCCAAGTGGCTTAAACAATAAACACAAAGATGCTGATAGCATGTGAATATGTTAAGGGACAAGATGACAGCGAGATGATGGGTGCCATCATTTATAATTTCTTGAACACTTATAACTTGCTAAGCATCTTACAGGGCCTTTATGCACTTACTATTTATAGTGGCATAGTTGCTGTTTAATCTGACATTTTAAAAGATGAATTTGTGGTTGATTGTCTGTGCCTTTGTTCACATGTTGTTGTTATTAGAGATCGAGTGTGGGGTATTCTTCTCCACACTAATAGTACATTGGCCCTGAACTGAAAAGAAATTCAGCAGCTGTAGTCACATCCTTATGTTCTTCCAGCCTGCCCGTGTTTGTCTAGCTTCAGTTCCCAAGCTCCTCCCATTCCTCGTCAGGATCTGATCATCTCCTCCATGACATCACCATGGAACTCATGACATCATGCTCCAGAGTGATGAGTATGCACATAGGAATAGTCCTTTCATTGCATTATTATTATTATTATTATTATTATTATTATTATTATTATTGAATGTCTAGTATTCTGGAATTCTAATATTGAGGGACTAGAAGAGATTAGAAAAGGAGCTACATGTCTGCCTGAATTTGGCAAACCCATTTGTGAGGAATAAGTTTTGTTTGCAGCTAATGACTGCTGTCATGGATAGTACTTCAACTTAGTACCATTGTCTGTATCGTATACCATCTCTGAACTGAGGTTGCAAACTAACATCTTACACCAGTCAGAAGGAAAAGGTGTGAAACAGATGCTTCCCAAACCACACCCACCAACCTCAATCCTGTCCACACAGAAACTGGAACAATGGTTGTACACATGCCACACAAATGAAAATATGGGGGTCCATTACAGACCTTTCACAAAAGTCAGATTTGTTTCCCCAGCAGCAGCAGAAGTGTGTTTTTAAGCACATTATTTCAGAATACTAGCTGAATAATGATGGTGCTGTGTGGTAGCATGGCCCCAAAATGGGAAAAACCAGCAACTAGACCACCATAAATTGTAAGTACAGAAAGGCCTCCAGGTACATGTGTCATAGGTTTGCATTGTAAAAAAAGGATTCGCTCTTCAGCACCTTCTTGAAAGATATTTGTGAGTGGCTGAATTTCAAAGATAGTGACCAGTCAGCAATATGATCATATTCTCAGCAAGTGGTGAAATGCACCTTCTGTAAGTATTCCGTTGTTTGCAGCTTGTGGAGTGATGCAAGCATCTCTGGGATCCTAGAAAATCACACACCTACACCAGTGAGCTACATGTGAATCTTTTGATCTTTGCATAGATTAAAGCAAATTATGTAAGCCTTTCAACTCTGTCACATGATCACTGCCACTTAGAAATGAGTAACATTATGGAGCAAATGATTGTGAAAACTCCAAAACAGATAATGCATTTCATATGGGGGGGGGGAGGGAGATAACACACAAAACCAAAAGAGCTTGTACACTTTGTGTTGGTTATGGCTAGACTTGTTAATACACAAAAACAGAAAAGTTTTTGGTACAGTAAGGCTTTTGGTACAGTAAGTTCCGAAAACAGCAATAAGAAAGAAAGTTACCCATACATGTAATCAAAAGGCTAACAAAACCAGGATAATATTTTGCTGTGTTGAATGACTATTTCTCATACTGGAAATAATACTATGATGCATCTGCAATTTTAAAAGGTACATTTCTATGTGGAAAAATTAACTGTGGGTAAGGGCACAAATAGAAATTATGAAGATTGGGGTTAACATATAGGTCTGTACTTGTGGGCGGTCAGCATTATAATTTACAGTTTTTAGTACTGGCACTAAGGAACTGGAAAAGGGTTCCATTCTGCTTTCTTTGTAACACAAAAACAAAAAAAGATGCTATTTTGTTGTTGAACAGTTTGTGGCTTAAAGTTTTGTACTACAGAGCTTTATAATAGAAAGGAAAGGGAACAATAGGTACTGACACCATGGCTCAGTGTATTTTAAGGGAACAATAGGTACTGACACCATGGCTCAGTGTATTCAAAACATGGATTGGCACCTGGCATGTGGTGGAAATATCCTAAAAATCATATTGAAATCAATTTCAGAAGTTCAGCTTTACAAGCTGTACACCATTGCCCCAAGGAATAAATAAAACTCCAGAGAAAAATGCAAGCTATGTAAATATCCCAAGAGACTCTCAGAGGCATGAAATACAAGCACTTTTATGCATAGCCATGTTTGTTAGCAACAAGTAAGCAATCAGCTGCTTTTAGCAAAATAAAAATTTGGTATCGTATTATTCAACACAGAGATGGTGCAGAACAATGAGAGTGGAGCTCTAAGGGTGAAATCCAAAGATCTTCGGCTCTAAGAACTCTGCATCTGCTCACTTTTCAGAATGAAAGCAAGGAGATGAGTAGTACAATGTAGTACAATGAGTATTACAAGGAGTATAATACATTCCAGTTTTGATGGGGTCCCTTGTGATGCACAGCACCCATTTTTATTTGAAACTATTCTCTTTTTCCATCCTTCCCACAATTAAATCGAGAAGGATAGTTATCTGAAGGTCTCTGAACTAATGAGATTTACTCCCCAAATATTGTGTTTAGGATTGGCTTGTTAGCCTACTATAACACACAATGGCAATACAGACTTTTAATACAGTTGCCCCAATCAAACGCCCCAGTCCAGGAACACAGCTTATTGGAAACTTATTCAGTAGACATTATTCAGTTCAATGGATAAAAGAAAAAACCAAGGGATGTATGTGCAGAGCTTCTCATCCCATTAAAACAAATGGAGAAGCCCTTGCAGATCGAAATGTCTGTATCCATATCTCCACCAGTGTGCTCACAGAAAATCAGTGGCACAAGTTTATTATGACTATGGAATATTTTATAGCAAACTACTTCATAGACACCCCATTGGAGGAGTGTTACAGAGACACCTTTGTCTCTGTTGATTACTGCATTTTTAATTTGTGTATTCACAATAAATGCAGTCACGTTGTGCAATAACAACAAACCTTCAATCTCAATCATGTCTTAAGGTTCACTTTGAAAGCTTTACTTTCAATACTGGCAAACCCAAAAGATCATCCAGATGAAGAAGCGCAATTTATATCCAATTTACCTACATGCAATGAATTTTAACACCTTTTAGTGAAAGTTTGATATATTTATCTTGTTTATTTTACTATTAACGGAGAACATTATTTTTCCATTACTTGTGCAATCCAAGCAACATGTTGCTATAATAGAAAAGGAGAGAGATCAACAGAATGTGTCACTTCTTAGGTTAAAGCTCTGCCTTAGGAAGAATAATTATCATATTATACTGTGGGTGACATGTAGTGGTATAATGGCTGTCACAGTAGTGGGAATATTACAAAGGTTTGCAAGCAAACAGAATGAATAATTGAAAACACAGTACTTTTATCTTCACGTGTTGGGTGGGGGAGAGACCAATATTTTGTGGTGCATCAAGTTATTCAGTTTATTCTCATGAAATCTGAATGTCTTGACCAATACAAAAACAAGAATAATGCCTGTACTTTGATTTAAACGGCAAATAACATTAATAAATATTCTTGGGAAGCAAAGATGTACCTCCGTTTAATCAGCACTTATTAAAATTTTATTCCCTATAGTTATTCAACAGGATCCATGGTATAAGAACGTAATTACAAAAATCAGATTTGAGCTCATTTGACAACAGAAGGGTTTTTATGGTGACCTATCTCCAAATGTTCCTATTTGTAATTAAATGCAGCAATCAGCAGTAAGGATTTTGAAGCTGTTTTAGTAGTTCCGCTATTCTGCTTAACATGTGGCACCCGTAATAATTAAAATGATACTAACACATGCACAATTTTATGGCCCTTATGGTGCAACCCATTATGCCAAATAAGGGCCTCTGTTTTCACAGCATACTGCACATGGTCTCATTACACCCACTTTTCTTTTCCTGTCTTCACACTAACAACTGTTAAAGTGAATCAACACACGAAACGTACTCTAACAGCTTAGTGTTTATGATATGTGTGCTGTTAGTCAGTGAACAGGAAAATCTAAACATTTACTGTTTATGTAAAGAATAGCGCTAGTGTTAGTGAATTTCTCGGGTCTGCTTACTTTATTATCCAGATCAAACGTACCGGTGGGTTTTCCCCGGCACCTATATTTCCCCGTGGTCTTACTCTTGTGCGTTGGCAGGTTGATTTGAATTTGCAGAGCCTCTGTTAAACTTAACCCCCCCCCCTCTAAAGCCAATGATTTCTGGATTAGCTTTTCTTTTTAAAAAAAATGAATAATTTTGTAATTATGCAGCTACTCAAAGACCCCCCTACACTCATTTTACAGTCATCAATTCTGAATGGTTTCCAGTCTCTCTGGTCTGGGATGCCATCCAAAGTATGTCCCCCAGGTGAAACACCAATGGATTGAACTAAATCTAGCCTCCGCATTTTCTATTATAGCTCTTTGTGAACATTAGTTGAAAGTTCAGATAAGCAGCATAACTACCCATCATTTGGGGAAGGTCCCACCTTTTTTCTCCTTCTGCTCTGGCTACCTAATCCTAACAGTTTCTGAAATTTGCCACGTTATCACTGTAATGGAAAAGAATCCAGAGTCTAAATGAGAAAAGCATTTTACCTCAATTGATTTCAGCCCTATACTGGAAATATGTCATCAGCAAAGGACACTGTTCCATTTAGATTGCAGATACCACACAGAAATATCATTGTAACGGGGGTAACACTGTGTAGGATTACAATTAAGATACCAGTTGTGTGTGTGTGCGCACACGCACGCGTCTATTTATAATTGAGTTTTCAATTATAGCACGTTAAGACCCATAAAATGACAAAACACTGTACCAATGCAAAGAGGGTTTTCTAGCAGGATCCTTTCGGAATTAGAATGACCAAAATTAAAATTTGAATATTAAAATACTGTGGCACCAATATAATGTACTGATTTTTCACTCAGTGAGTGCTAAGATTCTGGTCATTGTGCATATATTTCCTGGTGCAGCAAGTCTTAGGGTACATTTTCAGGGCGTCTGCTCATGCTGGTACTTCTTCTCCCCATACACAAAGACGAGTCCATCCATCCTCCACTTCAGTAAAGCCAGTGAAAAGCCAGCCATGCAGATTACCCAGCCCATTCTGTTCCATCTAATTCACTATGAACTGTGTGGAAGGGAATGGAAGAGCATTTCATCTCCCAAACTTCTCAGACCCCTGCCTTCCCTCTCTCTTCATCATAACTTCTTGAGCCCATGATTGAAACATATGATGCCCTAAAAAGTGTGAAGAGTGTTGTGACCCATTTTTGCCCTTGTCTCACATACTTTCATCCTTTTCTAAATAAAAGACAAAAGGTACCATTGAGGGCATCCAAAATACATTATTCTGTTTGAACTTGAGGTCCTTGGTTGTTGTTGTTTTTAATCTTGGATGAAAAACGAATGTTTGTGATCAGCAAAACCACTTGCTAACCCATGATCAAAAGCAAATAACCCACTTTGTTTGTTTCTTACTGCAAATGAATTAAATTAGATGCCATTAAGAGAACTCGCTGTTTATATCCTTGTTTCAGCAGTGGTAGTATTTGAAGTTTCCTGCAGTAAGTTCATTACTCGTATTTTGTCCAGAATTAGTGAAGCGTGCTGAAAATTGCTAATGACAGATGTTTCTCCACTCTGTCACACTTCTTGTATCATTTGATTTGGAAAGCAACATACGGTGTTCTGCTCTATCAGTATGTCACAGACTGTCTGTAAACAGCTGGTCATAACTCAGTTCAGTGAAAACCATTACTTTCCAATGAAGTGCTGGACACCCTCCAAATTGCATTTTGGCATGGCCTAGGCTGCTTAATGCACAAAGTTCTTCTGTTCCGAGGTTACCTAAGGAAGGATTCCCTCTCCTTCTCCCTTCCCCCACAACCTTCTTCAGCTTGTGTCATAAAAATAAATGCCTCTTAAAACAGTAACTAGAAACTAAATGCATGATCTCTTTAAAAAGCTATTTCCCCCCTCTCTCAAGAGAGCATGAAATCTCTCCAACACTAGTCCAGTGTTAAATAATGAAAATAATAATGATAAAATAATAATAATATCACCATCTTCTTTTCATCACTATTTTTGTTTGTGGTTAGGTTGTATATTAGCAGGACTAGGGCACATAAAACAAGCACAGATTGAAATGTCTCCTGTCAAATAGCAGTGGCACTAACATTGCTATGACTCTGGGGCAATTCAAAAAATCTTAATTACAATGAATCCTATTAAACACAACTCCAGAAAAAAAAATGAGATAGGAATACACAAACATTGCAGTTGGATCTTGTTACCATAGACAAGAATTCGGGCTTAGTTTAAGAACTAACATATATCGATGTAACAAGGTTGGGTGCATATGGTATGTTTGAGCCAAGAACGTGCAATTTTATAGTAGTTAACTTTTATAAATGAAACTGAAAACTCTGAAAAGTTCCTACATGCACCTTCATCTATCTTTGATTGACTCCACCCATCAAGTGATGCATTGCACATGTGAAACAGCCACCACAGATCAAATACCGCATAGGGAGTGTTCATTCTCACACAATATTTTTCAATAGAAGCCATTTCTTTTCTGTTGTGAGGGTTTTGAGGGCTGTAACACATGATTATAGGGATGCCCAGTGGCCCTTTCTATAGAAAATGGTTTACCACAGTAACCATAGCATAGTAACCATGTAGATCACGGGTGTCAAACACAAGGCCCGCGGGCCGAATCCGGCCCGCCAGACTTCGTCATGTGGCCCGTGTAGCCGCCGGCGGCCACCAGCCTTCACCTTTTATTCTCGCTTTTTTTTTTGACACAAGAAAGCCGCCTCTTCAGCGCATGCGCGGCAGCCTACAAGCCAGAGAATGTCCGCCCTCTAGCGGCGCCGGCCGTTCTACACAGGAAACCTCCACTTTACATGCATTCAGGAAACCACTTCCGTGGTTACAACCAGCCCTTTGAGGGTGACCAAACTGCTGCTGCGGCCCCCGATGAATTTGAGTTTGACACCCCTGATGTAGACCTACCATTAGCACAAGTTTAAGGCAGTCTTTAAGCATCTATGGATGATAATATGGTTATGCTTCCATTAGGGTTATATATCAATAATCCAAGTAGCACTCCGTCACAAGGTTAATGTATTTTTTTTTACCTTATTCTAACATTTTCCCAAGAACTTCCAAATAACAGGTTGCCATCTTTCACTGTTTATCTAAGAGCACCTACCAAGATTTACAACTCAGTGGAATTTGAACCTTTTTCAAACAATTGTGGATCACAACTCACTCAAGCTGATCAAACTAAGAAATGAACTAGCTATCAAGTTTTTAAGGATAGTGCTAAATAAGATTCACAAAAAGTACATTAAAACCAGCATGCTGATATAGGTCTGTAAAGGATACAGTGGACATTCTGTCTAGAAATGTTGATTAGAATGGTGACTAATATGTCTATATTATACTGTCCTAGAATATAAACTCCAGCTCCCTGCTGAGAGAAAGATCCTGCAGGGCCAACTGGGAGCTATCCGGGGTCCTGCTCTACTTAGAGAGAACTGCCTTGTGTGAACCTTCCTTAATTGTGCATGAATGTGCCTTGACTTTACCTGATCTGCCTTTGCCTTAGCCTTAGCCCAGGCTTCCTCAAACTCGGTGCTCTAGATGTTTTGAGACTACAGTTCCCATCATCCCTGACCACTGGTCCTGCTAGCTAGGGATCATGGGAGTTGTAGGCCAAAAACATATGGAGGGCCAAGTTTGAGGAAGCCTGCCTTAGCCTTAGCCTGGACTTGGCTTGACATTGCCTGGCCTAACTTGACTAGCTTGGAAGGGGCTTTCTGTGGACTGAAAGCCTTGGCAGAGCATAACAGAATTCATTCCACTGAACATTCCAGGTTGCAGTGTCGAAAGTTGAATACAAAATCTGTATTAATCAATAACCCTGCAATCTTCAGTGTGGGCTGCAGTAGCATAGCACCAAAGGCTGCCTCCATTCTAGTTCTCACACTTCACCAAGCACATGTTTAGTTAACACCCAGTAATACTTTGTGCCAGTGAAGTTGCCATAAAAGAATTTCAACCCACAGTGTCTTCATCATTCTTAACTTATTTCTACATTTGACAATAGCCCAGTTCTTATCACACATTGTTTCTGCTATTAAAGCAAAGAGAAAAGAATGTGTAAACATGAACTTGAGATCTTAATCAAGCTCACAGCACAATTCTTTGCAACCAAAAGACTGTAATCAGGGTGAGATTATCGCTGGCAGTGAAACAAGGCAATAGAGTGGACTGAGATCATGCAAATTTAGACTTAATTATTTGTGTCATAACAAGACAGAAAAGTCAGAACAATGTTATTCTGAGAAATGGACTTGATTTTGCAAAGAAATGTGAGTATTTGCAGGCTTAACGGAACATTATTCCATCAAGGAATTGTCAATAAATGAAACCATCACAAAACATGTGAATAAACAACAGAATACGGGGCCAAATAAAGTGAGTCATTTTGGAAAATGTATAAGAACAACCATGGCATGAATTAATTGTTTACTTCCAACAGCTTTGTTTCATGCACCTCAGACAAGCTGAGTAAATGTAGCAAGAAAATGCAAAGGCGGGTGTTAGGGCCAGCCCCTAGACAGAAGGAGGCAGCTGCTTCAGACAGCAGATGTTGTAGGGTGGAAGTAATGGTGAGGGCTTGCAGGTCAAAACTGTGTATGCCTGGCATATACATGCTTAAGCTAGTCTGCTGCCTTCAGGTCCAGTGGAGGACAATATCCCATCACTAGTGTTGAAGTAAGCTTCAACTGCCAAGAACTCTGAGAGCTGCTGATAGTCAGAGTACAACTTTCCCCAATGAAGTTCTCTCCGGGTATTTTGGATGACAATTTCCATAATCCCTGACCATTGGTGGTTGGTCTGATGGGAGTTGAAGTCCACTCCCCAGCTCTCCAAAATGTTGGGTTGGGAAAGGCTAAAGTAGAGCATGACAAACAGCCCAAGAACTCACTCACTCCAAGCTTGGGAACAGAAGTAGCTCACATCTTCTGCCATTAGGTACCACTGCCACCAGCTCATTCTTTTCCTCTGCCCTTGAGATAGGAGCAAATTCTCAAGGCTAAAAGCTTTCTGCCTAGACCTTTTCCTCTCTGAAAAGGCAGAAAACATATTTTCTTGCATTCTCTCTAGTATATGTAGCATGGGCCAAAGTGATCAGGGCACAGTTAAAATAACATGTGAGCAGTCATAGAGGCATATGATACCTCCACATTAATTAATTTACTAAGTATAAAATTTAAGATTGGAAAAAGGAAGAACTTCGGAAGCCCCGTCAGACATTCAGCTTCCAAGAGAATGTTCGAAAACCAGAACACTCACTTCCGGGTTTCAATTGTTTGGGAGCCAAAACATTTGAGAACAAGGCTGTTCGAAAACCAAGGTACGACTGTATATTCACATTTTTAGTGTACTTTATTGTATTTTGTTCTCTTGATTGGTATTTTAATACCTACTAATCTAGAATTATTATTATTATTTTATTAGCAAAGATATAAATTCAGACTAGGTAAAGTAAAGGTACCCCTGCCCTTATGGGCCAGTCGTGTCCGACTCTAGGGTTGTGCGCCCATCTCACTTAAGATGCCAGGGGCCAGCGCTGTCCGGAGACACTTCCGGGTCACGTGGCCAGCGTGACGAAGCTGCTCTGGCGAGCCAGCGCCAGCGCAACACACGGAAATGCCGTTTACCTTCCCGCTATAAAGCGGTACCTATTTATCTACTTGCACTTAAAGGTGCTTTCGAACTGCTATGGTTTTACCCACAGCGCCACCCGCGTCCCTAAATTCAGACTAATCAGTGTTTATTAGGCAGAGGAAAATAAAAGACAGCATGCAGAAGATTGTACGTATTGTAGATTGCATTTCTATAAGCAAGCAATACCCTGTGGTGGTGGTGGTGGTGGTGGTGTTATGGACACAGCAAAAGCTTTTGACAATATTGAATGGCCATTTTTGGTTGAGATGTTAAAGCTTACCATTTTGGGGAAAAGATTTAAAACAAAGGTATAGGTAATGTGTTCAGCACAAAAGCAAAGATATGTATCAATGGGATATCTTCAAATCTCCTTAATTCATATAAAGGTACAAGACAAGGTTGTCCTTCATCTCCACTATCGTTTGCATTGCGAATAAATTGGGAATATAATTCTATGATTCTTTGTTGAGATTCCTGCATTGCATGGGGTTCATAAAATTCATAGAACCGTAGAGTTGGAAGGGACCCTGAGAATCATTTAGTCCAACCTATATATGCAGCTGCCCAATACTGGCATCAAACCTGCAACCTTGGCATAATCAGCAGAGACCCATTTTCCTTTTCTCAATGTCTTCCAGGTGTTGTTTTGAATCCCCATCATCCCTGACCATTGACAATGCTGGCTGTAACTGATGGAAATTGTAGTCAAAGACATCTGAAGGATAGCATTTTGGAAAAGGATGGAATAGGTAGGTGTTAGTAACTTGGTCCCAAACCAAGGATCACAATGGGGGATGAAGCCGATGGATGTGATCCCATATTCCACAATTTGTTCATATGGATATGTTCATAGGAAAATGGGTTAGCGTAAACAATTTCTTTTTCTGTTTTTTTTTTAAAACTGAAGGTTGAGAGTCTAAGAAAGTCACAAGATTACTTATTGTGTATATAAATGTAAAAATTATTTTGTTGCATTAGAGTATCTCAGTGAAAAGATAGATGTTAATCTGTATTTATTCTGCTAATGCTCTCAGACTTCAATAGAAGGATAAATTCCTCAGTTGTGCTAAGCATTACACAAATATATAACAAAAATGTTGCCTTCATTATAAAGTAGGTAATAACCCAAAGTTGAAGTTAATGATGTGCAGTTCTGAAATGACAGTGATTAATACCGTAGTAGGTAATAGATTTTTAATCATGCCAACAAAAGGAACATTATTCAGGTGATTCACTGGTCATTTACTAGTGTAGACTCTTTATATCCCTTGAGACTACACCAATGTAATTGGTCAGTGAGTCACTCACCACATTTGTTCATTTGGTTGGAATTTGTTGTGTGTTGGATATGCAGGATTGGTCTATGAAATGTTGCCATTCCGAGGAAGACTGGCAAAGAGAAGTGTTTTGGACACAGACATTGAAAAACAAATATTCTTCATTATCATGCTCATCAAGGGACAAAGAACAAATGGTGAGTTGGCCTCTTCATGTTCATCAGCCAATGACTGCATTATCAAGGAATGCTACTATCTTTTATTCTATTACATATATAAATCTAATAAATACATAAATAATAAATATTGTATATCTGAAACAGGCATCAGAAATCTCAAAACCCAGCAGAAATCAACATCTAAAGAAGGGGATGACGCTTAAATCCCAGTGAGGACAAGGGAATAGGTTAGCTTCAATTAACTTAAATACCACAATGTCTTCCAAATTTTACACCTCAGGGAATCTCTGGTCTGTGAGCCTAATATTGCATGCCAGGCATCCTCATTTGGCCCAAGAGGCCATTTTAACTATACGACACCCAACTGTCCTGTACCTGCTGTTATATATGACATCACATGAGAGGCAGGTAAAAGCAAGGCTTGGGAGAAAGGGATTTGAAAGCCCCACCAATCACCAATGCTGCCAAAGACCACCCCTCCCCTCCCGTGTTTCCCAGTTATACCCAAATCAGCTGATTGTCAGGGCTTCAGAAGCAAAGGGGCTTTGCAAGCCCTTGGAAATTATTGCACTAGGGACTTGGAAAGCTTAGGGGAAAGGAGCAATTTTTTTCCTTTCCAAAGGAAGCAGTTGGCATGCAAAGCACTTGGAGAAGCACTTTGAATACAAAGTGCTTTCTCTGCAGATGGGGAATTGCTCCATCTTTATTAGCATTCCCCTCTGTGCAAATACTTCAAAGTGGCTCCCTCTATCAATTGATCATTGGTTAGAGAGGTTTTCACACAGCCAAAGCTCCACGAAGCCCAAATTCCTTGCGCTTGTAGTTCATATCAAACCTAACATCACATCTGACCTCCAATTCAAATCTTTATTCCAGTCATAGACCAGCATGATAAAAACACCTCCGTACATTAATAAAACATGCTAGATAGCCAATATGGCAACTGCAGAAGTAGAAGATACACATATTCATACTCTCGGTTACAATAGCATAAGATTAGAATGCATAAAACTTGTAAATCAAACCTTCAGTTTTAGACCTGCCGTGTGGCACATAACATTCTCTTACGTGTGTCAATCATAGCAGCACATCTGATGAAAGTTGGGTTTTCTGCACATGTTCGCAGGTACCCTTTTACTGTTATCCTCAAATGATTCAGGCCCATTCCAAATGAACAAAATACTAAAGAAACTGTCAGTTACAGGAACAATTCAATTAAGATTTCACAAAGCTTTTTTTTTGTTTCAGTGTATCTTGCCCATCAATATGAATATGATTATTGTTTCACACAGTGGGAGCTTTCCTCTTAATGATACTTAGCAGCAGGGGCTTTGTCTGCTGATGCAAATGAGAAACAATAGTTTGCATTGTCTAATATACAGCATTAGCTATCAAGAAGCTGGGTTCAGACTAGTGCTTTTGTCCTTCCCTTCCCTTAATTTCTAATTGCAAAAGCTCTTTTTGGACTGTTTCTGAATGGATGTGCCATCTCAGAGAGAAAGAGATCTGGCTTCGGGGGTGGGAAACTGCCACATTGCCATCTGTGCAACCTTTCAGGGGCCACATGAAAGTGGTGGGCAGGGCCAGGGGCAAAACTGGGCAAAACAACTGTGAATTTTACCTTCGTGTGGTTGGCTACACATACTCAAACACTCCTCTCTGTCCTCCAACTAGGCAAGCAAGAGGCTACATAAGAGTTCCAGACACATTCCAGGCAGGGAAAAGCACTCAAGGAGGGCGTGGCTTGGGAGGGGAAGTGGTCTGGGGAGAGTTTCAAGGGTCAGAGAGAGAGAGGCGCTGGAGGTATCCATTTGGCCCCCAGGCCTGAGGTTCCAGATACCCAACTTAGTAGGGTGTTGCACAGCCCTCCCCAACCCTATACCCCACATCCAAAGGCATGCAGTGTCTTATCCCTGCCTTCTCCCAGGAAGATGCAGCTGGTCTGGTAGGTCCCTCCTGCTTTCCTAGGCCTCTTTGCTGCTTTTCCTTCTTCCTTTTTTATTTTTTTTAAATGATATTTATTAGAAGTTTAAAGATTACAAAAGAAAGAAAAAAGGAAAACAATAAAAAGTTTAACAGAACATACATTACAATACATAAAAAGAAAAACATAAAAATACAACAATACAGCAAAAAGAAACAAAAACACTAAAACACACATCCAATATTCCATATCTTTACCTTTCATTTACTTGTTTCATCGACCTCCTCACACCTCCCTTTTTTGTATTCTAATTCAATTAACTATTTCAGCAAATTCTTTCTATAATTTATCTTAACGGTCTAACCTTAAATTTTTCCATTTTAGCCCATTATCAATCAGCTTTTACCATTAAATTTTAACCCATTTATAACCCTTTTTTCATATTCTCTTAAATCATTACAGCTGGAAACCCCTTAATTGCTATCCAACATAATTCTATCATTCATTAATTTTGCAATATTTCTGTAAATAATCTTTAAATTTCTTCCAATCTTCTTCCACCGACTCTTCTCCCTGGTCTCAGATTCTACCAGTCATTTCCGCCAATTCCATGTAGTCCATCACTTTCATCTGCCATTCTTCCAAAGTGGGTAGATCTTATGTCTTCCAATACTTTGCAATGAGTATTCTTGCTGCTGTTGTAGCACACATAAAGAAAGTTCTGTCCTTCTTTAACACCGATTGGCCGACTCTACCCAGGAGAAAGGCCTCTGGTTTCTTCAAGAGGGTATATTTAAATACCTTTTTCAGTTCATTATATATCATTTCCCAGAAAGCCTTAATCCTTGGGCACGTCCACCAAAGGTGAAAGAATGTACCTTCAGTTTCTTTATATTTCCAACATTTATTATCGGGCAAATGATAGATTTTTGCAAGCTTGACTGGGGTCATGTACCACCTGTATATCATTTTCATAATATTCTCTCTTAAGGCATTACATGCCGTAAACTTCATACCTGCTTTTCCTTCTTCCTGCCCAATGCCTGCCTCTCCTTCCTACCCAACCCCCTTTTCTCTGACAGCTCCAGGTTACTCAGGGCAGCCCAACCTGATCTGCAGCAACTCAGGAGAAGCCTGGATCCCCCAGAATCAATCCAAATCAGTTTGGCTTTGGGCTTTGGCTGAATCCATTGCAAAGCCCTGGAATTTTGTCCTTTTTCATTTGATTTTTGCACACATATCCGTTGGATTGAGGCACTAGACACTGGAGAACAGCCTTTACCAAAGGTGCCATGGACTTTGAAGACGCTCAGGACAAAAGGGAGAAACGAGCTAAGAGGAAGGCATGTTTGGCAAACCCTCACCATGATCAACTCCTGCCCGGAAACCTATGCCCCCACTGTGGAAGGACGTGTGGATCCAGAACTGGCCTCCACAGTCACTTATGGGCTCATTGTTAAGATCATGTTCATGGAAGACAATCTTACTCAGCTATGAGTGAGCCCCAAAAAGAAGAAGACTAGACTTCAGCATACAGTAATAGACAATAAAGGATAATTGGTATAATCAACAATAAAGAACAGGAAGTAGGTGGAAATCTGAAACGGCAAAAAATAGGAAAAGATAAAAGACCTGATTGTGGAATAAAATGTGAAATAACACCACAATGCTTTTCCAGAATAATATGAAGATTGTTAATCATATGGGATGTTTTAATATTGAATGCATCAGAATGCAATAATTTTGATTCTGAAAGTTCCCACATTAGCCCTATCATGAGAGGCTCATCCTATACCAGCCATGAGTAAAAATATTTGATTATACCACGATGGCACACAATTTATTCTTGTTCATATTAGTCAAATGCTACCTGCCCATGAAATTTAATACCTGTCAACTCAAATATCAGTTTGAATTCTGACAACTGAAAGGCATATAAAACATAGCCAATATTTTTAAAAATAAAAATCTGCCAGGTAGCTCAATAGAGGAATAATTAACACTGGCATGCATAAGGGAAGCTATGTGCCACTCTAAGTGGTGTCAGTAGGAGGAGATATCACACTAGATTGAGAGATGTGCATACAGGTATGAATCCAACTGACTTCACCCAAAAAACTTCAATTAAAAATGTATCATGAAGAAATCTCGTTGTCTGAGGTGATGTGAAGTTCATGCGATCTGTGATAGCTGTTTTACACATGCTAGTCATCACATTACATTCATTTGTTTTATTTATCACATTTATATACCAACTTTTCCTATGAGGAACTTGAGGTGGTATCGAACAGATGGAAAGCTCTTTAATCTGAGCAGGCTAAAAGCAAAGAGTAAGGTTACCATACCTTCCGTCATAGAGCTTCAGTATGCTGATGACAACGTACTGTGTGAACACTCAGAGGATGACCTCCAAACCATCCTAAATATATTCACAGAAGTTTACAAAAAGCTTGGTCTATCGTTCAATATCCCAAAAACCAAAGTGCTGCACCAACAAGCACAAAACAACCCCTCTGCAGCGCCACAAATCCAACTCAATGATGTAACATTGGAAAGTGTTGATCACTTCTCCTACCTGGGCAGTTAGTTATCTTTCCACAAGGGCATTGATGCTAAAATCCAGCATTGCCTGAGCTCTGCGAGTGCAGCTTTCCCCCGATTTAAGTGCAGCATGTTTGAGTACCGGGACATTTGAAGGGAAACCAAAATGCTTGTTTACAAAGCTATTGTACTACCAACCTTACTGTATTGGTGTCTCTGAAAAAATTTACATATCATTTGGGATGACAGGTGAACTTATGCCAGTGTCCTGGAAGAAGCAAAAGTGTTGAAGCACTGATTCTTCAACATCAGCTTCATTGGACTGGTCATGTTGCACAGATGCCTGATGATCATCTTCCAAAGCAACTACTCTATTCCGAACTTAAAAATGGAAAGCGTAATGCTGGTGGTCAACAAACGAGGTTTAAAGACTCTCTTAAAGCAAATCTTATAAAATGTAGTATAAACACTGCCAGTTAGAAAACACTGGCCTGTGAGCGCTCAAATTGGATAACAGCCTAAGTTCAGTGGGACTTACTTCCAAGTAAAGGGAGACAGGATCACAACTTCAATCCCATTGAAATTCATGGGCTTTAACTGTGTCCTTTAGCTTCATTAATGTTGATGGGACTAAGTTGTGACTAACTTTTACTGGATTGTGCCCCCCACACACTTAATTTTGAAAGATGATTTCAGTTTGGTAATGAATTTAATTAGCTCAGTAAGGCACCAATGAAGCTACCTGAGAAATAGCTATTAATAATGTCCCCAACTATTTAGCAGGAATTTTATCCCAAATTAGATGGCTCAGATTCAGGAAAAAGTAATTAGTCAAAGATCTAAGCTCATTATGGAGATTCCAATTAAAGCCTCTTTTCACTGTGATGTGGCAGTAAAATAAGTAAATTTTAGAACAGAAAATGAATGTGACAGGAAATCCTGGGATTATACAGTTCTATTAGTATTATGCCCTCTGCCACAATGAGATGATCTGTTTTAATTGATCCACAGATACACAGCAAAAGCAGCAAGTAAAATGAGCAGTGCTGAGGAAGGCTCACACTGCCTTTGCATACTCTCAGCGCCTAAGTACATGAGATGTTGATGGCATGCTTGGCAATCACATTGTGAGTTTGTGGATTTTTTAAAATTATTTCTTCATTTGACTTTTTGGGGAATAACACAGAAGCAACCAAACATAAATACCAAATAAGACAGCAACAACTGCCTGGCAGAATTTGACCAAATGAAGAGTAAAAATGCCAGGAAGTGAGAAGAGGCATTATTAACTTTGAGGGGGGTTTTTGGTGCTTACAATCAAGCAGAATAGAAATTTTATGAAATAAATAAAATGAATTAACTACTCCAAATATCTGCACAGCAAAATCAAGCCTCCATACACCTCTACAGTCTCCAAAACAGGTCTCTTCAAAGTTCTATCTGCATTCCTTCAGTCCTGCTGTGACATCCTTCAATATTAGCAAATGGTAGTAGCAGCCACCATGACCTCTCAAAAGTATTCTCCCTTAGTATACCCTGTTAAATTGGCTTGCTGCAAATTAAATACCAGCCATAGAGGAAGTGGAGTTTTTTGTGGAATTATTTTTGGGATTGCTGCTAGCCATGTTTACTGAGGAGGCAAATTCCACAGAAAGGGTAATAGCACAGGAAAGAAGAACAAGAAGGCTGGTTAATACTTAACCTTGTCTAGATGCTCTTCAAACACAGAAACCAATACTGTACCTTTTTTCCCTACTTATTATGTAGGAATAAGAAAGCCATTTCTCTCTCTGCCATAACCTTTTCCTTTGAACTAGCCTCCTGAAATTAACAGTAGCTATTCAGATCATGGCTAGTGTTACCTTATCAAAACAAAATGTCAGAATCCTAAACAGGTTTTCCCAGAAGTAAGTCCCATTGATTCTAATGGGAAGGAAGTTTAAAAATGCTGCCTACCACTAATGAGATGCGATCTTGCATTACCGTCCAGGGTAAACTAATATTTGGCCATGTGGGCACTTGCTTAAAGGTGAATATTGATGGGGATAGCAAAAAGGGTGGCTGTTCTAAGATAATGGGAATCAAAGCAGATCTTAATTCAATAAAGCAGAAATTGTTGCCATTGCATTGCACTTCCGCCAGATCAACATATGGTAGCACAGCTGACAGATATAATCTTTACTCTGTTTTTTTCTGTTTCACATGTTCATTGCATTTGGTGATGTCCTACACAAGAATTTATATAATTTGCCTGTAACTCCTTAGTGCTACAACACTCATTGCTGTGAAACTGCAGCATTATCTTAATCCTGAATTCTGACATCTCAAGAGTTAATTTAGTGATTAAATGAATGGTCTAAGGCCCCCAACAGCAGGGGCCTCCAAAATCCTCAGATTTTGATGTGGAGTGGTTGCTTACCCACCCACCCCTCTTTAAAAGACAAAGCTGTCTTCTTCTTTTTTTAAAAAAGCCAAGCATATTGAGACACAAATGTACCAGCCCAGGATTCTGTTTGCAAGTGTTGTTCAGTTCCTAAACAATGTTATTTGAAACTTGCTGATGACCACCCACCAAACACATTTGTCCCCACCTTATGAGCACAAACGAAGAGAGAGAGAGAGAGAGAGAGAGAGAGAGAGAGAGAGAGAGAGAGAGAGAGAGAGAGATGCTTTTTAATTCATTTCATTTGCCTGCTGACAGTTTATAAAGGGGGATGGCAACACAGTTGGATTCAAAAAGAGAACACCACCTGCACTTGCTAAAAGAAAAGAATTGATGCTGCAGACAGACAGCACCTTCAACACAATTCCTTTTTAAATGAAATAGATCATTTGTAGAGCATCCTTTATGATTTCACCAATAATCTAGGCAGAGAAGCAAGAGATGATCAATTTCCAGTTTGAAAATGCATTGTGCTTATCCTGTTAACTCAGCTTATCCTGTTATTGTTTTTATCCATAGACCAGGACTCTTTCAAATTCTAAGAGTCCATCTCTATTAAAAACTGCATCGTTTTTATCACAGACTGCAAACAAACTCTTTGGAGAAACAGCACATTATGTCTTTTACAAATCATTGCATTTTTCCAGATGTATGGTATGTTAGAAACCTGACACAAAAGATGTGAATCGGGTTAACGAGCCTGCCTGCATTTCTACCAAAATGTGTGTCGATTCATTTGAATAAATTTGACCTTTTCTGTTTATTGCCTTCTTGTAGTGGGGAAAGAATTCAGTCCATAGCCAATCATTATGATGACCACAAGTCCACTCAGGCACCTTGACAGCTGAATCGCCACCCCATCAAGAGATTTTCCCTCAGGCAACTGGCTGAGCTGGCACACATTCGTTGGTTCTTTTTGCACATTAAATATCTTTACAGTTTTCATATTTTTGCTGTTTTTACACTTTTCACTTCTGCTTTGTACAGCATTTGCAGGCAAAGATTTATACAGCATAACACACACCATTAGCACTTTGCAAGCCTTTGTTGTACAGATGCTAAGCTATCCACAAGGCTTTCAAGTTTCGATATGCAGGGAGGGAGTTGATGCTTCCTAGGGGACGGAGGAAAGGAAATGTTTGCAGAGGGCTACATTTGGTTAAGACAGCAAGAACAACATTATAGCACTAGAGTAAAAAAGCATCAGAATCCAGACTTTGGCCTGGACCCAAAGAACGGTGTAACTTGTTCCATGTGTTCAAAGGGGTCTCTTCTTAAACCGCAGCTCCTCATACCAAATGGCAAACTTCTTTGAAACTGAAGGGAGGAGTTTCTAAGGCAACATAGAGGTTTGTAGTCCAAAGAGGGGAAAGTTGTCTCACTGAGCAATGCAGATTTTTGGACCAAACTAAATCAGCTTTATGTATCTGCCCCTTAAATACCAACCATGAGAAGATGAAGCAAAATTAAGAAAGTGAGATAAAAGCAAACAACAGATAATTTTACGAGTCAATGTGTGTCAGTCTGCACTGGCTACAGCTTCGTGTTGTCCTCAAGGGCAGCCTCCTGCAGAGAACATTGCAGTATTCAAATCAAGAAACTTCCCAGGGCATGTATTATTGAAGCAAGGATATCCCTGCTGTGGAATGGTCATAGCCAGGGGTAGGCAAGGTTTACCTCACCTGGGCCGGTTCACTCCAGCAGAGATCCCTCTGTGGGCTGGGCCGTGCATGTGTGTGAGTGCGCGCACCTGTGATTTCTGGCATCTGCATCTGCACAGACGCGATGTCCAGTGTCTGTTCATGCACACATGCGATTTCTGGCACCACAGAAGCGAGTCCCCATCCCGTGCTGTGCCGGTTTAGCGGAGCACGCGGGGACTTGACAAGTGGGCGGCTCGGTTCGGGGGCAGCTCGTGAGCCAGTTAAACAACTCCCGTGGGCCGCTTGTGGTTGCCAACCCCTGGTCATAGCACTTAGCTGGTCAACAGTACTGCAGCTATTTGAGTACTTTGTTTTCCCAGACTACCTACCTGCTCCTACAAGGGGAATGCAATCTCATCAACAGCAGGTTACTGTCCCAGTCACCCACAGAGCCTCCATCTCATAGAAATTCAGTTTCAGTTGCTTCTTCATATGAAACTGGATCAAGGAAAAAATCCAAATGCATTAGCATTGTAAGTCAATATATGTTTGGCAGACCTAATGCTTGTTTTATTTGATTTTTCTTCAAATCAACAATTGAGCATCTGATATTACAAAAAAAGTTCCTTTCTGGTCTAATGTCATTGTGTATGTATTCTTACATTGCACAAATGGAATTCATTTTATATGCAAAAGATAATTCTGTATCTTCTTTTGTCTGTTTATAAGTTTCTGCTCAGTCTTGATGCTTTGATTAGCCCTCCTCTGCTTGGAAGGGACAACAGCTCTGTTCCACTATTGATACTGTGCCTAACTCTTGGGCTTTGATGGAACCAAGGGGCAAACTAGATGTTACCCCTAAACATGAAACTGTCACAGAAAACAGGAATTGCCTGTCTGGCTTTCTCTTCATCTACTGTAATGTTTAGTATAACTTACCTGGGTCCATATTTCATGAAATTCTGTGTTTCTTAAGATTCTCTCCATATCATTGGCTATCACTGGTAGTGAGTAAAGAAATGTGGGACATAATAGCATCAGGGCACACAGCAGATGTTTCTCATGCCCTAATGCATTGCATTTTGCTTCCTTTTTTCTTTTTTTAACTAGCTTCAAAGTTGCCTTTTTCTGTGGCACCTTATGCTAGGGTAACCTATAGTTTAGTCTTATTGTTGGCCTGGACAGCAATAGTCATTTGAAGCTAGCTCTCTGCCTTTTAGCATAGCTACAATTCTTGAAAAATACAGTCACTGGGGAATTCTAGTCTCAGCCCAAGAAGAATCTAATAGTAGTCAAATGTACTAGAACACACAGGTCCCAGATTAATACTTGCCCCATATACCAGGTGTAGGCCAGGTACAATGAGCTACACCCACTGAGCTATACACTTGTATAAGCATGTACAAATCGATATCTGAATTACAGATCAGGGATTCTAACAGGATAATAAAATGAGGGATAAATCATTTTAATTGTTACTGTTGTTCAAACAACTGGGAGTCAAAAACCCTTTCTGATCTACTGCAGATCACCCAGGGATTTTCTAGTAGATCCTGATGTACCTTCTACCCCCCACTCACCCCATGCCAGCATTTTCTAAACCAATTCTAAACATTCTGCAGATCAACATTTATTAATTGAAAATAACGTTAACCAATCCTGACTGTTCTGTAGTGGAATGAGAAAATAATTCCTCTACCTGCCACCCTGTCAAAGAACAATGGTTAAGCTTTGCTTGGCATTGCAATCACAGAATTCCTGTGCCAAACAGAAACTATAAGTATGATATTATTCATAATCTGCCTAGCACCTTTATAAGGAACAAGCACCAACTTCCAAGGCCAGCCATCTATTCCCCGGGCCCCTGCATCTTTACTAGCAAGCTATGCTCACATATTGTGAAATATGGCAGGATAATACTTAAGAGTTATTTAGCATTTGCTGTAATTTCTAAGTGCATTTCACATATACAAGCTCAGTAATGCTAGCTAGGCCAGCATTATTGTCCCTGTGTTATAGGTGAATATGGTTTCAAGATATCATGGTTTATCTATGGTTGCCCAGTTTATGTGCCACTAGGAACACAAAGACAGGGGTATGGTTGATCAGTCAATGAAGCCAATTTTGGGAGCATCTGTCTCTCATCGCTAGGTGAAGGAAAGCCCCATCTTAGACAGTTTTAAAATAGGATTAGACAAATTCATGGAGGACGCTATGAAGCAGAGGTGGCCTTTTTCCAGTGAGATCTTGTGAGAGTTCCATGGAATAAGCCATGAAACTGCTTCAGGCTGACCCAGGAAATTCCTTCTAAAAATAGAGAAGGGGATTCCTAGGGCATTCTAAAGCAATTTTAGGGACCTTTCCTTGGACTTATATTACTCAATTTTTCTATGTAACACTTGTCAATCACAGCTTTGACTTTGCTTATTGGCTATTGGCTAAAAGCAGTTGTTTTGAATGATGCCTGCACATTTTGTTCAATAACTTTTGTTCTACAAAGGTTACTTTTTTAAAGTAAATGTTAAACTGTGGAACCCCTGCTGGCTCTGAGTCTGGTAGAGCAAATAGTCCTGTGTCCCCCCACTCTCAGCAGCCTTAGCTAGAGAGAGAGCTTAACTTAAGGGTTCTCCCTCAGATAGAGACTCTCCAAAGCTTCCTTCAATTTACCTCCACCAAAGGAAAACCCACCTCCTGCCAGTGAGTGATCTCACCAGCTTGTCACTTGCACCAGCCAGACTCCTGCTGGTGCCCACAAGACTCTGCTGCTTGCTTCTTTCAAGCAGGAGGCTCAGAAAGCCAGGCTGGCAATTGCCCTCCCTGAAGATTGCTGGGGGTGCCACCTCACGACACCATTTGGATTTCCCAAACTGGCAGGATGCATTGTTTGGGGTTACTCCTACCTCAGTCTAAAGCAAGGTTAGTTTAGTGGCTGGTGTTTATTAGCAGGTGGGGGGAACTCTGCCTAATACAAAGGGCAACTTTCTTCTACCCGTGCCTAAATAGCCACTTTTTAAAAACAGTTGAGCTGTTAAGTTCTATGCTAAGGCACGTATGCACTTTGGAAAGGTAATTTGAAAGCGAGTTGAGCCATGACAAATAGGGACAGCTGGCCTAATTGAATCATTTGATCTAAGACAGCTCAACTTGGTTATCCTCACTGCAGCCCACATTGATATTAGCGAGTGAATCATTAGCCATGAAATCATGTCGACTTTGCCGACTGCACCGTTCTTGACATGACAGGGAGCGCGGTCTGCCTTTCATTATAGCCCCAATGAGTTCTTTAGTCTGTCATGAAGAAAGGGGAGGGGGGAAAGATGTCGTTGGAGCGGGGAGGAGGGGAGAGCGAACTTTTTGGCATAACAACAGAAAGCAATTTGCTCCAACATACCTCGCAGAACAGTTCAAAGAAAGACACTTTTGTTGTGGCTCAGGTTATCTGTTAGCCACAGCAGAAAGCATGTGCACCCAAGCTTGTTCTCTTGGCTCTGCTGTCAGCCCTTCGACCGCATACACAACACAATCTGCTGTTGGAATACAAGGACATGTGCAGAATAGCTGTTTTTTGAGGGAATGTAGAGACAGGCTGAGATATTTGTTTTACTTAGAAATGCTTACATTCTCTACACCAGTCCTGGGCTGGGGTTGGTAGCTTAGATATAGCAAGCAAAAGGCCATTTAAACAAAAGGCATCTATTTATCAAAATTTAGCCCAATTGTTTGCTCTAGGTACAGGCCATAAGACTTGGCTGTTCCTCTCTCTGCCATGGGATTTGGTCTTATCCCCATTGCAGAGCAGTAACCCTCCTGTATTTCATTTCTATATGAATTAGAGTAATTATGTCTAAATATGTATCTATGAGCAGATGCATATTTTAGGCAAATTTGTGTCCCCTTTTGACCTTTGGCAGTTCCTCTTTCTTGGCAATGTGTCTCTAACTTGCTGTATTTGATTGAAGAGTGGCAGGAACTTCTACATCAAAGGCATTAGTGGGCCACTGTAAAGCCCCGGCAAAGACACCTCAAACTGGGGCTCCCAGACGTTAGCATCAGATACTGTATCTCTCGCACCATCATTGCTCTGTTTTTTTTCTAGTAGAATGACCTCTTGGATTCCATGGCACCATGTAGGTCAGGGGCCTCCAACCTTTTGAGGCATTGAGGACACATTTGGAAACCTAAGAAGTTGCTGTTGGCGCCTCAAAATACCTATCTCACAAAAGAGAAACTTGCAGTGCTCAGAAAGCAACCACCACCACCAAATAGGAAAATACATACTCATACCCCAAAGCAAAAAAGAGACTGAGGAAAAGAGGGCAACACCTCCATCAAGACATAAAAGCCAAAAGTGTGTAATTTGTACTCATTAAGAAATGGGGAGGATCAGGGGGACTCCATGGTACCCATGAGTGTTGTGTTGGGAATCCAAACTCTAGGTTGTAGTACTAGCTTACATAAGCCTAACACAAAGGGTGAAAGGGTCGCTTTGCTCTTCAACTTGTCTTTAGTGTGAAAGAGTCTGCCTAGTTCCTGCTTCCCTCCTTCTGATTGCCAACTTGGGTTGTGACCTCTGTCTGCCTTTGAATACATAAATGCTTCTGCACCTTTGCTCCTTGCTGTGGGCCTCAGAGCCTGCCTATTTTATACTGACTCTTGCTCAGGCCTTTCTTGGTTGCATCACTCTTGAGGTCACTTCATGCCTGATGATCCTACTGGCCCTTCAGTTGGGCTTCAAGACTTCTCCCTACAACAGGACAGTGCCTGCCCACCCCCCTTTTAAAATGAGTGAAAAGGTTAAAGCCTTGGCTTTTACCTCTTTCTGGTTGAATGACTAAGTTCAGCTTAATCAAGGGATTGTTTAGACCAGAGCCAGACCCTGTGTTCTGGTAACAAAGTACAGGGCTGGAGGCCAGAACATCACTGCTTGGCCCATATTAGTTTTTTCAGTGATATGGAAAAGCAGACATGGGTCTGGACAGAGCTGTCTGTGCTTGGAAAAAACCTGGGAAACATCCAGCTCAGAAGCAATGGTAATGGCATATTTTTGTAAGTCAAAAGGATTTCCCAGTTTTCAGCAGTGTAATGCCAAGATCTCAAAAATGCAAGCTAAATACATTTCCTCAACAGCATTCAAAAGTGATCATTAGCATTGGTATATTTGACTCACTGAATTCAAAAACATCTATTTTCTGCCAAGGGACAGAGTTTCTCTTTTGTCTTGGAACACAATGAAAACCCAAATGGGGTGAAGACTAAGATTTTATCAAATAGCCCAAAGAAAGCTAAAAAGCACTGCCATGATATTGCATCCCTCTGGTTGCTGAGAACTCCATCAACAACATGCATGACTCCTGAAGATGGGTCTGGAGCTTAATTGTGGCATAGCACTTTCCAGAACTAGCCTTTGCTGAAGTATTTTCAAAGAGAAGTGGTTCTTAGGCTTAGATAGTTCAGTCAATGGAGCACATTAATCTCAGGCCCCAACACTGGGCAAAAGATCCCTGCATTGTAGGGGGTTGGACTAGTCCAGATAACTCTCTTGGTCCCTTCCAACTCTAAAGTTCTATGATCCTATACTGTTGATTTCAGTAAGTCACTATGATATTATTGCAAAGAAACTTGTAAAATGTGGGTTGAATGAGGTAAATGTTAGGTGGATTTGTAGCTGGTTGACTGATGGAACCCAAAGAGTACTCATTAATGGTTCCTCGTCTCTCTGGGGGAAAGTGACAAGTGGAGGACTGCAGGGTTCTGTCCCGGGCCCATTGTTGTTCAACATCTTTATAAACAACTTGGAAGAAGGTATTGAGGGGATGCTCATCAAATTTGTAGTCTACTGTACACCCAATAGGGAAAGGTAGCCAATGCCTCTGAAGACAAAGATTTAAGATGACCTTAGCCAATCAGAGAACTGGGCCAAAACTGACAAAATTAATTTCAATAGTGGCAAATATAAGGTTTTACACTTAGGTAGGAAGAACCAGCTGCACAAATACAAGATGGGGAACACCTGGCTTGCCAGTAGTACATGGGGAAAGGATCTAGAGATATTAGTAGACCACAGGCTTAACATAAGTCAACAGTGTGATGCAGCAGCAAAAAAGCTAAGGGTATTTTAGGCTACATCAAAATAAGTATAGTGTCTCAATCAAGGGAAGTAATAGTTCTGCTATATTCTACCTTGGTCAGGCCACACCTGCAGTATTGTGTCCAGTTCTGGGTGCCATGATATTGACAAGCTGGAATGTGTGCAGAGGAAGGCAGCCAAGATGGTAAAGGGTTTGGGAACCAAGCCTTAACTGGAATGGTTGAGGGAAATGGGTATGTTTAGCCTGGTAAAGAGCAGACTGAGAGGAGATATGATAGCCATCTTCAAATATCTAAAGGGATGCTCCAGAGGCTGTGGATTCAATCAATAGATTCAAGGTAGAAGATTCTGACTAGACATCAGGAAGAACTTTCTGACAGTAAGAGCTGTTTGACTGCAGAACAGACTCCCACGAGAGGAGGTGGTCTCTCCTTCCTTGGAGGTTTGTAAGCAGATGTTGGATTACCAGCTGCCGTGTATGATGTAGCTGGGATTCCTACATTGCAGGGGGTTGGACTAGATTACTCTCAGAGACCCTTCCATCTCTACAATTCTATGATTATATGATTCTGTGATTCAGACTCAACTTGTTATGCAAGAGTAAACAAAGTTTCTATTGAGATCTCATTTCCTGAAAGATTCCAGAGCCTTGTTTTCTTTTTCCTCTGGTCCTCCTGGCATATTAGCAATGTTTATCAATGTTCTGAAGTCAGTTGATACAGCACTAAGTGTACTTTTCCAGTTCCAGTGGGAATCAAAAGGCTTGATTGACTTTGCAAGAGCACATAAATATCCCAAAATATCTCAACAAGTTGCACTTAGAGGCAAAAATATAATAATGACTTGCTACAATTGCTACCTGGATGCACTTTGATTTAGTGGCTAGTCTCAATTAGAAATGTAGCAATAAAATGTGTTTTTTCCTCACTGATGAATTTGTACACCAGAATGTTTATCATACTCAGTACCTTATGTCACCTGAATCATTATAATTATCATTCCCTAGTGATGCATGGTTCCAGAGAATGTGATGTGCTGTTTATTAATTATCAGAACCTTGTTTATACATGATGCCTTTATTTCTGCGGGAAGGGGGGAGGTGAACTTGCCTTAATTATGTAAATGTTTTGGAAATACTTTGTGCACTCCTATGCAATGGGTTTCATGTGGCATTTTCACTGAACTCTGCACCATCTTGAAAACACAATGACCACAATATTGCGCAGAATTAGGCATACTGAATTAAATTGCACCCCTTTGCACACAGTTTACTCTATGTTCAACTGCAGCCGTCATAACTATTTGGGACTTGTGAGCCACAAACTGTCTGATTCTATTCAGAAAATGGGAAGCTGTCATAAATGGAGTCATACATTGGATCAATCTAGCTCAGTACTGGCTACATTGAATGGCAGTGGCTCTCCAAGGTTTCAGATAGGTGTGTTCCCCAGCCCTAGCTGGTGATGCCAAGGATTCCATGTGGCACCTTTTGTATGCAAAGCTTGTGTTCTATCACTGAGCTACAGCCTTTCTTCAAAAAATATTTCCTTCAAATCAAATTTGAACTGGCTGTCTAAGGATTTAAGTGGCCAGCACTCCTATAGTCCTGTGCTCTGCCAGGTGAGCTACTAATTTCATAATTCCAATGGCCACTATTCTGTGGTCAAGTTCGTAAACTGGATAAGGTAACAAAAAAAGTACATTTGCAAACCTGACTATGGTAATATGAAAACAGGAGAAAATAACTGTGATAGGGTATCATACCTAATGTCCATTTATTTCACTACCTTTTGGTAAGTTTTTTTTAAATAAAAACAACAACAACCTGTTACAGAAGGTTCAAGGCAAGAATGGATTCAGCTAAATTGCTATCATTCAGACCGAAGTTCACAGATTCAGTATCTAGAGACATCATGAACATAAAATTTGCTAAAATGCATTTGATGAAGATATTTGTCTGCATGAAAAGTCTTCCTTATATGAGATTCTTCTGGCAATAAGAACAGATCATTTCAATTGGGAGTATCCAGCTAGTACCCTCTACTGACAAAGGCAACTTTTGACAATTTAGTGAACATGAGATCGAGAATGTGTCCATGTTAATAAGTGGGGAAATGATTCCAAATGCATGGATGGAAGAATGCTAGGGCGAGGGAGACTGGAGGCCACTGGGTTAGAAATATTGGGTTGCATCCAATGGTTCACTTCCATTCACACAACAGAGAATTTGACTTTGTTAATCAATGCCCAATGTTAATCAACCTCATTCTGCATCACTTTGACTTACTTTGTAAGAAGAGTGCCTAACAGATTTAACAAACAACAAAAGCATAGTTTAAAATTACTTCCTGATTCTCTTTGTACTCTGATAAAGATTTTATGAAACTCAGAAGCTTGCCTTTTATTTAACCAACAGCAGTTGTTTCAGTTTAAACAAAAAAAATACCTTCCCTACAGTGTTCTATCCCAAGGACTGAGAGCTTCATTAGATGTTGAGATTAATTTTAATGTTTTCCAGATTAATTTGAGATTAATATGCCTTCAGGCATTTGTGCAACTCTCTAGCAATATCTTTCCTCTCTGTCATTTCCATCATCTTGCAGACAGTGGAAAGGGGGAAATGTATAGTTAAGATGTGTCATGATAAAGCAAGTAGAAAGAGAGATTTAATTACAGTAAATCATTACATCTCTTAACCTTGCAAGCATGGAAATGCGAAGAAGAAGCATAAATCTGAGGATGATGGGAAGACAGGAGGAAGCCATAGCAAACAAAGTTTGTATTTTGAATGACAGCAGAGCACAACTGCAACTGATATGCCTGGTTCTATATGAATCAATGTGCAAGAGACAGAGAACCATAATTTCACATCCTGCCATCATGCGGCAGCATTTAAGAAACCTGCTTAATTTTCACTGCCCAGGCCATGAAGGAGGAGCTATTTTGGCAGCAGAATCTTGCTGCCAACTGGTCTAGAAAAAGTCAACAAGACTGCCTGTTCTGAACAACCTTTGAGATCAGGATTATAGGGAGCATTTGGCGAAAATTCACCATCAGATCACATAGCATGTCCATGACTACAGCCTGCACCAAAAAAATCACACAGCCACTGTTTCATGGGGCCGTAATGGAGCAAAAACGTGGTTACAAAGCACGGATCTACATGGATCCTCAGGATTTTTGCACTGGGTCACCCCAAATTCACCATCAGATCACATAGCATGTCCATGGCTATAGCCTGCACCAAAAAATCATGCATCCATTGTTTCGTGGGGCTGCAATGGCACAAAAACATGGTTACAAAGCAAGGATCCACATGGATTCTCAGGATTTTTGCACTGGGCCACCCCAAACTCACTGTCAAATCACATATCATGTCTGTGGCCACAGCATGAACCACAAAAATCATACATCCACTGTTTCGTTCAGAATATTTTTTTTCTTGTTTTCCTCCTCTAAAAACTAGGTGTGTCTTATGGTCAGTTAACAAAGAGTTAAATGAGATTCAGGTGAGGGTCATATGCCATGTCAATCCCAGCAGGTATATAACAGTAAGACCCAGCCTGCCCAGGCCCAATGGCCTGCCCAGGGTTACAAAGCACCGATCCACATGGATCCTCAGGATTTTTGCATTGGGCTACCCCAAACTCACTGTCAAATCACATACCATGTCTGTGGCCACAGCATGAACCACAAAAATCATACATCCACTGTTTCATTCAGATTATTTTTTTATTGTTTTCCTCCTCTAAAAACTAGGTGCGTCTTATGGTCGGGTGCATCTTATGGAGCGGAAAATGCTGTGCTTCTTCATGCAGCACATAGTTAAACCATGGAACTCACTCCCAAAGGAGGCGGTGATAGCCACCAACTTGGATGACTTTGATAGAGGAGAGGATTGGATAAATTCATAGACAAGAAGGTGATCAACGGCTACTAGCCATGATGACTATGCTCTGCTTCCATGGTTAGAGGCCATAATACTTCTGAATATCATTTGCTGAAAACGTAGGAGGCGAGAGTGCTGTGATGCTGGGGTCCTGCTTAGGGGTCCAAGCACAACAGCACTAGTTTGCCACTATGAGAACAGGATCCTAGGGCTATTGGCCTGATCCAACAGACTCTTCCTATCTTCATATGACAGGGTGGAGGGAGCATAATGGGGATGTTCATTGTCTATGAGTTCAGTGTGAGAGTGTGTGATTGAACCCACCTGCAACGTTGGATAAGCTTTGGCAACTAATTCAGTTTCAGAGCCTTCTTTTTCCCCTGTCCTGGTAGAGTTTCCTTCCCCCCCTTCCTGCATTGGTATATAGAGCGGGAAATGGCCTTGAGGAAAAGGAGTTTGGAGGTGTACCCTTTGAGCATCACCTTAATGGAGAAGCTGACCATCTATCTCATTTTGGCTTTATACCATGCCCTAAGGAACATCTAGCTTTATAACCAGGATAATTCCCTGGCATACTAACAAGTCACTTTCAGGAAAATCTCACAGATGGAGGCAGCACAAGGACAAAGAAGCTGAGAAGATGCATCTGACACCAGAAATACTACTTGCTGTTGTACTTCAAAGGGAAATATTCTGCTAATACCGACAAGACGTAATAAATCCCTCAACTCTGGATATCCTGTTTAGCATCTCATGACTCTCAGATAAAAACTCTTGTCACTCTGAGTAATAAAACGCAAACATAGTAATAGCACCAAAATATTTGCCAAGTGTACAACAATCAACAAACTATTAACACAGGTCTGTTGACTTGAGCAAATGGAATGTGATAGAACAGCTGTTAGTTTCAGCCTACCCGTAAAGAAAACCTTTGTGAGTCACTTAGGGGTTTATGAATTAACAATGTTTTCCTCATTGCTAGTATAAACACATGGATTTCCTCAACATACTTCATTGCTAATCATATATTGAGATGGTGCATTCATACAATGGCAAACCACACAGTTGTAATACACAGTTTAGAGTACACTGGCTTCAGGAAGCCTTTGGCACTGTTTCACATATATGTGTGAACAACTGAAAATCAAAGAGGTGGTTTCATCAGGTAGATTTAGAGACTAAATTTTAGGCCCTTTACCTAAACCTTAAGGGCTCATCCACACTAATTTACCTCCACACATTCTAGGCATAGGTCTTTTCCAGTTCATTTTTACACTCCTCCTCTTCTTCTTCTTCTTCTTCTTCTTCTTCTTCTTCTTCTTCTTCTTCTTCTTCTTCTTCTACTTCTCATTCTTATTCTTCTTGCACCACCATTTTCCTCATTAAATCCTACCATTTAATACATGATTTTAGCCAAAACCATCTCAATCGTGCCTAAAATCAGTGCTTATCATGGTGGTGCTTCTCCATCAGTGGCAGATGTGGCAGGGTGCTCAGCAATGGCAGAGCAGACAGCAGCAGGGGCAGGTAGGTGGTGGTGGTGGCAGTGGTGGCAGGACAAAGCGTCACTTCCTGTTTTGCCTCAAGCAGCCAAATGGGATACTTCACCCCTGATTTAACCTCTATACAACACTGACCAACATATATTAATATAGCCCAATCTCATTTATTCCTATGGCTAGGTGACCTTGAAAATCTCTGGATAATCAGATGTTTAGATAAATATGAGAGCAGGTTTTGAAGTGTTAAAAGAGAATGAGGCTATGTAGAGAACACACCATAAATTCAAGTAATCAAAAGGTCTAGATAAACAAGGTTTGAATAAAATGGGTTCTTCTTTATTGGCAGTAATAAGAAAACTAGTCAAGCAGTGAAGAAGTGCAATGTGTACTGTTAAGACATTGTAATTATGATTGCAAGTCCCCATTGATTTTTATTGAATTGGCTATCAGGCATAAGGGCATGAGTGAGTCGTTTCAGTGCAGATTAGTCGTTGCTGGGGTGAGGAAGAAAAGGGGCATCTTACAAGAAGGAGACAAGATTGTGTCACAAAACAGAAAGTCGTAGGTCTCTATCATGGTAAGATCTATGAGCACCTAGTGTCATTGGTATAGCCTGCACCCTTTCTGGAGCCAATATTCATCAGTTGTAGTGGGAATTCGTTCCATCCTCAGAGTAGAATAACTGTCTGTCACTTATTTTGCAGGAGATTCAGTTGTCTTCCCTCAAAGTAGTGCTTTTGATTATATGCTTTTGAGGAGGAACCAAAGCTCAGTATTTGAGCATAATCTTCCCTGCAGAAGGTCCCAGGATCTCCATTGTGAGATCTTGAGTAGAAGGGTTAGCTTCAGTAGCCACTGCCAGTCAGAACAGACAATATTTAGCTAGAAGGACTTAGGGGTTGACTCATAATGAAGCATCTTCTTCATATGACCCAGCCTTGTACACTGACACCTACACAAAGATGGTTGACACTTCTGGTGGCATTCAATGCAGCACTAAGTCCCTCATTCCACTGGCACACAGATTTCTCCTTGCACAAAGGAATGTTCTCCTCCTCCCACTATGCCCCACTAAAACTGTTCTAGTGGATCTGACAACCCTCTGGAGCAGACTGAGGGGGGCACAGGGCATGTAGGGGAGGGGACAGAAATGAATATAAAATTTTTGAAGCAGTCTAAAGGAAAGACATGAGTCCATGTTTCCTAGATCCAGCTTCCCATCCAATTGGTGTAAGGATCATGTTGGAAGCTCATGTGCTCCAGTCAATAGAAAAGGAGTCTGAAAAGAGATGTTGCCTTACCTGTTTTGCATAACTGGGTCATTTCAGGACATGAGAACAGAACAGTTTCTACCTGGAGATTGTTCAGTTACCCGAGTGGTGGAAGTGGGAAGGACTCTTGAAAGAGTCTCTCTAATAGAGCCGTACTGTTGAATGTCACGTTCCAGACAGGCAGCATTTCCATGGGATAGTACAAAAGTAGACTGCATGCTGTTGCTAGGCAACAACACATGCCAACTTAACTTGAATGGAGGCCAATGGAATCAATAGAAGCCAAGGGGCTTAAGAGGAGAAAGAAGGCTCACACCCAGAATTCCAAGTTCTGCCCTCTGTAGCGGTCATTTGGCAAGATTGCTATATCGTACTTGCTGGGACTGGACTCTATACAAGCATGCAGCAACTCTGCCAGTTATTCTAATCCTGCATTCAGTTACACTGATTGATAATGGCAATATGTTAATTATAGTATTTGTTCATGAATTGTGAATTCTGCAAGGAGGAACACATTGCTGCACAAAATGTTCTACTCACTCCAATATGCAGCCACCCACTTATTTTCTTTCATGTTTGAACATTACAATCCCTTATCCCTCACACGGCATATGTTATTATTAGTAGTATTTATTTTTTATTATTACTATTTGCAAAGTTGCCTCAGAGACGTTAATGATATGATTCTACATTAAAGAAAGCTGGTTGTTTTTATATTTCCCCCACACACACACACACATTTAATTGAAGGTTCTATGAAGATAGGTATCATTGTCCAGAACATTTCATAAAACAAGTACATTACTTTAAGTTCTATGACATTGACAAAATTATATTATGCAGAGGTACATGACTTCTGTTTTCTACCTTTCCAAGTATGCATCTGATCCTTCCCACTCTGATCCTCCCAAGCAGGAGGTGGAATCCATGCAACACTGACTGATTAGGCACTGCAGTAGAAGCAGCAGGCAAAGCCACTCTATACTACACCTAAGAATTGATCAGCTGAGGCTAAGCTACCTGCCACCAGGTAACATCTCTCTCCCCCCATGCTTGTCATGTAACACCAGCTGCCTTGTGGTAGAACACCATGTGCAACAGTCACACCCATTTCAGCAGAGTGGTTGGTAGTGGAACATAGGAAGCTGCCTTATACTGAAGTCAGACCACTTTTCAGTATTGTCTACAGTACACTGACTAGCAGCAGCTGTCCAGGATTTCAGACTGGGGCTCTCCCAGCCCTACCTGGAGGTACCAGGGATTGAACCTGAACCTGGGGTCTTCTGCATGCAAATCAGATGCTCCAACACTGCCCTATAGCCCTTCTCTTTTTGAAACCCCTTTCCTTTTTACTGCCATTTCATGGTTCCTCCCGCACCACCCCTGTGACTTTCATCCTCATGGCCATGTTGTGATAACATAGCACAATAGTAGCAAACCCCTTAATAGAGGGGACAGCCCTATGAGCAATGTGTCTTACCATACAGTTCACCCTAACTTTGAGAGTAGAAATCAGATACATTATTGGGAGCAGTGAAGGAATAAGTACAGAATGGCATCAAGTGTACCACAACCAGGAATTGCGATATACTGCAAGCTGAAAAGCCAAGCAAAGATATCTGCTGAGGAATCACCTCAGAGAAACCCTCGTCACCTGGGGTCATGCAACACCAATCTGCCTTGTGAGGGAAGGGAAAGTGAGGTAAAAAGAACAAGAGGGGTGGTGAAACAATCTTTTGTGTCTTTACTGAAACATCTGGGACATTTAGAAGATCTTTAGGTCAATTTAAATGTATGAAAAAAGCACATGACACTCATGATCAATTTCTGAAGTTGCCAATGAGCTGGTTTCATTTATGACTTAATTTTTTGATTTAGTTCTTTGAGTACTAGAAATTCTCTCCAACACTGCAGCAACATGGTGGTGGAGGAGGAGAACAAATGAGCATTGTTGTCACAGCAAGCTTGCTTAGTCTCCTTCATGGCTAGGGGCTGGGATGATGTTCTACAAGTTTTGGAGGAGCATCAATGTAATCCAGAAAAGTCATTAAAGGGTTTGCTGTTCTTGTGTTCATTGCACACATAATGGTAAAAGGTAAAGGTAAAGGACCCCTGGACAGTTAAGTCCAGTCAAAGGTGACTATCTCGCTTTCAGGCCATGGGAGCCAGCGTTTGTCCACAGAGAGCTTTCCGGGTAATGTGTCCAGCATGACTAAACCACTTCTGGCACAATGGAACACCGTGACAGAAACCAGAGCACACGGAAATGCCGTTTACCTTCCCGTCACAGCGGTACCTATTTATCTACTTGCACTGGCGTGCTTTCAAAATGCTAGGTTGGCAGAAGTTGGGACAGAGCAATGGGAGCTCACCCTGTCTCAAGGATTCGAACCGCCAACTTTCTGATTGGCAAGCCCAAGAGGCTCTGTGGTTTAGACCACATCCCACATACATATGTGCCTATGAACTATAACTGCTGATTTTTTAATGTTATACTGAAATCACAGATTCACTCATGAGTTCAACAGTGGGCACTGGCCTTAGACTCCAGCATTTTTTCTCCCCAAAGGGGCAAGCATTCTGATGGAATGGCAGAGAGGAAAGGCAGCCTTCTTTTGGACCTCACTGGTCTTTGTCAGTTTGTGTTAGAATATTTCCTAAATCCCTAAATTAAGGGATAGTTTGTCTGTAAAACAGACAAGCCATTGTCGCTATATGACGGGGGTGACTAGAGGTGATTTTATATGTCAACATCTATTTGTGGCTTTAACTATTCTACCTCCATAAAGTTATGTTTTTATTATAAAAACCTCTTATGCTGAAGACAGACGTAACATGCCAAGTGTGGAGAAACAGCTTGAAGTTTGAACAAACATTCACTGCACTCTAAGGCATTTGTTTTCAGGGCAGAGACTATGTGTAGAAACCATGTCCATAACAGATTTAGAATGCCTGTCAGTCTGTCTTCGCCCTCATCTTACTCCAAGATCCTGCAGATGGCTATAAATTTGTTTTTAAGGAAATATTTCTCTATCAGCAGTGAGTTAAGGATTACTTTTTGAAGTTGCACAGAATTGCCAACTAATGAGTGGACTTCTTTGATTACTCTTTCGTAATTGGGTGCAGCTGGGAAAGAATCAGCCACAAAGGGATCTTGATCATTAATTCAGACTTCGGCAAATGAAGTCCTCATTCCATTGTCACCTTCACAGTTTGCCTTTGTGTGACGTAAGGCTCAGTTAACAGACTGACACAAAGGTTCTTTTAATTCTTCAAGTAGCTCTTTTTTATTATTGTATATACATCGAATCCTATGAGCGGCACTATTGAGCAGGTCATGTATAGGTCTGTAAGAATGAGATTTGTTGGGCTCCTGTTAGCATCCATATAACATCTGAGAGTCTGTTGAAATAGTTCACAAAGCATTGTGAATGGGGCGGTGACAATGGTGATTGTAATAGGAAGGTGAATCTTGTTCAACATTATAAATTGTCCAGCCTCAGCAGTCTAATTAAAAAAAAATGTGCAGGCCTTCTGCACAGATCAAGGCTTCCTATGAAGTGTTACCTGAGTCCTGCAGACCACACACATGTCCACGTATACTTTTTAAAAAATCTGCATTGCAAACAGTGAATCTCTTATTTCCTTGAATTCTTTCAAATAGGATAATTATGGCCAGAAAAACGGGGGGGGGGGGGAATCTGAAGACAAGTGGGTAATGTCAGGTGAAATTTTAGAAGTCAAAGCGGGCTAAGCAAGCTTTTCCAGAGTTTGCCGAAGTGCCCAGAAGAAAATAGTAGAGAGAGAAAAGGAAAAACATGTGGCCCTCCCTATGTTATTTAAATAATAATAATAATAATAATAATAATAATAATAATAATAATAATAATAATAATTTATTATTTATACCCCGCCCATCTGGCTGGGCTTCCCCAGCCACTCTGGGCGGCTTCCAGAAAAATATTAAAATACTGTAATACATCAAACATTAAAAGCTTCCCTAAACAGGGCTGCCTTCAGATGTCTTCTAAAAGTTGACCTTAACTCTCATAGGCTTCTTTCCATCTGGCTTGCGGGGGGACGGACCTGGAGGGCTCTATAAGGACTGCTGCTGTTGCTCAGAAGGGAGGGTTTCCTCTTTTATTTTTATTTTATTTTTAGTGTTTTAACTGTTTTTAACTGAGTTGTAAGGGCATTTTGTGGGATGTGCCTGGGAGGAAAGGAGTGGGAGAGAGCAGAGGGAGGGCCAATTACAGTGGTTCTGGGTAGGGGGAGGTATGGCATGGGAGATGGGGCAGGCCGGGTAAGGGGCACACGGCCCAGGCAGTTAGTGACTGTGCTGGGTGCCAGCCCCTCCTCCAACCTAGGGAATTGGGGTTGTCGTATCAGCCAACCCTCAGGTCTGCGACTGCTGCTGTTAAATGCCAGGTCAGCCCAGAATGAAATCACCCTCATCCAAGATTTGATTATGGATGAGGAGGCTGATCTGGCTTGCATCACTGAGACCTGGGTGGGTGAACAGGGTGGAGTTGGTCTCACCCAGTTGTGCCCACCTGGGTGCTCAGTACAGCATCAGGCCAGACTCAAGGGTCTGGGGGCAGGGGGAGTTGCTGTGATCTATAGAGATTCTCTCTCTATCTCCAGGCTCCCTATCCAGTTGAGGGGAGGAAATGTAGAGTGTGCATTCCTGGCGTTGGGCAATCGGGACAGATTAGGGATTCTGCTGGTTTACCGCCCACCTCGCTGCCCAGCAGTCTCCCTGCCTGAGCTGACAGAGCTGGTCTCAGAGGCAGTGTTGAGGACTCCCAGACTGCTGGTTCTGGGAGACTTCAACATCCATGCCAAGGCAGCTGGCTCTGGGGTGGCTCAGGACTTCATGGCTGCCATGACAACCATGGGGCTGTCCCAACATTTCACTGGCCCAATGCACAAGACAGGCCACACTCTGGACCTTGTTTTCTTGACTGGACAGGAAGAGGGTAATCTGAAAGTGGGGGACAATGACATCAGTCCCTTGTCATGGTTAGATCACTTCCTGTTGAGATTTAGGATATCAGCACCTAAATCCTAAACCTAGGATATCCCCTCCACAGAGGTAGGGGACCTATTAGGAAGGTCCGCCCTCGGAGGCTGATGGATCCAGCGGGGTTTCAAACAGCTTGGGGGGGGGTTCGGCTGATATGACTGGTGCTCCTGTCAAATCCCTGGCTGACCTCTGGAACACCTGAATGGCTCGGGCTATTGACACAATCGCCCCTGAGCGCCCTCTCCCACTTGGTGGAACCCAATTACTACAGAGCTTAGGGCGAGGAAACAAGCTGAGAGACTGCTTGAACACAAGTGGAGGAAAGATCTGAATGAATGAAACCGAACACTGGCTCATTATCGAGCCTACCTAGTGGCAGTGAAGGCAGCAAAGAAGGCATGCTTTGCTGCCCCCATTGCATCCTCATCATGTCGTCCAGCAGAGCTTTTCCAGGTTGTACAGGGCCTCTTACAGGCTGGCCCAAAGGAGGTGATAGAACCAACGGTAGCTCTCTGTGACTTGTTTGCAAAGCATTTTGAGGATATAATTGCTTGCATCCACCAAGACCTTGACTCTACTGTTATAGCAGATGAATCTCATGGGGTGTCCAGAGCACAGTCTAGTCCTATTGTGTTGGATGAGTTTCAGTTGGTAAGGCTCAGTGATGTGGACAAGGTGCTCGGATCAGTCAGGGCGATCACTTGAGCTCTAGACCTTTGCCCCTCTTGGCTGATAAACAGGGAGGTGATCAATGCGGCTTTACAAGAGGGGGTGGTTCCTGCCTGTTTGAAGGAGGCAGTGGTAAAACCAGTCCTTAAAAAACCTTCCCTGGATTCAGAAAACCTAAAAAACTACTGGCCACTTGCTAATCTCACTTTCTTGGGCAAGGTTTTGGAGTGAGTGGTCGCAGACCAGATTCAGGTGCTCTTGGAAGAAGCTGATTTTCTGGATCCATTTAGATCGGGGTTTAGGCCTTGTTTTGGCACAGAAACTGCCTTGGTCACCCTGTCCAATGACCTCTGTTGAGAGAGAGACAAGGGAAACATGTCCCTGTTAATTCTTCTCGACCTCTCAGCAGCTTTCGATACCTTCGACCATGGTATCTTTCTGGAGTGACTCTCCGAACTAGGAGTGAGTGGCACTACTTTGCAGTGGTTCCAGTCCTCCTTGGATGGTAGCTCCCAGAGGGTGTTACTTGAGGAGTGCTTTTCAGCCCCGTGGAACCTCCAATGTGGGGTTCCGCAGGGCTCAGTTCTATGCCCCATGTTGTTTAACATCTACATGAAACCGCTGGGTGGGGTTATCCAGACGTCTGGAGTACATTGTCAGCAGTATGCTGGTGACACTCAGCTCTATTTCTCCTTTACATCTGCAGGTGAGGCAGTGGAAGTGCTGGACCAGTGTCTTGCCTCGGTCCTGGACTGGATGAGAGCCAACAAACTGAAGCTCAAGCCAGATAAGACTGAGGCAGTGTTAGTGGGGGGTTCCCTAGACAGGATGGTTGGGAGGTCGCCTGCTCTGGATGGGGCTATGCTGCCCCTGAAGGAGCAGGTTCGTAGCTTGAGGGTGCTCCTGGATCCTTTGCTGTTGCTTGAGGCTTAGGTGGCCTCAGTGGCCCAGGGTGCCTTCCATCAGCTTCACAAGGATAGCCTAACTACTGTTGTCTATGCTCTGGTAACTTTAAGGTTAGATTACTGCAATGCATTATACATAGGGCTGCCTTTGAAGACGGTTTGGAAACTTCAGCTGGTGCAGAATTCAGCAGCCAGGTTGCTCACTGGAGCAAGATGGTTTGAGCATATTACACCAATCTTGGTCCAACTGCATTGGCTACTGATTAGTTTCCAGGCCCAATTCAAAGTGCTGGTTTTGACATATAAAGCCTTAAATAGCTCAGGACCACAATATCTCAAGGACTGCCTCTTCCCATATGAACCTACCCAGACTCTGAGATCATCTTCTGAGGCCCTTCTTTGTGTGCCTCCTCCTCGAGAGGTCAAAAGGGTGGCAACATGAGAACGAGCCTTCTCTGCAGTGGCTCACTGTCTGTGGAATGCTCTCCCCAAGGAAGTTCGCCTGGCGCCTTCACTATACATCTTTAGGCAGTAGGCAAAAAGTTCCTTTTTAACCAGACCTTTGCCCAACTTGATCTACATCCTATACCATTTTTAAAATGCTGGCTCTTGGGGGCGGGTTATTGGGTTGTTGTTTTTGTTTTGATTTTATGTATTTGATATTTTATGTGAACCGCCCTGAGACCTTTGGGTATAGGGTGTATAGAAATATTATTTATTATTGTTGTTGTTATATTATTATTATTATTATTATTATTATTATTATTATTATTATTATTTCTGACCATTGGGCACGTTAGCTGGGGTTGATGGGAGTCAGAGTGAAAGTCCAACAACACCTGATGGACCACAGCTTCCCCATCTCCATAGTAGTACTGCAGCACCAAAAGTAGCTTCTGCCCAAGTGGCTGACTTTTAGATCAAGAAAGAAGAGAGAAAGCTCTATTTTCTTGACCATTGCACTGGACCAAATAATCTACAACCTTGTCCTAACATATTATTATTAGATCACACCAATGCTGGATACCCAATAGGCAGACTAAACATGTGTACCAGCAAAGCAGGGGCAGGCACAAAAAATATTTATTTATTTTTTGTTTGAGAATTTGACTTTTTTTAAAAAAAAAGATAGTAGTCGTGGGTAAAACCAGAGCTTTGAGCCTCTAAAGGTCTTAAGGTGGCCCTGGAACATGCTGTCAGTTACAATACTATGAAATAATTTTCTGTGGCCACATAGTGGTTCAGTTCATGTTAATGAACTGTTAACAGATAGGCTCAGAACAGAGGACCCTGAGTTTTAACAGGTTCTGGGCCTGGCAGCTCAGGAATTTTTCTGAGTTTGCAATGAAGTACATGTCAGGTCCTGAACCATCTCTCTCCTGCTGTGTTTGACAGAGTCAGAATGAGTGAGGATCACTTGGGAAAGAAGGGTGAACTGCACAAGATCTGGCATTCTCATTCGGATACACTTTGATGTTGATCTAATCAACATCTTGAAGGTTGGTCAAAATTCATTTGTTCTAGAAATGAAGTTTGAAAGCCCTCTTCTACAATAGGCTTTTTCGTCTAACCAAAACATGCATATAAGAATATGAGTAAATCCACCTTGCCCATCCTGGCGCCCTCCTGGCTGGGACTGCTTGAAGTTGTAGTCCACAAAACTCCCAGAGGGCACCAGGTGAAGGACATGAAGTAACCTGAGCGTGCGACATTACAAGTCATTCTTTTCCTGTACCGAAGCACTGAGATTGTGTGTGTGCAGTAGTATTTTCTACCAAACCAGACTCTAATCATTCTTGGATTTTTTAAAAAAAAACCTACTACTTTAAAGAAACTGGTATTACATAAATTCTAGAAACAGCTAGTTGCCCAACCTTAGTAACAACTGCTCCCAATGTGCTGGTTTGAAGGCTCCTCTTGTGACATTATGTCAGATCCAGTTACATTTCTGAATTGTATTTTCATACTAAAGTGTGAATGGCCCTGCTCATCAGCATCTGAGAGTTGACAGGTAGTTGGTATGCCCAGAGTTACCACCAGCTCCCCCATCTGCTTAGCTGTTTTGGAGTCATGAAGCATAGTTGGCGGCTGGAGGTGAATGCTTCTCTCTGTAGTTTCAGCCATCAAATGGTAAGCGTTTAAGTGGCAATTGTGCAGTTCCAAGTCATTTTCTTCTACCTTCAACCCTGTGCTCTTCAAGGTTCTGCAGTAGACCTCGTTTTCCTCTAGGAATGCATAAGCAATGTTAAGGTCGAATAATGCATGCCAGGTGAGCATGAGTATATACCACTCAGCCCTTTCCAGCCTTAAGGCAACAGTACAAATATGAGGGTTGAATGAGCGTCTTTGGGGAACTCAGGTTAGACCACCCAGGATGGTAGTGTGCATCATCCAGTTATGAGGGGTCCACGTATGCTGTGCCATTCCCCAGCAGCAATAGAAGGGGTGCTATTTGATGTGATTCCTTTCATTTTGCATAGCTATGTAGTAATATTTCCGTTGAAGCCATAGAAGGACCACTGTCCTAAACACCTGTGAGGCTGCTCAACAACTCTGTCCAGATTTTCACTTTGGGGAGCATGGCAACCCTAAACACCTGCCTTGGCAGAGCAGTAGCTGGTGTACTTTAAAGGATAATTTATAAATACATCTTGCAAGAAGTAATAATAACCCTTGTCCTCTTGAAACTAAGCAGACATTGAACAAGAGATTTCTGAGGACTCCTCCTGATGCCCTGTTGGTTCTGCATCCATCCTTATTTGCTTGCACAAAGCTTAAGAATGGTTATACTCTGCCCAGTCTTTGCTCATTTTGATTTGTTTGCAGGGGCAGTTATATGATGATGAGCATTAATCCTGATTTGCTTACATGTCTTTCCTTTAATCGTTCATTCAACCTACAATTTTCAGTGCACTATCCCATCACTTTCTAAACTGCACTTAAATCCACCTTAATTGTGCAAAGCTAAAATTCTGTTGTGCACTTGAATCCCGCCCCCCCCCAAATACTGACAGTCTGAAGGCACCCTAAAATAAATTTATTGGGTATAATATGATACAGGTTTTGTAAATAGCAATGCATTACAATATACTTCCTTTTCCCTTTTGGGAGGGCCAAAAGCTGAATTTGTTTTTTGTGTAAAATATGGAATTAAAAATAAAACAGCTAAGTAGACATTGAATACAAAGAGATCTTGAGGGGGGGCAAGGAGACTATACTGCCTACAGAGCTCCTTTCGTTCCCTGCAATTCTACACTAGGCAAAAAAAAAAGTAGTTAAACAAGGCATTCCCTGAAATGGTAATGAAGTGCAGCCAAAATAGAGATAATTATTTTAATTAATGGTAATGATTTTAACGGTTGAACATTTTAACTAATTAATTATGATTGATTGCTTGTTCCTAATCAAGGAATGTGATTCAAAGTTCTAATTGAAAAGCTGAGAGTCATGGGTACTAAATCGACTATGATGTATTTCTGCCCAGAGAACTGGTTTGCCTTCTGATTATTTTTTTCAAATAAAATAAAATAACATTCCTTTATAACACCAAAGAGCAAAAGAACATTTTTGGTGGACTTCTTTCTTTCTTTCTTTTTACATCCTTGTTCTCAAGATCCATTCAAGTCCCATAACACACAATGAAATCATCCCCACAGAATGCAGGCCAGCCCCATTGCTGGAAGGGGATTGGGCAAATATCAAGAAAAACTGGCCTAGAACGAAAAGACACCCCAGGATACAATTTTACCTGAAACCAACGATTATGGTGGGTGGTGGCACTACAACTTCAAGGCCTGTTTCTTCAAGTATGTTCACCGTTTTCTCGGTTATTGCAGTTACCCAGGCTGGCAAGTGTAAAATACATTTCAATGTGAACCAATGTCAGTAGAATTCATATGAAGCAAACACATAATTTGCCCAGCAATAACTGGATGGACAATAGAGTTGTATAGGGTGAAGCACTTATTTCGGAGAAAGGGCCATAGCTCACTGGTAGAGCATCTGCTTTGCTTGCAGAAAGTTCCAAATTCAATACCCAGCAATTTGTATGCCAACTTTTCATAGTTCAAATCATGCTCAAGGTAGCTTGCAACATGAAAAAATACATAATTACAACATAGCAAAAGTAGTCATAAACAATAACTAAAACATTAAAAATACACAAACATTTTCACATAAATCAGAAGATCTAAAATAAAGATTAAAAAATAATGATATCAATACCAGCAAACCCCACCACCACCAACAACAAAGCCTAAACAACTCTGCAGCCCAAGAGTCTGTTCAGCAGCCTCAGCTTCTGTAGCCGGAATCAGTCAGGGCCTTGCCTTCCCAGGCCAAATGGGAAAACGCCTGCATACCAGCATATTCAGGTTGTATAGTTAATCAGAAGTGGTGCTCTTCCACAACAAACCTGTTTGTAAAATAACTGTATTTTTTATGTGTGGTAAGGAAAGTGATGGGATAGGAACTATTTGATGTGATGTCGTATGACCTCCCAGGGTGAAAAAAAGAAACCAACCAGAAAGAATGCTCAATCAACACTGGGTGTCATGTAACCTCCCTGCAAACAAATCAGAATGAATATTCAATAATCAGGTCATCTGGAAGCAACCCATAAATATAACAAAGTGGTTAATGTGTGTTGGGGAATAACCAATCCATGGTAATATATATACTAAGTATGCACCCCAAATTATTCTGCAATGAAAGTGGATTTTAAATAAACACAGCATGAAAGATGAATTAGGAGAGAATTGTATTGTGAAGAATATGGGTCTCTTTGAGAGTCTAATAGATTAGAATGAATGCTGCAGTTTAACTAAATCCAGCCTATGAAATATCTAATTAAAACTGATGTGCTTATTTAGTTTCCAATTCATCACAGGTGGGCCCACATTAATGTGAAGATGAAAGTAAATTACCAGCATTTGGCAATCTCACTGAATGTCATTCACATTATTAGTTCAAATCTAAAAATGCATTTTAAAATATGGTTCATAGGTGGTGGTGCAGCAGCTTCCCGCAAGCAGAAACTCTCGCTGCTCAGAGCATAGTATTTTTGTCTCTCTATAAATTAGCCCTAGCATTGCAGCAAGAACTGCCAATTAATGCCCTTTATATAATATTGTCAGTTAAATGTGCCTTTAGGCAAAACAGGCAAAGAGATCTTCACCCACTTTCCTCTGACTAATTTCACTTGGGAGTGGTTGTTTAGCTTGGCCCACCTCTTCCTTGCCCCTCCAAGTAGAACCTCATAAAAATTTCAGATCATTTAATTGTAACCAGCTTTTGCAATTACACTTCAGAGAGTTGCCTCCCGCCACTTTTCATTTGCTTCCCAAACCCCTGGCGGGATTCATACAGATTTCTTCTGGATCAAATAGATTTTTGGTGCTTTGCTGGCAGTCTTCTTACTATCATTATAGCTGCACATGAAGTCAAGGGGAAGATTTTTTTAAAATACAATTTTCAAAGTAATACAATTAGTGAGCTGCTATCCAATCATCATATTCCTTCGTCACCCTGGAGCTTGCTTGGAAATAATTCTCACTGGATTATGCCCATGATTGTACAAAATGTCATTGTTTCCGAATGCTAATGGAACATACAACATTTATCCTGAAAGCATCTATCTTTCTTCATTTGCTCACCATGAAACTCTAGGCATCTGCATCTGCTCAAGCCCAGTAGAACAAGGACATCAGAAATATATGAATGTATGAATGACGATTATTATTGATCACATTTGTATCTCACCCTTCTTTCAAGAGTGGATACATTAGGGACCATAAGGACCATCCGGTTCCTTTTTCTTCATCTTGATCACTGAGTTCCTCTGATGGGACACTTCTGGTGGTTCCTCATGCCCCTGAGGTTCTTTGGACTGAGTCTTTAGTGTGGTGGCTCCTGCCCTGGGGCAGTTGCCCATAGAATCAGCAAGGTCTTGACCTACTGATGAGTTTTGCTCATTTAAATTTTTATGAATGTTAAATGAAAATAGCCAGCGATCCTCTCTATCTCTGAAATGCCTTCCTCTTCCTTTACTTACCCGGCCAACAGCAGCAGTAGCAAGGCACAGGGACAGGAGAAGAGATCAGTCCATTCTCTCCTCTTGATCCACTGTTGTGTAGTTATCTGTGTGCCCGGAGGAGAGGCTTGATAGTCCAGGGGATCTGTAGACTTCCCAAGGTCAACTGTGATGCTGGAGAAGGAACAGAACTTCCTGTTCCCAAGCACCCTACCATTGCTCCCCACCCCCATAGCCACTACTAGTCAAGGAAGTGGGGAAGTCAGTGATGGAAGGGGCTGGAAAGTGGATATTCATGGACAGGGGGTTGATAGAAAGAGTGGAGAGAATTCTCTCAGGCTTGGACTTTGAGGTGGCTTTTTCAAACTGCTGAAGTTCTTTATCAAGCTTTGCCAGCATATCCATTTTGAATCTCTCATATGATAAGAGTGCAACAGCCAGCATGTATCACTTCTGCCCTATATTGGCAACTATTTAAACATGCACTGTTTTATCCAGGGTGCAATGGCCCTTGATAGGCTTTGGAGACCTCACATGCACTCTTGAGCAATTGGGTGCTATCCATCACTGTTCCCAGGGTTCCATCTCTGAACATCCTTGCCAGAGGGCAGGAAATATGCTCTCAATGACAACAAACACAGTGGATTTCTACATCCAAGCAAGCCGAAGCTGAAAGAAAGATTCACACTACTACTAGCATTGACAGGCCACTGATTAGGGATTAAGTTTTCTCCAATACTGTCTCCATCCAACCACGGAGTGTCATTTTGAAGAATCATTTGTGGTAAATGAAGGGAGAGGACCGATGAGGCCAGGAAATTGGCAGAAAATAAAAGGGGGAAAGTGCTGTAATCTGATGAGGGTAATAACCTCTCCAAACTAGTGTCCTACTGCATTAGGTTTCCCATGAAATTATTTAAAACAGCAGGGAATCAAACATCCCCACAGCATTAACCTCTAGCTCGTGCTTATTGAAGGGAATCAGGAGGATATTTATGGGTTTGTGCAGCAAGGGAACCTGATGTCCCTGGCTATGTCAGGCGGAGTCATGGGATTCAGGGACATTATCTTCTCTTGATATAGAACAGAATTTCAGTTGCTCTTTGACTCAGTAGAGTCAAAGTTGATCTTTCAGGCCAGTGCCTTAGGCAACTTGCCAACCATCCCTCACTGCTTTTGTTATTTTTCTTGTTCAGTTTGTTCTGATAAAGGAGTGATTTAAATGCAACCAAGCTTTGAAAGAACACCATCTCTGTGCTCTATAATCTCTCTGATGTGGTGATATTATTGCTTATCTACTATATATTTTGGAAAATGGTTTGTGTGTATGACCATCCAACTGTTCCCTATGGGTTCAGATGCCTCTCGAGATACTGTCACCAAACTTGGCAAGAGGGTTCCCAAGAACTGAGTGCAAGGTAATCATGCTGTAATTCTCTTCCTAATTTAAAATCTAGGAATTTGCTCCCTGTGAGATGTACACTCTGACTCTCTCGGTTAATAGCCTATATCAGGCTTCCTCAAACTCGGCCCTCCAGATGTCTTGAGACTACAAATCCCAGCATCCCTGACCATTGGTCCTGCTAGCTAGGGATCATGGGAGTTGTAGGCCGAAAACAACTGGAGGGCCGAGGTTGAGGAAGCCTGGCCTATATAGACCAATCTTCAGATTGGTTGGTTGGTTTAGAGAGGAGAAATTGTAATACTTCTTGTTTTGAATATTGCATTCATTGGCAGGAAATTCAACAGTTAAATGTTTGTTAAAGACCATCTTAAATCAACATTTAAAAAATAAAATAAAACATATAGTGGAAATGCTAAATAAAGGAAAATGACATATTGCAATCATTTACATTTCCTATTAATAGAAATGTAAATAAATAATGTAAGCATTTCAAATACTGGCATGCAACTACCATGTGTTTAGCTACCAAAGTGTCCACTGTGCTATAATTATGCCAAACTCACTAGTTATATTTGTAAAGTGCATTGAAACCCAGCTGGAATGTGAACTACTATATACTGAAAGTACGTGATATTTACCTGAACCATAATGAATTACTTTTCATGGAGAAAAACAGAAAGTGTGGTCTGGAATAAAAAGGAAGGAAGAAAAGAAGAAACGTTTCTTGCAGAAGTTGCATTCACTTTTCACAGAAACTTATCCTACATTCTCTAATGGCTTGTGAATGATAGCTATATGCAAAAAGGAAATATTTCATCAAGATGTTTTTTGTGTATGTGCAGTCGAACACATTGAGATAAATGCCCTTAGCGTTACAAGACTTGGCAACTTCTCTGTGAATTGTGAATCTTTCCACCTGGGAGACAGCACACCTTCCAGGACATCCTGTTATCTCCACACACTGCTGTCTCTGTTCTCCTCAGTAGAGAGTCATCTACCATGGCCATATGTCTCTTCCTTTTCTGGTGAGTGGCAGGAATTGTTCTATACATGGTACCTTCCACAGCCACCTCAATGTATTCTGAGGTCTGCAACTGCTCTCTTTGCTCCTCTGGTCCAGAACTGTGTCCAAGGTGAGAGCATGGCATCGATTTTGCAGCTCCAGTGACACAGCATGGCTCCTGATAGTCCTGCTTCTGTGTGTCACATTCCTCCAGGAGTTTGTCTTCTGCAATTGGCCTCTTCCTCCTTCCTAGGAGCACCACACCTGTGTTCCAGGACAGTCCACTGTTTTCTACCAAGAAATTCCTCATCTTTTCCAGTTCCTCAAGTTGCTGTACCTTTTCTTACAGCAAGGCAACCAGCGTGCACTTGCTGCAGTGGTAGTTTTGCACATTCTAAGGCAAGAAGACAAATATAGCACAGGTGTTGCAGGTCACTGCAACAGTTCCCTCACTGTCCATGTCTCTTGGGCCTACGCACACCGTGAAACAGTACTCGGGGCCTCCTGCACGCAATGCCCTCACTAATGCCACTGTTTACAAGTCCTGGTCAGGAGCTCACAGAGGCTGAAATCAAGCAAATTGAACTGCTGCTAAGAACTACTGGCTCCTTGGAGAAACTGCTACAGATACAGAGTGTTAAAGAAAGAGCAAAGTACACTTTGCGTTCATTTGACCTTTTTTTGAGTGTGGTGTGTCTGGCAGGGAATTTGCACCATTTCAAAATCTGCTTTTAAACCCCCTTGGTTTCATCATTTTGCCAAACATATCACGTCCTTCCACCAAGGAGTTTCAAGTTGGTAACATGCAGTTTTACCTGGAAAACACATATTCATGTCAGAAAAAGAGATAACAATATAAATAATTAAGACAAATGGCTTAGGAAAAGTGAAGAAACCCAAAGGTAGTATAGCCTGGGAGATAATCCCCAGGTGCTTCTAGGATATTCATGTTTCTCTGTGCTAAATATATATTTTCCAACATTTAACATGCATTATGATAATCTCTGCCATCCTTCTTTTATGCTACTGCTAGTTACTTCCAGCCTCATACAGAGCAGAACACATTGAGATAAATGCCTTTAGCTTGTTAAATCAGTGAAGTCAGCTGAATTATATCATGGATTGGTTAGGCCCTGTCTGCAGACACAGAATTGACCCCGCAAAAAATGTCTATAAATCCGTACTGCTTTTGAGCTAAGAGTTGGAGAAAACATCATAATTTAGCAAGTGCCAAATGAGAAAAAACTGCTAGTTCATATTTGAGATTCTCAGCAAAGCTGTTAAATGTAAGAGGCAATTTGAAAGTCCAAGTTAACAAAATGAAAAAGTAAACGCAGAGGAGCTCTCTTAGGAAGGAAAAGGATGCAGTAATTGAATGGGTGAAAGGCACAAACAGACAATTCCTAGTATGTTACTCTTCCACTGCTTCCCGCTTCTCAGGAAACAAATTAGAATACATTTAAGATCAGCTACATTAGATCTGGCTGCCTACAAGGACAGCGACAAATAACTAGTTTTTGAAATCTGTTATATGCCTCTGTAAACGAAAGAAGTATTGAAAGACAGATAAGAGTTTCAATTATGGTAAAGCAAGATCTATAATAATAAATTAAAAAATAAAGCAGTTGCCAACATTCTGTCACACCCTAGATTAAGGGAACCTGTGGTACTTCAGGTGTTGTTGTACCCCAGCTTCCAAAAGGTTCAGCTAACATGGCCAAGAAGAAGAAGAAGAAGAGTTTGGATTTGATATCCCGCCTTTCACTCCCCTTCAGGAGTCTCAAAGCGGCTAACATTCTCCTTTCCCTTCCTCCCCCACAACAAACACTCTGTGAGATGAGTGGGGCTGAGAGACTTCAAAGAAGTGTGACTGGCCCAAGGTCACCCAGCAGCTGCATGTGGAGGAGCGGAGACGCGAACCCGGTTCCCCAGGTTACAAGACTACCACTCTTAACCACTACACCACACTGGCATCCCAATAGCCAGGGATGGGAGTTGGAGGTCAGCAACACCTAGAAAATCTTTTTATTGCTTAGTCACTTGTTGACTGGGGCCCTGGGCTCCAGGGAAAAGGGCAGGATATAAATTTAATAAATAAAATAAAATATATGAACCCTCCGTACACACACACACATCATAGCAGCTATTTTCCTAATGTAAAATCATTGTAAAATTGGTGGGACTGTGTAATAGTATCTACTTTTTGCCCTGCAGCTGTCTGTCTATCCATCGCTTCCCTCCCATGTTTTGGGCATCAGCAAAGCCTACCTCCGGCCCTGCAGCTCATGTGTGAGCAGAGTGCCAGCTTCACCAAGTTTCTTTATGGGAGATGTCATTACGAGCAGCAGCAGCATCTAGATCTCTGGTAAGCTCCTCATATTGTACAGACAGCTCACAAGTTGCCTTTGGACCTGTCAGATGGCACACACAGATGCTCATATGCCATGTGAACTGTTTTGACCTCATCTGTGCCATTTTCCTTTGGCTTCTCTTCGATGCGGAGAATATGGCTTCCCCCACACAGCTTATGGGATCACAGCACCACCAAGGTCTTTACCCCACCCCCAACCAAGATAACATAAAGGGGGGGGGAGGTTGTTTTCAACATAAGAAAAATGCTTGTTTCAAATGAATGGCTTATCAGAGGAGAGAGATGAAGAGATTCCATAGGTTCTTGACTTACCAGACATCTGGGCTTTGCCTCAACAAGCAGGGCTTTACATAACTGTGTCCACTATAAAATTCTGAGGAACCTACTGTCAGTGTACCAATCTACCTAGTAAGCCTGTTGAGAATTGGGTGTATCTGTTGATCTACAATGGCTTTGTGAGCAGGTGGAGTCATATTTGTGGAATCATATTCAGTGGTGGCGCTTATTTTGCCTCCACCAGTTAGCAGTACTTTATTTCTGAAATGAGGATGAGGGAGGGGGGCCAAATCTGCCCATCCATCCTCCGCCAACCTGACCTGCCCCCTAAACCTGTATCACTTCTGGTTGCATGAACTGGATGATGACGGAAATGCTCCTTGGACAAAAGGCATCAAATGCATTTTCCTTCTCTTTATTACTTCACATTTTTTCAGAACTGCATGTTGGTATCAAAACAGGCTCCCTGGTAATCGGTAGAACAAAATGAAAGTTGGATTCTTTATATTTTAGCCTCCCCCACCACCACTCCCTTCCACTTCTTTATGTCTAATCTAAGGCTCAGCAAATCAGCAAAACTAAAGCCTCTCATGAAATTGAATGGAATCAGGAGGGTTTGTGGGATAAGCTGCCAATAACCTTCTGCATAGTTTGGAGTTCTGAGAAAATCCCATTTGCAATTTGCCAACCTTCTCACCAAACAGTTCAGGATAGACCTGGGACTGCTGTTGTGTGCAATGAAACACTGTGATCCCGGTGCCATGAGGTTTTGTGTGTATGACATATTCCTTTCCCCTACTGTTTTTCTTTCACCACATCCTCTCTTAAAACAGGAGATGTACGGTATGTAGCTGCTTTATACTGAGCAAATGACAGGGACTCTCCAAAGCCCAGACCGAGGTCTTTCTTACTCACTGGTATCTGATTTTTTTATTTTATTTTTACATTTAGAGATGCTGAGGATTGAATTTGGGTCTTACTGAATGGAAAAATTACCTTTACCACTGAGATATGGCCCCTCTCTGAAGGTCTTTTAGGGAAAGTAAATCCTCTATCAATGGTTACAGGAGGCAGTTCTATAAAATACGGTTCCCATATTTTTGATGCCTTTGGGCCACAGTGCAATGGGAGCTAGAAGCTTACTAAAATGGCACAAATATATGGATGTGGAAGAGAGTGGGAACAAATTTCAGTGAGCTGTGGTAACAGAGTAGTCAAAGCTAGAGGGATATGAGTATATATTCTGCTCTGGGCAGCGTTTGTGGGCAGGGTCATAAGAGTCAAGCATGAATTCAAGCCAAGGAACAGGACCATGGACAGATATTCTTGTTCCTTGCAGAGTGTTCCTCACCAGAAAAGCAGAGCAGGAATTCCAGAAAAGAGGAGTACCTTAGAGATCTCCAAGTAGGACCCAGTGAAGTTGCCAGCTGGATATAAGAAGCATCTATATCAGGTATAGGGAACTGGGGGCACTCCAGATGTAATTGGACTCCAACTCCCAACAGCCCTCAACTTTGACCAGGGATGGTTGGGGCTGATGGGAGTTGGAGTCCTGTAACATCTGGAGTGCCACAGGTTTCCTAACCCTAATTTAAGCAAAGAAGACTGAGTTGTTGCTTTGGTTAAGATCTGGAAGTCACTGAAAGGCAGCTGTCCAGCCAGGGTGGCTAGTGCCACTCTCCAAAGGGAAGCCCCTTGTGGTTTAAAGGATTCCTGCCTAATTTTTCAGTCATTGGCTCCAATGGCATTGGTTGTCAGATCTGAAAGTGAGTCCCTGGAGGCTGAGCAAGAGGGCAGAGCAACCTTCTTAGGTAATAGAAGTAGTGGCAGGACTGCTCCAGGGTCTCCTGTGGCACAAAGTTTTCATGTGTGTGTGTGTGTACAGGGGGGGGGGAAGTATTATGGAGCTCATGCTGATGGAAATTCTCTCCCTCAATCTGCCACCTCCTCAGAGTCACGAACCTCATTTCTCTGTTGGGGGAGTCCAACCCCATGCCCATGGCAGTATGATAAAATGCTTAAAAATGTTAAAGATTGCCATTGTGCAACAGGTGGAAATGATCCAGATGTCATGTATCAATCACAGTGCGTACATATCTTTCAATAAGGGGCGATCCTATACCCATTTAGCTTGGAGAAAGTCTCATAGAACTCAATGGGCCTTACTTCTGAGCAGATATTATTATGATTGCGCTGCAACTGGCTAAAGAATAAATGCATGAAACAACATGCCATAGAGATGAATGCAGATTTATTTTCAGATGTTAGTCTATATAAAAACATAGTCATTAAATATTTGGGTGATATATGTGCGTGAGTGTGTGTGTGAGTGCATACATGCATGTGTGTGCGCATATATATATATGTGGGTGGGTGTAAAAGAGTTCAAAAAGAAATAAAACTACTAATAAATATATCTGATAAATAATGATGATGGCCCCCATATTTCTTTGTTTAAATCTCAGTTTCTTTCAAGACCTTCTTGAAGTTTGGCTGTAATGGATCATTACGTCCATAATGTGTTCAATGTTGGGAGTGAATTTTGAACAGTTTTTAGGCTGCATACTGTTTTCTTCCAGATAATTTACTGGATTAAAATTAGCAGTGTGAAAAGCTGTAGAGAAATCTAAATGCCTGCCAAATCAAAGAAATAATCACATTTTTATGAATATTTAATATCATAGTCATGGCAAATAAGGCAAGTAATTAGTACTTACCATATATTTGCAAAGTATTATTTTATGTAAATGCTACATTCTACTAGTTTGATATGAATTATTCATTGTATTACCCGACACTGACACAAACCAGTAAACATTTAAATCTATGTGTTATTCGTTTACTTCCCTTTAATGATATTGTGTAGAGTGAATTTTGGAGTGAAGACTGCTGTTTGTTTTCCCAAAGGGGATGGAAACAAGAAGGTCATTTAAAGTCACCTATTGTACATCGCCATAATAAAGAAACTTAAGATGCAGATTTACAAGACACAAATTCTTTCATGTGTACTGATGAAGAGCTCTTAGCTCTGCCTCAGCCTCCAAAGACAGCACAGGAATTACTATTAACGAGATATGGGAAGGGCTGTTTATGAAAATAATGGCTCTTAAGTGATGAGGAACTACGTGTTTTAAAAAATAGCATTCCATTCCACCAAAATTTCCAAAGCCTCCACAAGATTTTTAAACAGTAGAAAGATACAGTAAACTTCTCTAATTATATTGTAGCTCTAGGCTTTGATTGGTTGAAAATTACCAGGTATCATTCAAATACATGCGGGCCAAAAAAAAAACCCTTAAAAAAGACTGGCGATTGAACTCCATTGGGATCATTATCCAACACTGACCACCAGGAAACCCAGCCACTGACCACCTGTGCTATGTTACTTATGAGTAGACCAGAAGCCTGTGCTGTTTGGCTCTATGGAGCCGCCAATGTGTGGTTCTTCAGGGTTCAATTTTATCTCCTGTGTTGTTTAACATATACATGAAACCGCTGAGTGGGAAAATCTAGGTTTTTGGAGTATTTTGTCAGCAATATGCTGATGACACACAGCTCTATGTCTTATTTACATCTGCAGGTGTGATAATGGATGTAATGAACTAATGTCTTGTTTCAGTAAAGGACTGGATGAGAGTCAATAAACCGAAGCTCAAACTAGATAAGACTGAGGCTAGGTTGCTCACTGGGGCAAGATAGTCTGAGCACATAACATCAGTCCCTGCCCCACTGAATTGCTACCAGATGGTACGTGTACCAACATGTACACTAAGCAAAATAAATACATGTACAGGCCTTTGAGTGGGCCTTATGAGTTCACAACCTCAATATTTCGATGACTGTCTTTCCCCATAAGAATTAACCCAGACTCTGCAATTGTCAACTGAGGCCCTTGTTTGTGGGCCCCTGCACGGGAGATTCAGAGATTGGTGACAGAGGTTGGTGAGCCTTTCCAGTGGTGGCTCCCCACTTGTGGAATGTTTTCCCCAAGGAGGTTCACTTGGAGCTATTATTGCCTATGTTTGGCACCAGGCAAAAGTATTTTCTTTTTCACGTTGGCTTTTAATTATCTATGTCCTCCGATATGGGAGTGGGTGGGGTGTTTTCCTCTACTGGTATACATAAAATTATAAGAAGAGCCCTGCTGGAGCAGACCAGCTAGTACAGGATCCAGTGGGCAACAACGTAACTATGGGAAGATCACAACAACACTCTAAAATCCAGCTGAGTTCTCCAGATGTTCCATATAAGCACCTAGTGATTTAAGTTGCACCCTGGGAGAGCAGTAAACATGGCGGACAATCTAATAACCAAACAAATTCTTGAAGAATCACATAAACCTAAGTTCTTGTGTGTTTGGCTCCTCCTCCTTTCTGTTCTGCATCATCATGAGGCACCTGCTCTGAGTAACTACTGCAACTGTAGCCCAGGAAGAGTAACCGATCACCTTCTGGGGGTATATGAATCAACTGAAGAGATGAGGGCTCACTGCAGCGGACACTAAAAATGTTTGTTTTTAGCTTTAATATTTTAAGCAAAGATTTCACTTCAGTTAGACTCACCCTGATCTGCAGTCTCCACCTGGTGTTCCTCTAGCCAGATGGAACTGTAAATTATTTAAAATCATGAATTTCCATTAGCAGTTGCATTTAAGTGCTTAAAAAAAGAGGTTTCTAGGATTCCTAAAAGCAGCAGTGGTGTGCTTGGGAAAGATGAGGGAGAGGGGCACAGGGTACCCACAGGCTTTGAATTCTTTGTATTGAGAGCTGTCATTCCTACCCAAGAGGAGCATAAAGAATATGCCACTGCTATATGTAGTTGCTATTGCTAAGAACAAGGAATCATAGAATCATAGAATCATAGAGTTGGAATAGTACACAAGGGCCATCGAGTCCAACCCCCTGCCAAGCAGGAAACACCATCAGAGCACTCCTGACATATGGTTGTCAAGCCTCTGCTTAAAGACCTCCAAAGAAGGAGACTCCACCACACTCCTTGGCACCAAATTCCACTGTCGAATACAGGAATACAGTGGTACCTCGGGTTACAGATGCTTCAGGTTACAGACGCTTCAGGTTACAGATTCCGCTAACCCAGGAGTAGTACCTCGGGTTAAGAAATTTGCTTCAGGGTGAGAACAGAAATCATGCGGTGGTGGCACGGTGGCAGTGGGAGGCCCCATTAGCTAAAGTGGTACCACAGGTTAAGAACAGTTTCAGGTTAAGAACGGACCTCTGGAACGAATTAAGTTCTTAACCCAAGGAACCACTGTATTGTTCACAGATAAAGATTAAAGCAGGGTTGGGCAGCCTCATTTCTGTCGAGGGATAATAATGTCTAATAATGTTAATAACTTGCTACTAACCATGACAAATACATGTGGTCCTCCATTTTGGTGAATTTTGTACTAAGTTCCCCTTGCATACTCTCATAGCTACATAGAGAATTGCAAGAAATCATACTGAAGTAAGCACCAGTCCAAGAACAGTTCCTAGCTCATCCCTGATACCACTCCAGTCCATCAATATCTCCTATCCTCAATTACTAAGCAGCTTTTGATACCATCTACCAATGTATCCTCCTAGAGCAGCACTGCTGGCAAAGGTCATCTGAGGATTTGGAGCAAGACGTCCACAATCCGTAGATGATTCTCAACGATATATTTCCATACCATCTGCATCAGGAATGGTTGTGCAGATGCTGAACCAGGGTCTGGAGGCAGTAATGGGATGAATGAAAGCCAGTGAACTGAGGATGAATCCTGAAGGCACTTTGTGAGTGGATTCCATGTCCAATAAGTGGTTAGATGTCCTGTTCTAGATGAAGCCACTCCTTTATCCAACACTGACATTTGAAGCCCCAAAGACCTCAGTGGCTAGGAGTGCCTATTTTCAGCTAAGGATTGTATTCCAGCTGTGACTGAACTGGAACAGCTCACCATTGGTGAGTCATGTTTTCTTGGACTCCTGCAATGCACTCTGTGTACGGCTATCCTTGAAGGCTGTTCTGGAGCTGAACCTGGTGAGAATGCCATGGCCAAACTATCGAATCGAGAGCCTGTGTGGTGTAGTGGTTAAGAGCGGTAGTCTCGTAATCTGGGAAACCGGGTTCGCGTCCCCACTCCTCCACATGCAGCTGCTGGGTGACCTTGGGCCAGTCACACTTCTTTGAAGTCTCTCAGCCCCACTCACCTCACAGAGTGTTTGTTGTGGGGGAGGAAGGGAAAGGAGAATGTTAGCCGCTTTGAGACTCCTGAAGGGGAGTGAAAGACGGGATATCAAATCCAAACTCTTCTTCTTCTTCTTCGAATGCCTCATCAAACTGGAGTTACATTACACCAGTTCTGCATGACCCACACTGGCTGCCTTTATGCTTCCAGACTCAAGGTGTTGATGCTTGTTTATGAAGTCCTAAAAGACTTTGACTTCTCCCAGTATCTACCAGCACAGCTTTTGAGATCTGTTGGGGAGGGCCCCACTTGTGGTGACATTAATGGGTGCTGCCTAGTATGCTGTAACCCAGAAGAGGTCTCTCTGCATTATAGCACTCTGCTCATTGGACTCCCCATACTCAGAGATGTTCAGGTGCCTCCAGTGATTTCCTTTCACTATCAATGTACTTACCTGAGCCTTGCAAGTTGGGAGCATCATGTAAGTCACTGGAGCATTTGTGCATTATTTCTGCCATTTCATTCATATGCGAAATGTTTTGTTGTTCCTGATTTATGCCTTTGTCATTTTATTGACACATTGGTTTTACTGTTTTAATTTTGTAAACCATACGGTATATATATTTTTGTAACGAAGAGCCATATAAATAAACTTTAACAACAACAGCAAACATCACACACATGACAAGGAAGAGGTTATGACTGGCAACGTGTCGGCTCCCCATATCTGTTTGAGACATCACCATTTCGTTCTTCTGCAAGGCTCATTTGTGAGGGAATTCCTGCACTATTTGCTCTCTTGGCTGAGGACATGGGCTCCACCTTGATTTGGATTGGATGGCTTTTCAGAAAGACATGACAGCAGACTGGAAGGGCCTAGGGGTGGGAAGAGATCGAGCATTGAAGCTGCAGTAATCGCCATGTGCTCAGATAGACTGCAATGTGTTGCAGCTGCTGTCAGGCTCCCTTTAACCAGCTCTTCCTTGCAATGGAATTGGGTCGGTCCCAGAAGCAGAGAAAGGAGGTCGGCAGCAAGAGGAGGAGAAATCACTTTATTTCTACCCTGATGCAGTAAGATATAAATACAATCAAGAGGAGGTTAATCTAATCCTTTTGTGAAGCACTGAGTCAGAGAACAAGACAAAAACAAATCTGTGATCTGGAACTTCCTGAGCACCCACTCAGGGTGGATTAATGAGGACTACACGGCTGTGAAATTACGTGCCCTCTGAGTCAGGAAAATGGTCCTAGTGGTGCATGACCTTGAAATGAGGGGAAGCAAACTTCACCTGATCCACAATTATAAAGACCTGGGAGGAGGGGGTTTGGGAGGAAGAACATATTAAGAGCCTGGAAAATGTTCTGAATATGAAAGCAACAAAACACTTTAAAAACCCTGGGCTTTGAAGGATGCACTAAAAGTAGTATTTAAAAAAAAAAAATCAAGGGGCATTACACGGATACTGGTGGTTGAGCCAGAGCACTACAAAGAAAGCCTGTCCTCTTTATTTATAAGAAGTGGATTTTGGTCGCTGTTGTTAGGGACTTAGCGATGTTTGTCTCTGTTCAATTTTCTCTCAGCAATGAAAAATTGTTGCGAGATGATTTCCAGCCTTAGCTGCTTTACATGACAGTATTATCAAGGATTCATCAAGAGGCCATCTGTCGAATTTATGAAAAAAAATGCCAAAAAAAACCCCTCACAGATGAAAAGGAAAGAGCAAGACAGAGACTGGTCCCGGGGAAAGATAGATGTGGCAGCATGTGCCTGAGTGTGAAAATTGCAGCATTTAAATACTGCAGAATAAATTACTCTGCTTGAAAATTAGTGATGCTCTCCCAATTTAGATTTACCCCTCCTTACTCTAAGAACATAATGAAATACATTGCATTCCCATGACTATTTTTATATCCTAATGAAAAAATAAAATGGGAGAAAGCATAGACCCTGTAATAGGCATCAAATAAGCTTTAGAATTTGAGTCCAAAAATTAAATAACTTCAAGATATGATACTCGTGGAAATGTATATTAATGTAAATTAACATATGTGTGTAAAAAAATGGCATGCATGACTGTGACTGTCACATAAGTGGTTACTCCTAGCAGACAAAGTAAGATATATTCTTATCAGATATATTGAATTGATAATATTTATAGAACATATCAAATTTGTTCACATTTACTATTATCATCATTTACTATTTTTAGTGTTGACAGGTTCTTATCCTCATACGGTGTATGAGAAATGAAGTTGAAGGTGTTGTCAGTTTACAAAATATAAATACTATTCCTTTAACTACTGTTTTCCTTGCATTATGCATAAGACACACAGGGATTTAGGTCAGGTTTAAAAATATATTTTCATCTCACACACATAATATAACTGATTTTTAAAAAAATAGTTCTTCTTTCCATGATAATATTTTGTTTCTTACATGGGATGGGTGGCTCTGTCAAATTTGATTCCTCTCCGTTTCTCATTTTTCCAGTCTTCTGTTCAGTTCTCCATATTTCTACATCAGTCTGTACATATTTAGTGCAGATTTCAATAAGCTGTTTTGATCAATATACACATTTCTGCAGAGTAATTTCCCCTAATATAATGCATTTTCATTATGCTATTTTCACTAATATGTGCATTTTTACTCTCATATTCTAATATATACATTTCTGTACACATTACTTAGCTGGAGAACTGCATTGCAAAATTCAGAGAAGTACAAATTTCAATGGATGCTTTGTTTTGGGTCACATATTGTTTCAGGAAGTGCAAATTAGGTAGGTTCACCTTTAAATGTGAACTGAATGAAATGCCTCCCACATCCTTAACTACATTGCAGGGAAGCAATGAGGTGGGATTAAAGCAGCTGCAGCAAGATTACCTTATAAGAACAACATAGCTAAGCTGATGCTGCCCTGTGAATTTGAGTCTCTCATCCACTGGCCCTGGGAAGGATTATCGTGGACTGTCCAGCCAAAGTCCAGCCTCCAGGCACAGGGCAGTTGTCTGCTAAGCAGGTCCTTGTCGTCACATCCTGCTCTCTTGTAGGAAGAAGGTATTAGGGGAAGTTCGAATTTTGGAGCCATCAGCAAGCTCCCTTTGGTTTATTGCCACTAAGGTGAGAATGAGCCTAGTGAGACATCCTAGCAGTATGAACATCATGTGAAACCTTATTTGTTTATTCCCAATGTCTATACCTAGGAGCAGACCTACCATGAGGCAGAATGAGGCCACAAGACTCAGGTGGCAGATGCTAGAGCCAGTGGTGGTAACCCCTGTTGGAGGGGGTTATATGGGTGCCATCTACTATCACATTACCAGAACTGAAATAACATTCAACTGCAATTCCAGTCACCACCTGTACATGGAATAGCAGAGTGCAGGTATATTGACCTATGCCTCGGGCAGCAAAATGTTTTGGGCCAGTCCTAATTATATCCTGCCTTTCACCCAACAGGTAACACAAGGCACCATGCCTGGGTTCCCTGGAGGACTTGCATTCAGACACTGACAAGATTCCAGAATTGCTTACTGTCCACAAGCTAGATGCATTATGTGCCACCAAACCATCCCCTGCTTTTAAAAGAATGCCATCCAATCTATTGGTTTTTTTTACTTAGACACACCTTTTTCACAATGTTGTCATATTTTTCTACACTGACTTTCAGTGTGAGTTGGCTGCCTTCTGCTCCACCCTGGCCTATGAAATATATTCTGCAATACCGCCTGTCATGTTGCTCAACAAGAGGTTATTGTTGTTTTGAATGAGTTCCATCTTCCACAGTTTGTGTTTTGTGCAATAGATTCCAGGTTGCTTAACATTAACCTCTTGCCTTGAATAAATACCTTTATTGGATTGAGGTTACCTCATCCTGCCAATGCTGGCAGCATCCCTGCAAAATACAGTTTCCCCTATAGCATGTAACACTGTGGGAAAAGTTGTATGGATCACTGTTGTTGGGTTGGGGTTTCTATCAGTAATAGCATGAGTAAAAAAAATCAAAACATAACCGAGCGCAATCTTTGTCAGCTGCAAATAAACAAAGCATATTGTAAGGCAATGGGAGTAGAGCAGGATGGAAAACCATTAGCAGTCAAAGGACCTCGTTCCCTTCTGGGCAAACTTCTGTGGCCATATTCCCTGTGGCAGGGCCAGAAACAAAAGTGGTTGATGCAACAAATTTTAATTTTACCTTTGGACAGTAGGATAGTTTCCACAAAGAATTCACATCCCTCTCTATCTTCCATCTAGGCAAGCAAGAAGCCTTCAAGGGCCAAAACACACAGGTGCAAAGCAAGCCAATGAGGGGGTGGTCTCAGGAGAGGACTTGTGGCCTAGGGAACATTCCAAGGGCCCAGTGGCATGCGGTCAGTGGACTAGGGGGACTAGGCTAGTCCCTTATATGTTCCTGGTAAATTAGAATATTACAGTATTAAAGCCTGAAGCCTCCTTCCCAAAGCCCAGGAAGCTTCTGCCCAGGTAAGGAGGTAGGTGCGATGCTCCAACGAGCTCCAAGAGCCCTCCCTCCACCTTCCCAAAACCTGTCCCGCTTTGGGAAGGAGAAAGCATGGCTCCAGCATCCTTTAAGAGGCCTGCCACCTCCTTCCCAAAGTCTGGGAAGCTTCTGCTTGGCTTAGGCAGGGAGACACGATGCTCACACATGCGACGGCAGGACACCCTCCTCCCCTGCTAATCACCCTCACAAGCTGGTGTCTCTGGCCCTAACAGTTCCCCTCCAAAATTTTTCACTGCACAGCACTGCAAGGGCCATAGAGAGATCTGGGAGGCTGGATCAGCCTCGAGGCCTGAGATTCCCCACTTCTGGGGTAGAATTTTGGTCTTTGTTCAGAAACCTAAATCTGGGATTAGGGCATCTCCAGTTATGTTTATTTTCTCTTGGTATGATAAATGGTGAGGAATTCGGGACTTCCGGGTTAGCGCCTCTGGCAATGGCGGATTTCCTCTGATCGGGAGGAATCCGCTCCGTGGAAATCAGGGTCTGGACTGCCACGGCGAGGCGGAGACCCACTAAAAACCACAGGTGGGAGAAGCCTGTGGATGTGGGATTCGGCTGGCACCTTTTGCGCCTCCCCTACTCGCGGGGAAACCCGGTTTCAGGGATCCGGAGCGACGTGGGGTGAGCAGCGCAGTGCTTCGAATCGACTGCTTCTTTCATGGAGTGAAGCCACATTGCTGTTGCCAGAGAGCGCTGACTTTTTCCTGTGGACAATTGGACTTTAAACAACTACCCATGAGTAGAACGGAAAATTGGATCTTTAAACATCTTAATTTGGCACCGAAACGGGAAGGTTTCAAACAGGAAGTCCACCTTCCTCTTTTGTAAATAGATTGAAGCAAAAGTGCTGCAAGCTAAAGTCTTGGAAAGCCTTTTCTAAAGGATTAAATCTCCATCGGTTAAAACTACTAAAACCCCCTTGGAAGCAGGAGAAGAGGGGGGGAATTTTAGATTGCCTAAGCCTGCAGGAGAGAGAGTGAAGAAAGATAAATTACCACCGTTTTGAACCTGGGAACGGGCTGCCAGTAAGATCGACGTTTTGGGAAAGTTCATTGACTGTGAATAAAATGTATGCTGACAGATAGTTAAATAAGAGAAATATATTGTTTCCATTGTTTCCTTTTGCACTTAAAAAGGAGCAAAAGGAGCTGAAAATTGAAACTAATTCTGTTGCTGGATTTGTGTTTAAAAGGACGGATACAAATAGAAATTGTTTCCTCTAGAGGGAGCTTTTGAAACGGTTGCAGGAGTGGAGCTGGGGAATTTTCCAGCTGCAGAGATTAAAGACCGTGAGAATCAGAGATTGACCTTGGACAAGAGTGTCGACAGAAGAAGCCTTAGTGATTGCATTTTGCAAGATAAGTGCTTTATTGGAACAGCTTCATGAGAAGACGGATGTGATGACTACTAAAATTGATAATTTGGGACAAAAAATGACTGATTTGGGACAAAAAGTGAATACCTATACAGAAACTACCCAGGAATCGATTCAGGAATCCACTTTGACATGGCAAGTTGTGGAGAAGACAAGGGAGAAAGCTGTTGTTGAACCTCAAGTAATACAAGTGGAGAGAGCCCCAGCCGTTCAGAGGCAATTTGATGAATATAAGCTGTTGCCTTCTACGATTGAATTTAGAGAAAGCCAGATTTGGAGGGATGGAGTCCCGCTTGGATTGGAGAAGGAAAGTTGGATAGATCCCCTTATGCAGGGATGCTCTGGCTTTTGGGATCTGGATTTGGGGCAGGGGGAGATTGGAGTTGTGGGGGCCTTTAGCTTCGGAGGGATTTTGAAACACGCTCTGAAATATCTTATGGACTTTAGTTTTGACTATGGAGAATGGGCTGACCTGTTGAGAAGGAATAAAGACATTGTTAGGTTGGAGTTTCCCCGAGATCTACTCCTCAGCGCCAAAGGAAGGAAATTAAGAACAAGATCAGCAGAAGATAAAGTTAAGTGCATGTATAAATATGAAGAAGATCTGCAGAAGGGACATGGAAAAGAGTTAAGAGCCTCGGACAGAAGATCACCAGGTTGATGGACCATATGGAATTGATAGAGAGGACTGACAGAATCCGAGACCAGGGAGAAGAGACGGTGAAAGAAGATTGGAAAAAAGTTTAAAACTTATTTAGAGAAATATTGTAAAATTAATGAGTGTTAGAAAAATGTTGGAATGAAACTACATGGCTTTAGTAGAAACGTTATAAGGAGTTAAGTTCAAATAAGTTTTAGGGTTTTAATGGTAAGATAAGGTTAAAATAAATCAAGACAATTAAATGACAGAAAACAGTGGAAGATGGAAAGGATTTGCTGAAATAATTAAGAACTAGAATACAAAAAAGGGAGGTGTGAGGAGGTCGATGAAACAAGTTAATGAAAGACAAAGATATGGAAATATTGGATGTGTTTTTAATTGTTTTTGATTTTGTTTTTGTTTTGATGTATTGTGTCTTTGGTTTTTTGTTTTCTTTTATGTATTGTAATGTATTGATTTGTATTGTTTACTTTTTCTCTTTTTTTACTTCTTTCTGTAATCTTTAAACTTTTAATAACTATTATTTTTTTAAAAAAGATAAATGGTGAGGAATTCTATAGCTGCTTAAAGATCAAGTGGTTACTGATGTGTGAAATGATAGTTTCATGAAGAACAGGCTGGATTTAAAACATTTGCTGTAGCAGCATTTTAGATTCAACATGTTAAGAGTGGATACAATGAAGGCTAGAGCTCACCATCAGTTTTTAATGTCAGGGCTTACCCTGGAACATACAAAATTAGAAAACATGAAAGTAACCCAAAGCTTGTAAAGACCTATGTTCTCCTCAACACTGTTTAATTGCAAGAGAACCCTCACATCTTCAGGATTCAAAGTAGAGTTTTCAAACCAAGTGGTGGTGATTTATCACAGACTTGGGCCTCTACACCCCTTTTTCTAGAAAATAAGTACAAGATATGTCAGAAAGTTAGAATACTCAGAAACTTAGAATAAGCACCATTCCCTTCTACACACACAACAGCACACTGTGCTCTTAGTGTGCATTAAATTTAAATCGAAACAAGGAAACTTCATGGCTGCTTCAAACATGATGAGTTCAGCAAATGGAAAAGGCATCAATGCAAGGAATACTGTTCAAACTGTATACAGATGACTGCATGTAACTACTTTAACTGTAACCATTTTACCCCATGTACATGGGGCAAAGTAGCTCACAGAGCCAGCCCTAGCGTTTGGTGGAGTGAGGTAGCTACATTGGATGATAGATATGGGGTGGGTAGGGGGGCAGCAGCCCTCCCAATCTTCTGAACCCCCTAAGCTAGCCTGCTGTCCTTGGGTGTACTTAAGGAGGGTGCCCCATCACTAGTGTTGAACCAAGAGTCAGCTGCCCTTCAGGTTAGACTATGTATGTGGAACACAGGATGTGAAATTTTGCCTCTTGCCTTAGGCAGCAAAAACTTTGGACTGGTTCTGTTTACATGGCAGCTGTCATTCACCATAAAGTATACATGGATTGCAATGATATTTCCTAAAGAAGGGTTGGGGAACCTCTGGCTCACAGGTCAAACTTGGCACACTAGGTGTTCCCATTTGGCCCATGAGGCCATTTAGGGCAAGTCACACCCACCTGCCCTACACCTGAGGCCATCGATACTGCATAAGGCTAGACCTGCTTTCCATGTAGGTAGTTGATACTTTTGCAGTGCTTTCTCTGCAGGAAGTTATTTTTGAAGCTGGCTTTACCCAACTCCAGTTGGGTAAAATAAGAGATTTTGTGTTGTGGTTTCTTCTGTATCTTAATTCAGCTGAGACAGAAGTGGCAGCAGTTCTCTTAGGTAGGATATTAGCAGTCATACTGATCGTAATCGCTCCAAGCATTGCAAGCAGAAAGTGGCTTAACAACAACAACAACATTCAGCATAGAAAAATTAAAAGAGTTGTTAAGACAAGCAAAGCAGGCAGCTGAGATCAAACTAATTTCATGGAGATCACAAAATATGCTGTTGTGAGTTATGTATTCTAACCATAATAAGAAACTCTCGGCTTATCAGGATCATTGAAGTAGTTAAGGTAGCACTGATACATAAGTGTTTAAAAAGGAAATTGTATTTGCTTGCTTTGCTTGTTTTCTAAGCAAGTCTTGGGATAATCGTGGCTCATATTAAAAATACTGTTATCGTCAGGCATTTGCTTAGGTTTCAATTATTTATTTTTACTATGAATATGATTTCATTGCAGATCCATTACTTTAAACACAATTATAGTTTTATGTGCACATTTTCCTTTTACATATTTTGGAATTTCCAAATGATAAATTAAGGCTGTTTGCTATCAAGACTGTGGGTGACAGTGTTAATGACAGTGTTGTTCAGAGAGCAAATATTCTTACAGGTTTTCCTCCAATAAAGATTATAGCCTATATATGAATTGGGAAATCAGAGAATATTCTTCCTCACATAATATAGGCTTATGCTAAAATGACTACAGCCATGAAGCGTAAGAATTTTAATAGCTTAGACCATGTTCCCTGTAAATCTTATGCAATTTAGCAATCAATAAAAGGTGTTGTTGATTCCATGAACTGGGAGGATGCTTTAGTTAAATCATACAGTTCCTTAAATCACAAAGCAGGCGGAGGCATTGATGAGTTTAAGGAGGAATCAATATTTTGCTTATTCCACAATTTAAGCCAATTTTGCAGAACCAATTTAATCTTAAGCATATCTTGCTAAATTCAATCAAACATATTGTGCAGTCACATTGTACTGCCCCCATGTTTTGCAAGAATTGTTGGGGCGTAAGGGGGTCATGGTTTTCCCAGTAGTGATGTATGGAAGTGAGAGCTGGACCATAAAGAAGGCTGATCGCCGAAGAATTGATGCTTTTGAATTATGGTGCTGGAGGAGACTCTTGAGAGTCCCATGGACTGCAAGAAGATCAAACGCATCCATTCTTAAGGAAATCAGCCCTGAGTGCTCACTGGAAGGACAGATCGTGAAGCTGAGGCTCCAGTACTTTGGCCACCTCATGAGAAGAGAAGACTCCCTGGAGAAGACACTGATGCTGGGAAAGATGGAGGGCACAAGGAGAAGGGGGCGACAGAGGACAAGATGGTTGGATAGTGTTTTCGAGGTTACCAGCATGGGTTTGACCAAACTGCGGGAGGTAGTGGAGGACAGGGGTGCCTGGCGTGTTCTGGTCCATGGGGTCACGAAGAGTCGGACACGACTAAACGACTAAACAACAAAAGGGGGTCAGTGGTGGAGCAAGCCGATCAGACGCCTGGGGTGGCACCTGGGGGCAGGGACAGCTGCCTGCGGGGCAGGGCGAGCTGGGGCAGGACGTTCCGCAGGGCCTCTGAGGAGTCTGCCTGCCTCCTCCCACTCAGCCGCGCTACAGCTAATGCCAGTGAGTGTGAACAATCCTAAACCAATGCAAGGCTAGCACAAAGCAGCTCCCTAGGATCCTAATCAGACTATCCATAAGAATTAATCCCTCCTGTAATGTACCTCTTGAAAGGTCAGTTTGGTCATTACATTGAAAAAAAATTGCCCTGTAAAGTACAGGAGAACTGTAGCTGGCTAGAAAGGGCTCAAAGGGGTGTTTAGAAGTTACAGAGGAGGTACATTTGTCCTGGAGTGCTGATAGGATTAGTTTCAGTGGCATCATCAGGCACATACTCGGAATAAGTCTAATAACTCTGGGCCCCCTAAATCTAAGAATCCCACTTGTGGATGCTGCTAACTGCTTACTGGCCCTCTCCAAATGAGTGAGCAGCGACTAGAGCAGGGCTGGACAATCTGTGGCCATCCAGATGCTATTGGACTCCAAATCCCATCAGCCTTATCCAGCAGAGGCTATAATCAGGGATGGTGTGAATTGTAGCTCAGCAACATCTGGAAGAACACACATTCGCCATCTCTGGACTAGAGCAAAGGGAAAGAACCAAAACCAACACTCACTTTGTCATCTCCCTCTGGGCATGGGTATTGATCTGGTCAAGAGGAACAATGCTAGGCATTTGAGCAGAGGAGGCGACTTGAAGAGAGGCTATAGCTCAGGAGAAGAGCACCTGCTTTGTATGCAGAAGATCCCAGGTTCAATCCCTTGTGTCTCCAGGTAGAGCTCCTGCTTGAAATCCTGAAGAGCTGCTACTGGTTACTGAGCTCAATAGTCTGACTCAATACCAGGCAGTTTTCTATGTTCCTATGAGATGTGCCTACTCAGGGAGAGAGAGACCTCTGAAGGCATCTTGCCCAAGTGCCCCTCCCCTTGGGGGGGAACCCTGGAGATAATACTGAGTCTGTCCAAACACTGAAGAAGCGAAGTCACCTCCTCTGCTCAAATGCCCAGCCTTGTTGCCTCTTGACCAGATCAATACCCATGCCCAGAGGGAGATGGCAAAGTGAGTGTTGGCTGTGGTTCTTTCCCTTTGCTCTATTCCAGAGAACCTCATTAAATTCTTAGATGTGCCATCCTTCCATTCAAAAGCATCACAGAAGGCAGTTCCCACTTTCCCCCATTCCTTGTAATCATGATTCAAAAACCCCAGTGCATTACACACAAGCTGCAGAAGTCTGCCAAGGGATCCTTAACACCATAGCCATTAAGCGAGCACTGTATTTTTCCATAGGTACATCTTATTAGAATAATCTTTGAACTATTCCACTACATGAACTCCAATATCACACAAATATCTTTCCATCTGTGCAAACGCAGGTTCTGGAGAACAAGCTGGAAATAGATGGGAGACAGTGTTATTTTAAATAGCTGTTCAACCAAATAAATATTAAGCACATAGTTCAGCATTTCAAAAATTGTAAAATAAATCATCATCAAAAGGCTTATTTTATGAACCTATAAATCTCCGGAAAATAAACGTTTTCTTCATCTTCCTGTGTTTTAATAAAGAATCCCCCCCTTTTTACTCACTCAATTACAATATCACTATCAGTTCAAATTACAGGTCAAAGATATGAGGCTTAATGTATGTACAGCCGGTTCTCTTCTCCTAATAACCTGTCATTCCTGGGATTTGAATGTCAGAATGCAGCCTGCTGCGGTAATGCTCTTCGGCAGTGCTGTGATGAAAACTTTGGACAAATCATGAAGAACATTCCAGATCCAAATCATCAGAAGGTTACTGGGGAGAGCCTTTCATTCTGCTTTGACCCCTTGATCTGACAAGTGACACCTACAAAATGAACAGCCCTCCAACTTAAATTGTTTAACTGTAGCCTGATCAGTTTTATTATCTTGCTAATCCGGATATCAGCCATTTCATCAGAATGGAAGATATGCATATCATGAATTATTTTGACACCAAGACCTTTTAATTTTTGCCAGCAATATTTCACTGCACCAATCAGGGCCTGCAGCCAGTGATGCTTCTCACCTCCTGGGATGTCAAGAGGACAGTGCACTCCTGACAGCACCAAATCATCTGGGAGCTGTAACGAGCTATTGCTGCAATTATTATTATCTCCTGTAGTCATGCATTTCATTACAGTGCGGGTAGGCAGAGGCTTCTCTTTCAGGCTGGGCTTATTTAGGAATCTCTGCTGTTTTATGTGCTGTGGGGCTCTGTCGTGTAATTTCTTTTCTCCTCGGCAGACAAGGGTAGGTGAATTTGTAATAAAAACAAAACACTAGCTAGGTACCATAGGAAAAAAAGAATGATCACAATACAGTACATTAACCAGCGGTGAAACAGTTTAAATGGCCCACTTGTACTTTATGAAAGCAGTGGTTAATCAGCAATATGGTATGCTACAGAGAGAAATAAAGCACAGTTTATTCTTAAAAGATACATTACACACACTCACCCACATGTACTTTCCTAAAATCCTTTTGGTTTTTTTATCATGCCTACATCCAATTTTTTCTCTTTTCCTTTTGGTATTAATACAGTTGAAATGTTTCAGAGATTGTTTGGGGAGAACTCTACCTCCTTTATACACATGGGGAGCTGATTTTCATTTCCAGCAAAAATTAAGGGTGGTATTCAACAAAGTCTTACTCAGAGTAGTCCCATTGAAATCGACATAACTAAGTTATGTCCATTAATTTCAGTACATCTGCTCTGGGTTATAGTTGAATACCACCCAATACCATTCAAAAAGCATGTGAATCTTATTACAGGTTGTGCAAATAAGCTGTGGAGCATTCTGTTTATCAAGTCACCAGTGAGAAAGCTGGATCCATAAGTTTGTTATGTGAGGTCAACCAGAGGATCCACAACAGCCGTTTTATCATTGGGTGCTCCAGAAAGCCTCGCTTTCCCTAAATCCCACATTTCAATGTCTCAAAAAGAAGTGGTCCTCCCCCTATGTTTTCCTCATTTCTCCAGGTGCTCTGCAGCTTTCATAAGCCTCCTGTGCATATCATTCAGCAATCTCCCTTCTAGGCAGCCATACATCTTTTAAAGTGCTCTTCCCTTTCTCATTTTCACTAGGTGACCTGTCTGACAACAATGTCACAAAGAGCTAATAAATCTGATGATAACTGGTTGACCAGAGAGATATTGGAGCACTCGCTAGTTATATCTGCCATGTTTGATTTTCCTGGGCCTGCAACTTCGCTCCCAAACATTGTTCCACTTTTTATGAGTATCTCTACATGGATATTGCTTCTATGTATGTGACTGCATGTGCACTCTGTGTACAATATCGCAAATGACAAGTACATGTGCTTAGTCTGTCACATACAACCATGGAAAGAAATGCTGATTGGTAGCTGCTTTCTGACCTTTTCCAGTCCACAGGACAAGGCAGGCCAGGTGTTGCAGCACCCACCATGGAGAGCTCCAAGTGAGCAACCTCTTCCAACAAAAGTTAGAGGTGGGCTTTTCAGCTTTTGCCTCCAGTACACCTCTCCTAGGCTTCACTTTTATTGTGGGAGCTGCAATCTTTAATCTTTAAACAGCCAACTCTCTGACCTCCAGACAGGCACTTCTGTGTTTCCATGCCTTTTGTCTGGTGCACTTCCTGCGCTGTTGGATCAGCACAGACTTAGAGGCACTTGGTTCTTTAACCAAGGAAAAGATGCCTTGAGAGTCTATGTTCTATGGGTGCTGCAGAATCTGGTTCAGGAAGCTCCTGCCTGCCTGCCTGCCTGCCTGCCTGCCTGCCTGTCAGCCATCATGAGCATCAGACTTTGGCTCTGGCTCCTTAGTCAGTGACACTGCATTCTTTGGCTTCATCCTGGACTCTGGGGTGAAGACAGTTATCCCAGCATGTACACCTTGAAAATTTAGCTGTTGTTTCCCCATGATTTCAGGGATTTTATTTGGACTTCTATTTTATCTTTGATTATGTTGGTGATTTTATGGTTTTACTGGACAGAATGCTACTTTAATGTCATTGTGGGCTACTGTTATTTATTAATTTTATTGTGATTGTGTATTCTTTAGCGTTAAATATGATGCTATATATATATATATCCATATGGGCATTTTTCTAAAAGATGGGAAATTAAATATATATGCATAATAAATAAATATGAACATATATGGCATATGCAATTTACTGAATAGCAATAATAGCAGTTTAGAAAAATCTATCAGATAGTGCTTCCCAGACTCTATGAAAATTGATACCAAACTATTTAGTTAAAAATTTATCAATGGATGCATATTGGAATTTATTGAGCTAATTTCCATGTGTTAAAGAAGTTGTTCTTGATGGTATAAGTTTAAATACAATGAGCTAAGGGGGGAAAGTGACTACTGGTAAAATAGATAGATAGATATAGATATAGATATAGATATAGATATAGATATAGATATAGATATAGATATAGATATAGATATAGATATAGATATAGATATAGATATAGATATAGATGTGGAGCAGAAAGAAGTCTGTCACAACATTCTGTTTCTTGTTAATCTTGGGCAAGGGAGCAATTAAGTGATAGGGTGATCACCTACTTATTCAACATTTCTCTACAGAGATCCCAATTCTCTTTTACACATTTCCAAACTAAAACTAGATAACAAGGTTGGATGCTCACATGATACATCTGCATGTATGTCATTGGAAACAAATCACTAACACAGGCACATGCAGTGCATCAGTTGTTTCAATTGATCAAACAGCTGGCTTTAGTTTACTGAGCTATCTATTTGAGGTTGATCTACAGCAGACATTGAGGTAACTCTGCTTGCAGCTCACATCCATTTGAAGTCAATGACCACACTCCCACTGACTTTCATTGAGATGGATTGCATCCTAAATTATTTCATCAGATTGTTTTTCTCTGCAGGAGAATTCTTCTGCCAAATACTTCTTAAAAGTACTTCTAGACAGCTATTCAGCTTCATCATATAGATTCATCATCAAATAGAATTATAGAAATGCCTTTTCTAACATATATAATGATTTTGGACCAATCCACACAGTCAGAAGACTCAAGACGTAAGCCTTCACCAACATTCTTGAAGCTGAAGGTTAAGTGACATGCCGAAAAAAACCACGGAAAGAAAGTACAAAACTAGCATGCCAGGGACAAGAGTTCAGACCAGCCTGCAGCCTGAAGTGCTTCAGCCAGAAAAAGCTTTCTACTTGTTCCTGCTAATGGTATGAACTGGCCCACACTCTGGTATAATGTTTGCTTTTTGTTGGAGCCTCTTTTGCACAACACTTTGAGGTCAGGTGTTGAGGGGGTCCCCCATATGCAGCAAGGCTGGCTCACCGCATTTTAAAGTGGGTGGCGCTATGGTCTAAACCACTGAGCCTAGGACTTGCCGATCGGAAGGTCGGCGGTTCGAATCCCCGCAACGGGGTGAGCTCCCGTTGCTCGGTCCCTGCTCCTGCCAACCCAGCAGTTCGAAAGCATGTCAAAGTGCAAATAGATAAATAGGTACCGCTCCGGCAGGAAGGTAAATGGCGTTTCCATGAGCTGCTCTGGTTTCGCCAGAAGCAGCTTAGTCATGCTGGCCACACGACCCAGAAAAACTGTCTGCAGACAAACGTCGGCTCCCTCAGCCAGTAAAGCGAGATGAGCACCTCAACCCCAGAGTCGTCTGCGACTGGACTTAACTGTCAGAGGTCCTTTACCTTTACCTTTACCCTTTTAATACACTATCTAAAGATGAGGGCTCCCCATAAAATTACCCAATTGCAACTGTTGCTTCCATGCAAATAAATACATGTTTTTAAAAAACCCTGTGCCATGCAACATCAGAATTACTTCACAGTAGCTAAGCTTCTAGTGTCCTTTTATAGCCATGTTATTCTGGTGATAAGACAAATGCATTTCTGAACATTAAACCAACATATTATTTCTTTCATGTAAAGAGACAGCTGATGCTGCTTGAAAGTTTGGCACCAAAGACACAGGACCATATTTTTCAACCACCCCCACACAAAATCTTTTAATAAGATCACTGCAGAAAACTGCCTGTTACATTTCCAGCCATTTTATTTGGCAAAGGCTAACTTGCAGTGCTCAGGATAATCATTTTTTGCTGGCTTAAAAAAAAAGAAAAATATTTTATTTATAAATTTTCTATCTTGCCTTTCCTTAAAAAAAAAAAGTAAAAGGCCAAGGCAGCTCACAATATGTGATCAAAACAGTGATGTTCAACTAAACCATACAAATTCCATTCAACATTGCAAAAAAACAGTGCACGCATGCACACACACACAATGTGTGTGTGTGTGTGTGTGTGTGTGTGTGTGTGTGTGTGTGTGTAATAAGTCTAAGGATGTCATTTGTGTGACATGAACAGAATGAGGAAGCAGTATCACCATTAGCATTTGATGTCTTAGAAGCAAAACGGATTGGCTTTTTTACTGTTTGAAGGGTAAATAAAGAGCTTCCCTGCTACATCCCAACATGTGATTCTAAACAAAAATAATACTTAGGGACATAGGATGCTGTCTTCGACAGAGTCAGACCATGGGTCCATCTACTGTCCATTTATTCCAAATATTTGCTTCCTGTTACTTAACCACTTTCGGATCCACAAGAGGACCTCACCTCTTATTCCATGACTGCTAAGCTTTATCAGAAGTCTTTGGCTTAGAAAGTGGCCTGTCAATGTAGTAATTTATGAATTTACAAATTAATGAACAAGCTGACCTTCTGGGTGGCGTTTTTGTGGGTCCTGGGACCTTGGCCCTGAGAACCAGCCCTAGCTGCAATACTGTTCCTATTCCATGGACTAGATGGGTTCACTAGGACACGCAACATGCTGGACCCAAGATGGCTGCATTGCTCTATGGCAGGCAGGCAGGTGCTAACCAGCAATCAGGTCAGGGGAATGGAAAGGCCTTCAATGAATCTCATACAAGAACGTTGGAGAGTACTTGAAGAGGGTTATATCCAAACATGGATATGAGACACTGTAGAAGAAGAAGAGGAGGAACATAGGCATCAGACACCAAGGGACTTGTCCAGGGGCACTGGGGCACCCAAAGGTACTATACTGGGTCTCGCCAGGTCCACTCTCTCCACCAATGACTCTCTGGACTTTCTGCCTGGTCTCAGGCAGAAATCACTCACAACACCTATTACTTGGTCTCTTTTTAACTGGAGATGCCAGGATTTGAACTTTGGGGCCTTTTGCAGGTGAAAAATGAACAATTTTCTATATTCATATGCCTTGTGGGGGTTGGAGGGCATTTAACTTTAATGTCCTTTAATCTGACATTAAGCTGGTCGTGCAAAGAGAGCCTTTGCTTGCATGTCTGTATTCATGTTTTTCTCCAGCTTCTTTCCAAACTGTAGTTCATTGTGCTATGTTAACAGTCCAATTCTGAGTATATCACAGGTTTTCATCATGGCTTGCCTGAGAGCAAGAAGTCCCCAAATACTTGAGAAGAATTTACCACAGTGTTATTTAGATTTGGAATAATCATGTTTTACTTTTGCAGATCAAACTGATATAAACAGAACAATTGTCTTGCTTGGATCCAGCAATTTATTTTGAGTGATTCCAGTTTTTTCTTCTTCTAAAGCACGAAATGGTTTCGTTCTATCCACCAAGCAATTAGTATGTTCTACTAAACAAATCAGTGCTAAATAACCAAATTAACACCCTTCAACAGTGATACATCAGTGCCTGATTTCACAGAATGTTTTATGACCCTTCCACCTAAACTAATGGATAGATTTCAAACATGAAAGCCCCAACATGGCTTGAATTTGAATTCTTGGATTCCGTGTAAGTGTATTCTAAGTCTTTTTAAAGAAAATTGCTGTCTTTTTTTCATAAATATTATGTCTACCTTTTACAAGAGCAATTAGATATTGGCTTGTTAATCAGTTTTTTGGCCATTTCATTACAATTGTCCAGCCTCTCAAGGAAATATTTCAGGCATTCAATGATATCTTTATTATCAATTAGTATCACAAGTATTTCCTAAAACAAAGCCGCCAACAACAACAACAATCCACCACCACCAGTGTTTCTTAAGCGGGGACTCAGAAGCAAGGTGTCAGTAAAAACTAACCATTGTTTCTTGTTCTATTTTCTAAACAGCCTGAGGAAATGAAGCAAATTCAGACTAACATGTACAATTGGCAAAATAAAAAAATTCCTTCCAGTAGCACCTTAAAGACCAACTAAGTTAGTTCTTGGTATGAGCTTTCGTGTGCATGCACACTTCTTCAGAAGTAGGAGGAAGGGGATTGGGCTGAGCTGTACAATTGGGCTCAACTGAACCATGAAAAAAAAAATCACATAGAATGAAAGAATAGTGCAATGTCAGACCCTCCAAGTGTCTCTATTTTCCAGGAATAGTCACAGATTTACAGAAGCTGTCCAGTTTTTGATTTGATCCTAGAACAGGGGTCGGCAAAAAATTTTAGCTGCAGGCCTCAGACCTTGTGGCAGGCCACAGAAGCGGCACTGGGGGGGGGGGAGCTGGAATAAGAGGTGAGGGGGGCAAGTAGTCCTTCTCCCCACCCCTCACCGCCGCCACTACTGCTTCTCGTGGGTAGGCAGAGGGAGCTTGTCCACTCCACTCTCTGGCCCACAGGAGCACCAGAATGGCGGCGGTGGAGAAGGGAAGACGAGTGGTGCAAAAGGCCTGGCTCCAGAGAGGGGCTGTTTAAAATGGCACTCAGCCAGCTCAGCCCAATCCCCTTCCTCCTATAGTCAGGGCAGGGAGAAGCCCGGAGGAGGGAGGGAAGAGGCGGTGCCACAGTGTGTGTGAGGGGGGGGGAATGGAATGGCACAGGGGGGGAATGGTGCAGCCCAAACGAACAGAATCCCCACGCCGATCCACGGACAGTCTGTGGGCCAGATCCTGAAGGCAATTGGGCCTGATCCAGCCCCCGGGCCTTAGTTTGCCGACCCCTGTACTAGAATGTCCTGCTTTTTCTTGAGATGTTCCTACTTTCATTGGAGAAATGTTGGAAGGTATGGAATAGCATGCCCCTATTTTCATCGGAGAGTATATGATGAGTGTTGGACTGGGATGTAGGGAAGCCCAGGTTCAAAACATTGCTCAGCATTGATGCTCACTGGATAATCTCAGGCAAGTCACTTTCTCTCAGCCTTAACTACTTTGCTGTGAGAATAAAAAGGGCTAATCTCCATATTTTGGAAGAAGGGTAAGATATGAATGAGTTAAAGCAACCACAACGGAGGCCTTTGCAAAACAAATGCAACCTGTTTGATAGGAATCCAATGATAGACTGGACAGGTCAGCATCTCCATACTACTTTCAGGGTCTGTAGCAGCAGCAGCATCCTGAGTTAAGCACATAGTGTTCAGCGTCACATGACCAATTTAGCCAGCAGCATGGCTAAAGGTCGGCGCTGGCCATAGCTGTCAACTTTTCTCTTTTCTTGTGAGGAATCCTATTCGGAATAAGAGAATTTCCCTTAAAAAGGGGGGGAAGTTGACAGCTATGGTGTTGGCATGGGCTGGAAAAACCAGAGATTCAGGAAGCCATGCATATGTAGGCCCTCAGTCTAGCCTGTGTGTCACAGCCTCAGGTGTCCTCAGTGTAGGATTGCTCCCCCTCCTGATTCCTCTGGGTAACTTGATTATAGCTTACCAAATGACCTGGTAGCAGAATGAAATCCAGAACTGGTTATCATAAGCAGTAAAATGCTTTGCCTTCACGTCTTGCTGCCTATAGGCATCCTGTTGGTCACTATGAGAATAGGCTGCGGCAATAGATAGGCCTTTAAGTATGATCCTGCAGGGCTGTTCTTATATTCTTATTCCCAGCAATCTTTCAAGTATCTCCTTTGAAATAACCCAGCAATCCCTGTCCTCAGGTTTTTTTTGTGTGTGTATCCCACATCCTTCCACAACAACCCATGAAAGAAATTGAACTTTTTCAGAGGCCAGCTTTAACTTGTAATTTATACAGCAGTACAAGATTAATAAATCTATTACCAATGTCGTTTTACGCTTTATAAGAATTTCACAACCAGGGGAGAAATATCCAGATCACAACATTTTGTCACTAGTAGGAGATGTGGAGATGAGTGAGCATGATGGGATACAAATCTATTCCAAGTCAAGATTTATATGGGGAGAAATTACTTTGTTAGCCAACTATGACTTGTTTTATTAGCATCATTTACTTCTAAGTAGACTGAGAAATGGAAAAAGAATGGTTTTTAAGTTTTAACATTTCCTTCCGCACTTAGTATCCATCATGGATGGGAATGATCAGTCACACTCGCACAACAACACACCATCCCTTCAAAAGCCAGGGCAAGTTTCTGAAATATGTCTCTTTCTTAGTGAAGGTTGTGCTTCTAAACATGCTTGGCATTGTTTCTTAATATAACATTGGCATATGGCAGTTATGCGCTTAGTCGTGTTGTTTTGTTTGTGTGTGTTTTCTAGCTTATCTCCAGTCGTTTCTGCAGGCAATTACTGTCAAATGCATTTAATTTCTTCTGTTATGTATTATCGGGTTGCTAACATGCTTGTATTTACATTACATGGAGCCTTTGTTCTTAGACTGGAGAAGTATTATGAAGTTGTGCACTGCACAGGCACATGCCTTTCTCATTCTAATAGGCTTACATTTCTCAAATTAACTGGGTCAACCATTATGGAAGGATCCCAAAACCGAGCTGGTGTTCTTTCCGCCCAGGTCTAGATAGCTGCTTTGTTGCTTTTGTCCATCCTTCTGAATGTTTTGCCTGTGGTTCATTCTACCACAATCTTATGCATGTCCACCCAGAAGTACATTGCTTTGAGTTCAACTGTAACTCCCAGGCAAAGTGGGTGAGGGAAGGCAGCTATGAGCAGTAGAAAGCATCCATGAAGCAAGAATTCTCTTAATCCTCATCCCAGCTGTAACCAAGTCTAAGTACGTATAACTGCATCTGCTCACAATTATCCTTTGCTACCCTTGTCTCTCCCTCCCGTTGTCTTCCTCGCTCTCCACATTTGCATTTGAAGATCCTTGGGGGCAGGGGCCTGTCTTTATGGCTTATGAAAGCCTGTACATGGTGTTTTTACATGGATTACATTCTAAAAAAAAAAGTACAGCAATATTTCATAAGATTGCCCTGGTTTGAAATGAAAATGTTTACTCAAACCAAGTACTAAACAAGTACCCAAAAGTAATATAGCATAAGACATATGGGTATGTGGCCATAATCGTCTGCCTAAGAGACAATGCTAAAATCAAACAGTTGGCCATTTTAGACTCAGTTCTTAAAAATTTGCACCCAAAAAATGTGGCTGCAGTTGTCACCATTAACATTATCAGGGCCGTCTTTAGCATACGTGCCGCCAGGGTGCAAAGATCCGCCCAGCGCCCCCAAATTAACTTTTATTAAGGAGAGGGAAAGCCAAAGTTGTTGACTTTTTTGGGGGGGTCACTAACCTGTAACAACGACACAGCAGGAAAAAAACTGCTTTGGTTTCCTGACTTGTCAGGAATATTTGATGCTGTGGAGTAACAGAGCAATGGAGGGGGGGGGGCAGGGACTTTCGCTCCATCGCCGGCTCCCAACAGAATATTAAAAACATGAGAAAACATCAAACATTAAAAACTTCCCTAAACAGGGCTGCCTTCAAGTGTCTTCTAAAAGTCAGATAGTTGTTTGTTTCCTTGACAGCCGATGGGAGGGTATTCTACAGGATGGGAGCCACTACCGAGAAGGCCCTCTGCCTGGTTCCCCTATGGTGGCAGAACCTGAACTTCAGGCACCTTTCAAGCAGGAACATTTACTGTACTCTTTTCAGCACCTGCTGAAAACATTTTTGTTTAGATAAGCCTACTTTGACCTATAGACATGTAATATTTTACAGTGGTACCTCTGGTTAAGAACTTAATTCGTTCCGAAGGTCTGTTCTTAACCTGAAACTGTTCTTAACCTGAGGTACCACTTTAGCTAATGGGGCCTCCCACTGCCACCGCATGATTTCTGTTCTCATCCTGAGGTAAAGTTTTAACCCAAGGTACTACTTCCAGGTTAGCAGAGTCTGTAACCCGAAGCGTTTGTAACACGAGGTACCACTGTACTGTTATTTTTAATTACCTTTTAAATGTTTTTAATTACTTGTTTTTAAACTGTTTTTCTTGATGAATTTAAATATTTCTCGTAAAGCACTTAGAGCTTTCCTACAATCAAGTAGTGTATACGTTTGGTTAAAGAAAATAAGGTGGGTCCTATAATAAATATCTTAGATGTCAAATACCAAGTGTGAAGAGGTGTGTTTTTCTTGGGTTTGGGAATGGCAGTTTTGGAGAAAAAAGCTGGTAGTGAATTGGTTAAGTGCACCAAGCCTTCCTGCCCTTTCCTGTTGCAAAACTGCCCCAGACCTTGAAAAGGCTCTGCAGTGCAGAGTTGCAAACGACTGCATATGGCTCTAGTGCCACATGGAGTTATTCTCTGACTGTGAACACTCAAAGGAACTGAGATTAAATATCTGCAAAACAGGTACTTGCTCTCTCCCTCTGTTGGCTCTCAAGGAAAACATCTGGAGTGCAGAGAAATCAAGGGATTAGTTAGCCCAATTAGTATAATGATGTTCAGGCTTAGTTTCTTTTGTTACGGCAACAGTGTCAGCCTGTTTTAAGCTTTTCTGCATTGTCTCAGAAGTTAAGTCACAACGAATTTAAAAATAGGAAGTATTACACTCCCTTACTCCCTCCCCTCCCAGCATTTACAACTTTATTTTAAAAAAATAAAATTGCCCAGCAAAATAGAAATATCTTAGTAAAAAAGATATATACTTAGCTTGGAAGAGGGGTGGAACGCATGTTGTGTGCCCCATAGAAATGAACTGAGCAACATCTTCAGAACTAATTTGTTTTGGAGCAGATCTAGGTCAGCCTGTAAAACTTCTTTCTCCCACCCCTTTTTGAGACCCAGGTAATCCATATATGATCATTTTAGGCAGCCCCTTGGTAGAGAGATCGGACTAAAGTAGTCCTGAAAATGGAAACGGCCTGACTGTTTATTAGGCTGCATGTTAAAGGACAGGCGATGCTGATGAGGTCTTCTGATAGGGTCATGTTTCTCTGAAGTTGAGCCAATTTATACACTGGCTCTCGAAGGAATAATTTAGCCCAACTCTTGAAGTGTGGAATCAGCCGCGTGGCTGTTTGCTTTGGCATTCCAGAAAATGGGTTGTTGTTTTTTACTTTTGCCCAAGGTGATGACGAATGCAGAGACAAAGCTCTGCCAATGGAATTGCAACAAGGCTGGGTTTGGGGGACATGGTGGGGTTTGGCTGTTTTTAATCCAATTTGAAACCATCATTCCCTTTTCAAAGTAATCAATGCAAAAGTTTGCATAGGATGCAAGGCCTCTAAAGTTGAACCACGCCATCGGTTTTGTGCTGATGAGACATCAGATGAATTTCCTGTTATATATCCAAAGGGTGAACATCTGTCTTACCAGAAACCTGCTCAGCCTCAGCCAAAAGCTCTCATAGGCAGGGACACATGTCATCATTTGAGGCTACTGAACTGAAGCTCTGCAGGAGAAGAGACATGCCAACAGGGAATACTCAAACACAGCAGAGATTTGTTTTACATAGAAAGGACACAGAAGGGGAATGCACCCTTTTAGCATTATTTCTGACTTCTTCTTCAATGTCTTCCTCTGTCCTTCAAGTGCTACAATTCTATTAAATTATATTAATTTTAAAGGTTCTCAGAGTAGCTTGCAGTGGTCAATAATAAGACACTTAAGACAGTTTTTTATAGTCTAAGGAACACAACAAAAAGGAAAGGGGTTGAGATGTAGGAGGGGGAAATCTCAGGCATTACTTCTTAGAGTTACAAAGTTCTTGTAAGAGTTCTATCTAGTAGAGGCTAAAAAATGCTCCCTGAAGCTGATTCCTTCCTGGCTGATAGATGGGACCAGGTTGGCCTTATTGTTCTTTCTGAGAATCCTAAAATGTTTTATTATATTAGGGCTATATATATATATATATATACCCAAGTTATAGCCCTTAAATGAAGGTGCATTTAAAATAGGGCTGTGATCTTCAAGTGATTAATGGGTTGATTAATCCCTTTGGAAACAAGGGATTGGATAGAATATATGTACAGTGGTACCTTGGGATGAGAACGGGATCCATTCCGGAGCCCCGTTCGCATCCCGAACGGAACACAAGACACAATGGCGCAATGGCACGTGCGCATGTCGCGTTTCGCTGCTTCCGCACATGCGTGTGATGTCATTTTGAGCGTCTGCGCATGCACAAGCGGTGAAACCCAGAAGTAACGTGCTCCATTACTTCCAGGTTGCCGCGGAGCGCAACTCAAATGTGCTCAACCCGAAGCACATTCAACTCGAGGTATGACTGTACAAACTTGCAACACATGAACAAGCCACGTAGAAAAGTAGACTCACCATGGACAAATTTAATGATATTTGAAATTCATTTTTATAAACAATGTATTAGGTTAGGTTTAAGATAACTACAATAATAATCAAGTAATGTTTATAGTTTTTGCTTGTTTTTTATACGGGTGTTATTTTATTGCCTTATTTTACCTTGTGCACTTACAATTTTATACTTATTTTTCAATAAAGAATGTTTAAAAAGTTGCATTATGTATTCGGGTTGCAGAATTCGGATACTTTTGACCACAGAAATTTGGTATTTAGCAGAGGCTTGCCTTCCTGCCTATGTGTTGTTCGCTGTGAGTAGAAAGTGGCTGTTTTAAAACTTTTTTAGAAGTTCTTTTAAAATATTTTTATCATACTTTTAATTTCATCCTTTTGCTGCTTTTCCACCCTGAACTTCTTTGCAAGTAAGGACAGGAAAGAAATGTCAATAACAATTAATCACCTGCCACTTGTGCCTAAAACATTCCCAAGCATGCCCACCCTCCCTCAGTTTTGCCTTCTTCACTTCCCTCTTAATGCAAGGAGTAGATAGACCAAGACCATCATTGTTGTTTTACCTAGAATTTTTATGGTTCCTTCCAAAGATCATTGTATTAATGTGATATAGATGGGAAGCACTTTGAATGCATGCACACACCCAAAACATCACAGATGTGACACATATACAGGGGAAATGTGCATTTGCAAATGCAATTTGCAAAACACATCACATGGAAATTCACTAATGCACCAGGCCACTGATTCATGGTCGTCAAAAGATGAAAAGGGTTAACCACTTGCCTGTGTGCCACGAGTTCAGCTTTGCTGAATAGATTTATCAATAGAGTTAGCACTCTAAATTATGTAATGTGTTTTGCCTAATAAGGTTGCTCTTGCTGTAATTGCTGTTCTAGGATTAGGTGGTTAATCTTTTAAGTGAAGCCGTTGAACTCACCTTCTGAGAGATGATCTAGAGCTCACCAATAAATCATTCATGGTTTCATGCCCCCCCCCCATCCTGCACTTAAATCTATGCCAGCAGTTTCCAAAAGCAAAGAATTCAGCCCCATGTTCCACTGTGATCAATTAGACCTCATGCTTAGCAATCAGAGACTTCCGCTCAGTTGGAGAAATGTAGCCTCTTTTTTCGATTTCGTGGGAGGTAGAATGGCAGATGGAATTTGCTTCTTTTATTCAAAGACTGTTTACAAGATTCATTTGGTTGAAGGATCATTCCTCCTGGGTTTTTTGTTCTTCTTCGAGGGAGGGAGACATCACCACGGGCTGCATCTCCTTAGAAAATTCATGCCAGAAAAGCTGGCATGCCCAAGGTTTCAAAATACTTAGCTTAGTGTCGTCTTACTTACTCCAAAAACAGTATCACTATCTCTCTTGTCCACATTGGCCCCATACAAGTGTCAAGATTCATTCTAACCTGTGGGTAGGGATGCACAGAATGGTACAGAATAGCAATGACAGTTTTGCTTAGAAAGGAGGAGAAGACTCTAAAGCAGAGGTGTGGTATCTGTGGTGCTCCTGATGTTGTTGGACTGAAATGTAGTCATGCTGGCTTGGGATGATGGGAGTTGGTTCAATAACATCTGGAGCAACAGCATTTAGCTAACTGAAGCAGGGATTTATTATAATTATCATCATCATAAAAATTTCATTTGGAGAAGAGGATAGAATAATGTGGATAAACACAATCATGTTTTATAGTCCTTCTAAAAGGATGTTCTCCAGTCTTTTTAGTGATGTTCCTCTGCAGTCTGGCTTGAGCCCATAAAACTGCATAAAAATGAAGGCATAGACATGGTAGCACATATGTTTTGCCTTCAGAAGGCCCTTGGTTCAGTCCTTTTTCTAGGCAGGGCAAGGGGAACAAACTCATCAGAAATCATCAAAGCCATTGTACTCAGCATAGCCGAAGATGCTAGGTTGATGTACCAGTGGTAGCCTCCTAAGTGAAGTTCTGCTCACACAATGAACTTTTCTTGCCTCCTCCTTCCTGTTGCAGTCCCTGCATTGCTCCCACTCACCTCCAAAGCTTCCCCCAATAGGCATGGAAATGGTATTGGATGAGGCAAAAGGGACTCCTTGAGTAGAGAACTGTCCGATATGAGGAAACCACCCACATAAGTGGAAATGTTACTCCTCACACCATTCAATCCAAGTCCTTAACATAGAATATTCTTTCGAAAGTTGTCTTTCAACAGGAGGCGGCTCCCAATGCCAAATCACAAACTATATTTGAAGGATCATTCATCATTTCAAAACTGATGTCCTATGTGGCCTGAGAAGCTGCTGCTCGAGGAACACAAGTCCAAAACCCCTTTAGGCCTAGGTGTGTAGTAGAGGAGAGGAATGCAGGAAATTAAGTAATATCGCAGATCAAATATTTCATTTTCATGCAAGGCTCATCAAGACAAATATTGTTAAATATTTACTTACCACCCACCAGCATATTAATAATTTTCTCACCCAATACAGCTCATAATATAGAGTGTAGGAAGGAATGTATTGCACTGCATTTGACTAGAAACATTCCATGAGTAAAGCTCATGAGGGAACAAAAATGTTGTTACTCATCTTTATCAGGAGCAGCTGAATATCCCTAGTCAGTTGGCTTGCTGAAAGAGCTGCTCTTCCGTTAATTTCTCTCTCTCTCTCTCTCTCTCTCTCTCTCTCTCTCTCTCTCGTTCAGGGTTAAACATTTTATATAACATCAGTATATCTGCACTATCCATTAAATACCATATCATACCACTTTTAACCATCATGGCTTTGCCTCAAATAACCCTGGAAGTGGTAGGGTACTGAGAGTTGTTAGGAGACCCCTATTCTCCTCAAAGAACTACAATTTCCAGAGTTTTCCTGGGAAGACGGATTGACTGTTAAACAACTCTAACAATTGTAGCTCTGTGAGGGGAATAGGAGTTGGCTAACACTCTCTGCATCCTCGACAAACTACAGTTCCCAAGATGTTTTTGTGGAAGCTATGACTGCTTCAAGTGGTGTGATACTGCTTTAAATGTAAATTAATGAGGTTAATAAGTCACAAAATAAAGTTTTCAATTGGCGCAATGGAATTAGCTGCAGCATGGGTGGGAACTTACCCACCATCTGCTCCCTGAACATTTAACTAGTGAGGTCAAGGACAGGACCTTGTGTATGCAAAGCATGTAATCCACCCCTGAGCAATGCTTCTTCCATCCAAAACTGGGTGAGTTTGTATGGAACACACTGTTCTTCAATGCTTCATGGCTATTGATAGGCCTTAAACACTTTGAATTTTGGACAAACTGTTAGCCCAGTGTTAAAAACGTGCACCAGCATTGCACGATCAATTGCAGATATGTCCATATTTTCAGAGACTGCAGGCTGTTGACGTGTTCAATAAATTGTATGCACACACACCATTGCCAATGTCAGGAAACAGCTTATTTATCCCTAAGGAACTTATATGGTCATTGTCACCACATGTATCATTTCCATAAAGAAAAGAAGTGCATAGCAAACACAAGTGGTGAATATTTTGCCAGGCTTCAGACATTACAGATTGTACAGACTGTTTGCACTAATTCCCTTTTATAATATGTATACTTGCATTGAGTACGTACTTTCTCCTAAAAGTTGTGTAGGAAGACCACTATGTGTGATGCTAGGGGGTTGTATAGCAAACATAAGAAAGAATGTCTAACTGCAAGCACAATAAACCCTTATCTCCCCCCCCACCCCTGTGCTAGGAATGGTTGTAACTCAATCTAGCCAAGGAGAGCAAATCTGCTAGTGAGTTATGTCTGCTCTTCCCAAAGGAATGAAAATAAGAAGTATATTACATTGCCGACTATTACACATTATATTTAATGATAGCATGATCCAAGAGGGATTTCTGTATTACAAACAGAGACCTAATGTTTTTGCTAATACTGATGTAGAAACAATATAATTTATTGCTTTTTAGAATGTCCCATGCTAAAATTATGCATACAAGGGAGAAATTAATGTATATGATTCTGAAAAACAGACACAGCAAAAATGTGTAGAAGTAATTTCAAAGGGGCCGTCCCCAGTTTATTTTGTATCTAAGGCATCTTCCTGGTCAATGAACCTCTGTGAAAGATTAATGTAGTTTGAACTTTTATTGAGGAATATCATTTGTGCACTGTCACATTTAGCACAAATGGTGCTTCAGTCACAGTTCAGTAATATTCCAGCATATTATTTCCAAGGCATTTGAGAGTTTAGAGAATTATTGAAGGGCATGCTGTACTCATTTGGTAATAAGGCAGAGTACAGTTGCAGTCTCCATATGATTTCAACAAATGGAATCTCTGTTAATTCCGTTGCACATAGAAGATGGTTATGTGATAATCACCCGAGTGAAATAAACCCTGTTGGAGAATATGAATGGAATCGGGCACTCCACAAGGTCTTTGGCAAAAGCTTTTTTTTAAAGGAAGAAACTGAACCTAGAGTTGTCAAAGGCTATTTGTAACAAAATATATCCCCCCCCCAAGGGCCAAGAATAGCTCAGGGTATTTTCCCCCTTGCCAGTCTGAGGTAAAATATACCTCCCCCAGGTTATAAATACAGTGGACAGCAAAACACTGGTTTACATCTGAGGCGGTGACTAGACTCAAGAGCAATCAATGTATCCATGGCAGAAGACACAATTCATAGAAAGGCTATGGCTCAAGAATAGCCCCCCTCCCCCCATGCATGCAGTAAATGCTGAGGGAGGGAGAGTGGGACTGTGTCCACCAGCCCCTCCCCTGACACAGATACAATCACTGACACAACCTGACTCATGTAACCATTTTAAACACAAGTGGGGTGGGAGAGTATTGGCTATGTGGAAGTCCTACTATTAGACAAAGAGAGGCAGCCACTTCAGGCAGCAGATGCTGAGCAATAGAAACAGAGCTGTGCATGATACACATTATCTGCCCTGTACCCTCTAAGCTAGTCTTCTGCCCTCAGGTGCAGTGGTGGATGAATGCCCCATTGTCAATGTCAAAATAAGATTCAGTTGCCAGTGTGGTCAGCTTTGGACATGGAATGAGGCAGGTGGACTGTGTTGTCTTGTCATGTGCTTCAAGCAACACAATGCCTTTGGCTGGCCCTTCCCATAGCATCCCACCAATTTCTGTTCTCCCTTTGCTTTACTTTTATAATGCTACTTGTTTTAATCCTGTCCACTCTTTGGAGCATTTCTCTTCATTTAATTGGGTGGCGCTGTGGTCTAAACCACAGAGCCTAGGGCTTGCCGAACGGAAGGTCGTGGTTCTAAACCCTGTGACAGGGTGATCTCCCGTTGCTCAGTCCCTGCTCCTGCCCACCTAGCAGTTCGAAAGTACATCCAAGTGCAAGTAGATAAATAGGTAGTACTCTGGCGGGAAGGTAAACGGCGTTTCCGTGCACTGCTCTGGTTCGTCAGCATGGATTTCTGAAAAATAAGTCATGTCAGACTAACCTGATCTCGTTTTTTGACAGAATTACAAGCCTGGTAGATGAAGGGAACGCAGTGGATGTAGCCTACCTAGATTTCAGCAAGGCATTTGACAAGGTGCCCCATGATATTCTTGTAAAGAAGCTGGTAAAATGCGGTCTTGACTATGCTACCACTCAGTGGATTTGTAACTGGCTGACTGACCGAACCCAAAGGGTGCTCATCAATGGTTCCTCTTCATCCTGGAGAAGAGTGACTAGTGGGGTGCCACAGGGTTCTGTCTTGGGCCCGGTCTTATTCAACATCTTTATCAACGACTTGGATGATGGACTCAAGGGCATCCTGATCAAATTTGCAGATGACACCAAACTGGGAGGGGTGGCTAACACCCCAGAGGACAGGATCACACTTCAAAACGACCTTGACAGATTAGAGAACTGGGCAAAAACAAACAAGATGAATTTTAACAGGGAGAAATGTAAAGTATTGCACTTGGGCAAAAAAAATGAGAGGCACAAATACAATATGGGTGACACCTGGCTTGAGAGCAGTACATGTGAAAAGGATCTAGGAGTCTTGGTTGACCACAAACTTGACATGAGCCAACAGTGTGACGCGGCAGCTAAAAAAGCCAATGCAATACTGGGCTGCATCAATAGGAGTATAGCATCTAGATCAAGGGAAGTAATAGTGCCACTGTATTCTGCTCTGGTCAGACCACACCTGGAGTACTGTGTCCAGTTCTGGGCACCACAATTCAAGAAGGACACTGACAAACTGGAACGTGTCCAGAGGAGGGCAACCAAAATGGTCAAAGGCCTGGAAACGATGCCTTATGAGGAACGGCTAAGGGAGCTGGGCATGTTTAGCCTGGAGAAGAGGAGGTTAAGGGGTGATATGATAGCCATGTTCAAATATATAAAAGGATGTCACATAGAGGAGGGAGAAAGGTTGTTTTCTGCTGCTCCAGAGAAGCGGACACGGAGCAATGGATCCAAACTACAAGAAAGAAGATTCCACCTAAACATTAGGAAGAACTTCCTGACAGTAAGAGCTGTTCGACAGTGGAATTTGCTGCCAAGGAGTGTGGTGGAGTCTCCTACTTTGGAGGTCTTTAAGCAGAGGCTTGACAACCATATGTCAGGAGTGCTCTGATGGTGTTTCCTGCTTGGCAGGGGGTTGGACTCGATGGCCCTTGTGGTCTCTTCCAACTCTATGATTCTATGATTCTATGATTCTATAAGTGGCTTAGTCATGCTGGCCACATGAGCCGGAAAAACTGTCTGCGGACAAAAAACTGGCTCCCTCGGCCAGTAAAGTGAGATGAGCACCGCAACTCCAGAGTTGTTCGCGACTGGACTTAACTATCAGGGGCCCTTTACCTTTTAAGGTAGTGCATAGATTCTTTTCCTGCCCACTGTTCATTAAGTAGAATACGATATCCTGCTGCACTTGATCAGGGAAATGTTGGTTGTTGTTTTTTCCTCTTTTTTTAGTAAAAAACATGTTTTTTTGAGGCGGGAGGAGGTTATCAGCTTTTTATCATCTGGAAAGACTCTAATATAACCATTTAGCAGGTGTGTGTATGACTTTAATTTTCTCTCTAAGTAAATGGTACAGGCAATTTAAAACAGTTTTTTCAGCTTCATCCAAGACCCAGATGGAAAACTGTGAAAGCTTAATTTCTGAGGGCATTCAGGCTGACAGCTCCTCAAGCAGGAGGCTTAATCCAACTTGTGTGAAGATAGTAAAAGGCTCTGCACAAATGCTAAGAATCCCAAACTGCTTCCATCTATCCATGAGGCTAACTTCAACCTCTAAAAATAAATAACATGACAGCCATTTAACAAGAGACAGGACAGGATGCTGTTGTCTCTTCAAAACTACAAGGGAAGCTTCGAGGCGTACTAGGATGCAGCCACCCGGACTGGATTGTTAAACTGGACGTAAACACAAATTACAGCTTTTCTTGGAAAAAGTATAATGGGGATAGCAATGATGTGAAGATCCGCAGGTGCCTGGAGGGCAGTTGCTCAGCTTTGCACCACCCATTGGGTGATTGGAGATAGGAGGAAATCAAGGGGAGAATGGCGGCATGGTAGTGATAATCCACAAGGGATGGGTGAATATGTCAATCTCAGTTTCTCATTTTTCCAATCTTAAATTCCATTCTCCACATTTCCACACCAGTTTGCATTTAAAAAACAAAAACAAAAAAACCCCCAATTCATTGTGAAAATTCCATGGCAGTCTGTGGTTCCCCAGTTTTTGCTGGGCTAGAAACTCATATCAAATGAGCTGTCAAAATTTGGAAAATTTGTTTCTTGCTATTTCTGCTGGTTAGTTTTGACTTACCTGACTCTAAGTTGTTGAAAATAAAGAAGATACAAAATAAAAACCTGACTGTTGGAGAAAGAATACAAAGTAACTAGAATCCCTCTAGAGGGGGTTCTGAGGCATTACAATGGCTGTAGATGGAAAAATACAGGCTGAGTTGGATAGGATGTTCTTTCTCCTGGGAAAGTTACAAGATCAGAGTAAAGCTTTGGCTACAGACCTAACGACCTTGAACTCTAAAGTAAATAAATTTGTGGATTGTGCCAAGGACTTGACTCAAGAAAATTCTGCAGCTAAACAGGAGGAGATACATGTTGAATTGGAGGAGGGGGGAGGAGGAGCGGAAATGCCGCAGGTGAAAAAGGACAACCAGAGGCCTGAAAGAATGGATTATAAAGAAAACAAGAACTTGATGATGAGAATGTGGTTTGAATTTGAGAATGGAGATTGGAGAGATCTTCCTATGGGGAGATCGGAAGACTCACGGATTACAAATTTGATGAAGACGAAAATTGGAGCTCTTGGGACACTTGGGACATTTGGACTTAAAAGGAACAAGAAATATGATTTGGGCTCCGAATTTGAATATGGAGGTCTGGTTGGAAGAAACATAGATCCCACTGGGACAGAGCTTCTCCGAGATTCGATGTCCAACATAAAGGATTACCAACAAAACCGGCAGAGAGGGACTGAGAGAGATTTGAGGGCCTCGGATGTGAGGAATCCAGGCTGAGAACTGATAGACTGATGGATATTTTGGGGGGATCAAAACCGGGAAAGGGGGGGGCGAGAGTTCTGGAATCCAAAGGGCGTATAATTATATCTTGTTTTATGTTATTATGTTCTTTTTTCTTTTAATTAGTTTAAAAATTGGGAAATTTGTGGAAGGGAATGTGGGTCGACCTTAGAAAAGGATTTAAATGATGAGTATCGTGGTTTAATTGAGGTTTATAACTTAAATTTGGTTAATTAAGAAGAATTAAGTAAAATATTAATAAGGTAAAAGTTGGAGATAAGAACTTGCTGAGTTAACTATTGGAATCAGGATGCAAGAAGGGGAGGTGTGGGGAAGTCATGGAAAGTGGTTAAGAAAATAAGGTTTTGAAATTATGCATGTTTGTCTTTGTGTTTGTGTGTTTGTGTTATGTCTATATAAACTATGAAAACCCAATAAAAATTTTATATATATATAAAAAATAGAAACTCCTATCATCTCTGACAAAGTGTCTTGCCAAATGCAAGGTGGTTCCTTTAAAATGAGTATCAAAGGCAATACAAACACAAGTGAGTGAGAAGATTAAGTATTTTATTCTAAACAGCAAGCATTATATACATTACCAAACAGCACTTCGATCTACCACTTGGAAGCCCTCAAGAAGTGGTGAAACGACTCCCACAAGTAGCCTCAGTTTGCAGGGCCCTGTGATTGATCAGTCCGTGCATGAGCTTCTAAAAACTATACCCGATTTATAGATAGCTATCCTGTTAGCCTTCATGGCTTGCCTGACAGCCTACATGCATTAGCCACTTCTCCCAATGCCTTACTTTCTTCAAACCATGTCTAACATCAAAGAAGGTGAAGGTACCCAGCACTATCACTTTCTTCCAACAGATTAGGACTAGGAAATTAAAGGCTGTTCTTCAGCCATCAAAGAGCTTAGAGAGGAAGAAGAGGAAGAAACAGGGGCAGGAAGAGGGCCACTGAGTTAGATCACTAAACTCCTCAAAACACAAATATCTTCAGGATTGCCCATACACAAAGCTATCTTGGACTGATGGGAGCTAGAATCAAACATCTGGAGGGCCACCCATTTCCTCGTGCCTTGCATTATAAGGAACAGGGCAAGACAGTAGCAGATCTTCAGAATATTTTTGTTTTAATCATTCATTCCTACTCCTCCACATGCAAGACATAAGCCACAACCATCTACATAAAATGCAGTGTTGTGCCTGGCCTCTCTGATTCATATTCTGCTATACATAAGCGTCTGCTGTTATACATCTGTTGTGGTGCAAGCGATTTTCTGCACTTTTATGATCTGACTCAGTATTTGTACTTCTGTCTCATAACTGTGCTGAAAACATCCCTAGCTGCACCGCTCTGTAATTGGTATCAAAATATTTGGTAGCAGAATCAACAACACCCACAACTTTCCACTTTGCCTTATGCCAGTATGGAACATTAGGGCTTCCTTGTACGTTTTCGGCAGGGTGTGGGAGTGCCGCTGGCTTGATTTATTTTGGAGAACCATCAGCATTGCATTGTCCCTGTGCAGTTTTGTGAAACTTATATATGTTTGCAGCTATCCTAGGATCGAGTTTTGTAGATCTGCCGTGGACCACTGATCCCCAAAAAAGGTAGTGGCTATAGACTGAGCCCAACAAAAAGTCCAGCATTAAATCTATCAGTGACAAATAAAGACACATGATGAGGCTCTCATAAGGGATGAAATGTATGTGTGTGCGCCTGAACAGTTCAGCTGGTTAAAGCATGGTGCTGATAACAGCAAGGTTGCAGGTTCGATCCATGTACGGGACAGCTGCATATTCCTGCATTGCAGGGAATTTGACTAAATCATCCTCAGGGATCTATGATTCTATTTCCTTACAGCAACTTCATAAAATGAAAGTCAGGGTGTGGAGCTCCGTGATTAGTTTAAAAAGCTAATCTCTGACATATATTCCCCAACTATTATTATTATTATACCCCACCTTTTCCCCTGATGGGACTCAAGACTCAGTTTCACCTAGAGAATACAACTACATTACTCAGAGGCGGCATGGGGAAGCTGTGGTCTTTAAGAAGTTGTTGAACTCCAACTCTAATCAGTCCCAACCACTGGCCAAGCTAGGTTGGAACTGATGGGAGTTGGAGACCAACAACATCAGGAGAGCCACAGTTTCCCTGTCCCTTTTTAAACACTGATCTGTATTATGCGGTTGTTGCATCTGCTCTGTCCTCTCCAAGTAGTCCCAACAGTTCCACAGAACACTTAGGTAAAAAAGGAAGAAGCCTAAATTATCTCACCTTGAGAGGACCAGAACACAAAATACTGTGTTTAGTTTCCTCACCGGAGAAAGTGACTACCCCTTTAAAATGCTCCGTCACCAAGGGAGACATCTTCCAGGCTTTCCTACCTGCTAGTATATAGGACTCTCATCTCACTCCCCAAAACACACACAAATATATCTAGCAGCTGAGAGAGAGAGGGAGATGCATCTATAGCGCCTCCCTCAATATACCAGAGTATTTAAATACGTAGGCAGTTTTAGGGGAGGTTTACCACACAGAGATATTATGTGCACGCCTTCTTAATTTGAAAAAAGTGCTGCGGCAAAACTTCAGAAGAAAATTATGGGGACCACCTAATGGGGGACCTACTGTAGTTTCCTGTGGGTCCCCCAGTGTGTGAAAGCCTTCACATAATACAGCTGCATATGAGAATGCTCTCTTCCCACAGACATTTGTGCTGTGGGCAGATGTTGTTGGCAGGGCTAACTGGGGCGCAAGTTGGGGCACAGTTAGCCAGCCCAGCACTGCTTTCTTCCCATGCAATGAGGTGAACTTCCGAACAAGGCTGACATTGCCACCTTATCAGTTGCTTCTGCAAACCAGGCCTCTTACTGATGTGTTTTTTACTGTCTTATACAAGCATTGATTTCTACAGGAGGTGAAACAGTCAACTCTTGAAACCCCTTTACAATCCCTTCTACACAACCTGTCTGGTCTATCGCTTGAGTACTTCATGTACCATTCAACTCTGCTTTTTGGGGAACTGCCAGCGCTCATTAAAACATCTTACCAAGTAGCAACTCAGAGTCTGGGGAAGGAAATAAGATTTTTGGCTACCTCTCCATTCAGGAGTCCACTTTCCAAGTGTGCCAGAAAAAAAGCTGTTTGGTTTTTTCTCCTCTCAGTTTTTGATCACTAAGCACCCAACTGGTATAAAATTCTAACCTTTGCAAAATCCTAAGCACAGATCTTGGAAGCCTTAAAAATATAAAGGAAATGGGGAACGAGACCCTAGGTTTATTAGCTTCTTTCTAATTATACGTACAATTATATCTCAAATGTGTATATGGTACCAATTCCCTTTCCAGATTTTTTTCCCATAAAATGGTCGTATTCTACACCACTGGCCTATAAATAACCTCAGCATTGTACGCAAGCAAGGATAGCATGGTCAGAATATACTTTGATGTGAGAAAACGGCCCCAAATACCTGCACACAATTACCTGCTGTAAACAGAAAATAAAAGATCTTGGTAGTCAGTTGACTGATTCACTTGGATGTGGGCAAAAGAGGCTACATCCTCCCAGAGCAGGGTCCAAAAGTGATTAGACCATTCAGTTCATAACTGAGCAAAATCTGGACATACATCATCTGCAGTTCAAGTTCAATAGCCCATCGCCAACACTCCACAGGCTCTCTAACATCTAAGGATGCAATCCTAACCCGACTTACCTGGGAGTAAACCCCAACAAGTCCAGTAAGACTTAATTTCTAAGTAGACATGATTAGGACTGTGCAGTAAGATTGGTACAGAACATAAGACGATGCTTTAGTAGCAAAAGCTACTAGGATATATAGACACACACTAGACAATATCTACCTACCAGGTTGCTCTTGATCAACTTTGGTTCATTAAAAAAATACATTTGTTTGTTTAAAGGAAAATTGTGCAGGAAAAAATATGGTAGATTGCACCCATGATAGCTTTTTTTCATGTAGACTTACTGTTGTATGATTTATGTATGACAGCCCAATACCAAAAGTTTTGAATACAGTGGTACCTCAGGTTAAGTGCTTAATTCGTTCCGAAGGTCTGTACTTAACCTGAAACTGTTCTTAACCTGAAGCACCACTTTAGCTAATGGGGCCTCCTGCTGCTGCTGCGCCGCCAGAACACAATTTCTGTTCTTATCCTGAAGCAAAGTTCTTAACCTGAAGCACTATTTCTGGGTTAGCGGAGTCTGTAACCTGAAGCGTATGTAACCTGAAGTGTATGTAACCCAAGGTACCACTGTATTCAAATATTTTGCAGGTTACTTGGATAGGTGGATTGGCATTATGTTTTGAAATTGTTTATCTTGTCATAAACAGTGTATTCAATTGTGGAGTTTTTCCAACTCTTCCCATCTTAGCCATATACATTATTCATGTCAAAAAAGAAAGAACATATGAAAACCACACATTTCCTGTATGGGCTCTCCACCTCAGCATAAAAAAAATTAAAATTCTATGAGAACTCTAAAAAAACCCCAGAGGAATCTACTATCAGATATTGAGAGAGAGAGAAGTAGTCCATCAGTTCATAGGCCTATCCTGCCGCTAATCTACATACTGCAAAATGCCAGGATAAATCATCATGCATCCAAAAATCAAACCTAAGTGCAATTCAAAAGCTTGCAGTCCAGTCTCTTTCTCAGATACTGAGTTTCTGCAATAATATTTCTATGCTGCCATCTAGTGCAGCGTTGGCAGAACATGTATGAAATTTCAAGACGAGTTAAAAAGAAAAATAGTGAACCCCAATATGGGGGGAAAATGATGCCTCCCAGACAGCAGCTTTGGAAGGAAAACTTCAATTTGTGGGATGACATACAAAAATAGAAGATGAGAGTGCAGACCATTGCAGTAATCCAGGTGAGAAATGACTAGTGTGAAGGTTGGCTTTTACTGAGAGGGGTGGAAAGGTTGCATTTCTGCAATATTGGAAAAACAAGAGTTGGTTACAGGCTAATTATGTGGGGGGGGGGCAAAGTAAAGAGGGAGCCAAAAATAAAACCAAGACTTTGTGCTTGTCAATGGATAAGAATACACAAGAATAGAGCTTAAGAGGAATGATGAGAAATTTCAACTCTGACACACAGAGATTTGGAGCTATTAAAAATAGGACATTGCATCTAATCAGAATACATATTTTCTAGCAAATTAAATGGAGTAATCTGACTTTTGGAAGAATAAAGAAAACCAATGGCGTTTTGATACCAATCATGACTTATCATAATAGGTGGCCAAGGGCAAGGGGACAAGGCCTTCAACAATGGAATAGAATCATAGAATCATAGAGTTGGAAGAGACCACAAGGGCCATCGAATCCAACCCCCGGCCGAGCAGGAAACACCATCAGAGCACTCCTGACATATGGTTGTCAAGCCTCTGCTTAAAGACCTCCAAAGAAGGAGACTCCACCACACTCCTTGGCAGCAAATTCCACTGTCGAACAGCTCTTACTGTCAGGAAGTTCTTCCTAATGTTTAGGTGGAATCTTCTTTCTTGTAGTTTGGATCCATTGCTCCGTGTCCGCTTCTCTGGAGCAGCAGAAAACAACCTTTCTCCTTCCTCTATGTGACATCCTTTTATATATTTGAACATGGCTATCATATCACCCCTTAACCTCCTCTTCTCCAGGCTAAACATGCCCAGCTCAGTTAGTAGTAGAGCTGAATCAAGTCTCATATACTATACACTAGAATCCATACTTTGTTTCTGCTAACAAGCAGTATGTTTCTGTAGCTTGCATCCATGGACATGGCAACCTGAACTCTACTTCCATGGATAATAATAGTTTCTCATTATCAATACACAGGCACCCCCAATACAAGTTGCAGTCCTTCTCCCTCAATTGTGACCATGAGCACATTTTGATCCTTATGAATTCTGAAAGCAAAAAACACCAGCTTTAAAGAAAGGGATGGAGACTCTATGGCCACCCAGATATTCTCCCTGTATTCCCCAAAAGTGTCGCTAACGGGGAGGATGACTGGAGCTGTGATCCATCAATATCTGGATGGCCACAGGTTCCCCATTCCTGCTCTAGAGACAAAAACCCTTAAAAACTCTTATAAAACTAGAGGAATGCCAGTTCATTATATTACACTTTTATTTTACAGTATTTCCAAAGCTCTTTTACAGATGCTTTAACTGGGAGAGCTGCAATACTGACCAAAGGAAAAAATATATACCTACAGATTGATTACACAAGTCTTAATATCTACTTGTACTGAACCATTAATATCCAAAGGGGTGTGTCAGGTAGGGCAGTGGGTGTGCGGCAATGCAAATTGCACAGAGAGAGAGAGAGATGTTAAAACAAAAAGTAAACATTGTATCCATGGCTACACAACAGAGGGCTTTGCAAACACGTTTGGTACTGTAACATTCTAGACAGCAATATGCTTCGAAATACATATTTAATACAATACATGCCTTAGAAAGCTTGTATTCTGTGCGTGTAAACTTCAACCAAATAAACTAGGTACGTTAAAAAATAGAAATAAAATCTGAAAGTAAGCTCTTTATCTCAAAAGTAGGCTGAATTTATGAGAACTTTGATTTATCATTGGAACTTTACACTTCCCCCTGCCATTTTGTTTTTACTAATAAGCGTCTTGATGCTACTTAATTACTGCTACTGTGCAAGACACAGAGATAAGACCTCCAAAAGGGCAAAAGCACTGCCTTGATACATGTACGTCACTGATTTAAGTAAAAATTTGTATGGCTCACACCACAAAAAGAAGCACTGCAGAATCAGCTTTAGGGTAGCATCGCAGTGTCACAGCTGTATTCCTGTGGTGCAGCTGCGTACAAGGTTTTCTAACGCACTGAGAAAAATCCCAGACAATATTTCAGTAACCTAATTGCTATGCTTCATATTTTGCCTACTGAATATTTACTTGCATGATCCTTTCTGGAAGCTAGGCAGAGACAAGATGCGATGGTCCAAGCACCTTAATTGTCTGCAAGATTGCCAAGTGAAGCCAATTCTTCAGGCGCAGGTTTCCGTGTTGTCTAGACTAGGTGAGTGCACTTACAAGGACTTTTTCCAGGATGCTCACCCCCCCCCCCCGGCATCAGGCACATGCTGGCTTTTGCCCTGCTCCAGGCTTCACTAACAATTTTTGGATTGTTCCATATTTCATAATGGTTGTCCACAGGGCATAACGGTGGAATTGGGAAGCAAAAAAGGCAACTGGGATTATACATGAAATTTCCACCAAGCAACAAAAGTCTAGATTGTAGGGCAGTGGCACAAAGGCATATTAGGCATTTTATTCCCACCCACCCACCCATTGGCCACTATATTACATTTTTAGCTCTCATTAAACCAATTGAAAACAATATCAGATTAAGGCCAACATCACACTTTCTACCACAGACAAATTCTGCAACCAAGATGTCACTGGAGTAGGTTGCAACTTTTGAAACCAGAGCTTCTTTATCCAACCTAAATTGCAATCAGTGGTTTCTGATCATATTTACAAAGTCATAGGCATCATTACAAGCATTTTTTTTACAGATTATTTACTTACACGTTCACATTTCCACCTTCATTTATTTACTAATGTTCAAATTGCGAGTGGTCAAGGGCTGACAGTTTAGAACAAAAACAAAAATTCCAGCACATCAAGGGCTGCAAAGTTCAAGTTTGAATCATTCTTGTTGCAATGGAATAATGACATACCAGCTCTGAACCAAGTGTGCAGGGGAAGGGAATAAATGGTAAACAATTCGGGTTTTCCCCCATTAGAATGACCTTCCAGGGGAAATATATAATCTGAAATAAGGCAAAAAGAAAAAGGCATTTCAATCTATGCAAAATTAAGGGCTAATAATTTCCTTGTACAGATGTCCTGAGATTTGTACTGAATGGGTTCTGTATGTGTTTATCACTAATATTAACTTAAAGCTCTATACACTCAACAAAGTTTGGTTAATCATGGACCCTTATTAAAAAGTGAGGCAATAAAACATATGAGAACAGAAGTGAGGGCAAGGGCATTAACAAATGCCTCCATCTTTCTCACCGGCCTGAAAGACCAAATGTCCAACAAAATGTAAAAGACAGCATATGTTTTGTGTAGTCTAAAAATCTGTTGTGATAACTTATTGCAAATTGCACTTGGCAGTTCACCACACCAATGGAAAACTGGGCCCCTGTTGGTTCACACAGTCCTGTAAGCCTTGACTCAAAGTCACCAGTAGAAGGATCTGGAGAGAAAGTTTGCAGCTGAGCTCAGCCAGCTGGCTGCACCTTCTGGGTGTGATCCAACCCGGGACACTGCTTTGTCTTGCTCCTTTGAAGGGCTTTCATCTTCTGGCAGATACTCAGGGAGGTCGGTATTCTGTTCCACTTCTACAGGAGTATCTTGGAATGGAACCAGCATCTGTTTAATGGGATTCAGAAAGTCGTTTTACCCAATCTGACCTTGCTGTGAAGCTCAGCATCACTCATTCATGCAACTGCTGTTTTAGACATAGTTCAGAGTTTTAGCAAAACTAGGAACTGTGGCATGCAAGATAACTTTATAGGTCTGAAAAAATAACTCCTCCATTCACTTCCTGATAACCCTCAACCAATGGGAAGAGTTTACCTACACTATAGCAGGCTTTGGACCAAGCTCTTGGAGACCTGTGTAATTAATCTGAGTTTCCAAAACGGTTGCGCTTAATATAATCACTGTAATTCAGAAGACTGCAAACGCTCTTAGCAACATGATATTAATGCCTTCATTGCATAAGGCTATTTTGCACCTCTTGCTAACTGAAATCAATATTCTACAATGCTAAACCGGTGACACACTTTCAACTTCTACCAGATTTTCCATGTGCAGTTGGCATGAAAGCTCCACAAAAGCAGAAGCTTTCTCTTGTTTCAGGAAGTGAGGTGCCCTGTATGAACACACTGCTGCTTACATTGCATAGATATAACATGCCTTGGATTCAAAGTAGAAATTAAAGGCGACGACATACACACACACCCCAAAAAAAGCCACATCAGCATACAGTTTCATGTATGTTCAGCCAGTGGGATTATTGCTGCACCCAAAGAATGGACCAATTGCATTTAATTGCTTTTCTTTAATTGCCAACGCTACCAACAGGCTTGTTTTCTAAATTACGGAGCATTCTCTCACCTCTTCTCCACTTTCACTTTTCACAACTTGCTGGGCTTTCATAACTTTGGTTGATGCTATTGCTGTTGCCAGTGCCTATACAACAAGAAAATGGAAAATTAGAAAAGAAGAGCAGGTGAGTAAGTCTTTACTCGGCGTCAGAAAAATGTGAAAGGCAAACCGCTGCAAACCTTACCTCTGCTTTCAAATCTGATCTGATTCGGACTACACATCTTTGAACTGCCATTTGAAACGTGAAGCTGATGACCCCTTTAATCTTCAGCAAGGCCTCTTCGCAAAGGTTTCTCCGAGACTAAAAATTAACGGCACCAGTTATTTGCAAACACCTAATAAATAATTGCGTACGTTAAACACAGATCAGTTAAGAAACAAGACACATGAATTGAAGCAGAATGATGCTTTTCAATATATATATATATATATTAAAAGAGGAGAAGGAATGGCTCTGAATTTAGCCATAAGAGAATTTAAAAACAACATTCCTGCCTACATTTTGACGACAAACCAGAATGGAATCAACTGTGAATAATGAGGGGAAAGTGCTGAAAAGCAAAGCAAGCTTTTCTCCGTATGATCAGCTAAACAGTCCCCTGTGGTTAAGTTCTGACTGACTGCAATGCTCATTGATGAGCAGTTAGTGTTTAAGTTGCTATTTATCAGACACCTTGTATCCATACTGACTGAATGCATCAAAGCAGCTGTTGTATCCTTCAGCTACCTCATCTGTGGCAGCTCATGGACATCACTGCACTGCACAAACTGAACTCTGATTGCAAAGGAAAATGTCCGCTCACAAAACACACAAGTGAACGCTTACGTTTAAAGCAAGTGACAGGGCCTACTGTGCAACAACACGACACTGACCTGTGCTAGTTGCACCTGCTCTACGTTAGCTCAGCGTGCTTCCGTGCATTTACTGAGTGTCTCAAAGACATCAGCATACAAATAAGTGGCCTCCTAGAACTACCACAAGTGCAGTGTGAAACACAGCCTGGCCCACATAATCATGTATACGAGCTGCTTGCTTGGTGTCTTACGACACGAACACGATCTTCTCAACCGGCACTGCATTCTTAACTCCCTCCTCAAGCCTAGCTCCCCATACCCAGGGTTTATGGCTAAGGCAGCAGATTGGCTCAGATGTAACAGGAAGCCATGGTGTTTTGCCATGTTAACAAGCCTAAACAGGCCTCAGACTGACACACTTTCCTCCTCCTCTTATTTTGCATAGCCACCAGTTTCCCATTGCATCCAAATTTGGGGATGCAGGTTCCTTAAGAGCAAGAAAGGATCAAACCATGGTTTCAGAGCCCAGTCTGAAGTTTAGCCAAAGTACAAATCCAAGTCCATACCTTATGGGGAACTCCCAGTCTCCTCGCAAACAACACAAGACATGGGGAGCACACAAACATGAGACTCATTCATAAGTAGTACAGTGGTGCCTTGCAAGACGAAATTAATCCGTTCCGCGAGTCTCTTCGTCTAGCGGTTTTTTCGTCTTGCGAAGCAACCCTATTAGCGGCTTAGCGCTATTAGCGATATAGCAGCTATTAAAGGCTTAGCGGCTATTAAAGGCTTAGCGGATTAGCGGCTAAAAGGCTATTAGCGGCTTAGAAAAAGGGGGGGAGCGAAAAAAAATTGGAACACTCGCAAGACGTTTTCAGCTTGCAAAGCAAGCCCAGAGGGAAAATCGTCTTGCGAAGCAGCTCAAAAATGGAAAACCCTTTCGTCTTGCGGGTTTTCCGTCTTGCGAGGCATTCGTCTTGCGGGGCACCCCTGTATCAAACTATGGTCTGACATTACATGAGCAACTTTCAGGTTTAGCAATTCTCGCTATAAATCACCAATTCTGCCCTATACATTCTGGTGCTTGGCAAACTGTCTGATACTACATTCATATGGAAAAAGCTGTGGTTTGTAAAAACCAGTATCGGTAATTGTCTGCAAAACCAGAACTGGAAACCACAGTGGAACATAGGAAGATGCCTCAAACAGAGTCATACCATTGGTGCATCTGCTAGCTCAGTATTATCTAGACTGAGTGTCAGTGGCTCGCAAGGGTTTCAGGCAAGGCACATTCCCAGCCCTACCTGGACATGCCAGAGGCTGCAGCTGAGATCTTCTACATGGGAAACAGGTGTTCTACCACTGAACCAGAGAATACACTCGTTGAAACAATATGTAAAACTTCAGCATGTACATCAGGCCAACACAGGTGAAATAAGATTAGTCAAATGTGCTCCAATTTTCAAGTTGTGTTTTTTGCTTCAAAGCAGCCCCATACAGAGAGCATCATTACAGTGACCTAGCCCCCGAGGTGTAACTAGGGCATAGATAACCAACTCCAAGTTCATCCTCTATAGGGAGGCCCAAAGCTTTTAGTCAATATTCAGAAAAGCTGGAAGAAAAATGAACTAAAATCCAACAAGTTCATGTTTGGCAAGATTAAGTCAAACTGCTGAATTTTATCTGGGTTTCTGCCTCAAGAGTAACCTACAGATACACCTGACTATGCATTGGAAATCTGTATTTATGAGAAAGAACAGTCCTAGTCCTACACACACACACACACACACACACACACACACACAGCAGTATTGTTTAGGGTTTGTGGCAGTTATTGAAATTATATTAATTAATTTTTACATTTTATAATGATTTATGTGGAAATGGTTCAATTATGGCTGTGCACTTTTTGATGCCTTTAATTTATTGTTTGATTATTTTTGTTATGCTTGTAATTATGCAAATCTTTTCACGTTGTGAGCTGCCTTGACCATGGTTTTAAGTATGGAAAGGCAGCATACAAACAAATGATGGTGGTGATTATGAGATGACAGGGCAAGCAGGAGTAGTGACAAAATGTTCATGATGCCCACTAAAGTATATTGCTGGGATATACATAGAGCTTTAGATAGTAATTACATAAGATTTCACAAGAGAGGACAATTAGTATCATTTCTGTGAAAAACAAAGTACAGCTGTTCAGTTATTATTGTCCTTTAGGGTTTGCATTTGCTTGCTTGTTTAATCTTCTGGGTTTTTTTAACTGCCTAAAATCTTAAGAAAAAGAGGCAAAAAGAACATGATTATCCTAGTTGTTGTTGTTGCTGTTGTTATTATTATTATTTCTACACTTGAAGATAGCTTACATTTCACGGATGAATGTAGGTGCCCATGTTAGAAGCACCTCCCTGAAAATCAGAATTGCTGCAAGTGCTGACTATAGTTTAAGATAGCACTTGGAGGTCAAAATGATTTACAAACAGTGTTTTTCATTGCCCTTTGTAGACTGAAATCGCATGCTGTGCACAAACTAAAAAGCAAGTAAAAATCTCCCTAAGAGCAGAGAAGGTTTTGAGGACAATTTAAAAAACCGAATAAACTTTAATACACATTTGCCCCTTTTTGCTCTTGAAGGAATATACTGCCAGGCCATCAGCAGTTAAGGAAGCCCTCCAAATTAAGTATGTCTACACTTCTTACTGCATGCTGGCTACTAGAAACAAGCAGCTTTACCTCAACAGAGAGGAGTAAAACTGCAAGGATCTGCATTAGCATTGTTTTAGGAGAGCAATACAGGCAGCTTTGAGATATGCTGACCACAGACCATTTACGGTGGTAACGTGTATTTAAATTGGCAGGCAAAATAGAAACAGGCAGCATTTTTCTGGCTTTTAGAGAAGCTTTAGAGACAGTGATGAGCAAACAAATGAGCTACCAAGTCAGTAAACATAATAAGGACAAGACTACTGGAACTGATTAAACCTGGCTTAAAGAAGCGGGTCGGGCAGAGGAGGGGAGAGAGAAATATAAGGAGAGAGCAAGATGGCGGTGGCAAGAAGAGGAGGAAGGTAACTCTGGGAAAGGAGGGGTACGCATATGCTCATTATTCATCCGATTAACAGCCACTGACTTTATTAAAGAAGATGGGATATATATACAGACCTGGTTCTCTTAAAAGGCTTACTTAGGCCCCCCACCCCCAAACAAATGTAAGCCAGTGCAGCAGAAGATCAGGTTTGATAATTTAAAAGGCTACAAAACTGAAACAGAGACCTGAGGGCACTTGTGGATAACATGCTCAAACAGCCTTGCATGCTGCTTGGCAGCCATAAAAAGGCAAACATGACCCTGGGGTGTTATCTACAGGGGAATGGAGGATAAATTTATAGAAGTTATTCTGACATTGCATGGAGAATCCACTGAGACCTCATTATTACAACAGTTATCCAATAGCCAAGAGAAATTTCAGGCAATGAGAAAAGATGTTAGGAAGAGCAGGCTAAGAAAATTCAACATTTCCTTAGGCCTGAACATTGGGAAGTTGATAAATTGTTATGAATGTCTCATGATGTGAAGAAGAAAAAACACCGGGGGGAAATTACCATTCATCTGATGGCTAGGTTGATCAACCTTTTCCGGTATAAAGTATCACTAGAGAGACCAATGATCTGACTCAGAAGAAGGCAGCTTGTGATGTTCTGATGTCCAAACTTAATGCGATCAATTATTTAATGTGATCTTTCTACTGTCAGCTTCTTGGGGGTATTTAACGTTTTGCATCAGTAAATTCTGATGCATAGTACAGTGGTGCCTCGCAAGACGAAATTAATCTGTTCCGCGAGTCTCTTCGTCTTGCGGTTTTTTCGTCTTGCGAAGCACGGCTATTAGCGGCTTAGCGGCTATTAACGGCTTAGCGGCTTTTAACGGCTTAGCGGCTTTAAGAAAAAGGAAACAAACTCGCAAGAACTCGCAAGACGTTTCGTCTTGCGAAGCAAGCCCATAGGGAAATTCGTCTTGCGGAACGACTCAAAAAACGGAAAACTCTTTTGTCTTGCGCGTTTTTCGTCTTGCGAGGCATTCGTCTTGCGAGGTACCACTGTAAATTCAAAAGACGTCTCCCCCCAGCCCCTTGCTGCAAAAGACGTGCGGGGGAAGCGGGGAAGCGAAGCACTTCGCTTCCTGCTGCCCCCAACCTCTTCTGAAGCAAGGGGCTGGGGGGAGATAGCGATCTCCCTGCAGCCCCTTGCTGCAAAAGACGTCCGGGGGAAGCGGGGAAGCGAAGCACTTCGCTTCCCGCTGCCCCCGGACCTCTTCTGAAGCAAGGGGCTGGGGGGAGATAGCGATCTCCCTGCAGCCCCTTGCTGCAAAAGACGTCCGGGGGAAGCGGGGAAGCGAAGCGCTTCGCTTCCCGCTTCCCCCGGACGTCTTTTGCAGCAAGGTGCTGCGGGGAGATCGCTTCTCCCGGTGCTCCGAAGCCGGGCGGGGGGCAGGGGACACCTCCCACCGCCGTGGGGACACCTTTTGAAGGCAGGCGGGGGGGAGCAAAGACTTTCGCCCCCCGCCCGCCTTCAGAAGAGGTCCAGGACCTCTTCTGAAGGCTGGCGGGGGGCAAAAGTCTTTGTCCCCCCTGCCTGCCTTCCCAGGGGCTTTTAAATCGCCCCGGACAGCGGAGAAGTCCTCCGCTGTCCGGGGCGATTTTAAAATGCCGCCCGCCAGCATTTTAAGATCGCCCGGACAGCGGAGAAGTCCTCCGCTGTCCCGGGGTTTTTTAAAATGCTGGGGGTGGGAAGAAAAGCCCTTGTCCCCCCGCCCCCCAGCCTTCAGAAGAGGTCCGGGGACAGACTGTCCCCGGACCTGGTCTGAAGGCGGTTTCCCTAGGAACGCATTAATTGATTTTCAATGCATTCCTATGGGAAACCGTGCATCGCAAGACGAAAAAACCGCAAGACGAAGAGATTTGCGGAACGAATTAATTTCGTCTTGCGAGGCACCACTGTACAGACTTCATATATGTTATTATGTTTATGGCATTTAGTACAGAGCAGTCTAAGCTGTAAACTCAAGGAATGCTTACAGAAAACAAGGTGCCCTTCACACACCTTGATACATAAGTGTGCATTGTATGCCCCAAAACACCCTTTTCTTACCGAATCATCAAGGCCATCTATGTGTAACACGACTGTTTTAGCACGTTTATTTGTACTTCCCAGAAAAAACTGAGCTTTCCGGCGCCGTGAATTCATCTCGTTCACATTGTCAACGTCGGACATTGTGGAAGACTGAAGAATATCATAGATTTCAGAAGCCAACAGTTTTGTCTCTCCTGGTGTGGTGGTCCTAAGGCAAAGCAAACTGAGGTTTGTATGGATTTTGCTTTACAATCCTTCGTATTTTAGTTTTGTTAAATATATTTCAACAGCTTAATACAGTCTCTAAGCAATTTACAAATAACATGATATATATATATATATAACTCAGAAATTAGGGTACAATGCAATGCAATAAAATAATAAAATCTGAAAGAACAAAAACATGGCACCATATCTGAAACACCTTTAGAGTCATGGACCCCTTCCCCCTTCCTCTTACCAAGGCACATCCTGACTCACCAAATACTACACATCACACTCAAGTGTTGCCTTAAAGGTAAAGGACCCCTGACAGTTAAGTCCAGTCGCAGACAACTCTTGGGGTTGCAGCACTCATCTCACTTTACAGGCCAAGGGAGCCGGCGTTTGTCTGCAGACAGTTTTTCTGGGTCATGTGGTCAGCATGACTAAATATTCTGGTGCAACAGAACACCGAAACCAGAGCAGCGCACAGAAACGCCATTTACCTTTCCACCAGAGCAGTACCTATTTATTTACATGCACTTTTTGGGGTGCTTTCAAACTGCTAGGTTGACAGGAGCTGTGTTGCCTTACATCTACACAAATCAATGATACCTACTACTTATTCAGTATCACTTGTCCCAACCTACACCCACACCTCATTCATACCCACCAATATGCACAAACACGCCATCCACTCAGTGATTCCAATACAGTGGTGCCTCGCAACACGAAAAGAATCCGTTCTGTGATTCTCTTCGTCTAGCGGTTTTTTTGTCTTGCGAAGCAAGCCCATTGACGGATTAGCGGATTAGCGCTATTAGCGGCTTTTAGCGGCTTATCTGCTGATCGGATCAGCTGATAAGCGGATTAGCGGCTTAGAAAAAGGGGGGAAGGGGAAAAAACCAGCAGGAACTCGCAAGACATTGTCGTCTTGTGAAGCAAGCCCATAGGAAATTCGTTTTGCGAAGCACCTCCAAAACGGAAAACTCTTTCGTCTAGCGAGTTTTCCGTCTTGCGAGGCATTCGTCTTGCGGGGCACCACTGTACTTCACACTCAATCACCAACCACTTTCATCAGTCGAGTCCTTCCACTGCACAAAAGTGTACTGCAAAAACTAGGGAGACAATGAAACCATTCACTGACAGAGCAGTATAAATAACAAGGGAGGTGGTCACCCATCAGTCACACAGATGAACTGCACCCCCCTGCACCTGGTACTCCTTCCTCTCACCAAAAATTGCCCACAGACAATTCAAACCACACAAGAGGAATTAAAAGAAAAAGAAAAACCTTGAAGGAAGGCACCCATATAACAATCCCAACACCCTTTGCCTCAGCAGTACAGTACTGGTTTTATAAATTTCCAAAATGCAGGTTCTCAATATGAAGCTAAGTGATGCGTTAACTTCCTCTTATGCTGTCTGGTTATCTTTAGCTGAATTAGGAACCATACATACATACATACATAATTTTATTTGGATGCCGCCTTTCCACAGTTCAAACCCCCCTCAAGGTGGTTTACAACATTAAAAAACACATAACTGCAACGTAACTGAAGTATTTATAAACAATAAATAAAACATTAAATACACAACCAAACTGAACAATTTCCACATAAATCACAATAAAATATAAAGATACAAAAAAGCCAACAGCAGCAACAGAAACACACAACCCCAACACAACCCTCCCCCCAAACAACATGAAAACCAGGCAGACATCCATGGTTTCCATACCTTGTCTGCATGACCCTTTCTAATGCCCCAATATGAAAAGTTTTCATCTGACTATCAAAACTGTATGCACCGCCTTAATTCCCATTGAGGTTTCTTGCCCACACTATGCAGAGCCCTAGTTGACTAGCAGTTCTATTGAGCTGGGCTTCTTCACCTCAGCACTGCTCCCTGCAAAGTTTTCTCTGGAACTCTCCTGTCTCCAATATTCCTCTTGCTCTCCCTCTTCTGCCTATAACATCCATCCAGCATTCTCGTTCTCCTGTCTCAAACCATGGATCTCCTGTATATCTGTGTATCTGAAGAAGTGTGCATGCACACGAAAGCTAATACCAAGAACTAACTTAGTTGGTCTTTAAGGTGCTACAGGAAGGAATTTTTTTATTTTGACTATGGCAGACCAACACGGCTACCTATCTGTAACTGGAACCATGGATCTCCTTGTTGTCTTTTCCCCACAGATACTCTGCATTTCACAGTAAGAGTGAACAGCAGCCACTTACTTTTGACAGAATGCCGTCCAACAGCACCATTAGACCAACAGAAAACCAACTGAACTTATCTGCATTGCCCCAACTAGGATTTTATTTCTTGCTCAGAGAAGTGGGGTGGTTCTTTATTTGATCAGAAAGCAATGGGTTTTGCATTTTAATGTACTTAAAATATGACGAGTGGGGGGGGGGAGTATTTCGTGACACAAGCAACTTTTCTGCATCAGCTGACAACAGAGGGACCAAGGGACCAAGCAACATTGCTCTCCTTTGGGTAACTGTAAAAACACCCTTTGAGTCAAAGGAGTAAAAGGAAAAGAAGCAAGTCCACTGCCAGTCTGGCTATTTCCCTTCCGTAGGGACTGACCTCAGCCTGGAATACTGTCAGTCTGGCATCTTTCACATACACTAACGTCAAATTAAAATATGCTGCCCCCTTTAAAAACAGCAGCTTGAGCAATCTTTGCTTTTTATTCCAGCAAGCTGTCAAGAACGGACGGCATATCAGACAAGAGCCTGTTTCAGCATTTCCCCTTCATAGCTTTTCGATTTGCACGGAAGACTACAGCATTTCTAACATCTCAGAATTCAGACGATGCCCAGCTATCAAGTTTAATGGATGCTTTAAAATACTGCTTGTTCCATCATCATCACCTATTTCCAATTCTATGCAATGAAGCCCAAAATTATTATTTGAAGGTACTTGGGGGAGGGGGGAATAATGGTTTCCACTAAAAAAAGAAGAATGGAGTGACATGACTGCTTAAAGCAAAGAATGAATTTCAGCACATACCCTCCCCTCTGGAAAGTGGAGAAATGGCACCCAAATTTGCAGGTTGTGAATGGGACAATGATATTCAGGGAGCGTTTTGGTACAGCTATAGATGAGCCCCTAACCAGTTTTGAAGATTTAATGTTTAGCATGATTGCAGAACACAATATTTGTATAAGATCACAAAACAAAAGTTGATGTTTAAGTTGTTTTGCAAAATGCTTACTGAACTCCGAATTCCTGAAATATTTTCAATTCTGAAAATTTGTAGTATGTATGTATGTATGTATTTCCTTCCGACCAACAATTATAATTCTGACAAAACACATAACAAAACAAGGTGTATCTTCTGATCAAGTAGAATTATTTTGGTCTGTTCTAATTTGACACACTAGATGGCGTTATTACCTTTTATTACGATGTCTTGCAATTCATCCAACACTGCATTCCCAAACTCTGCACGATACTCTTAGTGTGCATGAATAATTTATCTTTCGGCTAAGTGTATAAAACGTTCACAGCCCATTTAAAAGTATACCATATAATCCTGTTTATAGTGTCAGAGAGGGCATCTTTTTCTTCAAATATCCTTTTATGGGGAAGGTGTCATAACAAAGGATCCAATTTTAGAAGGCTACTTGTGACCTTCTAACCATGGTTAATTATTTGTGAGAGGTACAAGCAAGTAAAATTGTCTTAAATCAAAACTGAGGCAGTGGCTTGGTTTACAGGATTGTGTGCATCTTATCATACTTGAAAGGGACTCCTGTGCAATTAAATACATAGTTACTGAGCTAATCGTTTTAGGCAAATAATAAATTTGGGGGGAGTGAATAGATGGGTTTAGTTCAAGTAGTTCAGTATGAGACTCTGGAAGAGGCATATTATCTTGGAATAGAATGCTTCGAGCCAAGTAATTGGATTTTTGCTTTCATTAACTAGCCACTTAGTATCAAGAACTACTGAACATACCAGTATCCTCACAGTGTTTTGAATGTTACATGCAAAGCCAGGAATTCATGTATTGGAGATTATGAAAGGGATCTGCTTGAACCTACACAAGGAAGCCACCTTTGCAATCTAATTCCCAGGTCCCTTATGCTTAAAACAATTTTAAGACAGAAACAAAATATATACCGCAATAATCTGACAGTTTGTAAGGGGGTACAGACTCCCTCAGAAGGTGGTGGTAGGAAGGAAATACGTACATACTCCAACCTTCATTGGAAGATTTTAAAGCAAATGTTGGATGTCATGGATGCTCTAGCTGAGATTTCTGTATTGCAAGGGCTTAGACCAGAAGACTCTTGGGGTCCCTTCCAACTCTACAGTTCTAGGATTCTATTATAAATCATGTACTTTTACTATAGATAGCACACTATACTTACTTTTGCACAACGGTTTGTAAGCTCAGCATCATACCTAGTTCACTTTTCATCTTTTCTCTGTTGGCACGACATTCCGCCAAATAGCGGAGAGCCTGTAAGAAAGGGCAAGTTAAAGTAATCTAATAGAATAATGCTAGTGTTTCTAATTTTTCTTTTATACATCTCTCAAAAATAAACTATCAATTTTGAAGAGATTTTATGTAATGGTTAGAACATATGCAATTTTAGTTTAATAAGCTGCACCCCAAAATATTTTTGGTGTATTCTTGTCTAGAAAAATCCCAGTAATTATATAAATATGATTTTGACTAAATATTGAATTAAGAGAACTGATTCTTTCAGTTGTCTATCAGCAAATATAGTATCATATAAAACTAAGTTAACATTTCCAGCAAGTTGTGTATAATGGGATAACTCAAAATATGAATGTTAAATGTGCAGCTGTTCAAAGCATTGTATTTGCATTGTTGCTGCTGAAGAAGTGTTTTTGTGTTATATATATATAAAACATATATATATGTGTGTGTGTTATATATATATATATATATATATATATATGTAGGTTTTGGTGTCTTCGGGTGTCTTCCCGTGTAAGAGTTGGGGTGTCTAGGCGACGTTTCGACGAGGTCTCACTCGTCATCTTCAGGCTGGTGCTTTCGGCTTCTTGTTACTAGAACAGAGCAGGATCTCAGTGTTTGAGTTCCTATAAATACTGTTGAGGGGGTGTGGTGTATAGCCTCCAACGTTCTGGGCAGAGAGGAAGTTCCTAGGTTAATGTGTCTTTTCTTCTTTTGTTCATTAATTACTTGAGGGATATCTTGAGTGATTACTTGAGTGATATTCTGAGTACCACTTAGGAGGGTCATTAGGTGTGGATTAGTTGCTAAAGCTTTCGTGTCTTGACCTCTTGACCTTGTAAAGAGTTTTTCTGAGAAGATGGCTGTACTGCGCTTAGTTGTGCTCTGGCTTGGCTTCGTGTATAGGGGCGAGCTGTGGTTTTGTGCCCTGTGCCAGCCAGATCTGTGTAGGGATTGCAGGGGGGTGCAGCATCCGGAGGTGCCACTATGGTTTGGCTACTGAATGGTGTCTGTAATTTATCTGTGGAGAGGGTCTGGGTTTGGGTCTGGTGTGGTTGATTGGAGATGGCGTTCTGTGTGCCTCTGGTTCTGGTGTCGGTTTTTGTGGGGAGGGCTAATTTCCAGATGTCTGGCAGGCGGGACGTGTCGTCACGCTTGTTCATGTTGTGAGGGTGTATATATATATGCTTTCGTAGATTTTCACGGGTACAGGAATGCAGGTTTTGGTGTCTTCGGGTGTCTTCCCGTGTAAGAGTTGGGGTGTCTAGGCGACGTTTCGACGAGGTCTCACTCGTCATCTTCAGGCTGGTGCTTTCGGCTTCTTGTTACTGGAACAGAGCAGGATCTCAGTGTTTGAGTTCCTATAAATACTGTTGAGGGGGTGTGGTGTATAGCCTCCAACGTTCTGGGCAGAGAGGAAGTTCCCAGGTTAGTGTGTCTTTTCTTCTTTTGTTCATTAATTACTTGAGGGATATCTTGAGTGATTTCTTGAGTGATATTCTGAGTACCACTTAGGAGGGTCATTAGGTGTGGATTAGTTGCTAAAGCTTTCGTGTCTTGACCTCTTGAGCTTGTGAAGAGTTTTTTTCTGAGAAGATGGCTGTACTGCACTTAGTTGTGCTCTGGCTTGGCTTCGTGTATAGGGGCGAGCTGTGGTTTTGTGCCCTGTGCCAGCCAGATCTGTGTAGGGATTGCAGGGGGGTGCAGCATCCGGAGGTGCCACTATGGTTTGGCTACTGGATGGTGTCTGTAATTTATCTGTGGAGAGGGTCTGGGTTTGGGTCTGGTGTGGTTGATTGGAGATGGCGTTCTGTGTGCCTAGACACCCCAACTCTTACACGGGAAGACACCCGAAGACACCAAAACCTGCATTCCTGTACCCGTGAAAATCTACGAAAGCATATATATATATATATATATATATATATATATATATATATATATGTATGTATAAAACTAGGGGCTGCACTCCTGCTTCCTCCTCTCATCAACCTACCTACCAGTTCCCCCATCCCAACTATGCAACTACTAAGCTCGCTTTCACCTTCACCTCATTTCTGAAGCCACTTCTCTCTCATTCTGCAGTCCTGCTTTACACCCATTTTCACATTCACCCCATGTCCTTGCCTCCTCCCCCTCCTTTTGCACAATTCCCCCTTGCACACCTTCACGGTAACTTTGTGCACCTTCCTCCTTCCACATATTGCACCTACAAAGCACCCTTTTCACAATCCCCTCCTATTCTTTAGACCTTCCATCCCCTTTCATCTTCAGCTCCATTCCCATGCCTCTTGTTGTTGTTGTTGTTGTTTAGTCATTTAGCCGTGTCCGACTCTTCGTGACCCCATGGACCAGAGCACGCCAGGCACTCCTGTCTTCCACTGCCTCCCGCAGTTTGGTCAAACTCATGCTGGTAGCTTCGAGAACACTGTCCAACCATCTCGTCCTCTGTCGTCCCCTTCTCCTTGTGCCCTCCATCTTTCCCAACATCAGGGTCTTTTCCAGGGAGTCTTCTCTTCTCATGAGGTGGCCAAAGTATTGGAGCCTCAGCTTCACGATCTGTCCTTCTAGTGAGCACTCAGGGCTGATTTCCTTCAGAATGGATAGGTTTGATCTTCTTGCAGTCCATGGGACTCTCAAGAGTCTCCTCCAGCACCATAATTCAAAAGCATCAATTCTTCAGCGACCAGCCTTCTTTATGGTCCAGCTCTCACTTCCATACATCACTACTGGGAAAACCCATGCCTCTTACCCCTCCTTTTTTCAACCACCTTTACACCCCCCATTTTCACCTTCACTCCTTTTTCCTCACCCTCCTCCTTTTCTCAACTCTTCCTTGACACAGATCATTTCCATGCCTCCTCCTCTCTCCTATTCTGCAACCCCTTTTCCACATACATCCCAAGCTGATAGATGTTACGGTATCTTTAAGATGAATAGACTTTTAAGAGCAAGCCCGTCAGCTTGTTCAGTTGGAGAAGGATAAGTTTAGTTGACAAATGTTGTATGTATATGGGTGTTTGCTTTTGGGAGGTAAATTGTTATCATACAAACAATTTGGGTTTTTCATTGTTCTACTTAGCATCATATTTTCTCTGAGCTCTAAGACTGCATGTGTCACGATTAAGTGACATTCAGAAACAAGAGGACCTTGAACCAGTTGTCATTGTGTTGTGTAATTGGTCTTGTGCCAACGTTAATGTTTGCTTAGTTCCTAACAGCTCTGATACAGCATGTCCATTGCCCTAATACCTGCTGAAGAGTATTTCTGTTATGTTTCATTATTAATTTAGACTGCCAACTTACACTTTATACTGGGAGTAAGGCCCATTTATTTCAGTAGAACTAGATTCTGATTTGGAGAGTGGGAAGATGAGAACTATGACTACTTTTACCTTGGGGTGGGGGCGTGACCTGGCATCAAACAGAATTAACACTACTCCTGAACTCTCATATTTGATATACATTGCTAAACTTTGGTATCATTCAAATTTGCATCAATAAATTTCTTTCTTTTTAAAGAAATCCTCCACTTCAATGCCATAGTTTCTCAGAATGTACCAGAGTGACAAGAGCATAAACTGCATTTCAGTTTTGCTGCATCTGGGATTGTCATTTTTAGGTGATCCTCTCTGGCTAAGAATCTGTGCTATTACAATACATCTTTTCTTCTTCAGTAAAATTTTCTAAAATGTTTTGTTTTAAGATATTTTATGGAAACACACTGGTGTAAAATATGGTTGCAACAGCCAATGAGTGCTTATTTAATATTAAATCCTGAAATTTAGAGTGCCAATCACATAGTCATGCTACAGAATGCATAGGGAAAAAGTTGCACAATTAGGAAACAGATGATACTTACCAGTAGGGCTGAATGGACAACTGGGGGATTGGGATGATCCAAAAATAAAATAAGGCCTGGTAGACATCCCTGATCCTGGACAATTGCTCTTCTGTTTAGGGGATCAGCTGCAAGGTCCCTCAGCTGATTAACTACAGATAACGCATCAGGCTCTTCACTCATGCTGCTGTTCATTTTTGCTTGTCATACATAAAATTCTGCTGGAAAAGAAATGTTATTAGAAATATTGTGGAGTTAATGGCCACTGTCATTAGCTTGGTGTGGTTCAAATTATATTTCCTTAAGTAATTATTTAGGAGTCTTTAAAAGACTACATGTAGACACTAGTCAGCACATGCTGCTCAGATCACTATTCAAAATTCAACAAAAATGCAAACCTAAGACATAGTATGTATTGTTTTAAATTTTAATGCACTCAAAGTTCCCATTTCCTTTCACCAAAATCAGACAGCAAGTCAAAGAATCTAATAAATAGCACATCTTATCGCTATTTCAGCTATCAACATCAGAAGTTAGCCATTCACTCAGTAATAGAATAATTCTTGCTGGGCAAGAATTATTCCTAATCCACAGTTATCACCATCTTGTACATATAAAGATATGTAAAGCTTGACAATGCTCAACCCTTTGGCCCATCCCACTATGCAAGGACTCCCAGCTTTACCCCAAAAGCAAGTAAATGGGATAGGTGGGTGAAACAATTACTAAAGCATTTGCATTTCACCTTCACATACACACAAAGCACAAAAACATAGTGAGAACTGGCCCCAAGTTTTTAATATTGTGAAGGCTTCAGTCAGACTCCAAAATGCTATTTTAGATATAACAAGGGCTTCCATGCATTGTGAACATAACATTTCACATACAGCTTTCAAAAGTGCCTAAAGGGACTATTATACAGTAAACAGAACAGAATTCTCTTGGGTAAGCAAATGAAGACATGTGGTTGTTCAGGTCTTGACCAGTGCCCAAAGAGCTTCACGCAGCTTATGTATTTATCAGTTGCAATGCTGGATGGAACATGAAGGTATACAATCTCCATAAGGATCTATATTCCAAAATTGTGCATTGGAATTATCATCTGAATAAAGGAAGCATGGCATGAGTAGTGGAAAGTTAACCTTCTCAACTGCTGCATGCCACCCCTGGCAAAACAAAACACAAAGCACTGTTGAAACCCAAATTCAATAACTAGATTATTATAATAGCAATTTTCAAACTTTGCTCCTGAGAATCCTCATATGCTTATCATAGGTTCCTCAATTGAAAGAGCCATGATGAACAGTCAAGGGATTGAATCCAACCAAGTCATACTCAGAGTAAACCCACTGAAACAGACTTGTTAACGATATCCAATGATTTGAATGAGTCTACTCTAAGTATGGCTAATGTTGACAACAACCCAAGCTTCCTAGACAGACAGCTTGCCTATTTCTCCCTGCATAGTATGAAGACATTGTTGAGTATAATCCAGGGTGCACTCACAGCTCACATGCAGCAACAATGAGGACCAATATGGCCGGTGTTCTCTATGAAATGTCTGTTCACCTTAGTAAACATGGTCCAGAATATTCTGAATGCACAAGGTTCTTTAGGGTGGACACCCTCAACTTCTGCAGCAGACAAAGCAATGCAGAAAGGGCTCCTTGAAGGTGGAATTTGAAAACCACTGAGCTAAAAATATGAGCTAACTCCACCATGAATAAAGTATTGAGAAATTAAACTGGTCTGGAAATCAGGATATTTGTTTCCATGAAGCTAATTTCAAAAGCTGTGCTTAGGATCAACCCTAAATACTGTATGTGGCTTTTACTGAAATTGATGGTCCTTAGGGCCACAGACAAATATTTGTGCTATTTACTGATTCAGAATTACACAAATATCGCCAAAGAAACTTGATACAGCTTCTGACCACAACCTGAGCCAGAGACTGACAACATGCTCATATTAAGAATTATATGTGATTCATTAAAACAAATATGCCTCATCAATTTCACTGTTGTTGTTTTTTACTTACTTCAGTGCACAGCACAATCCTATATGCATGTTTATTCATAAATCCCACTCCGCCAGTAGGGCTTGCTCTCTGGTAAGCATGCACAAGTTCATACTCAAACTCTGCCAGGTGTATGCATGCCTTCTTAGAAGTCCTACTTGTTTCAATAGGACTTACTTGCAAGCATATGCAGTCTGATAAAAAATATCAAGACCCAAAGAAATCACTTTTGTTTCTTTTTTCAAAAACAAAAGCAACTCACCATATAGCACTGTGGCTATATTCAAACACCAAGTCTTAGATGCTGCAGCAAGGCTTTTCTAAAATGAAACAACCATTAACCAAATAGTCAGCCAAAAGTAAATCTAGCTCACTGCGATGGAACTTATTCCCAGATGTGGACATCCAAGGTGCTATGTTTGTCATTTGTAATATTTCACGCACTGGTTTGTATCGCAAAAATATCAGAAGTTCAGTACACAAGGGATGGCTACCTTATGCGCCAGCGCTTAAACCTCCTCCCCTTCCCCAGGGCCAGATAACTGAAATCAGCTTCTGCTGCAATCATATCCCCCGTTACCTGGGAGGACTACCCATTGAACCCAATGGAATTTCCATTTGAGTAGACCCACATAGTAGACCCACACTTTAGGCTAGCAGGGACTAAGCCCCACTAAACGAAATTGGGCTTAATTCAGAGTAAACATACATAAGCTGATACTGTGAGAGAAAGGCAGCCATTAGAAACCCCCGATGTTTTGGTGATTTAAAATAAGAGCTTGTGATGGGAAGAGGTCAGGGGACTCCATGTTACCCTGCCCGGGGTCACTCTCCTTGGTCTGGCTTCCCCTGCCTTCAGGGTCCTAATACCCCTTAACCCTCACCAGCCTCCTTGTCCCCACCGACTCCCCACTCCGAAGGTCCCCCATTCCCCGCCCTCACTTTCATAGGATGCGAAAGGGGAGGCGCTTTCTTGCTCCCGCCCCGCCAGAAGAAGGAACGGTCCAGGTCACGTATCTGCTGCCGCGGAGGCCGCCCTCGTGCGAAAGGAGGCCGGGCGGGGAGAAGGCGCTTTGCACCCCGGGGCGCCCGGCCAGAGGTCAGCAGGATTGGAACCTTCTACCCCCGGAGACAACATTCACCCAGCCAGGCGGGCGCTCACAGGTCTCCGGCACCTCGGCGATCCGGGGGACCCCATTGGCTGCAGCCGAAAGCACCTCCTGGCCAGTCGCGGCTCGCCTTGTTACGCGCGTCTCTAATTGGTGAAATGCGGCTGGCTGGACTTCCGCGGCATTGTGGGTTGGAGCCGGTGAAGCTTTTTTTTTTTTTAGGTGGACCTAAGAAACTACAAGTCCCAGGGAGACCTTTCTCGGCGTCGTGAGCTTTCGCTGTCACGCGAGAGTATGGCGCGAGCGGGGTTGTAGGCGAAAAGGATAAACAGAGCGATTGTGTGAGCGCTTATGGGAAGCGAGTCCCGCTCCTGTTCAGCGCGATGTATTTGTGGGTGTTGCCTCGGGGGTTTGCTACCGCAGGATGAAAAGGAAGTGTTGCAGCGCAGCCCCGCGTATGTATATTCTGAAGTAAGCCCCGCTGCGTTGAATGGCTCTTCATCTCTAGTTTGGGAATGCAGGCAGCCTTATTAGCCAGTTCTACTCAGGAGTAAGTCGTATTGAATTGAATGGGGCTTACTCCTGGGCATGTGGGGCTTGGATAGCAGCCTTAATTTCCTCTTTCACCAGCATGCCGTGAGTCTGAAAAATAAACGAATTTTGGAGTACTTTCGGAATAAAACCTTTTTTTCCACTCGTAAAAACCAAAAATAAACATTAAAAAATGGAGCGTGGGGTGACCCTGTTCGCTACCCTTAGCTCCCTGGAGTAACGGCAGGGTAAAACTTCAACAGATAAACAATTACAAATGGGATCTGCTCCACAGGAGTGCTCTTAGGTTAGAGCAGGAAGAATTGAGGGGTGGGAGGAGAAGGCTCTGAAGTTTCCCCCTGCTGTACTATACAGTACATATAGCAATAGAGGGCTCCTAGCTCCTAACGTGGGTCCCTATATGAAATAAGAGGGGAGGTATCCAGTTCTGGAGAGTGGGAAAGAGAAATGGTATTGTCTTGAAACACCCCTTAAATTATTCCGGGGAGAGGGGGGAGAGCAAGTCAATTCCCTCTCTTCCCCTGCTTTCCATCTTCCTTATTTTCAAACTGACAACATAAGACAGCATTCCATTCTATCAGCTATCTTAACTGATAGAAATCAGGCAGACTTTCTAAGTCTTGAGTTTTTTTGCCATAAGACTTTAACAAATCAGTCAGGACCAGGGGGCATTGTGGCAAAGCTGTTGCCACCCTGTTGGACTCCATCTAAAGTTGGACCACATCAAAGGAAGACTATGCGGTGTCTTGACTAGGATGCATTCTTCTGTAGCAACATGCATTTTATCAATTTCCGTACTTATAAGACGTTTTATCAGTGGTATTTAACTCCCCATAAATTTATTGAGAAATGGGCTTTTTCTTGATGTATTGAAATAGGAAGTATAATGACAACACAGCCATATGTTGTTTTCAGTTTACTGTAAAGTTTTTAGTTGGGAATTTTCGTTACTGTATTGCAAAGTTATTGCTTACTGCAAACACACTGCAATCTTTAAAAATACTAATAATAGTAATAAAATACATTTTAAAAAAAGGAGGTAGATACCTGGATAGCTCAGTTGGTTACATCATGGTGCTGATAATGCCAAGGTTGCAGGTTTGATCCCCATATGGGACAGCTGCATATTCCTGCATTGCAGTGGGTTAGACTAGATGATCCTCTGGCTCTCTTCCAACTCAACAATTCTACGATCTAAGCTTTGTAAGTAGAGTGCAGTCTTTTGGGAGTTGGCCACCCCTGGTATAGGATAAGAACCCAAGCCTAAACATACTTGGGAGTAAGCCTCATCAAAGTACAGTAGTAGGAACTTAGGAAGCTGTCTTATACCTTAGACTTAGGCATGTTTAGGCTGCTCACAAGGCAGCTTACAAGACAAAATGCAATACAAATATATAATATAAAATCTAAACAACTACGTATTTAAAACAAACGCTTGACAGCGTATCAAGCCATATTATTGCACAGGGCTACTGCAGTCCTCAAATAATTTTTAATTTGCATATTGCAGCCCTTTTGATAACGACAGTACCGATAAAAGCGAGTTGCGAAATGCTACCGTCGTAGCGGACAGGGACCTAGTCCGGACGAGAAAAGAAACAACAGTTGTACAGCTTTACTACGCTCTGCTAAGTAATCATTGGCTGTTGTACCGAGAGCTCCGCATCGGCAGATGGCGCTCTCGCGCGATCCTTCAGTACTGTTCACGCGAAGAGCAAGAATTTCCCAGCGTGTCCGCAAACCAAGTCACCCGTCTTCTTTTCCGTCTCGATGGTAGACTAACGTCTTGTGACCCGGATAAGGCGGGAGCTGAAGCCTCACCCTCCGCAACGGCAAACGATGATTGGCCAAGAGCTGTAGCCGGTGCAGCTGGAGGATTGGTTGTTGAAGGAGACGGGCGGGGGAGAGATGAGGAGCGTGTGTGGGAATGAACTGCCGGGACTTGGCGGCTGCTGAGGTGACTGAGAAAGGAGTATTACCGGCAGGGCGAGGCGGTGAGTCTGAGCGGCGAGGGCGGCGCCCTCTCCGTTCGTGCTGCGGTCCCGGGGTCCGCTGCTGCGGGTTTAGCCCTTCGCGCGGCGCTTGGTACGGGAGGGGCTTTTGAACCGGCTTCGGAGGGGGCTGAGGGAGAAGTTGGCCGTCCGGATTTGAGGATGCCCACACAGGCGCCTGAGGGGACCTGCCAATACCGGCCCGGTGCGGCTGGTGGTGGGAGCGAGTGGCTTGGCGGTGGCCGCTGCCCCAGAGCTCCTCGCGCCGAGTGCCGCTTAGTCCCAACAGTTAGTTGAGAGCACTGCTGTTTTCCCTCCGCTTTTCCTAAAAGCGGGCCTTGATCCGAGGCACACTCCAACCTGGGAGCATGTAGCACTGTAGCGCTAACAGTAAAAAAAGAAAGAAATGGGGGCGAGGGTGCCTCTGAGCATGTGCGGTGCCCTCCCCCTTGAGTAATCGCAATCCGCCATCGCGTTGTCGAGGAAAAAAGGGCACAGAGTAGGCAAAAAAGCCTGATTTCCAGGGTTAGGCCTAAATCTGGCCGCTCCTTGGGTTACAAAATAGGCACTGCTTTTTTTTGCTTTTTTTTCAGGAGTCAAGTGAAAGGTCAAAATGCTCCGCCGTCTGAGTTCTCTCTTTGTCTCCAGTGTGAGGACACTGGTTAGACAGCGGCTAACCTTGAGAAGGTTCTAACCTGTTCTTTTCTCCTACTGCGTCCTAGTAAACAACACTGTGGGCCATCGTTGCTAGCACTTTGAAACTTGCCTGTCTGTGCCAGCTCAGTGGTGACTTCTGTAAACAAAAAGCAGAGGCGGGGAAGCAAGGCATTTTGACTTTTTTGTCGGGACTGAGATCAAGATTTGTTTTTGCCATATTTGAATACATTGACACACACACACATCAAAAACTTGTATCTAACATAGCTAGACCTAGTTCATTCTGGTGCTTCTTACATTGCTAGGTATATAAAAACAAGTTGTGCAGAGAATAATAGTGTGTAGAAAACATAGTTGCATTTAGGTGGAAGTCATTTAGAAATTGCAAGTTACTGTCTTCTAATGCTGATGGGGAAACCCAGTCACATGGGTAGGGTATAAATAATAAAATAATAAAATTATTATTATTGAGACAAGTATTTTTAAGGTGACATAAAAATGAGGACTCTTTGTTCTTCAGGATTGTGTGTTCTGTTAAAGCTCAGGCAGCATTTTGGGAAAGGAGCCATAGACCAATGGTGGAACACATGTTTTGCATGCAGAAACTGGCATCTCCAGTTAAAAGGATCAGGTAGCAGGTGATGAGAATGCCTGAGGCCCCAGAGAGCTGCTGTGAGTCAAGGGAGATAATACTGGGATAGATGGAAGTATTCTGATCTCTGATACAAAGCAGCTTCCAGTATACTGTGCTTATTGTGGAAACCAGTGTTTGTACCACAAATGAAAATTCTGTGCTCCTATAAATTAGGCAAATGTTTTAAAAGAAATATAAACGCCTTGCATTTCTGTTTCATTATCATAGGTATTTGTAGGACTTTAAAATATGAACATTATCATTTCAGACTATCTAGCTTAAAATAGGGCTTGCCAAAATAAGTGGAAGTTCAAGAAAACATATCTCTGTACTGCATACAGAATAGTTGCAAATGAGCAACATGTGCAAAGCTGGTAATTTTGAGTAGCAAACCCTCACCTCTAGCCAGATCATTAGGTTGATTAATCCTCAATTAGTGACCACAAAGTCAAATGGAAAGTGAATAGGGATTGCTTATGTACTCTGAGATACAATGCCTATATTATGTTCTTGGTATCTTATGTATTACTGGGTATACTTAGAAAACACTAAATAATATTCTAAAGCACATCAGGGATCTAGGTGCTGCAGGCTTAAAACCCACTTATAAAAAAGAAGAAGTGGGGGAAGGAATGAAGAAAGACAGGAGTGTAGATATTTAAATCCAAACTGCACTTGCTTGCTGCTGTATGCAATGAAGGTTAACTGTTTGTGTCCCCTGTTGCCAAATCAGCCATTTGCATTTTGAGGTATATAAATTGATTTTTCCATTAGTTTGTGAGTTTCATTACACTGGCTTAGTTTGCATGTCACAATAAGTCACAATTCATCTTAATCAGTGTTTTAATTGTGAATGCTGGTCACATGGGTCCCTATGTCATTCCCCCTGTGCAGCACCCACACAGCTCAAATAAGCAATAACATGACTTGCTGTGTAGCTTGATTTTGGATCATGCTCTATTTGTTTCAAATAAACCAAATGTAATAAGCATATCTCAGTTGGAAGAGCATGAGACTCTTAATCACAGGGTCATGGGTTTGAGCCCCACATTGGTCAAAGATTCCTGCATTGCAGGGGGCTATACTAGATTATCCTTGTGGTCCCTTCCAACTCTGATACCAATATTTGTTCCTGTGCCAACTCAAGGTGACTATGAGTTGTATTTCATGAATTTCTATTTCTACTCAGAGTAGACCAATTGAAATTAATTACTCCAAGTAGGTCTGTCATTGACTACCATCCTATATGTTTCCTCCTCCTGGACAGAACATTTTAAAGATCAGGATTAAAAAATTACTTTAAAATATTGCTTTTCTTGACAATGCAGCCTGGCTCTGTAAGCTGCTTTTCTTAGATTTAAAGAGCTGAGGAAGCACAGTTAGGATATGGCAGATGAGTAGAGGCCAAGGAGGGGATTTGTTGCTCAGTGGTAGAAGAACACATACTTTGCATGTATGAAGTCCCCATTTTGATCTTTGGCATCTTCAGTTGGAAGAATAATGTAGTGGAAGAAAATCTGTCTAAGACTCTAAAGAGCCAATTCCAGTCAGACAGGCTCACCCGGAAGACTGTTTCATCTTTTCTTGTACAGATAGGTACAAAAAGTTAGCCATGTTAGTCTGTAGCAGCAAAAGCAGAAAATGTCTTATTATGGTATAATCACAAATAAGTGGCAGTAGAAAGCCATGCAGGTACCCTTGATAATTTCAGATTGCTTTGATGAGAAGCCAAGGGGAAGTCAAAGTTTGCAAAGAGGGCTCCTGATATTTTCCCCTTCTACGGCTTCCAGAATGGAACCATGGAATTACAGTATGTATTGTCATGTTTAGGTTTGAGAGTGGGGTGATACATTATTTCCCAGATGGGTCAGAGAAGAACTTGCTGCTAGCAGATATTTGTGCTTTCTTAAGAAAGTATGCTTTAGTCTTCTGGAATGATCCATCTAAGTCTAAGAAAATGATTCCAAGTTCAAAGGGATACAAAATAAATGGCAGCCCTGAAGTGCATACCATGTACTGCATGTGAGAAACTGTCAACTGAACAGCTGCACCAGCATCTCAAACATCCCATAAACGGTAAACCTCAACGCAGTGCAACTGAGGTTGCCTGTGCCAAGTTTCCACATGAAGATATTATTACCTAGGAGTGGTAAACTGTTGACTAAAACAAGCTTGTAATGAAAGCACTGGCAATGAATTAACTACAACAGTTCTTGCTAGAACTGTCCCAAGTGTCTTGTAGTCTGCTGACTTGTCATTTTTTTAAAAATTCCATTCAGTTTTTCCATTATGTAGCTGACTAAGAAGTTTAACAAGTTTCCAAAATGATCATAATTATGTTCACATTATCAAATTCGTCTTCTTTCTTAGAGGGACTAAACTGAGACCAGTAGGTATTTGTAGGTTTTTTGATGATTTATGCATTTGATTAAAAAATCCTGAAATACACCATTTTCAGGCCAAGGGCATATATTGACCCTTAGTCAAGTTGCCATGTATATGTGGGTATGCAAGACCAAACTGTAAATGGAGACATGGTGAGAACTGCAGCTCTCAAGGCTATTTTCTGAACAACTTTCTCACCAACTATTTCATGCTATCTTAAATCAAGTTTTATCATTTATTATTTGTTTCTGTTATAAAAAAATTTAAAAGGACAAATTTTGGGCATTTGTCACAGGACTGGAAGCAGTGTAAGATTTTTAAAAATTGAAACATTGTGGGGTAAGGCTTAGATGTGCACAAGATATAACCAACGTTCCTTGTGAGAGGTGTTTGAATGAAATATAAGCTTCTTGAAAACATAAGCTCTTAAGAATCTTGTCTTTTAATTATCACTAGTACTTTTTTGTCAGTTATGTTCCATAGATACACACATTCAGAGTGGAGCCCTGGCAGCTGCATTCTGAACCACCTGAAATTTCCAAAGGCAGCCCCACATAGAACACATTGCAGTAGTCTGGTTGGAATATGACCAAAATGTGGATGACTGTGGCAGAGTCATCCCATTCATGTTAGGGGGGCAGTTGGCATACGAGCCAGTGCTGAGAAAACAAAAACCGAAAACACTCCTGGTCACTGATACTTACTGGGTTTCCCCAGTCAGTGCCAAATTCATGAGCACTCCCAAACTGCACACTTCTTCTGTCAGGGAGAGTACCAGTCCATCCAAAACCAGTTGTAAACTATCATCTGGAACTAGGGAACTCCCCACCCACAGCATCATCTTGCGCTGATTCAATTTTAGCTTGTTTGCTGCATCCATCCCAGAACTGCCACTAGGTACGGTCATACCTCATGTTATGGATGCTTCAGTTTATGTGTTTTCGGATTGCGGACTGCGGGAAACCCGGAAGTACTGGAATGGGTTACTTCTGCGTTTCACCACTCACGCATGTGCAGAAGTGCTAAATCACACTTTGCACATGCGCAGCCGCACCAATTGTGCCTGTGCAGACCCGGCGCTTCAGGATGCGAACGCTGCGGATTGCGGACGTGCCTCCGTCATGGATTATGTCCGCAACCCGAGGTTCCACTGTACTGGTTTAGGATTTCAACAGCCTCCTTGGGAACTGAACATGGAAAGGAAAGGTAGAGCCAAGTGACATCAGTATACTGATGACCAAACCTGCTTGCACCCTAGAACTTTATTTTCAATTTCTGGAAATCCTACATGACAGTTTTGACAGAGCCTAAAAGTGAGTTTACAAATTACAATCAATAAATACTGATTGCGTACTTGCGGTGAAAATTGTGGACTTAGCTTTTTTGATATGTTTTCTTCTAGGTCATTTCTCATAGTTTGAAAGAGTTGCATACAGATACTCATGGTTTCACACTTGTGTTTTTTCTCCCCAGAGTGACTATGGAACATTTGCATTCCATCAAACTGAGGTGGTTAGCTAACAAGATTGTGGAAATCCTGCATTGTTCCAGATGATTTACTGGATTAAGCACCTACTTAGGGTGATATTTGAGCAAGCAGCATTAACTATGGAATCGGTAAGTGCTACAGTGAAGTTCAGACCTGCCTGGCTGTTAGGATCAGTGTGAAATACCCTATTGACAGTGCCACCCTTTTGAGGGTCATGTGGCAGTAGTGTTTGAGAGCATCTTTTTGTGCCTGTGGCCCCCAGGTTATAGAAATCTCTCTCCTCCAAAGTGCATTTGGCCTTGCCATCATACACTTTTTGTCAACACATCACAGTATGCTTTTTTGCCCAGGAGTTAAATGAATGTTACATTAGAAGGGGTAGTCAAATCTCTGTACAGTGGTACCTCTAGTTACGAACTTAATTTGTTCTGGTGGTCCATTCTTAACCTGAAACTGTTCTTAACTAGAGGCGTGCTTTCGCTAATAGGGCCTCTTGCTGCCGCTGCACCGCCGGCACACAATTTCCATTCTCATTCTGGGGCAAAGTTCTCAACTCGAGGTAACTCTTCCAGGTTAGTGGGGTTTGTAACCTGAGGTGTTTGTAACTCGAGGTACCACTGTATTATAAACACTTAATTTTTTTTATTTATTCAGGCTTTGATCCCATCCTTCACCCTAAGGTTCCAAGGAGGATTACTTAAAATTGGGAAAATAGATTAAAACAATAAAGCATCAATTAAAATATAATTTAAAAGAAAGTGGAGCTTGAAGTCACTACTGATCATCAGTAATTTCAAGCCCTGCTTAATTGGTCTTGTATTTCTATTTTTAGCATGGCTTGTCATGCTACGAAAGAGAAATGACTCACCTTACGTCAAGGAATTGACAAGTGAGTGGGCTTGTTTGTCTGCATCCATTTCAAAACTGTCAAAATGGCCTGGTGGTGGTGGGTGGAGGAACTCAAGGTCTGGCCCACTGGCCAGATTCATTTCCTTATCCTTCTCTAGTCTTCTGTCCACATGAGAATTCCAGTGTAGATTATCCTTGTTAAAACATAATGCATGAAATCTCATATTAGCTGTTCTGACAGCCAAACAGATTTCCTTCCCCCCTGCACATCCCCAAACCTGCCCTGTTCCTTTTTTTTGGTTGGGGGGGGGGTGGGGGGGAGAGAGAATGAAAAAGTTCCATTGCACAAGTATTTGTGTGTTGATGGATGCTGCTGCTGCACAATGTACTTTTCTTTATACAGAGGCATTGCAGTGCACATCTGCATATTTATTCAAAAGTGCATTAACTGGGGTTTACGCCCAGGTGATCTGGATTTGCAGTGAAACTTAAAGAAACAAATTATTTCCATGATAGGCAGATCATGTTAGGCAGTAATAAAATTGTTTTTCTTTTATCCTTCCAGTTGCTTTGGTCTAGTAAGCCTTATGGTCGCGATAGAAGTATTGTAAGGAAAATTGGCACCAACCTCTCGCTGATACAATGTCCAAGAGTTCAGTTTCAGGTAAGATTTTAAATATTTGTTTCACTTTCCACAGGGAAATTAAATTAATCTTAGTGGTCAGAGCAAACTAATTGGATCTGGGTCTTGCATTCATATATACTGCCTTTCTGCCAAGGCAGTTTACAATTTTTAAGTATGAAAAGAAACAATATAACATGGCGAGTAGAGCAGGCCATGTAGTTTGTCTATACATGCCTCCCTTGATCTCTTCCTCACAGGACAGATAGTGTCCATCAGCTCAGGGGTGGGAAGGGAGAAGGAACAGTGTATCTGAAGCAGGCCTTGATGTTTTAGATAGGGAGGAGGCTTCTCCAGGGAGGGAGACAATATAAATATTGTCAGATAAAGAGAAAAAATATTCTTGAAAAAAGCTTGAAAGGACCAGCTTTCAGGATGTACTAATGTGTCAGGTGAGGTGTTCTGAGTCGGAGAGAGAGAATGGATCTGTTGAAGCACCTAAAACTTATAGCAAATGTGTTTGTGAGCTTACAATACTCACCTCTTTGTGCCTCATCTGACACATTAGTACATCCTGAAAGCTGGTCCTTTCAAGCTTTTTTCAAGACTATTTTTTCTCTTTATCTGACAATACACCACTTAGAAGGTCTGAAGAGACCTCAAAGGATCCGCTTCTTAGGAGCTGGAGACATACTACAGCATTTTGTTGAAGGTTCTGTATAATTATTAAAATTTACCTTTGTTATTATGTTTTAATAGTTTACATTCTCTATCTTCTGAGCAGCCTGCTAACCCAGCAGACAGGTTTTGCACATTGTATAACTTCCTTTAAAACTGTACCTCTGTTAGTTGTTTTTAAAATTGTTGAATGTCATGGGGAAACGTCTTAAAATACATCTTATGGAAACATTTATTCAGCAAGATATTGTGAGTTGGAAGCTTAATAGTATTGACTCTGGGGAATAGTAGAGATAGCTGTCATTAAACATCTGCCTACAAGTCCAGGGAACTCTTTCAATGAATATTCTGGTGCACTTCCTAGTGTAGATCTATGCTTTGAAAAGTTTGCTTTCATGAAAATAAAGTTAAGCAGTTTTAAAACTTTGCTGTGTCTCTGTCATCTTAGAAGAGGGATTTATCCCAGTCTTCTTCCTATTGTAGAAAGGTTATGCATGTTGTATTAACTTGCTGTAGAGTAACTTTGGGGAGCAGCAGAGCCTATTACTGCAAATGTTGAGTGAGTGATTGTCTCTAATGCAGCTAGAAATTGGCTCTGAACTTGGGAATTTTTTTATTGAAACAGAGCTCCTTTTGTCTACAGCCCCAGGAGTCACATCTATGACTCTTTTTAAATCTTGGCATGTTGACAGAGTAAATGGTAATTATCTTCTCGGATGTTTCCTTCACTGCATACCCAAATTCCCATTCTATGTTATTGTTATGAAGCTTTGGAAATGGGGTTCAGCAGTGGCTTGTTAAGGTGTCACTGTAATTTGAAAAAAAATCTGTATATGGCCAGCTCTTGCACAAAGACTTTCTATATGCTTAGAAGGGAAAGCTCCAATTGCATTTACTCAACCCACACTTTGCCATGTAAAAGCTGCTTGTGATTCAGCTGTGTTAAGAAAGGTCAGACAAAGGATAAAAAGTATCAAGAAGCTTTTAACGTGTTGTGTTCTGTTGTGTTTTCATATATTCTGTTGGAAGCCACTCAAAGTGGCTGGGGCAACCTAGTCAGATGAGTGGGGTACAAAAAATAAATAATTATATTATTATAACTACTAGAGAGTTGATAGGGACACAACGCCCTTGTTACAAGAGCTTCACTAGCTACCAGTCTGTTTTCAGGCACAGTTCAAAGTGCTGGTTATGTTATCTAAAGCACTATACAGCTTTGGTCCAGGCTATCTGAAGGGTCATATTCTCCTATATGAACGTGTCCAAGCTCAGATCTTTGGGGGAGGTTTTACTTTTAGTCTTGCCACCTTCACAGGCATGCCTCATGGGGATGCAGTAGAGGGCCTACTTGGTGGCTGCTCTGAGACTTTGGAACTCCCTAAAGAAGCTGGACTAGCTTCCTCCTTGTCCTTTTGCCAGCAAGTGAAGTCTTTTTTCCCCAGGCTTCTGCAAACTGGCTGTTCTTAAGGAAAGCCCTCTTAATAGTGTGCTGTACGGTTTTTTACTATCTGCATTTTAGTAGTTTTTTACATTGTTTTAATTCAGAATACAATTTAATTACTTTTTAACAATAACCATTTATATGTTTTTAGCTACAGTGGTGCCCCGCAAGACGAATGCCTCGCAAGACGGAAAACCCGCTAGACGAAAGGGTTTTCCGTTTTTGAGCTGCTTCGCAAGACGATTTTCCCTATGGGCTTGCTTTGCAAGACGAAAACGTCTTGCGAGTGTTCCGATTTTTTTTCGCTTTCCCCCCCCCCTTTTTCTAAGCCGCTAATAGCCTTTTAGCCGCTAAGCCTTTAATAGCCGCTAAACCGCTAATAGTGCTAATCCGCTAATCCGCTAATCGGGTTGCTTCGCAAGACGAAAAAACCACTAGACGAAGAGACTCGCAGAACAGATTAATTTCGTCTTGCGAGGCACCACTGTATTTGTGTTTTATTGGTATTTGTTTTAATTTTTGTGAGCGGCTGTGAGTCCTAGTTTTGGGGAAAAGGCACAGCATAATTACAATTAAATAGAATAAATAAATAAATAACAATTTTGTGGCACCTAAAAGACTAACAAATTTCTTATGGCATAAGTTTTCATGGACTACAGTCCACTAAATCAGATTAGCTTACAAAAGTATATATTATAATGTGTTACATTTTAGGGTGCCACAAAATTCTTCATTTTTGCTGTAAATACATTACTAACATTGCTTCCCAGGTGGAGGATTAATATATACAGGTATACACTGTCATAATCATTTCTTCTCAGTGTTAGCCTGGAGTTGTATAAGTGCATTTTTGAGTTGTGGAAACACAGTTAAATGGGATGGAGTTGGATGAAAAGTCCTAAAGATACATAGAATAGTAGGCACTTTTATTTATAAATAAGTGAAAATCAGATGGAACAAAATGGTGAAACAGGGCTGGGGAAGAAGTGTTGGCACTTCATATAAAGGTGGAGAGAAATAGATACATAGAATCTTTGAAGGGCAAACAAATGTAATAGAAATACATGTTTCAAACATAAAGAGCATTATTTTGACTTTTAGAATAATATGTGTTCCTTCAATATAAGCAAGTGTGACCTTTTTGGAATCTTAGTTCTGTAATAATACAAGTCATATTGTGATTATATGCCAAATGCCAGATAAGTGTTTGTAGGCTGAGGGTGCCACTGCCACCCAGGATTCTGGTTTTGCAAATGCTTGTTCTTCTGCGACGTTTCTGACAATAGTTCCACAGATTTAAATAAAACTGTGTCCTTGTGATGCATGCAGTTCTGAAGTTACTGTTTTAATTAAACGTGATTTGCAATAGCATTCATTCTTCAAATTTGAAAGTGGGAGGAAAGAAATCTTTCAGGGAATTTTACATTAGTTGTGAATTCTGTGTTTTTATTGTAGTCGTATGACAGTAGCATTTAATTTTACTGAAATCTTGTGGGTTCTAAATTGTTCTTGAAGAGAAAACATATTCAAGTATAGTAATGATTTTAAATTTATGACTACATTGATGTTAGCTGTTTCAAAATACACTTGCATGATACATTCAAATGAGCATAGTTTCTAGCCTTTTTATAAAAGGTAAAAAGAACAGATGTTTCCTTCCTTTGTTGGTCCACCTGCATTCAAACTTCTTTGTTACACACTTACCTGTTTCCAGTTATAATGGGCTTTGAGGTTTAGATGTTACCTCTTAACGTGAAAATGGACTGCGTCAACAAGATTTATTTGGGAAAGAAAGGAGTAGGAAGCAAGGAGTAATATTTCATCTCTATCTGCAAAATTTTCTCACTGGCCTGCATCCATAAAATTATTCACCAGGAATAAGAGCTTTGGCTCTCTGGTAAGCCAGGATTCCTGATAATGGAGAGGATCCTCACTCACTGAAGTCTATTATTTGACACTGAGCTTTTGAGCCTGCTTGTATTGCTTGAAAGCTCAGTAGGACATGAAACCTTTCCTCTCACTTGCAGAAGTGGGGAGAGGTTGGTTCTTTCTGTGCTGCTGACCATGCAAAAGCAGCACAAGGGATTGGCTTCAGCCTGCTCCAGAAGCCCAGCACCACAGAGACAAACACCCCTCTGTAAATCCTTTGGCATATGTGCCAAATGATGGCTTTCTCTAGAACTGAGCCAAGAATGTGTGAACCCTACAGATATTTCCAACAAAAGTGGGAAGCGGCTAGAGGAGAGAGTATGCAAACATATTCTTTGGGTACAGTTAATGCTATTTCCAAGCTGAAAAGGTTATTATATCCATTCCCTAAATTGAACAGCCTTATATTACTCAGTTGTGGGGATTTGATATGTGTCACAGCAGCAGAATCAGTGCCAAGGTTGAACTCTTGCTTTTTTCTAGATTGTTGCTACACTGAAACTTTTCTATAGTGTTCTCTCTTTCCCTCTTTTTTCTTTCTTTCTTGCTTTAGCTATTATATCACAGGATCGTGCACTGAACCTGCAGTAAGTCAGTTTTGTCCTTTCTCATTAAACTTGATTAAGCTATTAGTGCATGCTTGTAATCATAATGAACTGCTATTAAGAACCATAAATCAAATTAACTTTTAGAGCCTTAATTTTCTGCTTGATCTTACATAGGGGGCTTTAACTGCTGAAAGTTTTTGTTCTGCAACTGTGGGAGAGAAACGATTGAGGCAGTCCTGTACACACTTACTCAGATGCAAGACCCGCTATATTAAATGGGACTTATTCTGCTCAAGTGGGCATACGATTGCGGCTTTAGACGTTGTGACTTTAAAGTTGTAGTATAGTTGGACAAAGAAATGTGTGGTGGGTGATTTGGATGCTTGCCACAGACGGGGATATGGGACTCTTGTACTCCCATCAGCCCTAGCCAACATGGCCAGTGGAAAGAGATAATTGGAGTTGTAATCTAACATCTGGAGGTTTCCATGTCGGCTGCCCATAACCTAGAGACTGAAGCACTAAGAAGATGAAAAGCTCTAAACTAGCACTTCTCAAGTTATCTGATGTGATGGATCAGCTATTCCCTCCCCTAATGTGCTAAAAACTAGTAACATATTTGGTCCCTGAAATGCCCCACCCAACCTGGGCTGTGTCGAGTTTCCAGGGGCCAGCAACTGATGACTCACAGAACAGCACTGGTCCATGGACCACCACTTTACAATAATAATAATACAGTAATAAATTTATTATTTATACCCCATCCATCTGGCTGGGTTGCCTCAGCCACTTTGAGTAGCATTGCTCTAAACCACTATGTGCCTGTACATATGGGAGCTCAAACGTGGTTTACATTAAACTATTGTTAGTGTGAGTCACAGTTGAGTGTCATGTCTTAATTGAGCTTCAAATGTAGAGTTTAAAGCTATACTGCAACTTGCTATTATAGTCACCTTGGAAGTCATGTCAGAATAACCCAGTGATAGCCAAGGGATAGGTGCACTTGACAATCTCTGTCTGTCTTTCTTTCTTTCTGTCTTTCTTTCTTTCTGTCTGTCTGTCTCAACAACTAGATCCACACAGAATATGTAATAGCAAACCTCTGCTTAGGCCTGTAAATTTGGCTCCAAGTCTTTAAGGCTAAAAAAATATTTCATATATTTGGAGTTGGCCTCGGGGGGGGGGATCCACAGTTGCTAAACAGCAGTATCAACCCTTTATGTATTGATCATGGTGCTTTCTTAGCTTTGTTGGCAAATCTGGAAACAGATACTATTTGACATTAGAACTGCACCCACATCCTCTGGCCACATAGAGCATATTCCCAGTGTACATTTTTCACTTTCTATCTTTACTCCTATTTCTCACCAAAGTATTACTAACTGGAAGAGCACATTGAATGCAGACCAGGTTTCTTACTAGCTCTGCCATGTAAAAGATTATTCCCCTGTTTACTTTAATCTTTAATCTGAACTTTCTTTTGCATGAAAACATTCCTTTTTGGCACTTTGAAAGAATGGCACTGCTAGATGCTTGGTGAGATTAGTGAATTGTCCATGGACTGTAGTCAGTAACTATTAGCTTAGGTAACTTTCCAAATTGCAACTAGTGACTTATGGTGCAGGTTAAAGTGAAACTTGCCTGGCGTTGTACACATTGGAAAACATAGGTTTATTTGCAATTTGTTGTACTGTATTAGTTCATGTGTTGTATTTCATAGATTAATTGTGCTAATACTAAAATTTCTGTGTTTAGTTCACATGCAGTATTCTTTGTGGGATTTAACCCTGGTGTGAAATCTTTCTCCTTTTCCATCTATTTCTCTCCAACATAATAGGAGGATGTTTCATCCTCCCACTACCCTCATGGAAACAAGACTGTGTGAAATCATTGTCAACTTAGTGCTATTGAATTCTAATATGTAATCTTGTCCACTCAAATCTAGCTTCCATCTCAGTCTGCAGAAGGCAGTCATTCTAATCCACTGAGAGATGATGGAGTGGTCTCCCTTGCAGATGTGGGGTGGGTTGCTGAAGAAGAAAGTGAAGTCTTTACACGGCTCAGGTATGTTTTTTGAAGCTGCCCCTCTGTGGTTGATTCTTTAATTCAACCTGTGTCAAGGGAAGAAGCAGTGTGTTGAACTGAACTAGATATCCTGTTCATTTGAATGCTGTCAAGTGTTGTTTTCATGGGTAGAGAAACAGCAGAGTCACCTAGACAGTCACAAGTTTCAGCACCCCTGGCACTTGGAAGATAGGGAATGAACAATGTAAAGGCAGGTGCTTCCAATGTTTAGATTATTGGGTGTAGGCTAGGACTCTGTAATGTGATGTAAACCCAAAGAACTGCCTCTGGGATGCACCAGTTTCATTTTGACAATATGAGAAGCAGAAAGTTGACATATTGGTGAAGTGGGGTTGGGAGGAGATTGGTTCCATTTTGCATTACTGAATGATGATCCTACAGTCCATAAAGCAAGAGAAGACTGCAGAGAAAGCCACAATATTGCCAGTGCTCTCTCCCATTCCTGCAGAAATTGATACGCTGTTATGAAGTGTTTCACATTAAGTGTGACTATAGGTTAATGTATATTCCTGTGTTGATAGTGACGCATGAAAATACTTTGGCTGCCATTATACATTAAATTTACAGAAAGATGAGAAAGGGGTGGCTGTGTCTTAATGAAAAAAAAATCAGATTTGGGGAATTTAGTTTGAAGTGAGAACTAGCTAGTTGTGGCAGTCTTAATAGCCTATGCAGCCATTCCCTGTACAAAGGAGTAGTAAAAAAAACACCTCATGCCTATAGAAGGTTTAGGCTGCATAAGATGCTGTGCACATGGAGTTTCAATCACACAACAGGACTTCCCCTTCCTCTCCCCCTCTTCTCCTCACCATTGCTCCCTTTAGCTGTTTGATAATGGGTTTTTTTAAAAAAGTAAGTACTACTGTATATTGTTTTGTCGATTACAGATCAGACGTTTGGTCAAAATCCCAAACATATCCTAGAGGTGAAGGCTGCTCAGGAAGAGATCCAAATATTCAAGTACCTTTGCCAAAGCCATTGCAAGAAAAAGAAGACTCCAAGATTGCTGTGGCCACAAATGATGAAGCTCTGCAGAAAATCAGTGTGCTAGAAAATGAACTTGCCAGTTTAAGAGCGCAAATAGCCAAAATCGTAAGCTTACAAGAACAGCAGAACATGACAGCAGGTATTTAAAAAAATATATATATAACAAAGCTGATTTTATAACTTTTCTTTCAAATTGACTTTCATTCCAATGGGTCTGATTATTCTTTGCATTAGAAGTGGTGACTTCCATAGTTGTGGTATCTCACCTCTTAACTCACCTTGACCGGAGAGAACTAGAAGTGGAACTTTGCTGTTCCATCCACTGGACTATTCATACTTTCGTAAACAATTGCAGAAACGTAGGCTCAAGGTGATATTGAGCCATTGCTGTGTTATCTGACATTGTTGATTTTAAAGGTGCTGAATGGCAGTAGTTGAAAAAGCTTGTCTGATTACTATTCTGATGTCTAAAAACAACTTTATGAAAGCTTCAGTTAACACATTTTGGATGTTGAATTATTCTTTAAACCATATTTCCAACTTATTCATCTCTGATTAGTGACTGCTAAACATGAATTGGAAGACTGCCAGTACTACTTGGAAGAAGTATAAAGACATTAACTACTTGATTGCCTTGCATTCTCTTTCCTTTGTCTCATTTATTCCCTCTTAATAATCTACTTTTTCATAGCAATCTGAACATGACAGTGGAGGGTATTAGAAGGACGAGAAGAAGAACCTTGTTTCCTAGCTGGCAAGGTCTTTAGTGTTGCACGTTAAATTTTCTGAGACTGCTGCCAAAATCAACCCAGTATCTGCAGTTGTAAGCTCTAAAGCACTGCTGCACTGTTCAAATATGTTTGATTTGGTCATCATTTTATAAGATGGCTGGTGATGGCTTATTATTTATACATTTGTCATACTTAAAGACTTCTAGCATTCTCTAGTGGCTTGAACATAATCCACACCCACTGGGTAGAAATTTTAAAACTTGTTTAACACTAGTAAGCCTAACCAGAGAATGGGATTCCAAGCCCTTTTGGCACCCTCTACTCTTCTTGCATTTCCTTCCTAGATAGATGTCTGTCCCCAATTGAAAAATACTACATTGCTTTGATGGGCTTTGTTTTTGAAATGATAACCATTATTTACTGAAGAATATTGTTGCATAATTAAATGGACTATTTTGTTACAGCTGGAGTAAGTTCTGCAGCATCAGTTCCTGTCCTAGCAGGAGTGCCAGCACCGCCCCCGCCGCCCCCACCCCTTCCACCTCCACCACCGCTCCAGCAGAGCACTTCTGCCATTGATCTTATTAAGGAGCGCAAAGGAAAAAGAGTAAACTCCGGACGGACTTTTATAGATGATGATTCGAAGAAGCCTGAAATACCAAACATGCTAGATATTCTCAAAGATATGAACAATGTAAAGCTGCGATCTGTGAAAAGGTGAATCTACTACAGCTCTCTGTTCAGGAAGGTTGGGGGGATGGGGCTTTCAGTGAGGAAAATTAACAATGGATGGTTGCCTAGATTACACAAGTAGCCAGTCATTTGCTTAATCAAGGTAACACATACCGCACTGCAGCCCCCTCTTGCACCATCATGCACTCTTTCGGATTAGGAGGAACATCACATCCCTCTTTAGGTAAAGTTAGTAGCTCAGGGCCAGGAGACGTGCTGTATCAGATAAGAGGCTGGAAGATGTGTTGTAGCACTTGTAGCTGGTAGTACCAACCCTTCCGGGTTGGGGGGTGGAGAGAGAGAGAGAGAGAGAGAGAGAGAGAGAGAGAGGAAGCCACTCTCTTTGCAGGCATTTGAAGTGTCTACAACTCAACAGTTTTGCTCTATTCTTTTGAAGACCAGAGGAGAGCACCAAACGAAAAGCAGCCGACCCAACAGATCCTGCCGCACTAATAGCTGAAGCTCTTAAAAAGAAATTTGCTTATCGATATCGAAGTGACAGCCCAAGTGAAACTGAGAAACAGGCTCCTGAATCTGACACAAGGCTGGTAAGCACTGCATCCAATTTATGATTCACTGGACCCTAGTGACTAGGATTTTAATCCTCCCTCCCAGTTCTCCCTTGACCTTTAAAACTGTAATTGTAGCCAACTGCATATATCTTAAGGATCATGCACTGGAAGTTGACCCGGCTTGCCACTGGAATATGTAGAAGTCTCTCTGCCCCCTCTGCACACAATTTCTGAGGAGAGCTTTTCTGACTTGGACTCTTTCTGACATGTTCCAGCCAACTGCTGGAGGGGCTGGCCTGTGTAGCTGTGAAACCCTTCTCACATGTGGAGTGTAGGATTATAAAATGGGTCTATCTACAGAAAATGCAGTGGGGAGCATGAAGATGCAGGCTGCTAGTCTGTCTTATTTTGTACCAAACAGACTGGTGAAGTTAGCATGATGTCATTTGTCTGTCCCTCCATTAGCCTACTTGTTCACTTGCATGTAATTCCTTGCTACATATAGACTAGAAAAGTTGTTAAATACTATAGGGCAACCTTATTAAGCCCATAAAAATTACTAGCCTGCCCAAAAAGCCCAATCCTGCTTTTTTCTCTCTCCTAAAAGGAGTCCCTCTTTTACCACTTTGCTACAAATTTCTATAATTTTTACTATTTATTAAATTTGTATATTGCCCCATACCCTTAGGTCTCAGGGTAGTTCACAGGATCAGGCTAGCAGTGCAGCAGGCTGGCAAAGGGGAAACAAAGCACTCTCCTCCTTTGCCAGTCTGCCTTGCTACCACAGTAGCTACAGAGAAGGGGTCTCACTGTGTCTTAAAACATGCTCATCCTTAGCAAAATTCACATACCCACAGGCAGACTCTTGATCCCCAATGTCAACCAGAAAAATAGTTAAATACAAGCCTTCTATAGAGCAGCTGCAATATAGTGCTAGATTACTGAGGGCAAGGTGAGCAGGAAGCTTCTTTTCTAGTCTCAGAACAACACTTGCACTGGGGAGGGGATTTCCCAGCTACGAAGGCCCCCTAATATGTTCTGTTGTAACAGTCAGCTATCACCAATAACTGGGCTAACTTACACAGTTTGTCCCATTGCTAGTTGGTCTTTGATGCCATTCTGCCTAGAGGGTATGTTGCAACTATTGTTCATTATTTCAGTTGGTGGGCAAGAACAAGTATGTAATGAAATAACTGGTCACTGTACTAGAGGTACATAGAATTTAAGGGGGTTTGGAAGGCAAGACAGACATGATGGTGACGCCTAATTCTAACTAGAGAGCTTCTTGCCAAACAAAGGTTTACTTGTACTGCAAGAATGCTGAACACAGGGTTGACTCCATTTGGTGCCCTGGTCCTAACAGAAGTGTTTTTGATGCTGCAGGTGCCTCTAACAGAAGATGAGGCCCTTTTTGCCAAATCGCTCTTCCTCTAGCACCTGCAGGAGATTGGCCCCAGAGAGTAGAGGGGCCTTGTGGAGTAGCAGGGAAGGTGTAGGATTTGTCAAAAACATACCCACATCATGCTCTTCTGTCAGTAAATGTGTCTGCTGCATCAAATGCCCTTATACAAGTGCAAGACCACTAACTGAATTCCACTCTTTTATTTGACGAGATTTATATACCACTGAATCAACAAAACCTCTAAACAGTTTATGTAAAGCATAAACTAAAAATCAAATGTTAAACATTCATATAAATAAAATCAGCAGTTTTAAAACAAATGTAAATATTTATAAACCCTAGTTGGTTTTTAAGCTCCATTATTTCACTTCTGGGTTTGCTTCTTAAATTTCTCAATTTTAAAATTGATCAGGAAAAACCACAAGTAGAAGAAATGTGTAAGAATGACTTCTGAGTACATGCTAGCGGTAGCCTGTAGCCTTGGTGTATGAACTTACTCCCAGTATGTGCAGATCCTTGTTCTTACTCTCATTCTCTTTTTATAGTTTGGGCCACACATGCTGAAGCCTACAGGAAAAATGAAGAATCTAATTGAAAACTCTTAAGCAGGGGAAAAAAATACCTCACTACAAAAGGACTTTTTACAACTACTTCTGCTTTTTTGAGAAACAAGTGTTTTGTTTTTTAAAAAAAAATCCAGGGGCCTGAGTAATAGGTTTAAGAATATAAATATTGTATTGTGGTAACACAGCTTTTTAGTACAGAAATGTCAATGTGGTATTAGAGTATTAATAGACAATATAAGAATGACTGACACTCTTAAACACCATGTGTACAAAAATTAACTTTAAGTTATTATAGTTCCAGTGCAATAACTGGTAAAATGTAAGGGTAATTTTTAATGACTTATTTTTAGTTTGTTACACATTAATTTTGAACTATGTTCTGCATATAGAAATCTCATGCTGTGTTTTCAGCTTCTTTAAATGAAGCACTCAGACTTTACTAAAGCTACTCTACCTCTCAAACACTAACCTTGAAGGCTTTAAAAACCTTATTCTCCAGCAATACAAACTTCAAAATTTAGTAATTATCTTTCAATAAATCAACTCATTTTTGCTTCAAAACACGTTACATTGCAGCATATTTATAGGCAATAAATTAGCCAAAGTTTGGACTATATTTTTTACAGGACTAAACATTACAACTGCAATAGAAGTAATGCTGCATATTCTGTGTTAGGAAACCAGAGCAGAATATATAATTTACCAATGGAAGGATAAACAGGGCTTCTTCACCTCAGACCTTAAACTGTCAGGTTACAGAGCCTGGGTTATATTTTTCTTAGTAGTTCTCTTATGATCATTCTTGTCAACAGCTGCAGTATTTGTCCCAGCAACTTGGTACCAAGTCCAGTCAGTTCAGTAGGAGTTTGCAATTTTACAGGGAACAAACAACTGAAGATGTAGAGCATGACCCATCCTGGCTAGGTTTTTTGGGTGGGGGAACCAACAAACTGAAAAGTTGTATTTGGAAAATGGTACAGTGCTGCATAAAATTTCATTTCTAGAAATAGAAGGCAATTATTTTGTGAATGCTTGTTACTTAATTACAACAGCAAGATCCAACTTGCAACAGCAGATACAGTGAGACTTCACCTCCTCCCCCTGTAGCCCATCAATGTGCTCCAACCCTCAACAGCACGTTTGAGGTGAGGGGAGTGAAGTGGAATAACTGTTTTCATGTGCAAGTCCACTGACACCCCATGTCGTCAAACAATTATCACTGTTTTTCTATGAAGAGCTAATTTAGTGTCCCTGAAATGTTTGAAAACTTTGATTTTTAAGTTTTTAAATTTAGAACTTTGTTTTACAGATTATTTTTTATCTGATCTGTAGAATGCTGCAAGATGCCTTAACGCCAACTGTTGTTTTTCCACGCTCATGTGTATTTAGCCATGTACCACCAATGTAAAAAGTTAAAATCAGAAAGATACTTACTGGCTCTTGATTTCATTTTTTGTTCATCACATAGCATGAGACTCTTATTCTCAAGGTTGTGGGTTCAGGTTCCATGTTAGGCAAAAGATTCCTCCATTGCAAAGGGTTGAGTTACATGACCATTGTGGTCCCTTCCAACTACAGTTCTATGATCCTATGACTAATGTATGCAGGCATTAGTTCAGTGTTGAGACAGCTGCTACAAGTACACTGGGAATAGGATCTGGAAAGATCTGAACCATTAAGGGCGTACATAGCAGAGAAAGTCCCACTGGACTGGGAGGAATGTCTGAGTAATTAACTCTATTGAGGCACAAATTCATAATAGAATTAGAGAAGTACTATAAAGCTCTTTTCAGGTAGTTCTGGAAAAATCCCTAGACCTGAATTACCCAGCAAGTACTAATACATTTATATAGTACTGCTACCGAGTTTTCAAAGAACTTCACATGCATTATCGAATTATAACCCTTACAACAAACCTGTAAGGCAAGTATTATTCCCCATATGGGAATGTCGAGACAGAAGGACTTGCCTAAGCCCAGGAAGAGTAAGATTCAAATCAGGAGTGTTGCTAGGAGACAATTCCCATCATCCCTTGTGGCACAGGCTAGTGGGAGTCTATCATCTTCAGGAGGGTCACAGGTTCCACACCATGTTTGTAGAGGTAATAAGAGTACAGTGGTACCTCAGGTTAAGTACTTAATTCGTTCCGGAGGTCCATTCTTAACCTGAAACTGTTCTTAACCTGAAGCACCACTTTAGCTAATGGGGCCTCCTGCTGCTGCTGCGCCGCTGGAGCACGATTTCTGTTCTCATCCTGAAGCAAAGTTCTTAACCTGAAGCACTATTTCTGGGTTAGCGGAGTCTGTAACCTGAAGCGTATGTAACCTGAAGCGTATGTAACCTGAAGCGTATGTAACCTGAGGTACCACTGTACATGTAAATGTGACACTTGGTGATAGGTGGCTGTTCAGTAAGTTTGAAACATTTTTTAAAACTGTTAAATCCAGATTTTTATTGTATACATATTTTTGGGATACATTTTCTTATGTCAGTCAAGGAAGGCTGTAATCCTGTACCTATGTATTTAGGAATAAAATCAGACATAGGCTACAATCTTGTATGTAAGAAAATGCATCCTAAAAATATTTAAATGCCTAAAAAAATGGGTCCAGAACCAGAAAGTACAGCTTTGAAATCCTCAAAATAGCATGCATTGTCCTAATTGGTTATTAGTTATAGAAGTTTGAAGTCACACCACCATGTTTCTCTATGGCGCTTGGACCAAACCTAATCCCTGATAATCTGTTTCTATAAGTGACTTCATGTTGACAAATGATACATTTGCGTAAAACAATATAAAGCATAGCTTACAATTGGTTGAACATTTTCAGTTGCTATATTTTAGTTATAAGCTATTGACTTATTTGTATTCTAAAAGTTTTTTATCAATTAATAAATACATAAAATATACACACCTATATCCAAGACTGCCAAGTAGCAGTAATTTGTGTTCATGTTGGGTACTCTTTCATATATTTGACAACTTGAAATATTCCTTTTAGTGGTGCCTACAGACTGCATATAAATTTATTTTTAAAAATCCATACTGGACTTTATTCTTTGTTTCCGTTCTTATTCTCCCTCACTTTATTTTCAGATAAATAATGTATTCCAGTATTTTTTCAAAGTAGGCAGTACAACCCGGTTAAATGCTCTCCAAAATTTAGCACACCAGCTAAGAAAACAAAGCGTAGATATAAACGTTTTATAAGCATTGATGAGTCCTCTAAGTTGTACTGAATTTGTTCTTCAAATTACTCAAATGTATCATACAAGGCTAGTCTTTCATTAATGCAGTTACCTTAGCAATTGTTTTTATCAAAAGGGATACAACAGAATGGCAACACTAGGGATAGGGCAGGATGTATAATAATTAGATGCAACTCCTAAGATCTGGAGAACTTTTGGCCCTCCAGATGTTGCTGGGCTACAAGTCCCATCAGCCCCAGTAAGCACATCCAGTGGACAGGAATGATGGAAGTTGCAGTTCAGCAACTTCTGGAAGGTCAAAAGTTCTCCACACCTGTCGTAACTGCATGTGAAGTGACTGCAGGGAGCCTAAGCAGAAAGTCCTCTCAGTATACCAACCTTTGCTGCCTCTTAAAATATGCGCCCAATGGAATAGGGATTTGTGGGAAAGCTTGAATTGTTGATGGTAAATAGCCCACTGCTTTTTATGTTGGTTTGGTTACAATTTCTATCTAAATTAGCTTAGCACTTAAAGCATTTGTCTAAAGCGATGGCCAAACTTGGCCCTCCAGCTATTTTGGGACTACAACTCACATCATCCCTAGCTAACAGGACCAGTGGTCAGAGATGATGGGAACTGTAGTCCCAAAACAGCTGGAGGGCCAGGTTTGGCCATCACTGGTCTAAAGCAATCCTCTTAGTTTCCCAAACATATTCCCAATGCTATGATACAGTATAAGGAGAGGATAAAATTGAGAATGTTACCTGTAGCAGAATAAACTTGGATTACGCACATGATGACGCAGGTAACTATCAAGCCACCTAGAGTTTAGAACCTATCACTAAGGAGGTGTCTTTACATACTACCAAGTGGCAGAAATAGTAAAAATATAAGTCAAGCATGAACCTGCTATTGCATGTGCCGCATAATATGCACATCCTATAGTGAGATGCATTAGGAGTTTATACATCTGCCTCACAACATACAAAAAAGTGCTGGTTTCCTTGCAAGGACAGCTTTGCATGTCTCTCTCACATTACCACAGGTAAGTAGCCCTACATTGATTTAAAGGGACAGCAGGCCACAAAGGCATGTTGCCTCCAGTACATAACAGTTACAGAAATCCACACACATCAGGAAAAAAACAATTACTGGAAATTTAAATCCATATTTAAATCCATATTTGTCTCAGAACTCTACTCTTGCATTATTGCAAATTGCAATAAGCTTTCCGCACTGTTGAAGATTTCTGCAGAATTGCCTGAAACATTAAAATGATTATACAGATGGATCTTAAGAACATTTAGAGAGGTAGAAACTACTTCTCAATGGTTAATTCAAAATAAATGTGGACTTGAATTGTGGCTCATTCAGAGATGATATGCAACAGTTCAGCAACTGGAAGATTCAGCCAAATGCCACTTTTCATTTACTGCAGTTCAGACCATAAGGATTTGGGTCAGTTCTTCTGCAGGGATATGTAATATAGTCAGGTTCAAAACCCAGAACAAGAGCATTTTTTAAAGTTCTACCTCCTAATCCCAAGACAATCTCTCCATTGAAATGCAGTTTCTCTCAGGAGTCACTGGCCCAATGCCACAAAGACTAGCAGAGGCTGAAGACAGCTTTTAATTTTTTAAAAAAGCATCTAGTCCTCTTAGAAAGTTATGGAGCAAAATTTGCTGTGCAGGAGCTAAAGATCAGGCCGTTATTAAGAATTTACCACATAGTTAACCCGTATAAGGCCTATTCTGATAGTTAGTCTCTGCGTTTAATGGGGCTTACTCTCAGGTAAGCTGGCACAGGATGGCAGCCTTGGCATTGGGGAAAACCAGGGTTCTTGTGCCTTTAACATCTGCATGGCAGGCAGAAATTAAACGTATGGAAATAGCATGGAGAAAGCTTCACAATGACAGTAAGGTAAAGGTAAATGACTCCTGGATGGTTAAGTCCAGTCAAAGGCAACTGGGGTCATCTTGCTTCAGGCCAAGGGAGCTGGCATTTGTCCACAGACAACTTTCTAAGTCATGTGGTCAGCATGACTAAACCACTTCTGGCACAACAGAACACCACGATGGAAGCCAGAGCATATGGAAACGCTGTTTACCTTTCTGCCACAGCAGTACCTATTTATCTACTTGCACTGATATGCTTTTGAACTGCTAGGTTCAAAACTGCTAGGCACTCTAATTTTGTGGTATGCCCCACACCCAGCAGCCATTTTGTGATTGGTGCTGTCAGCACTCAAAATTCGAAATGTTTGCACTTGTCTGAAAAGATTGGTGGCCCCTGGTCTATCTGAATCCAAGAAATTGGATTGTAACTAAACTGAAGAAAAATAGGAAGTGCAATTGACAGTGCAATCCTATATATTTTTACTCAAAAGCCAGCCCCTTTGGGTTCAATGTGGCTTACTTTCAGGTAAGCAGGTATAGGATTACAACCTAAAAGACTTGTTTTCTTCCTATGCCTTCTCAATTTTATGATCAAAGTAAGTTTGAAACACTGTAATGACCTGTTTAAACAAGTCTCAAAGGAGCTACAAAGGGAGAATATGTGGTTAAGGTGGTTTCAGCTACTTTTCTAAGGCTGGACTCAGGAGATAATGTGAAAAGTTTTTTATTATTAATCAAAAGTTAACAGCAACAGGCACATTAAAATGAGTATGGCAAAGCCTTTTACAAATGGCTTTACACTGAAGCTCTCTCCCAAAAATGGCTGTTGCAAACTGTAAACAGAATGGAATAAACAGTCTTTACAGTAACAAGGGAAATACAAATGAACAAAAAGAAAGCACCAATTCCTCAAAATAGATTACAGTTGTGCTTACAGTACTTAAAACAATGTAAAAAACAAATTACAAAAAAGGAATGCTTGAAGATTAAAAATTAGTCCTTAAAATTTGTCCTTAAAAACATTTTCTCCTTTTCACATCAAAAAACCCCATAATGGGGAGCATTTCAGTAGAGGGAGGAATAAGTAAACAATGCACTTTTTCAATCAACAACAAAATTTGGTCACTTAGCTTTGTGCATAGTTTAAGGCAGCTGTAGCAACCTGTTCCTTTCCCCCCTGTGGCTGCTCATGAAAATGTCACATTCTAAAAAGAATAAATAAAAAAACATTACCTTTCAAATCCTTCCTATTGTTCCCTTCCTCCCCAACCCACCCCCATCCCCAAGTATTCACACACACAAACTTTTTTTTCTCTCTCTCTCTCTTACTCTCTCTCTCTCTCTCTCTCTCTCTCTCTCTCTCTCACACACACACACACACACACACACATACATACACACACACTGCAGCGAAAGGGGCATTTGTACCCTTGTTCTGAAGGACACACTTCCCATCCCACTTTATTTCAGATTGGCAAATACCCTGAGCTGTTTCTGGTGTTCATAATCATTCCACCTGTTTTCCCTTGCATGTGCAGTTCAAGTGTACAATAGTGAAAACAACATGCAAATGTTTCCACGGCAGAATCTTAGCACAATGAAGACTCTTCTTCTCCTCCTCTATACCATCCCACATCCCCTCCCAAAATCCAGAAGTATTTCTGCCCGCTGTAATTGCATTCCCATTCTGCACTGGAGTAAAAGCTTGGCTGTGCTTTATGTAAAAAAATGCTCTTTCCAATGCACAGCCAAAATTATGTCACATGGGATACTTTCTTTTTTACTAGCAGGAAAATGAGCTGCAGTTTCAGATTTGATCTCTTTGTCTTCCTTTTTTAAAAAATTAGTGGTTCCTTCACAGCCATGCAGAAAGATTAATTTAGAACCTATAGTTTCCAAGTACATTTGTAAACATCAGTTCTTGCCAGAGGCATCCAAGTAGGGGCACTTCACTCTTCCACATTTTGGACAAGGACTGAATGAGTCTTGTTAAATTCCAAGAGAAGGAATCATCCACCATGTCATGTGGCAACTTTGAAGGCCTATTTCAAATTTTCTCTAAAAACAAATAAAAACAAAGCGATGTGGCACGTAACAATATTTTCTCGTACTTTCCCCTCGGTCAAGCTTCAACCACTCCTCTGGTTTGCATATTCAAGGATCCATGCAGAAGCCAAACAAGGCATATGCATATTGCTCTATGTTCAGGTCTTGTAACTGAAAACTGGGTTCAAATGATTTATCAAAGGAAAAACTTGGAAATAAATAATGCTGGCATTGTTTACACTGAAACCTTGGCAGTCAGACAAAATTTATCCTCAAACCCTGTTCCACAGATACCAGGCAAGAGGCAGTTTTTGTTAAGCAGATCCTGGGGTCAGGATAGTCGGTGTTCCTGAGGTATAACATCAGAGTCCATTTCCTCAAATGCAGGATCAGTATCATCGCCGCTGCTGGATTGTTCTCTCTGCACACCCTTCCAGCTAGCTTTATTCAATCCCAAATGACCAAGCATCGTTTGAGATAGTCTGGTGTTTGAGAAACGAGCCCACTCTGTGAATAATGGTTCCACCAAATAGGTCATAAAACCTAATGAGAAAAAACACCCTGGAATTAGAACCCCAGAAACAAGAGACTGTGTTTTCCATGTAACATTTCAATATTAAGAGTTATTTGAATGAGTTTACTGTGTTTTATCTTCCTGTACTTATTACATTTGCTCAGAGTGCTTTTTGAAAGGCAATTTATAAACTAAATAAAATAATATATACATTTTAGTACACACAAGCTCTCTCTCTCAAGCCCTAAGGAATACAACATATTTTTTTGTGTAGAGTTGAGGCTGCTACTGAGTCACACAAAAACTGCTGGGTTCAAAAGATCTCATATGGGTCAGATCAGTAACCATAAACATTTGCTGCTTCAAACTGATCAGGTAAAGGAAAGCCCTCTGATTTCACCATGCTGCTATGACAGGAAACATGTGGTAGTGCAGTCATGAATCAAGTAAGGGACTTTATGGGTAAATACTGGTCAAGAAATTTAAATGCTGCTTCTTTTTGTTACTAGCTTTCAATTGCTTGAGACCAAACATGCTGGAGACTTGTGTGCATAGCAACTCCTTCCTCCACATCAAACCAGGATGTGCGGAAAGGAGTTGTGCATGCAAGTCTCCATGGTTTGCTGTAATGTCCAAATAACACATGCTGACCATAGTTTGCCTACAACTCAGAATTAAAAAGCACACTTCAAACCAAATTTCCAACTCTGGAAACACAGCATTAAGCAAATGGAATATTTCCTCCCACCGCTCCACCCCCGCCACTGTGCAGTTCCTGAATCTGTTCTGTGGATTCCCCCAAACCCTCCTGAGCAGATCTGGGAGGGCAGAGGGGGCACCACTTGCAGTAGCACAACTCTTTCATTGAATACTGCCAGTGTTGTTTAAATTTCCATCATTTAAAAATAGTAAAAATAATAAATTTGTATACCGTCCTTCATCCATGAATCTCAGGGTGATTCATAAGTAGCCCAGTAGAAAACAAGCACCCTCTTTAAAATAAATAATTTGCCACAAAATTGAATCTGACCTAAAGTCACAATTAAAGCCTCTTCACAAGCAGCTGTCAGAATTTATCCAGGCAAAGAAATATAAATGCCAGATGAGAAAACAGAAAACTCTCTCTATACACTTCCTGTTTCATGAAAATGAAAATTTCAACAACAACAACTAAACATAGGGTAGCGTTCACTAAACTTAACTCAACAGTAGTTAACTGAAATTAATAGACCTAACTTGGACATGTTCATCATTTCAGTGGGTCTACACAGAGTAAAACTAAGCTGAATACCACCCAAAATGTTCTCTTAAAAACTGTCAAAGACTTTTAAAACTAAACATCACACAGTTTATCTTCCCTATATTATATATTAATGGAAACTATAGTAACTTATCACATAGATCTGTAGTTACCAATCTGGATGTTGGCAATGGTTTCTGTCTGTCGATCACACAGCGGACTCACGCCCAAGCAGTATTTTTTCTCAACATCTCCTACAAACAGAATACTGATTTAAAAAGCCATTTTCTACAATTCAACAAAACTGAAAGTGTTAAGGTTTTTCATTTAACTATTATTAATGTTAACAGATACCAGACAGATCTAAGAAATGTAACTTCAGTTGTTTAATAAAGCTGCTGTATTTAAAACCACAGCTTTATCATTTGAACACTAGCTTCATAACTGTTTAGAAATATAAATGATCTAGCATATATGATCTAGCATTTTGTTGCAATGCTCATGAAATGAAGTACTAACAATAATTCTTTCTAAACGTTAATTCTATAATGCAACAAGCTGTCACTCTGCTTTGGAACACGTTTTTAAAAGAAAACCCTGACTAGCTTTTCAGATATCTTTTAATTGCGTAACTTTCTAAAGAACTGCCTGAAGTAACTGATATTATAGTTTGAAGTCTTGTTTCTTCTCTTATGTTTTACTCCAAGAAGACCCATTTATCCTAAACAGAACCCAATAAGGCAGACATGTATATACAAAAGATTTTTTTCAATGTGATCTCATTGAGATCCCAAAATGAAATTTTGCAAGTCTTAGAAATATTAAATAATACATTTTCCCCCCAAATTTTTTAATCGTATCTATTCTTTTAAAAATTTTAAGTTTTGTAACTTCAATTTAAAGTAAGTCCATCTTGTGACATATATTAAAGCCCATGAGGTTCTGAAGAGATTGGTGTTTTTAGTTTTGACTTATCTCAATGCTGGGCTGAGCAACAAGATGAGATAAAATGCTAAAATTTAGATTTAAACTTAGTTTTTATCATTCAACAAGTGTACAAAATATTGAGAAAATTGGATAACATGAGGTAAAAAAGTTGGATCACTTGATATGGAATTACCCAGCAAGAAAGTTACCCATTTATCTCTCAATGAGCAAATGCAACTTGAAACATCAGTAGCATGTTTTCCATTATGAATTTTTCCATTAAAAATACATCATGAGTTGAACTACTTCACAAGACCTGTAGAATGCCATAATTATCACTATTGTAATAATCTCTCATACAAGAATGGTTTGCGGAAAGTTTGTAGGTGAACTTTCAGGCTGTAGATGCAAACCATAGGGCCAAGTTAGCTGCTTCAGGTTCAAAATCTTCCACTCCCTGCCTTAAAAACCATATTGTTGAAATACATAAATGCATTTCAAAAACAAAAAATCCTAAGTGAGAAAAGTGACAAGACTTAACCAACCTTTGATTGCTATTTGAAGGGAAATCGCTGCTTGTGAGAAGTGATAATGATCCAGTAACAGTATATTGTACTCAAAAGCTGAGCTAATGAGTAGGCACCCCTGACAATTAAGTCCAGTCACAAACGACTCTGGGGTTGCGGCGCTCATCTCGCTTTACAGGCTGAGGGAGCTGGCGTTTGTCCGCTTCTGCAGTTTTTCTGGGTCATGTGGCCAGCATGACTAAGCCACTTCCGGTGAAACCAGAGCAGCGCACAGAAACACTGTTTACCTTCCTGCTGGAGAGGTACCTATTTATCTACTTGCACTATATGCTTTCAAACTGCTAGGTTGGCAAGAGCTGGGACCGAAAAACGGGAGCTCATCTCACCCCGTTACAGGGATTCAAACCGCCGACCTTTCGATCGGCAAGCCCAAGTTAGTTAATGCAATACCAGCAAAGATCTGCACAGTTAAAAGATTTTATATACAATTTCAAAAAGTGAAAGATTCCAGAAACTTAACCGCAATTCCATCTCAATTGCACTGACAACTTAAATCCATGTACAAGAAAACGGTGTGTCCAACCTTTTAACTTGCATAGCACAGTCCTAAATAATTTTTAATCATCAAGCAATTCTACGGAGATAAATTCAGCTTTTTTTCTCAATACATGTGGCTTTGGACTGAAGCAGCAGGTGAAAATAAAAACTTTATTACTGTGAAATAGCTTCTCATCCAGTTAAAGTTAAGGTAAGCAGAAATGTCAAGTGTTCTGCAAATCTGCAATCTATACAGTAAAAATGGTCTGAGGAAACCATTCAAGGTGCATTCATTGCAAATAATAAAATTTTCTATTTTCTGTAGGAGCCATGCTTCACTACAATTCTTTTATCATTTTGTTTCACATTCCATAGTGAAATCACTTTTCGCTACTTGCCTTGATGAAAGAATTCTTCTGTTACTTTTTCACTCCACTGCTTGCTTAATTCCCAAGTCCGGCAGGGGTTGCAAATATCAGCACATTTCAAAGCCATCTAGTAAATAAGACAAACCATCAACATATTATGCAAGATATTGTGGCCTGCTAACAACTACACACTTAAGTTTTGCAACTTCAGATGATGCAAAGTGTCACATGGCACAATGGGTCAGTACATCTGGCTGTTAAAAAGAAGGTTGGAGGTTTAGGCCACCCAGAGATGGCTGTGAGCAGGATTCCTGCATTGCGGGAGGCTGACTAGATGGCCCTGTCAGTCCCTTCCAACTCCTTGATTCTGTGACTTCTAAGTCAGCTTCTTTTAAAATCCTTAACAATATGTAATGGACCGAGCAAAGGGGGCTACAATGCAGCACACATGTGGATCACTATCACTAAATCCAATGTAACTTAGCTGAACAAGCGGTGTGTTTTGGGAAGGAAATATGTTTAAACATATATGAGTTAACTTCTCCCAGAAACATCAATGCAATCTTGGATAATTATGAAGACATTCATCTTCCATAGCACCAATAAAGAAGTCTGATAGCAAGCAATATCAATTTAATATGGCTATGTCTGGTTATCATGAAAGATCATTCATCAATACACTGCACTTCCTCCTTCACCATTTACGAATGCCTGCCTGTAAATTAATGCAACGTTGCTTTTATTTCTTTTTAAAATTTGCATCCCACCCTTCCTCCAAAAGGAGCCCAGGGCAACAGAGCACACTGTTTTGGCTACGGAATGTTAAACTACAGAACTCGCTCCCACAAGAAGCAGTGATGGCCATTTACATGGATGGCTTTAAAAACGGATTAGACAAATTTATGGAGGATAAGCCTATCAGTGACTACCAACCATGATGACTCCACTATTGGAGACAGTATGCCTCTAAATACCAGTGCTGGGAATCACAAAGGGGGAAACACTGTTGCACTCAGGTCCAGCATGTGGTTTCCCATAGGCATCAGGTTGGTCATGGTGAGAGCAGAATAGATTAGATGGGACTGTGGCCTGATCCAGCAGGGCTCTTCTTACATTCTTATGCTACTGCTTTCTTGTTTGGAAAAGTTTCAGAAGCAAGACTGGATTGAGGTGGTTGGGGGTCTGTTGAAACGCCCAGAATAGGGCCCCCTTCTCATCCTTGTTTTTGACCACTTCTTGGTTTGGGCCACTTACCAACTCCCAGCCTAGCCTAACTACAAGGCTGCTATGAATACATACAAGGAAGTATAAAATGGCTGCAAATGGAGATTTAATGTTTGGAGGCAACAAAATTGTGGTTCCTTTAATCAGAACAATGCATTTCTGTACTATAAATGGCAATGTTTTTCAGCTTTCTCTCACTCAAATTAGCATACCTCCAAAGCTTCAATGCATCTTAATCCGGCCTGATTATGGCATGCTTTAGACGCACAAGTCCCACTTGTGTTCAATGGTGCTTACTTCCATGTTAATGAGCACAGGGGACTGATTCCTAAGGAGTTATTTTAGGCCTGTAGCCACTGGGGCTGGAGGCTGTGGAAAGCAATTTGATTGTTTTACTTGTACAGGTAAAATAGTAAGAAAAGCAGGTAGCTAGCATTTTTCGTAAGTGCTCAGTTAAAAAATGCTACTTTCACTTCCCAACATTCTGCAACAACAGCAAGATCACTTAGATAATTAACAGGATTTTAAAGTGTTAAAGAATATCTTTTAAAAAATAATTTCAATTGTTTTGAGATTGTGGTGAACAGAGTAAGATAAACATTTGCTACTGAGTTGCAACCATTTTACTGGCAAATGGAATATCTAAGTTTTCTGTACTAGAAAACTATTTTTGTTAGAACTATGCCATCAGATAACACATAAGGCCATATTCAAACCTATGTGCATCAATCAAAAATTATTGTACAGTAGATGGCAAAGCAGTTGTTACTGAACAGTTGTACTACTTTTCTATTTAGGGACCAAACAATTACCTGAAGAATGAGATGACGATGATTTTCCTCTGTTAAGCATAAATCTTCCTTGTCCAAATGACTGCGAAATAGGGATAGATATTCATTTTGCCGACTGATATCAGTGGCAAGTATCAGTGCTCCTATCTGGCTTTCCATCAGCTGCCTTAAATTGGAGATACACAGAAAGAAGAATGAAATAAGTGACCAACATTTAAACAGTCTTTGTTAACTTTTCACAAAATTCAGGCCAACCCTGATTAAATTACTATAAAATACAGTTTTGTTAACAAACTAAGACCCAGTGCAACAGTGCAATAATTTAATGAAGTCTTCATATCACTCAATTTTTTTGTGATAAACATGAAAAGTGTACACTTTACAAGTGTAGCAAGTTAGGCATCAATATTTGTTTTGTTTTGATTGGGGTGGATGGGATACATTTGCCTTCATCATATGAAGATGCAGTAAATTATATTACTTGGAAATGTGTGTTTACTTCCATTTCACATCCATTTAAAATGTTCTGCAATACATTTTCCATAGATGCATGCGATACTGCAAATCTGACACATGCCTGTTTTCTAGTGACATATGTGCAAATAATCCAGATTCTCTCAACAATCCCACTGCAGATCTCCAGTGGTGATTTTCCAATACTGAGGTATTCTGAAAAGAAGGGGAAGAGGAAGAGGAAGAGAGAGAATTATGGTTATCAAATATTCATTGAATTCTGAATTGTATTTTCATGAATGAACAATCCTTTATGCTAATACTTCACTAGGGGATAGACAGGGCGAGTACAACCTCTCCTGGTTGTCTCTGTGGCTTTCAGTGTCATCCGTGATCCCATCCTTCAGAATTCTCTCTCCAACTTGGGACTAGGCAATATTGTGGCTCAAAATGGCTCCAGTCCTACCGTAGGGGAAAGTTCCAGCATGTGGTGCCCCAGGGGCCTATGGGTGGCATAAAGTTTAATTTCATCTCCCATGCTTTTTCAACATCTACATGAAATCACTGGGAGGTTACCCAGAGCTTTGGGATACGGCATCATCAGTATGCAGAAGATGCTACCCAACTCTCTCATTTACACCTTTGGATTCCAGAATGTGGCTGCTGGAAGAAGCTTTCCATTCAGACCATCATTACATAGCTCTTCTATGGGCTTCACTCGTTACCAGTTTGCTCCCAAGCACCAGCTTTGATGTTAAAAACCTTAAATCACACAAGGTCTGCCCCAACCAACTTCAGCTTCAGATCGTTGTGCAATAGGCACCCCAAGCTGGACAATTTAGCTTGTACACCTTTTCTGGTTGGCCATGCCCAGCTGTCAATCATATGGCATCAGGTAATTGACACGTAAAGCACAATCCCAACTGTTCCTTGGCAGCAGAGCTTGCATTTGGTGCTATTTAATTATTATGCTAAACGCAACCCTGGCTGGATTGATTCCTTGTGGGAATTGCAGCTCCTAAGCGGGGAAGTTTTCTGCTGAAAGCAGCATGGCTTGCATTCAGCGCTGAACTGAAACAATACCAAATACAAGACACAATGTTTTCTGGCAGATTTAGGCCTTTCCACCAGTCAAAGATTGCTCCCAGAGGTGTGGCCACTTTTTGAGCCAATCCATCCCCCAAAGCTGCTATAAATAATTAAATCACTCCTTTAAAAATCTCTCCCACCAAGAATTTGTGACTACCAGCAAGTAAGCATTTTTGCACTTGGTTATGTTTTTCCGAACAGAAATATTTTTCTTCACTTACCTTGTATAAAGTTGCTAAATAATGGTTTGTTTTAATAAGGAAAGGCTGATTAACACCTGGGTGATCCAAATCATGAGTGGCAGCTGCAATTAAGCCAAGAAGAGTATCCCATGGAGTCAGGGACTGGGAAAGCTGTAATATATAAAGCATGACCACATGAATATTCACTACTGACACTTCAAGCAAACTTGGGTTGCATCTGTTCTTTTAAAAAATGCACTGAATTTCATCTTTCAATGCATCAAATTCTTCTTTCATTTATTTATACTTTTATCTAGAATATAGGATTCAGAGTTCTCTGTAGGAAGACCAATAATAAAGCAGTAAGGGAGGTGTACATTTTTATTACACAAAACTAGTATTTACTTATTTGTTTTTTAAAAAGGCTGGTCCCATGCCACATGAAATCTGCTTTTGAAACTGTATAACTTCTTTGCTGAAAACTGTTAAGGAGATAGTTTTACCTTAGGTTCTTTTAAAAAACAGTGCATGGCCTGAGTCACATCAGCAGCATGAACTGCATTGTGGTATGGGTTGTGACTGTGGTAATCTTCTTGAACCATTACTACAAATGAGAAGAAATCTTGCATTAATTTACCTTCCATATCATCGTGCACTTTTATTTTATAAGTTACTGTTGAAAAACCAAACAGCTTTGGTCACACATTAAGCCAGCAGCAGTATGAGCCCATGATCCTCCTTCCACCATACAGATTATCTTCAGTGCAAATCAGGCTGTATGCACTAGAATATCTGTCCATAAAGTCCCAGTGCACATTATTTCCCCTACATCTAAAATGGTGGAGGAGTAATCATGTAAACCAGGTGTTTGCCCTTATTAGGTGCCCACATAGAGGATCGAACTCACACTTTACATAGCATATAAATTTTAGAAGAAACTTACACCACTCAACCATTCACAGATAGGTAGCCGTGTTGGTCTGCCATAGTCAAAATAAAAAAATTCCTTCCAGTAGCACCTTAAAGACCAACTGAGTTAGTTCTTGGTATGAGCTTTCATGTGCATGCACGAAAGCTGTTCTATTATAGGAAAATCCCATTATACAAAATGCATTTTTATGCAGATCTAAATGTAACATTGAAACAAAAACCTTTATTGACTAGTGTTTTACATTGTTTACTAAACAACACAGCTATAACACAAAAAGAGTCACCTTTCCTTCTCCAAGGAAGCATTTTAGATGTGGGTTCCTCTCGTTTTTTAGTAATATTTTAATGCAGGCTTTCATACAGTTAGCACATCTGTTGTGGTTTGCAGTGCTTTGTGAAGCATGGTTGGATGTGGCGGGGCACATGGCAACTACTGGCTAGCACCTGTGCCATCCAACATTCTTTCCTCCCACCCACCAGTAAATGGTATACAGCAGGTTTTTAAAAAGTCTTTAGAAGATGAGTGTCCACTTTTAACAGAAACACTTTAAAACCTGCAAAATAAATTGGCAACTAGCATGACAGTAACAGCAATACCCATCATTTCATGAGTCTATCACCCTTTTCTCTCTTCTCCCCAGTTCCTTAGGGCTCTCCATGCTGGACAGCATAATTTAAAGTAGCAAATGGGCTGTTGTAGCCTATTTTTGCAAAACTGACTTAAGTGAACCTCTGAAAATTTTTACCTAAAAATCGGCGGAGCTTCATTGTATCTAGTTGGAAGTGCTCTACAAGTCCATGAAGATTAAACAGGTGGAAGGTTAAGGTGACTAAACTGTTTCCTAAAAAAACACCAAAAAACACAAAATCATCTTTAATGGGAAGCATCAAAAATGTAGACAGGCTAAATGTTTTAAGGCACTCTATTGCATGGGCCTGAAGCAAGTCATTCATACAGCACATGCTTCCAGACCAGCTACAAGAAATCTTTCTTACTAGTTTTTGCAAGTAACTGGCAGCTAATATTCTATTATCTCTATTATCCACATTACTAGCAAAGCTCTGTGGTATACTACCATCACAGGCTAAGTTACTATAATTATTCCTCCTGATCCACAGAACAACAGTGGTTTCATTCAACATAATGATTAAGAATTTCAAGCACATTTTGTTTCTATTTTTTACTTAGGCAGAATAGTAATTAAAGCTTTAAGATTTAGTGTTTTTACTTCAGTGCAAAACATCTGATCCATCAGCAATGAACTGGGACTAAGAAAAATCTCTCTAGGTGATACAAAGTGAACCTATCAGTTTAATAGCATTTGTCAGTTCAGAATTTTATAAAAACACAGATCTCATATAAATGAAATTTTTGTATTGGATAATCTACTCAAATGAATATGAAAATTGTAAAATGTAACACATTTTTAGATTAAAGGAGGGAGAGGCTCCTTCAAAGAAAGATTTTGCCAAGGGCTTTAATATAGCATCCCAATGCCATCTGTGCCTCTGGATGCTCAAATAAGAGGGGAGGGGTGTGGAATCTTAAAGCTTCTAAAAGTCTGTAAAAATAAATAAATGGGGGGGGGGTTTAAAAGGGGTATGCATACTCATAAAGGTTGAGAACCACTTTAAAAATTCAGACTTCATGGAATGTACCCTCTCCTTTAAAAAACGTAACTTTATCTCATTTCACAGAAACAGAATAAGTATCTAGCAAATGCTTCTCAGGACAAGTGGCCAAATTTAATAATCAACTACTTTCTGTAAAGCTAATCAATGAGAATTCAGTGGGTTTTAATACACATGGTAATATTTTTTACATTAAGAGGAAGAAAATATAAAATATGGTAACCATACCCTACATAAATATTGTCCATATCAAATATATAGTGTAAAACAGATATTTAAAACTGAATATACTGCCTGTTTCAAGTTGCTTAAGTCACAGGATTTCTTTCTCAGAGAGAAGTTATTTCCAACACTACAAATTTAAGTCCATACAGGATACATGGTAATCAAGGTATAAAGGGCTGAATGTAAGGAATTAGCATATTTTTGTTGAAAATAACAAGGTCATATGGGCTATCCATACCTGAATAATACAGTATCAGTAGTGAGTCTGGGATGTGCACTTAATGTTTGCATGAAACAGCCACTCATTCACAACTTTAAAAAGGAACTTTCTTCAGTGAAAAGTAGGAGAAAGGGACTGGCTTAGTGGACAACTGACTTAAAGAGTAATATTTAAAAAACCACTAATCTTACCATTCGTTAACCTGTCAAAAAGGAAAATGTCAAAATTCCAGTTTCCAACTTTTTCTAGCATACACTGAAAGGAAAACAAAAAGGAAGTTTCACAAATAAGTTAAAAGCACTTATCTGAATACATTGCATATCTGATTCACCTTCCTTTCACCCCACAAATCAAGACAGGATACTGAAAATGAACTAGCAAAGATGTAAAAGGTGATCAGTAGCATATTTGTAACCACACCACTTATTTCTGTTTCACAAACTCCATAAACTGTCATTCTGCAACTGATCTTGCCTAATGGGTCATAAGTTGCAGCTAGCTGGCTTCTTACAGCCACAATGTTCTCTCATCTGGAAGTTACAATACTATCTTATATGGAAAAAGCATTGATAAACACTCTTTCCTTAAGATACACTGATCATCCAAACATAGCCAAATCTCAGTTTAATAAACAGGGATGTGCAAAAGCTTCATGCACTCCCATGTAGCCCTTTTGCTTCCACTTCACTCCTCCCTTCATTGGGGGACGGGACAAGCTAGAATATGAACCCATGGTTTAAAGTTGGCTTCCTGATAGCTCTCAACAGGAAGTATGGTTAACTGTGGCTTCCTGGCTTGTTCAATTCACACAAAGGGAGAAGCAAAGGGGGCTGTGTGTTGAGTACATGAAGCTCATGCACATATTGGCTTACTAAAAAGATTTCATCACGGGCTCTGAAAATGTTCAGTTTACACACTACTCCTTCACTCTTCTCATCCACATGACCAAATACGCTATCACAGAGAATAGTTATATTGTGCCAGATGTGGCAAACCCACTGTACAGAGTAACAATACCCTAAGACTGATTTAAGCAGCCCCTTGTGGAAGCAAGGGCCAAACTTGTGCACAAGTCATTATACATATTTGTAAGGTAGAGATAAAAAGGTAAAGGACCCCTGGATGGTTAAGTCCAGTCAAAGGTGACTATGGGGTGTGGCGCTCATCTCGCTTTCAGGCCGAGGGAGCTGGCGTTTGTCCACAGAGAGATTTCCAGGTCATGTGGCCAGCATGACTAAACCGCTTCTGGCGCAACGGAACACCTTGACGGAAACCAAAGCGAACGGAAAAGCCATTTACCTTCCCACCGCAGTGGTACCTATTTATCTACTTGCACTGGCTGGGACAGAGCATTACCTCATTGTGCGGATTTGAACTGCCAACCTTCTGATTGGCAAGCCCAAGAGGTTTAGACCACAGCACCACCCGCATCCCAATATACATATATCCGCATATAAATATTTATGCACAGAATGAGTACAGCATCATATTGTGCCTGCCGCTCCTAGAGCACATTCACAAACTATACCAGGGCAGGAAGAAAAAGTGGAACAAGTGGCTTTGGACCATAATTTAAGATTTTTCCTAGAGCATTGGCAGACATGACTTCTCCCTTACAAACAATACTAAAGAGGAAAACTTCAGTTTACTGTATGTATGATTATCTAGAAATATTTGTTCTTACTCAAGAGATGTTCAGTTTCTAAAACCACTAATGAAGTGAAAAAGAAGGGGGAATATCTGAGGGAAATAATGTTAGTTCTAGAGAACAAAAAGAGGCAGACTGAATAAGGTATTGCCAATTATAACACAACTAAATGCAAACATATAATGAAGTTTCAGCATTTGACTTAGTTATCCGATTAGGTTTTATACTTCATTGCCTTTTAAGACATTTTGGCCAAGTTTAGTACAGTATCTATTATCTACTATAATTTCTAAAACAATACACACTCAGCTTGCCATCACAGTGAATGAATTTTCTGAGCTATTCAAACTATTTCCTGTTACCAACTGTAGTAATCTTACTATTGATTATTCTCATACCCTCATTTTTATTTTTGCTTTATTTACTTCTATGGAGGATAAATATAAGTCCAAAAGTATTTAGTACATGCAATACATGGTCACTTACAGATCTTAACACACATGAATATTTTTTTCATGGCAAAGTTATATGATAGTTTCAAAAACAGACCTTAGCTTGTCCATTATAATCATCATCTAAAATGTTTGAAGAATTTGGAAGAGTGATACCACGGAAGAAACGGGAAGATCTCAAGTACCGCTGGAAACTCAGTAACCTTCGTATATTTCTTGCAGACACAGAAACATCAATTTCAGAATTTGCTGAGGGGGGAAATAAAGAGCCTTAAATGCATGATGAATCTATAAAACATTAAAAAATAGATCTATAAGAACAGCATTCAGTTCAAGCATTGTGTTCTGCACTGTAATCACACATGTTAACCTAACCCTAACACTAACCTCAGCATATTTGTAAATAGAACCATGGTAACCTAAAACAGTACTGCACATTTAGGGTTACAGCTATCAAAGTCAACCACTAACAGAAGGGAGGAGGCATTTTTTTGCCATTTCCCTTTCACTATAGCACACCCACCCCACCAGTACTTCTCCCTGCTATTCTGGAGGATTCACAGAACAGTTCCAGAAAGTGCAAGCACCTGCAAAAAAGTGTGGGAAGGGAATGGTGAAAAGCATGGTCCCCCTTCTGTTACAGGATGCTGGGAACATGTTTTCCATAAATGGAACTTCATTCAGGGGATCTTAGGATCCAACTCTTGAATTCCAAACACACCAAAGCTATTGGAAAACTTGTTAGGCTTGTAATGGCTATCCTTATACTACAATTATCATATGATTACAACTAAACTGTTAATGTGGATTTACAAAACCCAATCCCCTGTTAAAATCAGTTTCAAGATTAAATTAGCAAATCACTACTGTGGTATATCTGATGTATTATAGTTTGATGTATTATAGTGAATAAATTCTTGAGATCTGCATCAGACATAACACTACCAAAAAGTAAAATACACTGAGAAGGTTTGGTTCTTAAATGAATCTTAGGATTATGCACAGGTTAAATCTGAAACAGTTAAGAATCACTAAACATTAACAGTAAACTGAGATGGAGAGTGATGGGAGTGAGGAACTAGCACATAAAGAGGTGGGTAGGAAAGGGAGTTAACAATCCCATACCTGCTCCCAGTCTCTAGGTGCTGTTTCATTTGCACCAAGCAGAAAGCACTTATTTCCAAAGTGTACTTTTCATTTTACTGTTTGTTCCTGCTATGGTCTCTTACAAGCACTACAGCCACTCCCCAACAAAGAACATCCCTAATATTCATGGAGTTATCAGACAATTTGGTCAGGAAAACAACTGTTCTGCTTCATCTTTTACTAGTACACTCTGTCCCCCTCTCTGCCATGAGAGTCAGTGCAAGTCACCTCCTTCCTGGGCCTCTCAAGACTGTATGAGAAACTCCAGCCCATCCTACAGGAGATCACATTGTGGCTTACCCAAACACCAGAATCTTCTCTTCTAGGATCTGGATTCCCACAGAACAAGGGGTGTCCCACATTACCTGAATAGCATGGGAAGAGGCCACCCTCCAAAAAGCTAGCATGAAAAGGGAACTAAGGTATTTCCTGCTTTCTCTGAACTAAAATCTTATACTGTAGTTACAGGTAGGTAGCCGTGTTGGTCTGCTGTAGTCGAAAATTTTTTTAAAAAATCCTTCCAATAGGACCTTGGAGACCAACTAAGTTTGTTATTGGTATGAGCTTTCGTGTGCATGCACACTTCTTCAGATACCTTTCGTGCGTGCACACAAAGCTCATACCAGTAACAAACTTAGTTGGTCTCTAAGGTGCTACTGGAAGGAATTTTTTAATTTTGTTTTGACTACGGCAGACCAACACGGCTACCTACCTGTAACTACAGTATAAGGAATTATCTTATACTGTACAATTCTCCAATATGAAACAAATACAGACTTCAGAATAAAAACAGAATTTCTTAAATTCACTAACTCAAGGGTGTACAGAAGGCAGAATGAGGATATCTCAGGGTGATTTGCAGTAGATCATCTTTTTTTGTTTACTCCCAATTGTTTAACAATTTCAACAAAACAACTTTCCCATCTAAATCATGATGCTGAAATAAAGCTAAAAGAAAGCCTTTTGTGTGGAAGGACCATGAGCTCAGTTCAGTTTTGTAGTGGAATGAATTCCTAGGCTTTGAATGGACTCAGAGGCACAATGTTATTTAATTCAACTACTGTATGTATCTTTTGTACTTGGCTTGGGGTTTTAGTAAAAAAGAAACCAAAGAAGAGCCAACACAGCTGAAGTTTCTCCACCTCTGCAATGGTCTGCACTACAGGTTTACTTACTAGAAGGCTCGCCTGGCAGCTTCATCTTTAGGGGCAGACGAAAACGTTTCTCTATATCCAAGCATTTAGTTCATTAACATTCTATGGCCTTTTAAATGTGCTTGTGGGAAGGGTTTGTTTACATTTTTGTTCTTGCTTTTATTATGCATTTTGTGTTCTCATTTTGTGGTTTTATGTTGTAAACTGCCCTGTGGGTTTTATTGTGTTTTCAGTTTGTGAACTATTAATAATGGATCAAGTTTGTTAAATTCAAGGTTCTTTCGTCTGCTTCCTTCAGTGGAATAAAAATGTTAATTATGTGGTGAACATCAAATCCTCTAAGACAGCTACACTTCATAGTGTGAAAAGCAAATTCTGAAATCCATTTTGTTTTTATCCTTCCCAAAATAAAAGAAGAATTTACAGTATAACCCTACCCACCCTACCAAGTTTACACATGAAACATTAATTTTAGCTAATCAAAAATAGTACACAGCAGTTTGGAAACCTTACACATGCTCCTAATAACATACTAAAAAGTGAATTTCAGCACTCTTCATTGCTAATAAGACACATTGTTCTCACAAGAACACAACCTTTCATCTTCCCCAGGCTCTCTTTTTACAAGGCAATGTCTTGACATTTCCACAGGATTTTAAATCTTTCACCTCTACTTAAAGATCCCATGATCCTGATCAAAGATAAAAACCAGTCAGTCTGTTTTTTTATCGGAACCTAAGGTTTGAAAAGTTCTCTTCCATTCATTCTAGAACAAGTTTTTAAAAGACCTACACGAATGAAATAATGAGTCTGTGTCTGTCCATAATAACACCAAAGCAGCACTGATTATTTGGGGAGGTATCCAAGTGAAAAAGTATTACACAAGAAGCATGCAAACTGGAGAAAACAGGGAAAGAACACATTATTGTTTTAAAAATAAACACCATCAGCCCAAATGAAATACGGTAAGTCACTCAAATAGGAGGAAGAAGAGGAAAGTGGAGAAATATGGGAAAGCATATAAAAAGGTAACTATAGTAAGCCCACAACTTATGCAGGGTATATATTCTGTAGATCGCATCTAAAGTCAAAGTTGTACATAATCAAAACACACTGGGTTTAATGGAGGGCGGGACTGCCAAAGTCTTTTTTCCTGAACAACTGCCCTCTTCCCAACCCCCTTTTTACTTTTTTTTTTCATTGCCAAGCAAGCTGAATGTATACAAGCTAAAATTATAGAACAGGAGGTAGAACAACAAATCAAATTTTGGAAATATAAAAATTTTGAATGGGCAAACAAGCCAGGCAAGATTCTTGCCTGGCAACTAAAGAAACAAAGAAATGAAAAATTAATAAATAAAATAAAAGTAGAAGAGAGGACAATAAGGGATATGACAGAAATCAAAAAAGAATTTGAAAAATATTACAAAAAATTATATCAAAAAGATGAAGTGCCAATAGAAGAAATAGAGGAATATATAAAGAAAAATAAATTAATAGAGATAGCAGAAGAAGACCATAAATTATTAAATGAACCAATATCAACCATAGAAATTAAGGAATCAATTCAAAAATTAAAAATAGGGAAATCCCCAGGTCCAGATGGCATACCAGCAGAATATTACAAAGAAATGTTAAATGAATTAATTGATCCACTAAAAGAAGTAATAGAGGAAGCAGTAGAGAAGGGGAATGTTCCAGACTCTTGGACTCAAGGGTATATAACACTCCTGCCAAAACAAGGTACGGATTTGGAATTGGTCTCAAATTATAGACCCATTTCATTGTTAAATTCCGATTATAAAATTTACGCAGGATTACTGGCTAATAGGTTGAAAAAAATTATAGGAAAAATAGTACATAAAAATCAGGCTGGATTTGTGGAAGGTAGACAAATAAAGGATAATATCAGAAATATAATAGACATAATGGAATATCTACAAGTAAGAAGAGACAAACAAGCAGCCCTGATTTCAATCGATGCGGAGAAGGCTTTCGACAAAATCTCACGGGAATTCATGAAAAAACTATTAAAAGAATTGTGTCTAGGTGAAAAATTCCAAAAAGGTATAAATGCAATATATAACCAACAGAAAGCAAAAATTATTATTAATGGAGAGTTTGGAGAAGAAATCAACATTTTTAAAGGTACAAGACAAGGATGCCCCCTATCCCCAATGTTATTTATAATAGTATTAGAGGTTCTATTAAAGAAAATAAGGCAGGACAACCAAATAAGAGGAATAGCAGTTGGGTGAAAAAAGATATAAGTTAAGAGCCTTTGCAGACGATGTTATGATCACAACAGAAAATCCCCTACAATGTACACCTAGAATATTGGAATGCATAAACGAATATGGCAGATTAGCAGGATTCAAATTAAACTATGGGAAAACCAAAATACTAGTGAAAAATATGGAAGAAAAAGATAAAGTGAAATTACAAGAAATTACAGGATTGGAAATTAAAAAGAAAATAAGGTATCTTGGAATAAATTTAACAACAAATACTATAGACTTAAGTAATGAGAACTATGGGAAAACATGGAATGAAATAAAAAATGACTTGCAAGTATGGGGAAAATTAAATCTTTCCTTACTAGGGAAAATATCGGTAATAAAGATGAACATATTACCAAGGATGATGTTTTTATTTCAAAGTATCCCAATACTAGGAGGAGATAAATGTTTTAATAACTGGAAAAGAGATTTGGCTAAATTCATATGGTCAGGAAAAAAACCAAGAATAAAACACAAAATAATGATAGATAAGAAGGAGAGAGGAGGATTTGGTCTCCCAGATATGGAGTTATATCACGATGCGGTGGGTCTGACCTGGCTAAAGGAATGGATCAAATTAGATGACTCGGATGTATTGGATTTAGAAGGAGTAGAGACGAGATTTGGATGGCATGCCTATTTAATAGATGAAAAAGTGAGAGTACATAAAGGCTTCCTAGGGCATATAATCAGAAAATCTATATATAAAATATGGGAGAAATATAAAAGACTTTTAGAACCGAAAACTCCCTGGTGGGCATCGCCAGCAGAAATTGTCGCAGTGAAAAAATTAAATATGAAAGAAAATTGGGCTACCTATAAAACTGTATTAAAGGAAGAAAACAGGGAATTGGAATTAAAGGACTACACAGAAATTAAAGCTCATATTAGTGATTGGTTCCAATATATTCAAATTAAGTATAGATTAGCAAAAGACAAAAAGTTAGGATTTGAAAAAGAAATATCAAAATTCGATAAATATTTAATACAAGAAAAATCAAAAAATATATCTAAATTGTATAATCTGATTTTAGAGTGGGAAACAAAGGATGAACTGGTTAAAGCATCAATGATTAAATGGGCGCAAGACATTGGGAAAAATATTATGTTTGAACAATGGGAAAAATTGTGGAAAGAAGATATGAAATTCACCATGTGTTATATACTGAAAGAAAATTACCTTAAAATGCAACATAGATGGTATTTAAGACCTGAAAGAATAGCAAAAATGAATAAAAACTGTAGCGATATCTGCTGGCGATGCAACACGGGAAAAGGTACTATGATACATATATGGTGGAATTGTTTAAACATCAAACAATTTTGGGAAATAATATATAATGAAATGAAAAAAATGTTTAGATACTCATTTAGGAAAACACCAGAAGGTTTTCTATTGGGAATAGTACCAGGAAGCCTAAAGGAAGAAGATAAGACCTTATATTTATACGCAACAGTAGCAGCAAGGCTATTGATTGCGAAAAACTGGAAAAGTGGTATAATACCGACAAAAACAGAGTGGCTTGCCAAATTATTGGAGTATTACAATATATCCAAAACAATGGAAGAAATTGGAAGGATTTCAAAAGAAAAGATAGATAGGGACTGGAAGGTGTTTAAAAGATACTTGCAAAATCATATCGAAAAATCAGAACTCCTATTAGAATAAACAAGTTCCGTTTCAAATACTGAAATATCAAATAAGATGGAAAACAACGTGTAATAGAAAAAGAAGTATGAAATTAGGGTAAAGGTGTGTGAAAGAAAGTAATAGAAGTGGAAAGATATTGTAATTGAGTAGATTGGAAGTCAACACAAAGGTGGGGTGAAGGGTCGGTGGATGGTGATGGGGAAAGGAACTATTTGTGGGATTGAGTGTAAGTATGTTTGAATATTTTTAAAGATTGTATGAAATGTATGTTTGTATGCTTGTATATATGTATTAATGATAAAAAATAATAATTAAAAAAAATAAAAATAAAAAAGAATGTATACAAGCTAAATGTGCATAAATTGTGAGCATACAGTATATCTCAAGAAAACCTTTTTTGAATTTTAATATACAATAGGTTGAGCTTTAAAATTATAAATTCCACACACTCATATCTCTATGCTCCAACTCAACTAATGTTTCAATGATCAAAAGCACCCTTTACAAACTTAGTCTGTTTACACACTATTACACACTAACTTGCTGCTGCTGTTGTTTACACCAATTCATAAGCTGTAAAATTGAGCTCAGGGTCTGAATTCAAAACCTGATTGGGAGAAAAATGAAGCTTTGTGCTCCTTCCATTCACATTCATGAGGAATTTTAAAAAATGGTTTCAACTTTTTCTGTTTTGAAAAAATGAATGAAATTTGCAGACCTATTATCCATCTTGAGCAGATAGCACCAGCTGAATTTCCAAGAGGTTCAGGGATTTTCTCTACTGGGCATCTTTAAAATGTGATACTGCCCCCCCCCAAAAAAAAAAGAATAGTATTTTTATTTAGAGGGACAATTGAAAGAAATATGCAGGCATCATTGCCAGTTCTGAGGGAATGAACTGACTGCACTGGATAGCTGCAATAGTTTTCCTGCAACGAAACCTTAAAAATTTGAGGTTGGGTAAAACAGATTCACTTAATTTCCCCCCATTGCTTTGTGAGGAACTGCATTAAAATATAACATACATGGAAAGAGGTATCCCAGTGTAATAACCTAGCCTAATTATCAACAAATAGGTCTATGGGGTTTTGTACTAGTTGCCTTTAAAGTTGATTTCTGGGAGGGGAGATCTGCTTTCTCCCCTATGTCATACATTATAGAGGTGCCCAAGGAAAGTAATTGCAAAATTTCAAAAAGAAGAGCGCAGAGGCTAGGAAGTTCTGATTAATGAAAAATGCAGCTACATGCTTGTGTTCTGCTCAACTGGCACCCAAAGTTATAGGGTGGTATCAAACTAAGTAGATCTGCTAGTGCAAGGACTTTGGCCTGCACAAAGGAACTTCCCCTTCCTCTCCTCTCCCTGCATGCCCCCTTAAATGCATGCATTTCCTCCAATCCTTCTGAGCCGATTTTTGGAGGACCAGGGGAGAGGGTAGAAGATGAAAGGGAAGGGAAGTTATGTCACACGTGGAAATCCTTGCACTAGATGTATCAGTTGGATTCTGCCCATAGAAAGTGCAATGTTAATTTGACAGGAGTGAATGTGTGGACACAGAGTAATAGATGCTGATTGTGTTCCAAGCAAGCACCCCCAAAACAACAATTACAGAACAGGAGATAGAAGAACAAAGTGATAAATTACTTTAACATTCCTTCCCCAAAGCATTGTGATTGAAGCACCCTGGTAAAATCATTCGCTTTGATCAGAATCAAGACCCATCAGCCACAAAGGAGTTCTTCCTCCCTCCTACCCAAGTACGTATGCCTTTCCTTTAATGGCAGGCTTCAGGAGAAATGTTTCCATCTTTGCAGACACACTGTCTGCATCAACCACATCTCTGAAGCACTTTGGAACACCCTGCTTTGGTCTAGGACACTTCAGAGATATCCTGCTTGATTTAGACAAGCCCTAAGTATGTCTTAAGCAGCCCCATTATTAATTTGTCCAAATGTTTTGAACACTCCTAGCACAAATACGATAATCTGGGATTGGCATTTAAAAGAAGGAGCATACATCAATGATAAAGCACATACTTGGCACATAAAAAGTCAGAGTTTTAATTCTCAACACCTCCATGTGGGCCTCTCTGAAATCCTGGAGAGCTGCTTCCAAATACAACAATACTGACCTAAACGGGCCAACAGTATGATTCAACATAAGGCAGCCTCCTAAGATTTACCGTAGCTAACAAAACCTGCACCCTAATAATAATGCACTGGAGTAGAGATAAACAGCAACTGCTAAGCACTCTTCCTTTACATGCTTCGGCTGCTCACTTCAATTCACCTGTCTTGCTTTGTGTAGGGGAGTGAGCAGTGTGGGAATGTAAGAGGAGAACCCTGAGAAACCCTCTATTGCTGTTTACACTGAGGAAGAAATTAGAAAGCCCTCTGCTTGTGTCTCAATTTTTAGAGATAAATTCTCCATCTGTTCAGTTCAAAATTAAAAATTAGCAGACGACCAGGGAACAAGAATATTACCTCTATGGAACAAAACACGTTTTTAATTGAATATGCAGTTCATTGTAAGATGCTCAACACTTGTTACAGAAGGAAACTGGTATTTCATATGTCAATTCTGTTTGGAAAAGGTAAGCCTTTTTTTAAAAAAAAAGATGAGGACATGGGACTTAAAAAGTACTTTATTGGAATTTAAGAGACTTCTGTGACTATAAACACAAGTTGAATGCTACAAACTTCAAGTTCTGGAAAACAGTGTCTGGTCCTGTCGCCACAACTGTGACAAAAGTCCAGCATGAGGTTCCTAAAGATACAGGAAACCAGAGCAAGAAGATTCCAGACTATCAGCTGTCCAATATTTTCTTGAAGATCTTCAGCAAGGCAAAACCCACTATGTCTCTAGTTAATTGGTTCCATTGTCAATAAGTTTATCCTACTATTCAACCAAAATCTTAACTCCTGTATATTAAGCCCATTACATCTACTCCTGCCCACTGAAGCAGCACCGAGTATTTGCCCTTTACTATGCAACAGCCCTTCGGACAAGTGTTATCATGTCAACTCACAAACTGATTCAATATTGCTCTTCCACTTTATTTATTTCAAATACTGATAGCCCACCATGCACCACGTGATCTCCAGAAAGGGGTAGAGAACGACAAACACGTATAAAATCAGTGTTCATTTACAATAAATAAAATTAACTAAACCATCAAACAACGTACATCAGCTGAAAGTTACAGTTATGAAAGTTATGTGTGAGAGATCAGGTGGATGTTTTTGCAAATTTATATAAGCCTTTAAGAGTATCCCTTGGAAGAAAAACATCTCAGGCATAATGCTGCTTCTTTATACAATGTCCAGCTGAAGCCAAGCCAAGTCTTCTCAGAAACATCAACATTAGGAAGCGGCTTTCAGACCAAACTAAACATTTTAAAATATTTATGGAATATGGATGCATCTTCATTTTGAAGATAAGAAAATTAATCAAATAATTTCTCAAATAAGAAATATATATGTGCAAAGTTAGTGTTTGGTGTAGGATTGCCCAAGAGGGAAACTATGGGGATAACTGCATCTGAAAAAAATGCTTTAAATGTCTTACCAAGGCCTATCAAGTACCGTTCTATTGTTGTGCTACTACTTATGGATAGTGAATGATTTCTCTTTCTGAAGAAACTTGTCAATGTTATTCTCAAACCTTCATGCCAAAGGACAAATATCTCCACTTCCATCTAAAGATAATGGTTGCTTAAACAAAGATAATTCATTCTTTGTCATGATATCTTTCAGTTCTTAACTTTAGGGAGAAGGGAGAGAGAAGAATATCACAAAGAGGAGGTTATTTTGCAATTTAAACTACTTTCTCTTCTTTTATTCAATACATTTATATACAGTTTAATTATGTGCATTTCTAAGTGGTGTACATAAAACAATCAACAAAAAATGGGAAAATAAAATAAAAATTTAACACCTGACATTGTAGGTGAAGACTCCATGCACTGCAGTTAGGTTCAGCTGTTTTTTGAGTATTTATTGAAACAGGCTTCATGCTGCAGAAAAAATAGCTAAGCTAAACTTCAGGAAACCTGAATTACTGGGAGCAAGATTCTGCTAGAAACCAAAAGCTGTACTGCTGAGAAGTTTTACCATTGGAATTTTCAATTAAACAAGAAAGCTCTACCAAATGAATTACAACAGCATAGGCAATGGATTGAATACAGACTTGCCCCTCCATAGAGGGCTCATTCTATTCACAAAAGCAAGTCTGATCCAAGAGAGGTGAAGGGGAGACAATTAACAATTTCACCTTCCCCCATGTCATCTCCCATGTTGTTTTGAATGATTCCCCCTTACCAGAGCAGATTTTCAGAGGAAATTTTCAGGGGAGGCAGCAGGGGGAATTAGAAAAAGTCAATATCTTCCAACAGTGTCCAGTTAGCTGAGTAATTGCATCTCTGGAATCCAACCTACTTTTAATATTCAGCATGCATAGCTACATAAGAATTTTCTTCTATCAGTCATACAGAGAGAAGTTATTGGTGCACAGGTATTGTTGGTGTATTGGTGACATACTTGGGAATAAGAATATTTAACAGACCAGCTTCATATCAAGCTGACTGCATAGCACCCTGGAGAATATGGACCTTTTATTCATTAATTTAAAAGAAACAGTTTCTTTTCACCTCTGTAGCACATGGATTTTTATACACACACACACACACACACACACACACACACACACAGTAAATTCTTAATTTCTCCAAACAAATTTGCAGGGAAATGAAAAAAAATATGTAAATTTCCATTTTAAATGAGCCATCAATTATTTGAAGCCCCACAGCCAAACACAAATGGAACCCTTTATTACTGTTCTGCTATTATTTAAATACTTACAGTGAAAAATACGGAAATCAATGTATGGATGAGAACCTCTTCTCTCTGTTTCAAATCCTGCCCGACTTCTTACTCGTACATCTCCTAGAAATAGGGTCAAAAGTGAAATACACCGTGTCGAAGAGCTACAGAGAAAATTGCAACCAAGCACAGTTGCAAGGTGTAGACGTTTCTGTATGTAGTGTAACAGTCATACAGTGAACCTACTAAATGCCCTGATCAATGCCTTTTATTTTAAAGATGATAGTTCAAAACAAAGTCTTTAAAATCTTTCAAACATGCAATTGCATGCTCTCTATAAAATTTTCCTACCTCATCAAATCTAGCCGTAAGTACATAGATGAAGTTGCATCTGCTATGCTTCATCACCATAATGAGGTGAAAATAACTAAACGAGAACACAGAATTTTATTTTGCTTCTTGCTACAACTGAACAGCTCACGGTATTATCCAGTTTGGAAATAGCAGCAAACCATGTTATGTGAACTAGCCTTTGACCAACACACTCACTCCTACCCCAACTTCCTCATTTGTTTTAAATTTTAATTTGGCTTGCACAAATCATAGTTTGATCAGTTCAGCCATAATGGCAAATTATTATTTGCTTTGACAAGGGAAGTTGGGGAGGGTCTATGTGAGCTTAGCGCTGTCAACATAAAAAAGCCTCAAATTACAATCTTTTAGTCAAATGTGCCCCAATAAAACTATATTAAGCATGACACCATTTGCAAGCTAAAGTATGCCTTCATTGAGAACTGTATTTTCAGTATAAAAAAAACCTGCTGATAAATTATCAGGGTCAACAATACCCCACAACTCAAAGCACATAAAGCTACAAGAACAGTTTGTAGGATCTAACTGACCCCACAGTTTTTTAAACATAAAACATATTGCGCTATTAACGTACATATTATAACAGTTACACAAGTATAACTGTGCAATAATCATGAGTTGTGAATTACCTGCAACAACAAATCTTACAGACCTTGCAACCATAGCACACATTACTCAAGCAGCACATTTCACAACTGCATGAGTAGAACAGACAAAATGGTTACATGAAGCACATTGTTGCTGCAATTTTCTGTTGTTGCATTAACAACAGAGGCAATAGCTTCCTCTTTTATGCTGTCCTGGTGGAAGGCCCTACCAATTCTGAAGCTTCCTCTCTTGACATCTCAGACAATATGACTATGTTTCTGTATTCCTCTCAGAGTACAGTATAACCAACTCCAAACTCACTCCATTGTGGCTGTTAGCTTCTAAACAGTACTGGCATTTAAACAGATAATGTCTACTACATTTGATAAAATACATTAGTGGCCCCATTTCATTAAGTGTTTTAATGTGGTATAGAGACTCATCACTTCACAAGTATCCATAACACTTTTACTTTCATTATAATGAAATAAATGATCTCAAGCATTTTTGTTATAATGATGATCTCAGGCTTGAACTTGTGGCAGGATTGCTCAGCTGTCAATTACCTGACATTATATATCAGCTGATTCAAAATTCAACTAGTCAGAGCAGAAAAAAGCTTATCTTTGATCTTAGTGCTAAGATTTAGGGTAAGAGAAACGCTGCTTATGCTTTGACCCTGGCAGACCTATTTAGGCCTATGAGCCAAAACTTCACTACAGCATTAAAAAAAAAAAGGAAGAATCATCTTCTTTCTCTGACATGTAACTTACCAGTATCAAATCTCCTTAAGAACCAAAAATGCTAGTTGGTATTGATATTCCAGAATTTATCAGTAAAGAATCTTGAGGGAATTTCTTGTCAGTCTCCCTCCCTGCAACGGGCCACAGTTTTCCTTAGTTTATCCACTGGCTAGTGGCACATTAATGACAAAGTCAGCAGCTGTTACATTCCATTCTCCGCAAATGTGTTCATTTCTTAGCCACTGCCTGGTGTATGTTTTTAGCTGCTAGAGCTGGCTGGTTATAAAAATACCTGAAGAAACCTTCAACAACATATTTTGGAAATTTATTCCTATAGGAGTAAAGGGTTCACCTAAAGTCCATTGATTATAATTATGAAAATATTGTTTTCAAATAACCGATTTTCTCTTTTCTTACAAAATATGAAAAAAACAAATTCTGGGCTAAGCATCTGTAGTTATGTTTGTCTGCATCCACTACAGAAATCTGCTTGCACAGCAGGTCTTCTGGTTTCTCTTATCCCCATATTCCAGCACCCCACAAGCCCTCAAAATCTGCTCCAACAGGTTTCCTAAATCACTGGGGCAGATGAGAGGGACTATAGGGGAAGGACAAGTAGTAGTCTCATGGTGTGAGAAGGCATAACACTGGATCCCATCCATGAAAAGAATTTAATAAACTGAGCAGCATTTTGCAGGGACACTTCAATCCCTAGGATTTTAAGTGCATGTATTTTTAAGTTCTGTCAGTCACCACAATACAGTGGTACCTCTGGTTACGAACTTAATTCGTTCCAGAGGTCCATTCTTTATCCGAAGCCATTCTTAACCTGAGGTACCACTTTAGCTAATGGGGCCTCCTGCTGCCGCTGTGCCGCCATGCAATTTCTGTTCTCATCCTGGGGCAAAGTTCTTAACCCGAGGTACTATTTTTGGGTTAGCGGAGTCTGTAACCCGAAGTGTTTGTAACGTGAGGTGTTTGTAACCCGAGGTACCACTGTAGTGGTAAAACTGACCCCACATGCTTTTATAATAATAATAATAAAATCTGTATTTCACTTGATTCAAGGTATGGGGGCACTGAAACACCACATGGAAATCAAAATGTCATAATGGCCAAGGAGTATCTGGAACTGGAGTTGTGAGTCATTTACATAAACATTTTATGAACTTTTAGCACTGTGCATTTGACCCCGTCTACTGATTGAGGTTTAAGGCTTGCTCATGTTATGCCAAACTCTATCTATGCATTAAATGGCACTGGTAAAATCTAAACAAATTATTTACTTATTTATGAAATTGATATCCCACTCTTCCTCCCAAAGGAGACCAGGGCAGCAAATGTGTGATGAAACGAGTGATATTTAAAACAATTCCAATACAGCTGAAGACTGGGAAAGATCTCAATTTAAAATGCTTCTTTAAGAAAGGAAAGACAAAAAAAGGGAAAAAAACACCAGCTGTCAAAGAGGAGAGATTTTAAATGGTAGCTGCCACAACATTAAAGGGCCAATTGTTACGCTGTGTAGAACAGATATCCTGATGAGATGGTACCTGTTGGAGGCCCTCACCTGCAGAGTGCAGTGACTGATATATAGGATAATATTATTTTGCCAGGTATTCTGGACCTAAGCTGTACAGTGGTACCTTGGGATGCGAACGGGATTCATTCCGGAGCCCCGTTCGTATCCTGTATAGAATGTAAGACGTGACAGCACATCTGTGCGGGTCGCGTTTCGCCGCTTCCGCATATGCGCATGACGTCATTTTGACTGTCTGTGCATGCACAAGCAGCGAAACCCGGAAGTAACGCACTCCGTTACTTCCGGGTCGCCACAGAGCACAACCCAAAAATACTTATCCTGAAGCATATTTACCCCAAGGTATGACTGTATAGGGCTTTATGCACCAAAACTAAAACCTTGAATGTAGCCCTGCAGCTACTTGGTAGCCAATGCAATTCTTTCAACAGTGGGGTGTGCTTGGCTACATTCTGTCCCAGTAACCATACAGTATTTTGCACCAGCTGCAGCTAGCGGTCTTAAAAGGCAGCACCCCTCGCCACTGAGGTCACCTGGACCTCTGGCAATGAAGATGGATCCAGGAGTACCCCCAGACTACTAGGCTGCTCTTTCAGGGGACCTATGACCTCATCTACCACAGGCAATTGACCAATTATCTGGACTTGGGAGCCACTCACAGTGCCTTTGTCTCACCAGGATTCAGAGTTAGTTTATTGGCCCTCATCCATCCCACCACTGAACCCAGACACCAGTCCAGGGCTTGCCTGGCATCTCCTGGTTCAGATGCTACAGAGAAGTAAAGCTGGATATCATCAGCATACCTCAATCCTCATTTCCTACTGACCACTCCCAATGGCTTCATATGGATGTTAAACAGCATTGGGGACAGGATTATACCCTGCAGCAGCCCACATCACAACTACCAGGGAGCCAAAAGACCATCACCACTGTAACGCAATGCCTCCAATACCAATCCCACTGTTGGCTCAGAAGGATGCTATGATCAATGGTTTCAAAAGCAACTGAGAGACCTAGGAAGAATAACAGGGTCACATTCCCCTGTCCTTTCCCCAATAAACATTATTTATCAGGATGACCAAGAAAATTTTACCTTTGTACAGTTGGCTAGGTTCTACACAAACACACATGCTCAATTAAGAGCTCACTATTAAGCTCATTATTAAGAGTCCAAGAACACATTCCAGTTAAGCAAAAACACTCAAAGAGAGATTGAAAAAAAGCTGGTGAGGGGTGTGGCATGGGAAGAGTGCCAAGGACCCAATAGAGAGGTTTGGAAGTCTGCATTTGGCCCCCATGCATGCGTTTCCCCACCTCTGTTCTATTGGTACAAAATTTAATGTTGGTAAATATAGCATATTTCAATCATAAGCACTGATTCAATTTTGTGTGTTTTACTGTAGCTGCAATAAATAGTCATCTGTCAGATTTATTACCATTTACTGCAACATTAAAGAGCACACCATTATGCTCAGCAAGGAAATTGGCAAATATACAGTGAGAAATCAAACTTTGGCTACTGAATGTGTTTAAGCTGAGTTTTATTAAACTCTCCTAGAAATAGAATTAAAACTACATTTCAGATTACAATACAGACAAGATTCAATCTGTATTGAGAACAAAAAAAATTGTAACGTTGATAATAAACTATTACTATTAATGGCTACAACACTGAATTGTGGATTCCACATTACATTTGCATCTGATGGCTTGTGCATGTACATGGGCTTTCAGGAGCCACCAACTACTTCAGCCCACTGTGCTACCCCCTTGCCTTCCCCTACAATTCACATTCAGTGCTGCAGCTGGAAGTGAAAATTGTTCCTTCTTACAAGCATAGACTATTTTGGATCCATCTTTTGCCAACTCAATAAAATGTTTTTGTTACTTATATTCTTATCTTAAAAGTTTTGCTCTGCTTTACACAGAAGACACGTTCAAAGACAAAAAGCAACCTCAAATGTAGCATTTTATACAACACTGCATCAAATTTAAGCACCCCGAGTTTTGCAAGCACCAGTTATAAAAACATATCCCCAGGAGAATGTTGTCACAATTTCACAGTAATAGATATATAGCAAAGTAACAAGACTAACTCTAACCTCTGTCACCAGCCAGCAGACCATGGACTGTATGTCCTGTCTTCCAGGGTGGGGCCAGCCCTGCCCACCCTTAAGGCAAGGTGAGACAACTGCCTCGGATGGCAGGATCCACAAGGGGCAGCAGATCTGGCCGCCAACAAATACGTTGCCTGCTGCTGCTGCTGCTGCTGCTGCTGCTGCTGCTGCTGCTGCTGCAACACACTCCTTGGGAGGCCAGATCTGCTGCGTTCTTGGCAGGCTCCCCATGCCCCCTATACAGGGGACTCTTGGCAAATAGGAGGTGATTCTGGTCTCTTCTCACACTTGGCAGAAAATGACAGGCACTGCCCTCTGGGGTCTCCTGGGATCCGTACCTGCCCAGTGTGATTCAGAGAAGGAGCCCTGTCCTCCACAACAGACTTTGATTCCAGTTTCAACTGTCAAGTAATGTTGATTTGATTCCCTGCCTTGCTCCCAATGTACATCTTTATTCCCTGCTTGTTCCTGGTGTAGATCTTCATTCACACAAAATGTCTTGGGCAGCCCTATTCCAAGGAGATCATCATGACAAGTGAGAGTAACCAACTTGGTGCCTTCTACTAACTAGTGAAATAACAGCTGTTCCAATGCTCCCCCCTTCCTTTTTCCTTTTGTCTTGCGCCTCTTGAGATTGTGAGCTAGTAGACAGGAGTCTTATACTTTTATTATCTTAACATACAAAGTGCTTAAAATGTTAAGTGTTGATATTAATAATTTTAACCATGGCATCTAAGCCTGTTACCAAAATTTTGGAAATTCAAATGAGAGTGGAACCAGGGAAGGCACTGATCAAGCATTTTAGTATCAGATATAAGGAAAGAATGCCAGAGTGTTTGTGTACTAACTGTTCACCACAGTGTTGCATCTAAGCTGACCCCAAACAGATAATGAACTCAATTACAAATAAGATGTTCCTACAAAAACTTACTTGGGATTTTTAAAAGGTCTGAATTTCAGAGTCATTGTTTTAAATATTTTGCTTTTTCCACTGATTATTTGCTTATTCCACTGCTTGGTTTCAAAAGTCAGAATGTTCTTTTTCTCCCTATGTTTGAGCTCTTCAAACAGCAGTGCTTCACGAAGGATATGCTTTCTCAAGTTCAAGGACCACTTCCATTTACGTACTTAGCTATAGCAGATCAGTGTACTACTACTGCCTAGTAAGACTCATTGTCCCAGGACAAATCACTCACTCTGCTAGCATCGCCCTCAGCAATTGGTAATTAGAGCAAATTACGTGGTGCATGTTTAAGTAGTATCACTTATTCAGGTTGCCCCACTCATTAGCAGTAAAATATACTACACCACCTATGTTTATTGTCTAGACATAGCCAGGTCATCTAATTTTCCTTTTATTGTTTTAAAACAACCTACATGCACCTCAGTTTTTGGGAGGTTTTCATTCCAGTGCACTTTCTATATGACAAATACCTCCTTCTAATAAGATATTCTGGGCAGGTCCTGCTGAGAGTTCCCCTCACTGAAGTTAAGGATATCTATGAGTAGAAAGTGGGGGCCTTTAAAAGTCACTGTCCCAAAATACAAAGTATACCAGAAAAAAAACTGTTATGCCCATCTCTCCTGGCTTAATAAAACGTTTTGCATATATTTGCATATATTTCTGAATTGGCAACAGTAGTGCTGCTGTTGTCATCTGTGTTTCTTTCTGCTACTCTTTAAGTTTAGAAGTGTTATCCTTCTTTTTTAATTGTTAGCTCTCTAAAGTTTGAGAGTTAGTGTACTTGAAGACTGGAAGGGAATTTGCCTCCTGTAAAAGACAGTAGCAGATCCCACCACCCAAGTGAAGAAGTATTGGCCTATGACAGACTAATCCAGCTGCTTCAACAGTCAGTTCCAGGACACATGATTGAGCTGCATAGTAGCACTTGTTGGAACACCAGTGAGCTAGGAGGATTTGCATAAACCTTTGCCCTGCTCTAGTAACTATTCTACCATTACCTATTTAAATAGTGAGAATTCCAGGTTCCCAATAGTAGAGAACCCAGCTTCCATTCAGAATACTTTCAATTCCCATGACCGTTTAAAAAAAAAAAAAGTTTGAACTGCAGGGAAGACAAAGACAAAGGGAATTTTAAAAAACTTAAATGGTAAATCTTGGAAAAAACCAACGAACAGCAAACTAGACCAACACAATTATTCCTCCAACTTGTTTACTTTTCCAGAGTGGAGGAGGGAAAATTCCCAAGATAGAGGACCTTAGAATGAGAGGACAGAATTAAATATCTATCCAGGATATAATTTTGCACAAGCTGTATCTAAATAGCTCAGATAATTGGGGGGGGGGGGGCGGGGAATATATTATAGCCAACTAAATCATATTCGGATAAGATCCACTGAAAGCTGCTGAGTTAAGTAACCTAAATCCATTTGATTCCATGAATAGACTGAGTATGATTAGGACTTGGTAACACCCTATATATCTAGCACAGAAGGAACAGAGAATTTTTTTAAAAAAAAACACCAAGAAATAACTGAAATACCAAGCAGTAGCGAGAGAATGGGCACTTTCCTTGGTAACAGATGCAACCTCAAGGAAAGGATAACTCAGGATGTCTATTACAGTATACAGTTTTCCTCTTGGAATATCAAGTGAATAAATTGGGAGAGAGTGGGTACTACTTTTAAATAATTTTAATTACATTTTAAAAGGTTGTACAAGATTCTGCAAAATACCATGCTATCAAACAGAAGAGAGGGTATTTAATAAGCTAACTAATGATCTCAGCAAAACTGTTAGTAGACCACTTAAAGTAGCATGTGCCCATTTGTTTACTTATACCAGGGATTATGTCCTGTGGAAAAATAATTAAACTGCAACTGAGTAGCTATCAACTGTTAGATATAACGTAAGGTATGTATTTCTTTTAATAGCATTCACAAATTACATTTATTCCACAACAGATTATTGACTAAATAAAATTTAGACGTAAGGGCTTACTTAAGACTTCTTCAGACAATACTCACTCCTCAACTTGCACATGTAGTGATAAATAAAATTTAATCATAATGGCTATACTATAGATCCAAAAAACAGAAGGACAGCAGCATCAAAAACTAAAAGAGAATGGAAGCAAACTGGACTCCAAAGAAGGATCTATACAGATTATCCAATGATGCAATAAATGTGTGAGAGACTGAACACCAACAAATTCAGAATAAAATCAGTATTTAACAATGCCATTCTATGATGTGTTAGATATCTTTTTTAAAAAACAAGTCAGCATTCAAAGTGGATAGATTGAAGACCATTAACTTGCACTTATCTTTTATAATTAATCAATATAACAATATATTATCATAGAATTTTAGAGTTGGAAGGGACCCAGAGGGTCAGATAGTCCAACCCCCTCAATGCATGAATCTCAGCTACATCATACATGACACATGACCATCAAACATCCAAGGAAGGAGAGTCCACCATCTCTCATGGGAGTTTCTTCTACTGTTGAATAGCACCCCATTTGTCCCTTTTTTCCAGGATGACAAGGAACTATTAGTGATCACTCTTTGGTTTCAGTCTATCAACCAGCTACAAATCCATCTAACAGTTACCTTGTCCAATCCACATTTTACCAGCTTCTCCACAAGAATATCATGAGGGGCTTTGTCAAATGCCTAACTGAAATCAAGATACACTATGTCCACAGTATTCCCCTGATCCACCAGCTTGTAATGCTATCAAAACAAGAAATGGCATGACTTGTTTTTGAGAAACCCATGCTGGATCTTGGTAATCACAACATCCTTTTCTAAGTGCTCACAGACCAACTGTTTCATTATCTGTTCTATGAACTTTCCTGGTATCAATGTCAAGCTCACCACTGGTTGGTACCTGGGTCTCCCCACCCCACCCCCCGCTACCCAAAGAGACAATGCACATGTTTTTGTAAACTAAGAAATTGTTAATAAAAATTATATTTAAAAAGATGGGGACAACATTTGCCTATCTCCAATCTGCAGGGACCTCACCTGTTGTCCAAGAATTCTCCAAGACTATAGACAGTTATGCAGTTATGCATTTATAGCAGTCATGACTTGCATAATGTTCTTTCCTCATTCTACCTGCTTTGAACGCCAATGGTTTTACGAGAGTTATCTAGGTATTTCATAGAATAGCATTTGCATGTGTTAGTTTAGTCTGCGTTTTTTAAAATCTACAGTTGCCCCCAAGTTATTTATCAAAATTTCATCGGCATTTTGGACCAATAGATTCTCTATTATACACTGGTTTCAGATTAACTTCTCTGTTTCTCTGAACTAGAGACTGCATAGTCCAACTGATACAGGCTCTCCCAGTTAACACAGAAGTGGAAGAGTCAGGCAAGCCCTATGACCCATTTCTGATTTCACTGTTAGTATAACTTTGAGAAAGAATTCTGACTGAACAAATCCTTAGTTAAACTGGAGTATATAAACTATCTCTATTTATTTAGTTGCAATTTATTACCCACCCTTTATCATAAGCTCCAGGGCAGGGTACAAACAATTCCACAATACAGTTTAAAACTTTCTATGTTATCTCCTGACACATATAAATTAAATAGGCTGCTGTGCAAATATACCTCCACAGTCACTAAAGATAAGTAGAACAAGGAAAGTTGCTTTTGCCACACAATTAACAATCCCCTCATGGGCTATGTAGTCTGGATGGAAAGGAAAAGTTTTTAAAATGACTTTCAAACATCAGTACCATCACAAAATAGAACACCTAAGTCAATTATAATAGGAGTAGGCAACTGGTGACCTGCAAGCTCATTCCCTTGAAGCTATATGAGCCCAGCCCAGCCCCAAATCCCAAGGCCCCCTTTTATTAAGCACTAAAAACTTACTCCTATGGGGCTATTTAAACAGCCTCTTTGCCACTGTGAGCAGCAACAGAGGCTTTGGTAGAGCTCTTCTGCATATGAGTTTAAACCTCTATTTGACTATATCTAAACTCAGACACAAAACAGAAGTTCTGGGAGAAAACTCTTTACAGGGACATCCAACCAAATCATTTGCTCCAACCAAAGATTTGCTTTCAGTGGATCTACTCTGACTTAAGGACCACCCTTCAGCTCACACAGAAGGAAGTTGGTGGGCTAAAGATCCCTTTGCATACATTGCAATACACAAGGGGGTTATCAGCAAGCTAAACCAATGTTGCTGCCCCTTCAAACTTTTGTGTAATTCATAGTGTAGCCCCAATAAAATATATTTTAATGATATATAATTCTGTTAATAAAATAACTGGATTTGATGTTAGTCTCTGTCTAAGAAAATCCATAATTTTCCCTTGTATCATATAATATATAATGACTATGGAATGGTTTAATCCCCCCTTTATAATGTGATTTATCTCCATAAACTTTAACTTCAAAATTAAAAGATAGTAAATGACTATTAGTGCTAAAGATCTGATACTCATTGATATTATATGTACATATTTAATTAATAGTACATAAGGCTACTGAATTTTATCCAAATAGCTCAAAAGAACTCTGTGAAAGAGTATATAATAATCCAAGTAGAAGCTAACTGGTTTACACTGAATGGTAAGGAAAAGCTGACTCCACAAATGTAAACACCAGGAGATCCATGGAAGCATAGGCACCAACAATTACATTCCTTTTAAAAGGAGAATGAGCAGAAACACCAATGGCTGCAGTGCAGCTGAAAACTAGCTATGTCTGATGAAGGTATCCCATATGGAGTCCTGGAAAGAGCAGCTAATTTTCCAAGGCTGGACTGTAAAGCGCAAAGAGTGACAAAGATAAATGCATGGACACAAATGGACATATTATTCTACTTGTGAGAATGATTAAAATGAGAGATGCTCAGAAAGGCTACAATAATATACAGGTAACAAATGTGTAACTTACTGACGGCCATCAATTTCTACTACTGTTAGGAAATTTAACAGTTCAGCAATAGCAACTTCATGATCCAATGATCTCAAAGCTAAAATCCTATTAACAAGTCCCTGCCAAACATAAATAAGCCAATGACCTAAGCAAAAATTGTTGCTTTTTTGTTTTGTTTTTTTAAGAGGCACAGAACACTGATTACGTATTATGCTGGAATTTTCTCCAACGTTTACTTATTATTTATAGCAAGCAATTTAAATGTTTTTAATTGAAACTCCTCACACTCATCCATTTCCCATCAGTCACCATTGTGCTATTTCAAGATTGCTATCGCATAACAATATTCAGTTTACAGTTTAAGCTGAAACTTTCCTATACAAATATTTGCTTGGATGAGTCATTCAAGTTCAACTTTAAGAAAACAAATTCTTAATCTCATATGTACCAAGTTTCTGCTAGTCTCTTTGTGCATTTGAAATAAGAAACACAGCTACAAGAACTAACCTTCAAAGCAAGCAAGGTTGTTACTACTCAAATATATCAGCCTTAATACATAAAATGTGCAATATGAAATGTTGAAATATAAAATTTTCTCTAATATTTGCACCCACCCCAATGCCTTCATCGCTTCTCTGTTAAATCTGCATTGCTGGGGAGCCTGTGATCTCCTATTTTGTGATAACCTTTACCTTATGCATTTGCTCAGTGCCCAAATGTGTGAAATTTGTGCTAAACAATATTGAAATACTTAGAGCCAAACAGCAAGCAACAGCAACACACGTTGTGAAAAGCTGAAGAGGGAGGAATAAAAACCAGAAAGGTTTTTAAATGCAGTAGTGTACACCATCTAATTAACAGCAGACAGCCACACGTATATACATACATCTGGGTGTTGAAACAAACAACCACACTTACCTAGCATGCGAATGTACAATGCAGTTTGATCAGAACTGTCATAGGATATTGCCCCACGTCTCTGGAAACAAAAAACAGAAAATAATTATTTCTGAAATTAGGCTTTGGATGGTTTACCTCCATTAATCATGTTTAAAGGAGTGGGTCAGCAGACTGCACGATCCCACCTCCGCCCCCACACACCCCTTAACCATGGTTAGAGGCTTATTTGCTCCAATCTGCCTTTCTTTAAGTATGTTTTTAGACTGCTGGTTCTTGAGACTTAGTGCTTACTTATGCTTCTGGATTCTTATGTTTTTAACCACTGATATGTTTCTAGAATGTAACCATATAGTTGTTATGCTCTAAAAGATGTGAGATAGTGATAGTGAGATATTTATATCTTATTCACTATTTGCTTTATCAGAGCAACTGATGAAGATGGAAGACCAAATATTTTGCTATAAGAATTTAAAATTGGTTATAGTCACTTTAATAAATATATGGTTTCAGTGATTAGCAGCACGCTACCAGGATCCCAAACAAATCTATCTGAAGTGCTGTTTGATGCTTTCATTACTATCTGTATAACTACAGTTGTACCTCAGTTCTCGAACGACTTGCAACTTGAAAGTTTTGACACCCGAATGCCGCAAACCCAGGAGTGTTCCAGTTTGCGAACATTATTTGGAACCTGAACATCTGGTGTACCTTACACAGCTGCCAACTGAGTGCAGTAAGCTCCTGCAGCCAATCAGAAGCTGCGCCTTGGTTTTCAAACGTTTTCAGAAGTTGAACAGATTTCCAGAATGGATTCCGTTCAAGTACTAAGGTATGACTGTACTGGTATTAAAAGAAATTGAGGTTTAGCCTGCTTTGGACAGAGTCCACTCTCTTTGATCAAGTTTGATCAAGTCTGCAGTATGGCAGTAGTTCCAGATTGGTAATCCGCGGACCCCAGGAGGTCTGTGGCACCATTCACCTGAAGAAAACTATCCAAATTTTCAAAAGTAGGGGGTCCATGGGTTGGCTTTTAAAAAATAGGGGGTCTGCAGTACTTAGCTAATTGGGAACCACTGTAGTACAGTGGTACCTTGGGTTACAAACTTAATTCGTTCTGGAGGTCCGTTCTTAACCTGAGGAATGCTTTCGCTAATGGGGCCTCCTGCTGCCATCGCGCCACTGCCACACAATTTCTGTTCTCATCCTGGGGCAAAGTTCTCAACCCAAGGTACTACTTCTGGGTTTGCTGAATTTGTAACCTGAGGTGTCTGTAACCCGAGGTACCACTGTATAGGGTTACTTTTGACTGGCACTGTTTGCAGAGGTTCCAGTGGCAGTGCTAATTAGGAGTGCTTTTTACCAGAGCTAGTCAGTTATCCACACTAGATACTTGAAGCATACTTCTCCCAACATACCTCCCATCTATAGGACACTAACATGGTTACCCATACACTTGTTAGTCAATTACAGTTAATGTCAGCACTGATGTAGCCGTTAACCATGGCTACAGCAAGAGGGAGAGGTCAGTGTTCTATTGTGCAAGTTCACACAGTGCTGAAACCCAATCTTTACAACCTCTGTCCTTCTGAACTGCTTTGAACTATTTTGTATGGGAAAGTAGAATATAAGTAATAATAATCCCTTAACTATGGTTAATGGTTGGAGAAAATTAAAGTCTACATCACCCAAAGAGACCTTTAAACACTAGGAATGTAATCCTACTACAGTTATTCATGTAGTGAATGCAAGACATTAATTTGCATTTTACATGCATAGAATTAGCTGAATGACTATCATCATCCATTCTCACCTGTTCTCTTGGTAACCATTTTCTACATATAAAGAATAAGTATTCCTTTTAGTCATTTTTTTCCAGTGAGCTTATATAAAAAGAATGCTGGCATGACAGAACTAAAGCTTGTGTCTAGATTTTAATTAAAGGTTTACTTTAAAGCCTTTCTTTAAAAACCGGAGTGCTATGTACATTCACGTCTCCTACTGCTAGCTATGGAAGAGTGACCTCCAAATGTGTATAGGAAGCTTTCTTCCTCCCAAGCCCACAATAGTGAAGTCCATCCGGCATATACAGGATGGGCTCACGACTAACAGCGATGATTGTATAAGGAGATTGCTAATTACTAGAGCACTATTAACCTGCCCTATACGCAAAACGCTTATCACTGTAATATGCCACTAAACTGTGCCAATTTAAAGTGCTTGTGATTACCATTATAGCCCTTACCTAAAGCAGGTTACCTAAAGGACACCCTGGATTTGAATCTGCCTGTACCTGAACACCTGTGTCTAAATTCCCGTTGTGGTGCTGAAGTAGGCATATGTACCAGAGCTTTCCAGCAATAATGACACAAATATGGAATCAAACTCCATGTGATAGGAAAGTCCCATTCTTAACTAAGAACCAATCATAAATAAGCATCTTTAAAATATACTGTACAGTGGTACCTCGGGTTAAGAACTTAATTCGTTCTGGAGGTCTGTTCTTAACCTGAAACTGTTCTTAACCTGAAGCACCACTTCAGCTAATGGGGCCTCCTGCTGCCGCTGCGTCCCCGCTGCACAATTTCTGTTCTCATCCTGAAGCAAAGTTTTTAACCCGACGTAATATTTATGGGTTAGCGGAGTCTGTAACCTGAAGCGTATGTAACCCAAGGTACCACTGTACTAGTAACCTGGCATTTCTCTAAGCCAACTGATTTCTATCCTCTCTCTTTCCCTTGGCTCCTGCTTCCTTCTCCCCATTCCTTGGGACCATTGTACATGTCTGTGGCTACAGCTACATCTCTTTAACTGTTTTCCGTATTTCCCCAAAGTCCATCTCTTTGACTATATTAGTAAGATACTGGCCAAGTTCACCAAGATTTGTGTCCCAACTTCCCAAAACTTAAACTGTGACATAGTTGTGTTTCTAGATCTGAAGAAGCCAACCTAGTGTCCTCTAGATGTTGTTGAAGTACAACTCCAACTATTCCCGACTATTGGCCTTGCTGGCTGAGACTGATGTGACATGGAATCCAACAACATCTAAAGAGCGCTAGGTTGGCTAGCTTGGACAGCAGCACTACTGTCTTTGCTCACCTCTGTATGTCTGCATTAAGACATGTGCCGCCGCTTCCACGCATGTGCGTGACGTCACTTTGAGCGTCTGCGCATGCGCAAGTGGCGAAACCCGGAAGTAACGTGCTCTGTTACTTCCGGGTTGCCGCGGAGCACAACTTGAACGCGCTCAACCCGAAGCACATTCAACTCGAGGTATGACTGTAATGCAAAGCATGACCAAGAGTCAGGAATAGCAACTAGACAATTAGGCAACTTTGAGACCCAGGTTATGTGAAAAGTAGAGTATAATATTAAGAGGCCCACAGATTACTCAACACTAGCTTAGAAAATACAGACATAAGTATTTGCAATACTGGGCATTTTTTTTGAACACCGGGATTTGATTACAAGCAACATATATCTAGTCTTTAATTTGTTTAAACTAAATTGCTTCAAACAGAGTGCTATCTGCACTAGTACAAAATGAAAGCACAAATGTTCCAGCTTCCACTGTTTTTATTAAACGGCCTCGGCCCGGTATATCTGAAGGAGTGTCTCCACCCCCATCATTCAGCTGAGACACTGAGGTCCAGCACCCAGGGCCTTCTGGCAGTTCCCTCACTGCGAGAAGTGAGATTACAGGGAACCAGGCAAAGGGCCTTCTTGCTAGTCGTGCCTGTCCTGTGGATTGCCCTCTCATCAGATGTCAAGGGATGTCAAGGAAATAAACAACTATCCAACTTTTAGAAGACATCTGAAGGCAGCCCTGTTTAGGAAAGTTTTTAATGTTTGAAGTTTTATTCTGTTTATTATTATTATTATTATTCATATTTCAGCACAATATCCCACTACTTCCGAAAACAAGAAGAATCTTACTACTCAAATGGTACATCCATTCACAATGGGAAGAGTCACCAAATTTTCCTGTCTGCACCCCACCCACACAACAATATCCTGCAGATCGAAGAATTTCAAGAGCAGAGGTGGGGGGGAGGAGATTAGCAACACAAACACACAAACACAAAATCTATATGATCCATGCTCAGCAGGATCTTTGGATCCAAGCTGTTATTTATGGTGTAATTTTTTATATTACTATTAAAAGAATTTAAGGTTAGATTAGAATATCATATTTTAATTCTATTGTAATGCCATATAATTTTAAAGGCCGCATGCTGTTTTTATACATTAACAGGAATTATCCACTTTTCCTTTTAAACGAATGTAAGAGATGCCTGTAAAAGCCAACTAAAAAAATCTGCTTTAAAAATTCATGTTTTGAATCATTTGGGAAAGGCGGCACAGATTCCAATCCTATCAAAGTACAGTACTGGTTCATTAATAAGTTATCTCTAATGAGACAAATAATGCTCTGTAATTGTTATAATATTTCCCAGAAGTCTAGTGTTCTAATGAATACACTATGTCACTACCTCAAAAAATTACATATCCTCTAAAATGATAATGGCTTTCACAGGCAATATCTACAAGAGGTACAACTGCCTACTGAGGTCTGCATCTACAGAACTTTGTGAGGGACTCTTAAGGAGATAATTGATACTGGATAATTAATGGCAAAGGAGGGGGTGTTGGTTCTATTAAGAATATCAGAGGATATTGATGGAAAGCTTACAGGAATGTGATTGGTTGGGATCAACAAGAGACATGTGATCTTCCTATTGATTGCTGCAAGTTTTACTCTTGCTGCAGGGTACGGGGGAGATAGAGAAAGTAACCTCTCTTTATGAGTGTATCAAACATAGAAAAAAGTTCCTCCATCTTTGCCTGGATGGAGGCAACTGTCAATGGAGAAATAACTTTCCCAATCCACATTTGCGTTCCCCCTGTTACAACACTTAACTCCGACCAACTGGAAAACGTTTCTTAAGAATCCTGCTAATCTAATCTCCTACCACTAAGATAAAAAAAATATCGGAATCAGTATCGTATCAGGAAGCAGGCTGTGGGTGTAGTGTATAACCTGATTTGGGCAACAACAGTATTGTAACACGCCTGAAAAAATTATGGGTTCCTAGTTATTCAAGCAGCTAAATGTTTATGCTAAGAACTGAAATACTTTCTCAGAAGAAATGTGTAAAAATATAAATAACCATTTATAGGTTATCAAGGAAGCCAATAAGGACTACTTCAAGTTAATATTTTTGTACCCATTGTTTATCAATGCTATTATATGGCCAGAATACAAACTGAGCTGATCACCTAAATGTGGAGTCAAACTGTTTTTTCAAACCATCAACAATATTTTTGAAGCACGCTAAACATTATTAAATAATAATATAATTTTCAATAATATTACCCATTTCTGGAGGCCCAGGTAGCCTCCATGGCTAGAAGTGCCTTTTACAAGTTGTTACGGTACAACAATTTCAAAGATCCCTGAGCTAGGAGAGCCTGACCACAGCAGTTCAGGCACTGGGGACTCAAGACTGCATTAATATAATGCACTCTGTGTAGATCGTCTCTTGCACTTGACATGGAAACTCTAGTTAGTGCAGAACACTGCTGCAATAGTGCTGGCACAGTAAGTATGACCCTGTCAGCATATAGCACCTCTACTCAGGGATCTGGTTCGCCAGAAGCGGCTTAGTCATGCTGGCCACATGACCCGGAAGCTGTACGCCGGCTCCCTCGGCCAATAAAGCAAGATGAGCACCGCAACCCCAGAGTCGTCCGCAACTGGAACTAATGGTCAGGGGTCCCTTTACCTTTATCCAGACACATAACTGCTGACACATTTTAATCTTTTTCACTGCTGACAATAAAAAAATAATTTTAATATTTCTTGTAAACTGCTTAGAGATTTTACTATGATCAAGCAGTATATAAATTTTGTAAAATAAATAAACCAAAACGTTTACAGTGTGCTTACAGTTCACAGGACACCTTCCATACTGGCAGCAGCTATGTTCAGAAAATAGAGGGTTCCTGATTTGTCCAAATTAAGCCTAGCTCATCTGCACTGATAGAAGTGTTGATGATTCTGGAAACTAATCAGCAATAACTACCAAAGGACTGTGTGTATAAGTTAAGTATTGTGCACAGGGCAGCTGTAAAATAGTGCAACCCAGGAAGAACGAACTATTCTAGTCAATTAGTTGCAATTCGCTAGCAGCTCAGTATCAGAATTCCATTTATTATTTGCAAAGACTGTATCAAAAATTTAGTGACATTTGGAATGCCTCATTACAGTGATACCTCCGGTTGCAGACGGGATCCGTTCTGGAGATCCGGTCGGATCCCGAGGTTTCCACTGCGCATGCGCACGTGGCAAAACCAATCAAATACTTCCAGGTTTGCCGCTTTCACATCCTGAAGTTTACGTAACCAGAGGGTTACCTAACCAGAGGTACTACTGTACTTGTATAGAGCAAAGTACGGTATTTTGGGAGCAGTTTTCAAAAATGTTGTGAAAACAGGTTGCAGGTTTGAAGCAAATGGGAGGAGCTACAGCTGAGACCAACCTTTCTTCAGCTTTCATTCTTTGAAGATCAAAAATGTAGAGCCACACAAACTTCTCTCCCTTCAATCTTCCTTGTTTCCACACAAATTCCATCCTACATTCCCTACATTAACCATGATGTAAGGTTACATTTACCCTAATGTTAACCATAATTAGCTCTAGCTCAGTTGTGGGGAACCTCTGGCACATGGGTGTAATTAGGCCTGCCAGGCTCTTTAGGGCAAACCACATCCACCTTTCCCAGGGCCAGGATGGAAGATGAAATGTTCATGGGAGAACAAACAGTGTGCAAGTCTATGAGGTAGCTACTAAAAATTTCAGAAAAATACTACTACTGCACAAGACAAACATCATTTGATATAGCCTACTCTCATCAACTTCAATCTAAATTCTAATCAAGAATTTAGAAAAACTAATCACTTATCAGCTTCCACATACAAGATTCATTCCCTCTCTAAATACCCCGAGCTTGATTAAGAACATGCAGTTTAAAAGCTTGCACTCTTTCTAAAACTAGGTGGTCTAATGTTTCACTAACACACAATCAGACTATGAAGCCAGATCAAACGAAGAGGCTGAAGGTTATGTCTGCTTATTTTCTCTACTATCTGACCTTAGAATGCTCCTCAACATTAAGAATATACAAAATATTTCAACACTAATCCACTGCTAACTTAAACACACTAATTAACCCACTGTCTCCTTATTGTTGTCTTTAACAAAACACCACCACCAAACCTGCCACAATTTATCATTCAAGAAAAAGGCCGCCAAAATTATTGGTTAGACTCAAATACAGTGGTTCAGTATGAAACTGTAGTACAATTCATCTTGAAAATTTAGTAATCATGTTTATCTACTGAAGCCTCAACTTCAGACTCCCTAGTTATCACTGCAAAAATAAACTATTAAAGCAGCATAGTGGTGCTGATGGTGACAAAACTTCTCACACTCAGACCAAGGTTACCCACAGGCATAATGTTAACAGCCCAAAGTACAAACTTACCGCATTTTTCACCCTATAGAGGGTGGGGGGGAAATAAAGGAAAAAAAATATTTCCCCCCTGAGCCCCAAAGAGCAAAGAAGCCATGACAGCAAGCGGGATGGATCCCGCTAGCTGTCTTGGCTTTGTTTTTAGCCTCAGGGCTGGGGGTCCATCGCTCCTGGAGCTTGCAGGGCTGGGGGCAGGGGAAGCCTGAGCTTCCCCTGACCCCAGCCCCCAGAACGGGTCCAGGAGCGATGCCGAGGTTGCGCGCAACCTCGCCATCGCTCCCAGAGCTTGCGGGGCTGGGGACGGGGGAAGCCCGAGCTTCCCCCGACCCCAGCCCCCAGAACGGGTCCTGCTGCCCGCAAGCCTTGCGGATATCTTCCTGAAGCCTGGAGAGCGAGAGGGGTCGGTGCGCACCGACACCTCTCGCTCTCCAGGCTTCAGCGATAGCCTCCATTCGCCCCATAGGATGCACACACATTTCCCCTTCATTTTTGGAAGGGAAAAAGTGCGTCCTATAGGGCAGAAAATACGGTAAATGGCTGCAAATGTTCCCTGCATCAGAACTTCAAAATGGCCAGGGTGGAAAAATACTGTTGTATAAAATTTAGGGGAGCAAAAAAAACCAACAACACCTCCAAACCTGCAAAGCTTCAGTGCAGAAGGAAGTTTAAGCTTCTATAACATTTGACAGCTACTTTTATCCATTACCAAGGAACATGTGAAAGCACAGGTTACTTCTGAAACACAGAAGGAAAGGAACCCAAAGATGTCATTATCCCTATAAAACAGAAACAGTCAAGACGTGCAGATTAGCTGACAATAGAACACAACAGTACAGCCAAGGAACCGAGATATTATCAAAGTTATTTCAACTGATCCAATCTCATTGCCTGCTTGAGTTCAAAGAAAGCCATCTACCCTGTGTTTGTATATTGCCTATCAAAGGAACTGTGACTTTAAAAACAGAGTGACTGTGGGGGAAAGCTCTGCCTTTTTTGTTTGCTAATATTACCATACTTTTCTGTGCATAAGACTAGGTTTTTTTACTTTTAAATAGTGTTAAAGGGGGGTAGTCTTATACACAGGGGCGTGTTATACATAGAGAAATATGGTATTTCACTTTTGTTTTGATACAGCTGTGAGGGGGCTGAAAGTGCTCTTGAAGAAGATTCTAACCACACTAGCACAATGTGTCTAAAAGTATGCTTTCTTTTAAAGATAAGACCTTGCCCTGCTACACCATCCAAGACCAGCATATGTACAATAAACACAATACTAGAACTATTTATGAACCCTCCTGAATATTGCACGTTGTTTAAACCTGATTGGTTACTAGAAGTGATTTCTCAATTGTAAAACAAGTTACAAAAGGTTCATCAGAATCTATTGGTACGTTCTTCTGTTTTGGGTAGCATAAATGGAAAAAGATTCTGAATGCAATACTTATCTCTATCTCACGCTCTCAAACTGGCTGTTTATGGAGAACACTTCTTGTGATGGAAATGACAAACTCTACAGTCTTTAAAGTTTAAGGTCTAAACTGAGAAGGGGACTTCATAACAATAAAAATTATGTGGCAAAGAAGTTTGCCTGACTTGTAAAATGAAAGATCTCACCCTACTCCTTCAGTGAAGTTATTCAGGGGAATTCTAAGTCAACATTTCAGGTTAAGGTTTTCACTGGTAATAACAAGGCATTCAATTCACACTACAATAGTTAAAACTGTTAAACAAAAGACATTTGAAGGACTTTTGCTTTTATGTAATAGATACCTGGACCAAGGCAGAAATAAAGTTTAGTACACAGAAAATTGACTAACATGTAACAAAGTTAGCTAATGTCAGCCAACTTGCTTGTGTTAAATACTATACCCCAAAGCTAAACAGACATATATATATATTAAAAGCTAATAGGGATAGCAGCTTCAGCTAAAAACATCAGAGTCAAGCAATACTATGATCCTCAGGCCTAAACTTCAAAGTAAGTTTCACTAACCTTCAAGAAAATGTGTATACAGGCATACCTCATTTTATTGTGCTCAGATATTGCTCTGTGCTAGGATGTGGGTGAAGCTGCAGGCAGCCTGGCCATTCTCAGGGGAAGGAAGCACACGCACGTGCGCGCACGCACACACACACGCACACACACTGCCCCTCTTCTGGCCACTGGCAAAACTAGGCTTTATTTCACCTGGGTCAAAGACCCAGTTTGTCACACACACCCCACATGCATTTGCATACACACAGAGAGAGAGAGAGGCTGGAAGCTTAAATGGTGCCCCCTCCAGAGGCTTCACTCAGGGCAAAAAAACTGGCTAGCCCCCACCCCAGCTCTGCCACAGGAGCAGAGCTGGCTAGGGCTGGAACCAAGTTTTCCCTTGCCACCCCTGCAGCCAGGAGGGCCTGGCTTAACAGACTACAGTATAGCTTAAAATAACTTTTATACACAGGGAGAAACGCAAAATAATAGTGATCCACTTTATTGCAATGTTTGCTTTATTGTGGTGGTCTGGAACTGAACCTGCAATATCTCTGAGATATGCCTGTACATGCAAACATGTTCAAAGCATAAAAGCACTTAGGGCTGATGTACTAGTGCCAACACACACACACCCCACAATCCAGAAAAGGAGATCCATGAGCATATCACTTCCTGTGGCAGAAACTGCAGGTATTTAATTTAATTTTTCCTGAATTCTTACGTGAACCCTTTTTAGGAGTAAAACACAGCATATGAATTATTTTAGACTAGAGCTAGAACAGTACATTTTCATGTTGTCATTGAAGCACTAACACCACACTATTTGCAGATGTTGCAACCGAGGCTAATACCTCTAAATGTCTACCTGCATCCTGTTGTAGGGGGGAGTAGCAAAGAAAAATGGCAGACAGGAAAAGAAGCAACCACCCTCTTCCCACACAGTTTCACCGTTCAACCTTAAAGCTAATTTTCTTTACAAAGACCCCAGGACAGTTAAGTGTTAATGCATAACATGTAGTTCCCAATAAGAGAATCTCCACCAAACAAAATCTGTACTTCTTCTAAATAACTAGATGTTGCATACTTTTCATTCTACTCTTAAGGCAATATTCATAAAAGTACAGTGGTACCTCAGGTTACATACACTTCAGGTTACATACGCTTCAGGTTACAGACTCGCTAACCCAGAAATAGTACCTCAGGTTAAGAACTTTGCTTCAGGATGAGAACAGAAATCGTGTAGCAGCAGCACAGCAGCAGCAGGAGGCCCCATTAGCTAAATGGGGTGCTTCAGGTTAAGAACAGTTTCAGGTTAAAAACGGACCTCTGGAACGAATTAAGTTCTTAACCCAAAGTACCACTGTATTCCTATATGCTAGCACTTAAAACGTTGGGCCAACTATGTATGTTCTCTCTATTAAAATGAATATTACCTAACAAACATATTCTATAACAAACTCTGACGTGCTATTATTATGCACCAGAGGAAGAGGCAAAACCTTGGATGATTTCCTCTTCTCTTAATAAGAGATTTACCCACATATGTCAAAGACAGGACAAAATTCCATGACCTTTTAAATGTGTTTGTTTTGTTATTATGCATTTTGTGTGATCCTTGGATGAAGGGTGGTATACAATCAATTGATTGATTGATTGATTGATTGATTGATTTCCACCACTAGATACCCAACAGTTCAATCTTATACATATCACCTCAGCATGAGTTCAATGGGGCCTATTTCCAGGGTAGTGGGTATAAAACTGAAGCCTAAATAAGTTTAGAAAATACTCAGTTTAGACCTCAATCGTATACCCACCTCTTTGAAGTAAGCCTCACTGTACTGTTTATAACCACAGGCCTTTGTAGCTGTTGTACAATATTCTATTGAAGTATATAGTATTACAAATAAATAAATAAAACTCGATTACTTCTGAGTAATCTTACATGGAATTATGCTATTTGAGAATACTCACAAATCAGACAATAAAACAAGTACATTATATCTTATTCTGGGCAGATGCTTTAAAGTTCAGAGATTTGTTATCATTTGCAGGGAAATCTCAGCAGACTGCATCGGGGCAACAACAGATTGGCAAATGAATTCTGAAAACATTTGAAGAGAAGAGAGCCAAAAATGGCAACAAGATCTATTTTTCCACACTCCACCGCCTACCTACATTTATTATGGATAATTTTGTTACTGTTATAATCACAATGGGATACATCAATGTGAACTGCACAGACAACATGGTGTTTTTTTTAGAAACCACTGCAAATCTAGGACAGTTCTATCTAAAAGCTTTCAGTGGTTGATAAGGGAAGAACATTATATACATTAGTCCATATGGTGTTAGGGAAGGAATCCAATATTTCACAAAACATTTAAGAGACTGGGCGCAATCCAGTCAAATGTAAACAACTAATTCTCCCTCTAAAACCTTGACTGAATCACACCCTGTGTAAGTTTTATAACTACTCTGACATGAAGGGTAAAAAAAAAGTATTTAAAAGATGTCACTACAGCTGTCTTGCAAAATAAAACTGCAAGTGTATTGGCAATAGCCAGCTGGTAGCTCCCCCTCTAGATTCTCAGTATTATTTAGCCCAGGAACATTTAATAGAAGACAACCATAAAAGCAGAAGCTACCCTAGCTTCCTTGAAGAAACGTGTCAACAAAAGCAGGACAATATAAATGTACAGTGAAGCACCTCAAAGGCATCGCTATGTACTCTGGAGTGCATTTCTACCCAGCATTACAAATGACAAAACTTGACCGACAGAGAGCAAAGAGCGTATTCCGCAGAGGCAAGCGCCTCTTCGGCATATTTGCTTCTGATCTCGTGTGTTTTGCAAACTCCCCAATTCCACGGACTCCTCCACCAACCCCAGCACCCCATTTCTGCAGGGGAAGGGAGAAGCGCGAGGGGAAGGGGGTGTTTCGAGGCCGCCTCACCTGAGAGAGCTGCCTGGGGTTGGGGCAGCCGAAGAGCGCGGAGCTGGAGCTGAAGCTGATGGCTCCTCTGCGGCTGAGGACATGCTGCGGGACCGGCCTGTCCAGAGGCAGCACCGGCAGCTGGTAACATACTTCCATTGAAACGGAGGCGCCGCCGCCGCCGCCGCTTCGTCTTCTGGAGCGCCCACAAAATCCAGGCCAGGCTCCCGGAGCGAAGCGAGGCCAGGCCGGCCGCCCTCACCTGCCCCACGCGCCGGGAACGGGTCGGTCAAAGGAGAAGCGGCACTGAGGGGGCTTTCCCCGCACCCCGGCCCACCCCGCTCCGCGCCCGTCGACGCAGCCCTAGGGAAGGCTGAGGGGGAAGCAAGTGCCGAGGATTAAGGAGAAGGACGAAAAGAAGCAGCAGCCGCGGCAAGTCCCGTCTCGAGTCCCCCGGTCAGCTCCGCAGCCGGGACGGCCGCGTGCCGCCGCTCATGGGTGCCGGCGAGCGGGCCCGGGTGGCTGCGGCGACGGCGGCGGGCTGATTTGGGTGAGACACAACTCGGCTGCGGCAGCGCCGCTATTGTCCGGCACGAGGCGCGGCCCCGCGCGAGGGGAGGGGCCAGGTAGTGGCGGTTGGTGATGCCGCAGCTGTGGTGGAGGCGACGGAAGCGTCAGCGGGCGGGGGGGGGAGAGCAGCTGCGCGTGCAGGAGCGAGAGGCCGCCTTTGCCTCTCCCGCGCCCGCAGTCAGGCGCAAGCCCCAAGCGAAGGCGAGCGCACGCGCCCAGGGAAGCACCAGCCAGGGCGGGCGGGCGGGCGGGCGGGCAGCAGGCTGTGTGTCTGCGCGCCTATGCGCAGCGGGGACGCCGACGGAGCTTGTGCGTCGTGACGTCATTCCTCCTGCCTGGTTTACCCCCCCCCCATGCTTTTGCTATGGGAGAGTAAAGGGAGGGCGGGTGCTTTCTTCACAATCGTTTCTGTTTCCCTACTCAGTATATAGGATCTTCTTTTTCTTTACCTAGAGGCCCCTTATATCTCTTCAGCTTCGATCTACTTCGTTCTCCAGCACCTCGTGAGGAGAAAATCTCTATTGATGTTCTGGTTGAATGCAGACTTGATGGCCGCAACATCCAACCGACTTTTCCTTCCCCCTCCTCGCCTCTGTTTTAATTATCTTACCTACAGAATCTCACATAAATTGAGTTACATTTTGAAGGGATTCATGTGGCACTCGGCGCTTTTGTTTGCTGCTGCCGGTAGTGCAGCAGCAGCAGCACTCAAAACCACACTTCTCAGGCTCAGCCCGCCCTAGGCAACCTCTGCCTCGCTTTACAATGTGGCTCCAGCTCCACTTGCCTTCTTTCCTCTCCACTCAACCCATCCTACGACTGCCTTGTCAATTTCTAGCCTGTTCTCTGCGAGATGGCTGGAGATGAAGGACTCAAGGTGACATGATAAGAGTCATTGTTGACAATTGCTCACTTTCATTGCACTCTCGCCTTTGTTTGCATGTTTTTGTAGTGCTTCAATTACCTACAAAACCTGTTCGCCCAAAAAGGATTAGCATGAGAAAAGAATTGTGTTGTAAGCTATGGAAAACAATGGCTCTTATCATACTGCTTCAGCTCTCAAAAATGATAGGTTGCAGGGTATATGTGAAGAAAGGACATGAAACCACAGCCTTGCTGAAACTAAGCAGGGCTGGGTCTAGTCTGGGATTGTCTTGAGAACCACATGAATGCCTCCATGAGTTCCATGAAAGAAGAAAATCTGGATATAATTTTAAGTACTGTAAATAATTAGTCTTGTATACAGCTTTGTATAGTACAATGTAAGTCTTCTGGGAAGAAACTCCAGCACTCCTAGCATGCTGTTGGCCCTTAATCACTGGTACACTTCAGACATCCCTAATACCTAAAAACTCACTCATTTCTCCCAGTTCTAGTTACAGGTAGGTAGCCGTGTTGGTCTGTCATAAAAAAAATGAAAAAAAATCCTTCCAGTAGCACCTTAGAGACCAACTAAGTTTGTTATTGGTATGAGCTTTCGTGTGCATGCACACTTCTTCAGATTCCCCAGTTACCTTCTTAGACTCCAGCAGTGTATACATCACATATATGACACTTCTAAGAGAGGGTTTCGCTAAAGAGAACACCAGATATCTAAACAGTTAGTTTGTTCTAAAGCTTGCTGATTTGAGCACCATTTATACCTAGGACTATGTTTGTCCCAAATCATAATATTGGCCTTAAGAGTATTGTATAGACAGACTTGATTACAGTATGTGCTGTATCAGGAAAGAGAGGACCACTAAATCATCGGCATACGTCAAGACTGATATCCTTCTGTTCCTAATTACCAGAGAAGGGTTTTTTTCATTACCTAATTATGGCAGCAAATCATTAATATAAAAGTTTAAAAGAATGGGAGCCAGAACACAACTTATGGAGATATGCAATTTTGCCAGCACTTGAAAACTATCAAAAAAGCAACATTCTTCCTAAAGGGGAATTGTGATTCATATAAGAAGGTATTCCCATCCAGTAGTTGAGGAACCATAATTATTCTCCAAATGATGTAGTGTAGTCATGGTTTTTTATTTATATAGAGGAATTACTGAATCCAAGGGTGCCACCAATTAATTTCCAGGCTTTTAATCAGACTGAGACATAATGCTAAATCACTGGCACATTATAAATGCCTAGAATGCATGTTCCTTCATAAAGCATCTTAAGAATGAGCAAGAACAAGATTGTATGTCTGGACATGCTATCAGGTTGTTTATAATGGGTTTTATTTTTACTTTTTTAAGGTACAGCACTTTCCACACAAACATCCAGTAGTGTGGGACATTTTCCAAAATTGTTTACTCCTGCTCTGCAGGGATATACATGTCAATAGTATGACTAGGAGGCCAATCACATGGGCCTTTCACACTGAATTGGAAGCTTCCCTGCTGGCAATTCTGGATGACAATACTGCAGAAAAGACCCTCAAAAACAACCCTGACCACATAGATTGCATCATGCTGAAATAGCTTCCATATTATTTTGCGTGTGTTTAAAGGGCAACTGAACTAATGTAATAACATCCCTCCAAACAAACCCCACGTGCCAGACTATAACATTATATATGTAAAGGGAGGGGGAGAATTCCCAGAAGAAACATAAACAATTGAAAGCACCAAAAGCACCAAACCCATTGAACTCTAGCCACTTCCTGCTCCTGCTGCCAAAGCAAATATGCAGGTGGAGTATAATGCAAGATCCAAGATTGCACAATGGAAGGTGTGGAAGTATGAGAAGGAGAGAGAAAACCGAGTTCTTGATCATTTTTCTTTGAAATTTGAGAGCACCGTGATACAGGAAAATATTTCCTCAGCTTACTGCACCTCTTTCTCCACCCTCTTTTGTTTCCTCTTCTCAGCTTGTCTCTGCTTGTCACCTTACACTTGCTATGACATATAGAACTCTAGCCCTGTAGCAAAAATGGATGGGTAAACTGATAGGCCACAGTATTGATACTATCAGGTAATAATTGTGATTTATGATATGAATTCTCCAGGCTGGGATGCACCTGTTACCAGAGCCTCATGGGGTTAGGAAGGTATCAAGGAGATGATTACCAGAGAATGAATATTTTTCACCATTTTTCACCATTTGTGTAGAGTAAAGTAATATTATCTGGTAAGGGATTAAAAGCAAAGGAGATGGAGGAATAAAAATAAAGCCATCTATGTCTACCTGGTCAACAGTATGGTTAATGATTATGCAAATTTGACATTTGACCCTTTGCTATAGCTCTCTGTCTGATATCTCTACATCATCTCAAAATCATGGCCATATGGGTGATACTGAAAGCCATGGGATTTGTTGGGTTCAGCAAAGAACAATGTAGAAAGAGAAAGCAGGTGTTTTTCTGTTTGGGCCCGAGACACTAAATGGGAATGCAAATATAGGCAAACACACAGTAAACTATGGTTTCTTGAGGATGCTGAGAGCCCACAGGTAAACCTACAATACATAAAGTGTAAAGCAGGCTCGTTCCGTGATGTCCACACCAGTTTGTGGCAACTTACATTCTTCTATCCATTACTTCACGCGCAGCTGTACAGACAGCCTGTGTGAGCACATTGCCAACATCTACACTACATTATGATACAAGCCTAGAAAAATCAGAAGCTGAATACATTTCAAAGTTCTTATTTTCAAACAATAATATTTGTTTTAATTAACTACAATGCTTGTAGTGTTTATTGGATGAGTTTAATTTGCACATGAGTGTAGAACCCATGCAACTCATGTACAACTGTGGGGAGGAAATGACATCTCACTGTGTGCAAGTCTAATATTTAAAATAACATGCTAATTGTGAGTGGCTATTACAATTTTGGTTCAAAACATTTTAGAATGTGGTTCACATTTCACAATGGAGGTAGCATCATTTATATGAAATGAAATCTTGTTCTTTACTAAAATTAATTAGCAACCTTTTAAAAGTGCAATTAGAACTCTTATTTTCAGCCAATTAATTTTACAGAAACTGCAAGCAGAGTGCAAATAAGAGGTGTTTCCCACAATACAGGAATTTACTATTTGACTAATAGTGCAAAACCATACTCGGAGGTTTGCCAAGTGAGGAGCATTTGTATCATGGTATTGAGCTCAGAGTCAAAAGAGAATAAGCAAGACAAGTCTGAGATGACTGTACCACCAACTGGAGAATCAGGTCAGGCTCTTGGCACTGGTATTTCTGAGTCAACAGAGCCCGAAGACTGATGGTTTGGAGCCCACAGAACCTGAGGCTAACAGTCTGGAACCTGCAGAGCCTAATCCAGGACCCTTGCACATGCCACCCCCAAGTTTGACTTAGAGGAATCAAATACTTCCCATTCTACCACACCTGCCTAGCAGCACAGAAAACGTGTCAGGCAAGAGGCCGCAGAAAGGCTCAGACAAGCTTGCCTGTGGGCCAGAAGGTTATAATAATATAAATAATAAATAATTTTTTATACCCTGCCCATCTGGCTGGGTTTCCCCAGCCACTCTGGACGGCTCCCAACAAAATATGGGTGTTATAGATTGGTGTTATAAGAGCCACAGCCTTCAAACCAAGGAAGAGGAGCTTGGGAAAGGTAGACTGGGTGAAGTGACTCAAGGCCTCAGGTTCATTTCCAGGCTTACCTCTAGCCTTTGTTGGAGCAAGTTGCCCAGTTGGAACTTTCTGGGCTGTCTTATCCATTGGAAAACCTGGTACAAATGAGCCATAGCAATTAGGATGAGAGGAAGGCTCCTAATGCCATTGGAAGTGCAAATCTTCCACCTCTACCAACCACACATCTGTGGAAATGCCTCCACGTGCTGCAGGATGGCTGTGCTGGCTAAGTTGACCAGTTGGATCACTAAAATAGGATAGAGTCATGGGTGGGTTATGGGCAACACACTGGAGGACTGCAGACCATCCCAGAGCCTAAACCCCTTCATTTCATTGGTTTCCCAGAAAACTCACCAAGAATCTATACCAAGTTAGAAAAAATATGATAGGACTCAATTCTCACCACCTCCCAAGGTACTGCTTGGATGCCACGTGCACCCTAGAGAGGTAACTCTGCCTCCCTTTACCAGCACAACTCTGAATGTGGACTCAGCTACATTGGCAAAGACAAAGCACTTTATATGTGTTGCATATGCATTGTGACACTGTGACACCAGATGTCGCTATGGAGTTCCATTTTTCCTAACCCGATTTCTCATACAAAGTTTGCAACGCGTTTAACTGAAACACCTCTTTGATGTGTCTAGATCCAGCCTGAATGATTGCTCTGTTAAATCTGTACAGTGGTACCTCGGGTTAAGTACTTAATTCGTTCCGGAGGTCCGTTCTTAACCTAAAACTGTTCTTAACCTGAAGCACCACTTTAGCTAATGGGGCTTCCCACTGCTGCCGCGCCGCCGGAGCACGATTTCTGTTCTCCTGAAGCAAAGTTCTTAACCCGAGGTAATATTTCTGCATTAGCGGAGTCTGTAACCTGAAGCGTATGTAACCTGAGGTACCACTGTATCATATTTTCAATGTCCTTTTCTTCTAAATACGTATCTTAGGAATTGTCTTCTCTTTAAGATTGGTCAGAAAATTTGTTTCACCTAATGTTTGACTAGCAGCCAGGTTTAGAAAACACATAAAATCTGAGTGGTCAAAATGTATGGCTCAAATTCCAACCCCGCAGCTTTTATATGAAAACAATGTTGTCACTGCAAAAAGGTGTCTCCTTTCGATTTGCTTTGAAACAGTGTTTTAAAGACAGCTTAAATGTGGGTTATATAGTAATGCCTGTCAAGAAAAGTTGCTTACCAAGCTTTTACCAAGCTATTGAACACAAACAGATTCAAAGAAAGATAGCCATGAAACAAAGGGCTATCTGAATATATTGCTAGTTACAGGTAGGTAGCCGTGTTGGTCTGCCGTAGTCAAAACAAAATTTTAAAAATCCTTCCAGTAGCACCTTAAAGACCAACTACCGGTAAGTAGCCATGTTGGTCTTAGTTGGTCTCTAAGGTGCTACTGGAAGGAATATTTTTAATTTTGTTTTGAATATATTGCAACACCCAGCCATAAGTGGAGCCTGACATATATTTAAGGTGGACTGGACTTCTGCTTTGCAAGCATTGAATGAGGAAGTGGGACCAACTTGTACCTTCTACCTGAGTTTTTGCAACGAGATTGAAACGCAAATTGGCACAAGGTAGCCACAGCAGGTCGTCTCCAGAATATTTCAGGCTCTCAATGAATATTCAGTTTTCACTTTTCAATAAATTGGAAAGTCTTCAGCTCTTTTTGTGTATAGACTAGAGGCACAAGGGAAAGTGTGCAAGCAGTATCTATGCAATTGCTCAATATTTAAGGCTTCAATCCAATACACACTTAGTCCCACTGACCTCAGTAGAACATTTGTGTAAATATGCAAAGGAATGAAACACAGCATATAGTTAAACTATGGAATTTGCTGCCATATAATGTAGTGATGGCCATCAACTTGCCTTTAAAAAGAGGAAATTGCAGCTCATCCCCTGGAAAATAAGGAATAGCCATGCTAATGTTGTTTTTATTTTTATAGAAGTGTAATAATTTCTATGCCTGTTGTCTTTGTCCATGGAGTTTTCTTGGCAGGGATACTGGAGCGGCTTGCCAGAACTCCCAGAAGTGCAAGCTGGATTTCGAAGGGACAGAGGAACCAGAGACCAAATTGCAAACATGCGCTGGATTACAGAGAAAGCTAGAGAGTTCTAGAAAAACATCTACTTCTGCTTCATTGACTATGCAAAAGCATTTGACTGTGTCAACCACAGCAAACTATGGCAAGTTCTTAAATAAATGGGAGTGCCTGATCACCTCATCTGTCTCCTGAGAAATCTCTATGTGGGACAAGAAGCTACAGTTAGAACTGGATATGGAAAACTGATTGGTTCAAAATTGGGAAAGGAGTACGACAAGGCTGTATATTGTCTCCCTGCTTATTTAACTTATATGCAGAATTCATCATGCGAAAGGCTGGGCTGGATGAATCCCAAGCCAGAATTAAGATTGCCAGATGAAATATCAACAACCTCAGATATGCAGATGACACAACCTTGATGGCAGAAAGTGAGGAGGAATTAAATAACCTTTTAATGAGGGTGGAAAAGGAGAGCGCAAAATATGGTCTGAAGCTCAACATCAAAAAAACTAAGATCATGACCACTGGTACCATCACCTCCTGGCAAATAGAAGGGAAAGAAATGGAGGCAGTGAGAGATTTTACTTTTTTGGGTTCCATGATCACTGCTGATGGTGACAGCAGTCACGAAATTAAAAGACGCCTGCTTCTTGGGAGAAAAGCAGTGACAAACCTAGACAGCATCTTAAAAAGCAGAGACATTACCTTGCTGACAAAGGTCCGTATAGTTAAAGCTATGGTTTTTCAAGTAGTGATGTATGGAAGTGAGAGCTGGACCATAAAGAAGGCTAATCGCCGAAGAACTGATGCTTCTGAATTATGGTGCTGGAGGAGACTCTTGAGAGTCCTATGGACTGCAAGAAGATCAAACCTATCCATTCTGAAGGAAATCAGCCCTGAGTGCTCACTGGAAGGACAGATCCTGAAGCTGAGGCTCCAATACTTTGGCCACCTCATGAGAAGAGAAGACTCCCTGGAAAAGACCCTAATGTTGGGAAAGATGGAGGGCACAAGGAGAAGGGTACAACAGAGTACGAGATGGTTGGACAGAGTTCTCGAAACTACCAACATGAGTCTGACCAAACTGCGGGTGGCAGTGGAAGACAGGAGTGCGTGGCATGCTCTGGTCCATGGGGTCACGAAGAGTCGGACACGACTAAAAGACTAAACAACAACAATAATTTCTATTATACCAAAAGTCTGGAATGTATTTATGATGTCTCTGGCCGCTTTTGTTTCTACTTTGATATGTCTAACCCGCTTTCTGTGATGATTTTAAAAAATAATAATCATTTTTATTAAATTTTAACAAATAAACATTTCTGATATTAATATTAATATTAAAACTATTAAAAAGCAAGTGTCAACAAAAGGAAGACAATGAAGTGAGGGAAAGAGTCATAAAAATCTATAAATAGAAAATAATACAATATTTCTTAAGTACATTCATCAGCATTATTTGAGTGGCAGCCATCTAGTAATAAAAAAAATAGATATTCCAGTGAGTTTAGAGCAGGGATGATTATTAATGAACCAAACGTTTCCTTTATTGGGTAATGGAGAACAGGATGTGTTTGTGTGAATGTGAATGTGAGAGGGGGGAGATAGAAACCTAAACCCCTTTTCTTTTGTGGGGCCACTCTAGTCATATATAGTTATATGCGGCTGGTGGGGATTCATTATTATCTGGAAGACTTGCATACATAGTAAAGTTAAACCCCTGAGAGATTTTTCTAGCTATAGTATTTCTAGGTTAGCAGATGATAGCAGATGACTAATGAGTTCTTTATCATGCAGATTTGAGTTATTACCTTGAAATATATTAAATAAAGCTAGTTATGGTGTCACTTCTATTTGCTGCTTAGTAATTTTGCTAATCTTACATAAAACTGACAACCACAATTTTGTCACGCTCCCACCACATATACGGTAAATATATTTACCTCACCAGCCTCATCTTGGTGAAGTTTCTGGGTGTTTTTGTGCTATTTTTCTTGGTGTTAAATACCATCTATGAATGAGCTCCCTTTTGCTGGCATAAATAAATTTTAAGGGCAATTTAGACCACCATGTGGAACACTGAACTGAATATGCTCTTTGAGTGCTTTCCATAGGCATCCCATTGGCCACTATGAGAGTAGGATGCTGGACTGAACAAGCCTTTTGACTGATCCAGCAAGACTTAACTTCAAACAAACAAGGCTGCTTGTATTTATGTTCTGGCTGCTCTGCAATATGGCACTACCTCCTTAAGGTTCCCTTTCCACAATAATAATAATAAATATTAAAAAACAATATTTCTGGCTACAAGCCTGTTTTGGAGAACGGGGTTACTTCCATTGTAAAACTCTACCTATAAACACAGGCATTCCAGGAATAGGAGCCAACTTCTAGGGGCTGAGGGGTCTTCACTCCCCTCCCTCGCGAGTTGATGGGCATTGTCATTCAAATGCCATTCAAATGCCATTCAAATGCACCGTGTCATATTATTGATTACGTTGGCCTGCCCCCCCCCCCCCGATTTTATTCAAGTTGGCACTGCTGATTCCAGCACTTCACTGCTGAAGTTTTTCAATTTTTCAGTACGTGTACTTGAAGCATTGTCTTTGCTTCTGGTGATTAAATAAGAAATTCAAGACCACATAATGTGCCAAACCATGGACTAAATATTAGACATCTGTATCTTTATGATTCTGTAACTGCATTGTATTTATCTGTCATGGATAAGCTATTTTCCTTGGAAACAGGCCAATGCCTAGATTAGCTTTATTGGTTAATGGAGTCATAACAAGAAATACCTTGCAATAAAAGATAACTTGAATGCTGAGGAGACGCCTGCTTCATTAGAATCTCCTCAGTGAGTTTTTCTGTGGATCTAGGATCTCTTCATACCTTTTAACACTGCTGGTTAGACTAAGGGCCCCTCCAGACAAATGTTATGTTTTCATTAACATATTCTTGACACAATCACCGTGTACTGGTGGTAGATTTGTTCTGCTTCCTTTCATTTTGTTATGTTTCCCCAGTGTTACCACATGACAGTACTTAAATGAAGAGGTTGCTTTGCTTGATGGTGCACCATATTTCTTTACAATACCAGGTCACTCTTGGCCATCTCTTTCTCGTCTTTGTTTTTATACCACAAATGTTCTGGTTTATTTTTGCCCCACTTTTATTCCTCTTTGGCCCCTCCAGAAAGCAATACTGTGGTACCTCAAGTTACAAACACCTCAGGTGACAAACGCTTCAGGCTACAAACTCTGCTAACCTGGAAGAGTTACCTCGAGATGAGAACTTTGCCTCAGGATGAGAATGAAAATTGTGTGCCGGCGGCGCAGCAACAGCAGGAGGCCCCATTAGCTAAAGTGGTTAAGAATAGTTTCAGGTTAAGAATGGACCTCCAGAATGAATTAAGTTCTTAACCCGAGGTACCACTATTCGTCTTTATTTAACAGCTAAAGAGAATTGTTCAGGAACCCAGGATTAGACAGCTGAGTGAAATGATATGTTTCCAAACCCACAAATGCAAATATTTGCTATCACTACGGAAAACAACAAATGGTATCCAAAAGCTTATGCAAAAACTCAGGAAAAACAGACACAGTATGAACACAGTATCACAGACAGCAAAGTATAATTAATTCTCACTATTCTTCATAGAAACACCAGCTTTTCCCAAGGGAAAAATGCTTCACATATAAGTAAGGAAACTGGGTCTTCTCAGCCACTGAGTTTGCCATCCTACACACACTTACCTGAGAGTCTTCTTTGGTGATCACTCATAGCCGAGTAAGATTGTTTTCCATGAACACAGCCTTAACAGTGAGTCCGTAAGTTACTGTGGAAGCCAATTCTGGATCCACAGGTCCTTCCACAGTGGAGGCATAGGTTTCCGGGCAGGAGTTGATCAAGGTGAGGGTTTGCCAAGCATGCCTTCCTCTTAGCACGTTTCTCCCTTTCATGCTGAGTTTGAGTGTTTTTAAAGTCCATGACACCTTTGGTAAACACTGTTCTCCAATTGGAGCACTTGCAGGCCAGTGATTCCTAGTTGTCGGTGTTTATACTACTTTTTAAAGATTTGCCTTGAGAGAGTCTTTAAAACTCTTTTGTTGACCACCAGCATTACGCTTTCCATTTTAAAGTTTGGAATAGAGTAGTTGCTTTGGAAGACGATAATCAGGCATCTGCACAACATGACCAGTCCAACGAAGTTGATGTTGAAGAGTCATTGCTTTGACAGTGGTAATCTTTGCTTCTTCCAGTACATTGGCATTAGTTTGCCTGTCTTCCCAAGTGATGTGTAAAAATTTTCGGAGATGCCATTGCTGAAATCTTTCAAGGAGCTGGAAATGGCGTTTAAAGCAACTACCTGAGAGTACATTTTATTAAACTAAATGGGACTTCTATGTAAACCTGCATAGGGATTGTGCTGCGAATAAACTACAATATTCTCATATATATATTTTTAAGACACTAAGTTAAGGCATCATGCAGAGCTAACGTCTGGTCTCCGTCTGGCATTCAGTCAGCATTATGAGGGAGAGCTATGACTCCATCTATCAAGCATTTAAAAAATAACCCCAGTTGTATGTATTTTGGATTACTTTCAAAGAGGATTAGACAAATTCATGGATAATGCTATCAGTGACTACAAACCATGATGGCTATGTTGCACCTCTGCTGTCAGAAGCAGAGGTTACAGACGCTTCAGGTTACAGATGCTTCAGGTTACAGACTCCGCTAACCCAGAAATAGTACCTTGGGGTAAGAACTTTGCTTCAGGATGAGAACAGAAATTGTTCAGTGGCGGCGCAGCAGCAGTGGGAGGCCCCATTAGCTAAAGTGGTACCTCAGGTTAAGAACTGTTTCAGGTTAAGAACGGACCTCCAGAACGAATTAAGTTCTTAACCCGAGGTATCACTGTATATGGGTTCTTGCTTCCAATCAACATCTAGTTGGCTGCTGGCTGCTGGATCTGGATGAGATGGGCCATTGGCCTGATCCAGCAGGCTCTTCTATTGTTTGTGTGCTTTAAAAGGAGCAGCAGGTATTCAAGGTAAATTTAAAACAGCAGTTCTAAATGCACTTACAGTACAGTTTACAAAGACAATAAAACAATAAAATTGGCAGTAAAAATAACTCTTTAAACAGTCAAAAAACAAAATAAGCAAAAACCTAAAAACAAATTAAAACGTACATGAACATTCTGCATGTCTTGGTAGACTTGTCTAACCAAAAATGTTTTTAGCAGGTGCCAAAGAGGGTACAGTGGAAGCACCTGTCTGATATCAATAGGCAGGGTGTTACAGAGTGTAGGCACTGCCACACCAGAATATTGATTTTTTACAAATGCAGAAGGGGCATCAGTGCTTTAAAAAAAATGTTTAGGGGTACTCTCATTTTGACTCAAGAAAATCACCATTTTATAGTTGAAATCGGGGGAAATAAATACAGTAAATGAACAAAAGTACAAAGATTCACAAAATGTTTAGGGGTATGTGTACCCCTGCACCCCCCCCCCAGAAAAAAGCACTGAGGGGCATTATGTGGCATCTGTAACAGTGCCAGTTCTGCAGATCGAAGTAGTTAAGTGGGTGGATATAGGGCATGGTGATGTGCTAGGTAAAGTGGTCCAAAGTTGCTATGGGTTTTATATACTAATAGCAACACTTTGAACCTGGCCCAGTAGTCAATTGGCAACCAGTGCAGATCTATGAGAACAGATGTTATATGCTGACAAGGTCTCACTCTTGTTAGCAATCATACTGCAATATTCTGCAGTAACTGCAAGCAGATAAGAGGGAAGCCCCACATAAAGCACACTGTAGTAATCCAGTTCTGAAGTAACCCAGGATAGGCAACTGACCAATTTATCAAATGTGGATAAGCCCCTTTTTGTTTTGTTAAAAAAAAGGTCCTGCCCAGGAACTGTGCAAAAGCACACAGGTACAGTAATTGTAAATTCTCAGCACACACTTCTGCAGTTTTGTGCAAATATGAGGGATCAACAGAAAAAAATTCAGAAATCCTCAATTCAGGAGTATACCGTGTGGCGTCTGCCCTCCTAGGTGGGTCATAAGGAAAGGGTTAAATGAGTGTGAAGTGATTGGCCAGTGGGAACCCAAGGGGAGGAGTTAGAGTTGGAGTTGTTGGGAAGTCGGTTATGAGTTGGAGAAGGAAGAGGGAGGATAAGTCTGTGGGTTGGTCTAGTTTTGATGTGAGAGTGAGAGAATCTGTTAGGAGGAGTCAGGTAGACAGTGGGATAATCAGTTAGAAGTTATTAGAAAGGTATAGGTCAGTAAAGAAACTAAGATTAAGAAACTGACAAGAAAAATTATCTGAAACCATAAACTTGTTCATGCTTATAAAATAAACTTGATTATTTGTTTTGATGTTAAAAACTGTCTGGACTCAGTGTGTACCCGAGAGAAACGGGTTGGTGACAGCGGGGAAGTGATCATAGTGGTAGCACAGGGATCAATGGACCGTCAAATGTCCGGGGACCCTGTGTGATCGCCACACATCAGTATTAGTTACAGGCACTGCTGGGAAAGAAATAAAAGTAGTAGGCATGGAACGGTGGGGGGGGGGGGTAACAGAAAGGAACAATTGATCCACCTATGCAAAACCACCGAAACAAATCATGTGTGACCCTAAGTGGAGTGGTTTGGAGCCTGATTTTCTCAAACTTCTTATATTGTCCCTGTATTAGGTAAACCTACAGGGGTGAGGCACTGAGATTGGTATTGACGGCAATGTCATGTGAACTATGCAAATTAAATAAGAACACAAATAGCTGCAACAATACAGGAAACTCCAGTGTGGATAAATCCACATTTAAAACAAAGCAAAGCCAATACAAAATAAATTTGTCTAGAAATAAAATGAATGTAACATTTAAAACACACCCCATCCAGAAAGAATCCTGAGAACTCTAGTCTGCTCCCACAGAGCTTCAATTCCCAGCACTCTTAAGAAACTACAGTTCCCCAAATTAGGGGGGGGGGGCTTTAAATATGCTTTTAATGTATGGTGTTTGCACAGATTGTAATGTATCAAAACCCATGTCTTGTCCCCCTCCATCACTGGGTCCTACATCTTTCTAAATAATAAGGAGCTAACATTTGTGGTATGTTCACACTCATGATTCTCTTCTTTGGACACACACTGGACATTACACTGCAAATATATATTAACCATCAGACATAAATAATTTGCTACTGTACGACACCAGAGGGAGCTGTAGGCCTACAGAATGTACTTGACAGGTGGTCAATAAGCAAACCTTACAACATCATGTTTCATAAGGCAGCACAGAACTGTAACACCAAGTTACATGTTTCTCAAACTTCTTATATTGTCCCTGTATTAGGTAAACCTACAAGGTTTATCCTCTCCAACTAGATTTAGGTCTGAAAAGACCAAAGAAAGGTAGATATAGGGTGAGTAAGCACTATTTGTGACATTGCACAACATTCCATTACTGATCATGGAGCATATCTGTTAAGGCAGGGGTCAGCAACCTTTTTCAGCAGGGGGCTGGTCCACTGTCCCTCAGACCTTGTGTGGGACTGGACTATATTTTTTTTTGGGGGGGGGATGAATTCCTATGCCCCACAAGTAACCCAGAGATGCATTTTAAATAAAAGCACACATTCTACTTATGTAAAAACACCAGGCAGGCCCCACAAATAACCCAGAGATGCATGTTAAATAAAAGGACACATTCTACCCATGTAAAAACACGCTGATTCCCGGATCATCCGCGGGCTGGATTTAGAAGGCGATTGGGCCGGATCTGGCCCCCAGGCCTTAGTTTGCCTAGCCAAGACATAGAGTGTAACATGGTGGTCCTCCCTTTCCCATTAATTACCTTCAATGCAGTAATCTCTGGAACAACAGAATAACAGAATGCTTGGCAGGGGGTTGGACTCGATGGCCCTTGTGGTCTCTTCCAACTCTATGATTCTATGAGTCTATGAAATTCTAAGGGAATTTTACAGTACATGCAGATCATGAATGCACATAGACAAACAGAACTGTAATGTCAAAGCCAACATGGAAGCTGAAGGGAGGTAAAAAAGGAGCTGAGTGACATACTGTAAGGCTAGAGCTTTATTTTTTTGCTTTCATTTATGTGAAAGCAAATATCCAAATTAAATTCCCTGTACTGGTTAAATTGTTAGAGGCTATTCTTCCACCCCACCCCTTTCCCTAGAAAGCACCCAAACTGTAAGGTTCGGAGGTGGTTTCTTGTTGATAAAATGACCCACTTTGCCTTGAGCTGAACATAAACATCTCACATTGCTAAATACCGTAGCTTTGCAATTGTGGCAATGCATATTCTAGGAAGGAACAGGGGACCACCATATGTTGTTAGACTCCAGCTCTCATAATCCCTGACCAATTTGCCATGCTCTCTGATGCCGATGGGAGCTGGAGTCGAACAACATCTAAAGGACTACAGGTTCCGCGTCCCCAAGGAGAGAACTAATAATGGCCAGTGGTTGAAGTGCTACTGTTGAAATCTACTTGGCAATTGTATCATCTAGCCCTAGATATAGGGTGTGATTATCTAGTAGAGAGGTAAAGGCATTGTGTGTGTGTATCAACAGAAGTGTTTCCTTTATATTACAAATTCACAGGTTCCAGGAATGAGGTTTTTTGGGAAACCATTACTCAGATTATTCTCCAGTAATGATTCACATTCTATTTCATTGCAGCAGACGTGAAACACATTTCCCTGTTCTTTGTGGAACAGAAACTACTGTTAATTTAACTCAGTATCTCCCTGGTCTTCTGGGAAGAAATTCCAAGTTTCCAATTCATTTTCTCAAGCTTTTTAGTCATCTTAAAAAAAAAAGAGGACTCTAGTGCCTCTGGAAGCTGTGGACATACTACCAGATACAAGTTTACTTTTAAATAAGCTCAGCAAGTGTATTAGAGGCAGACAAAACAGAGTGAAGGATGAAACCTAATCAAACTGGGATGTGCTGCACTTTTTGGCGTCATTGGCTATCATGCTATAGCAACCTTTATACTCATTAATGTTTTATTCATTATTTCATGGGCCTTCAGAAGGGATAGCCAATGGGCTCCTAGAGTAACAAAAAGTAACCAGACCCCACTGACCTGTTTAACCCCATATGTGAAGGAAGGAAGGAAGGGAGAAGAACAGCACCCTTTCTAGAGAAAAGTGGTTCAGCTAGAGAAGTATTTCCCCCTTTGCTCTTGTCTTGCTTTTCTTTCCTTCTTTTTATTTGCATGAATAAGAATGTTTGCATAAAGGCATTAACTTGCTAAGGTAATGTAGCAAGTTCTGATGAAGCATCCATACGTATACTGGACTCTATTTTAGAAACAGGTATGTTTTTTGTACTTCTAGCCCTTAATTAAAAATGTAATAAATTTGGACTAAAGTGACAGTGATGTGTGTAACTGGTCCTGTAGATGCTACCTTTGTGTTTCTTTTTAAATTATTTGTGCAGAATATACTCAACAAAAAAATGATCAGAATAGGATGCTTATGTTTTTAATCTGTACGAATAGGGCCTAACATTATTTAGGTTTGATCCTTTCCTGTATTAAAATGTAGAATAATGGATGTGGCCATTTACTGTGCTGGGCATTTCTCTTGCAACTGTTTTAAAGCTGAGATCCAACGCACATTTACTTGGAGATAAACGTCATTGAATTTAGTGTGACTTGCTACTGAGAAAATGTGCAAAGGATCAGACTAAGTGAGTATATAACACTGGATCTAGTCAACCTAAAGTCAAGAACCTTTAACTATATGTTCAGTTCCTGCTGAAATTTGAACTTGATATTTCAGTATTCATTTTGGCTGGATTCTGACCTCAAATTCTTGCTTTTACTCCTCTGAATAATTTGCATTAGTGTAACAATCTTTCTGTCAGTAGGTTAATGGGTTAACCAATCCTGCACATAGGTTGCTTAAACCAAAATAAAATTTTGTAAGATTGGTGCTGTGAAGCTCAATCCTATATAAATTTGATCATACGTAAGTTCCACTGTATTCAATAAACCTTTAACCACATTAGTGTGCAGCATTAGAGCATGAACCTATGCATGCTTACTCAAATATAAATATCACTGAGTTTAATGATGCTTCCTCTAAAGCAAGCAATTCATTGCACACTTATCTGGGAATAAGCTTAAATAGCTAAAATACAATTTACGTCTGATGCATAGAATTGTACTGTAGATGGTGCAGCCTTCAGGAGAACATACAGCAAATCTGCAAAATGGGTGACCTACCAAGGAAAGTGGAGCCCACCAACCTTTAATTATTGTGTACCTGGTGCTTGACAAAAAGTGTATATAGGATTGTAGCTTTAGTGCCATGCAACACAATCCTCTGCCTGTTTATACTCAGAAGCAAATCCTATTGTATCCCTGGTAGTTGTGTTTAGGGTTGCAGCTGTAATTACCTGTCTATCATGCTTATAGTAGCATGTCATTTCCTACTAGCTTCAGAAATTTGAATTCTACTTTAAAGATAGTAAAATTAGCATTATGTAAGAGCATATACTGTAGAATTGCATTTTAAATACATATATAGGGAGTTTCATGCAGACGGCATTGTGAAGTTCACAAAAGCTGTTCTGTGTCACTTTTTATTGGTCTTGTCTTATTGCAGATGCTGTTCTCATCTGTTTTGTTGGGTGCAACACTAGTCCCCTTGAAACTATCATGTTAAACAAGTTGCAGACACATAATTCTTACTTAATAACATGCAATGCACCCAGCAACTTAATTATTAAGAGACCTGAAATGACCCCCTTAGGCCCTACAGGAAAATGCTACTGACATTATTTTAATTTAATAGGCATGATCTCTTGTGAAAGTTATTTCCTTTGGGTAAATAATATATCAATAAGCCACAAGTGTTATCCATTAATATGTTTATTTCAATAATGCAGAAAGATGTGATGAATTATAAAATAACATTTTATTTCCTAGTAGAAATGAAATTGTTGGTCTTAAAATTATTAGTTTACTGTGATCCTTGTGTAAAATTTGTTGGTTTGTGGAGAAGGCAGATAGCATATGACCATGGTTTATTATCTGTATGCAATAAGGAAATGTCATCATTACAATCTGAATCTCTAGCAAAACAGGGCCAAGTAAATAATGTATGAATTGGTGCAGGATACTATTTCTAGATGAGCAGTTAAAAAGAAGAAAAAGGCTAAGCACCAGTTTTATTTGAAATGGAGTACAGTGCTTAGCACAGGTTGATTTCCATGTGGAAAAGAAAGCAGAATATGCCAAGTTATTGTGTTAGTCCAAACAGAATCAAATGAAACTAATGAGTCAATTCCAGGCTCTGTAGCAGTTTTTCTTAGGATTGCATCCTAGGATTCCAAACCAGTGTGATACTACAATGAATGGCCTGGCACTGGTGCCATAAGCAGGTTGCGGTGTCCACCACTGCTGTGCTAGCTTTTGCCCCCAACACCCAGTGTGGTACAACTATACTGCATAAGAGCCTTTATGCTACACTGGTAGGCGTTGAGATGCAGGAAAAGGGTATGGTCTGCTCTTACTCTGTGAGGAGGCTGGTACAACTGCATCTGAATTGACGGTCAGTACCGCCTCCAGCTTTTGGCAGCCTTTGGCCAAAATGTCCTCAGTAGGCTTCTCTTACTTCTCACCATAGATGTTTCTTGCTTGCTCATCCCCTCTGGGTCAGAGTGAGAGACAAGCAAAGAAACAGGCCACAATGTTGAAGAGGAGAGGCAGGTCTAGGGGTCTCTTGTTAGTGGGCTTCCTGCTAGGTTTTAGCCTTCAACAACAAGACCAACCCGCCCATGAAACGGGTTGAAGCAGCCACCTCAGGTGACAGAAGCTCCCAAGGAAGTGCCCCTGTAGGTGCCCCCATCTCCTCCACTGCTGGTAGAGTTGTGCGGGCATCTGTGCCGATTTCCAGCAAGATCTCACCAAAAATCTGTGCCAATGTGGGCGCCACTTCTCTACCAGTGGAGGTGGGTGGTATGGAGGCAGTGCTGGCAGGTTGAGTCTTGACACTGGCCCTGTCAAGTAGCAGCAAGTCTTCTAATGAGACTTCCCTTTCAGATGGGGAAAATCGGATACATCTACCTCCCTTACAGAATGCTAATTTAGCAGTAGCAGAGTGAGGCCCTGTTCCCACCGCTGTGCATAGCTGGTTCAGTATGGGTTGACCCTGAGGTACATTTTAACAGTTTGGAGGTTCAGGTGAGAGAAGGACCTGCTTTCTCGTGTCCATATCCCCCAACCAGAGCCAGCCTAGAACCATCTTGCCACTTGAGGCAACGCAGAAAATGGCGCCCCCACTGCCTTGAGGTGACTGGAGGCAGCCTGGGGAATCCACAGTGGGTGGCAGGGTCACCGAAGGAGGAAGAGGCAGGGAAGCAGGAGGCAGTGGCAGGAAACAAGCACACGAGGCAGCAAGCAGTATGCTCCCCAGCAGGAGGGAGTTTGATCTGCCACCCCTCCCAGCTTCCAGCATTTGTGCAACGTGAAATTAAATACACAGGTATTCTTCAAATTTCTGGTGCGAAACAAGCCTGGTCCCTCCTTACAATGCATTGCTTTGCCGTCCCCCAGAAAACAATTCTGTGGCTGCCCATGCACATGATAAAGTTTTATAGCACATGGTTGCTTGCTAATCAGTACAGTATTAATGCAAACATGGTGAGTACGTTTTCTGTCACAAGTTCCCTCACGTGACCAGTGTGGTAAGGGTTCGGTCATGCTACTAACTGATAAGTTTATTGCCTGTAATTAATAGTAATCTGTGGAATGTGTTACTGAGTGGGGAAGGTATTCCCCCCACCCAAGCTACAGAGTTTCATGGCTAGAGTGGCCTTTTAAGAAATGGCTTGTCTTCCCTTTTTTCCACCATGGTTTTCTGATCTTCAGATTTCACCTTCAAGTTTTGTTTGTGCATTTTGAGACATTCAAATATCTGACGCTTTTATAAGGTATTTTAATATATTAGATGAAATTTTAGTGTGCTTGATGGTGTGTCTTTTAGTGAGAAACAATAGACGTTTCTTTGAAGTACTCTCCTGTGTGCCTTGTGCGATAAGGTGGCTTGGGCCGAGCATGTGTATAAATTGTCAATCTTTACTTTAAAGTGTAATGTGATGTGATAATTACATAGATCACAATCACAATGTAGGTAACTAAAGCAATAAAACAAAATAAAAATGTTGACTTTACATCTCAAAATCATTAGGGGACTTTGCAGGCTTGTATTCAACGGTTAATAAAAACACTAGACATGAGAACAGAACAACAATCCACTTCTCTAAACAAGGAACCAGGAAGTAGTGCTAAAACACTGAAGTAATGAATGGAGGGATAGGCAGGATTAGCATCTTCATTGCACAGCAACAGAAATAGTCACAAACTGGGTGTGGAGGAGCAGCAACCACATAATAGTTCAGTACCAGGCAAAATTCTCTGTTTTAAAGCACTTTAGTACACATTTAAAAAATGGGCAGCTCCCCACATGGCGAATTGGTTGGCTATATTCATTCACTGTGGAGTGTGAAAAAGCATATGCAGGGTATTGGTGCATTTTTAATTTTCATATTTCTCTTGAGAAACACTATCCCTGTGGGCATTCTTTCTTGCACGTTAGATTTCTTGGAAATGCTTTAATACGATGGCTGAACAAAGGCAGCGTGCTTTATCTACATCGGGACAAGCACTCTACGAACTTCTGGGTCTTGAGAAGGGGGCATCCCATGAAGAAATCAAGAAATGTTACAGGTATTTATAAAACTTCTAGCATAATCTGATTGTCATTTCACCACCTTCCCCCCTCAACACACACATGTTCACATACATTATTCTCAACCATCTTTAATATCACAGTTAATTTCCATAAATAGCTTCCTTTTGAACCCTTTCATGGACACAAAGTTTTCAAACTATTCTGTCTATAGTTTTGTGGAATCTTGGGATGTTCAGCTTTGAAGCCTGCACATGCTTAAAATAGTTTTTTTCTATCTCTGATGCAACTTTTACACTGTAAAAACAGCTGAGCATTTTCCAGCCCCCACCCACAACAGATATTCACTGTGACCTCTACAGCCCTTTCACACACCCACAAATCTTGCAAACAATGTGAACAATTAACTTACCACTGTTAAGAGAAGGGTGATTATTGATAACATTTTCTAGGTTGCTTAATGGCACCACTGCAATAAAACATATAAATGCAATAAAGGCACAGCATCAACACAAGTGCTTAATAATAATAGTTTCCTAACACATATATAAGCCAAGCTTAATTGCAGCTTCTGGATTTGTTACTTCCACTCACAACAAGGGAGAAGTGAAGCAAAAGCAATTGGACAGTGTACAAATAAACCATATTGGGTCAGCAAGATTATAGTGGCACGTGAACATGGCTCCTTATGTGTGTAGCAGGGGTAGCTAATGTGCCCTTCAGTTATTGTTGGTCAAGGCAGATGGGAGTTGTAGTCGAAAACATCTGGAGGGCACTGTGTTATAATTAATAATAATAATAATATATTATTTATACCCCACCCATCTGGCTGGGTTTCCCTAGCCACTCTGGGAAGCTCCCAATTGAACACCAATAACAATAATAAAAAAGAAACAACTTCAAACATAAAAACTTCCCTTAACAGGGCTGCCTTCAGATGTCTTCTAAAAGTCAGATAGTTGTTTATTTATTTGATATCTGAAGGGAGGGTATTCCACAGGGTGGGCACCATTACTGAGAAGGTCCTCTGCCTGGTTCCCTGTAGCTTCACTTCTCGCAGTGAGGCTACCACCAGAAGGCTTTCAGAGCTGGACCTCTGTGTCCGGGCCAGACGATGGGGGTGGAGGCACTCTCCTTCAGGTATATTGGGCCAAGGCTGTTTAGGGCTTTAAAGGTCAGCACCAACACTTTGAATTGTGCTCGGAAACATACTGGGAGCTGATGTAGGTCTTTCAGGACCGGTGTTATATGGTCTTAGTGGCCACTCCCAGTAACCAATCTAGCTGCCGTATTCTGGATTAGTTGCAGTTTCCAGGTCATCTTCAAAGGTAGCCCCACGTAGAGCACATTGCAGTAGTCTAAGCAGGAGATAACCAGAGCATGTACCACTCTGGTGAGACAGTCTGTGGGCAAGTAGGGAGTACCAGATGAAGCTGGTAGACCTCTGCCCTGGACACAGAATTAACCTGCATGTTGGCTACTCCTGGTGTACAGCATTGCAACCCTTCCAACCTTTGACACTTACATAAGACATAGCCTCTCACTATGGCTGACCTTTTTAAATAAAACAGCGGGAGGTGTGTTTTCTTTCTGCTTCTTCTGTGAATTGCTGCACTCTCTTGTTCCTTGAGCAGATTTGTAAAAACTTTGTTCTCTGATAGTAAAATATCCTGAAGGCTTTCCTTGCTGGTCTCTACAGTTACATATATAGGTAACCATACGGGTAACCATATTTGTGGACTCCTACTTTTTAGTCTTGATGTTGTTTTCACATTGGAGGGGCACAAAGTTTCTCTAATCCCTAAAGGAGAGAGTTGTCATGGAAGAATGCAAAGTGAATTGAATTTTATTTTGTGTTGTACATGAATAGTGATGATTTACATAGCAATCTATGGTAAAACTGACAGTGGTGTTTTATCCATCTTTATTAGCAATTACAGGTAAAAACAAAGACTGCCTCTGAATAAAGTGGAAATATCAAAGGGATTCACACTTAATGGAATAGTTGTAAATACTTGCAAGACAAAATGATGAGTCAGACACTTGGATTTCATTTAATTGATCCTTTAACTTATGCTAATTTGATTCATGAATCTAAAAACCTGCTGCTGAACTAACCAGTTGGCAATGCACTATAATAATTCTATAATACCTGACTTCAAATCTCCTATTGTTATTAGTTAGCTTGGTTCTTGCCAGAACAAAGCCACCTATATTATTTAAATGTCAAAACCGTGGTGCTCTTCCAAAGGAAGAGTTAGCATTCTTTTTCAGTGACAAACTTTGTTTAATAGGTTACTGTAGATTGCTGGGGCACACTGATATATCTGCAAGATCATCTTCTCCTATATACACTTCTCCAATCATGTGAAGTGGGTGACAGCTAGGAAAGGGCTTTCAAGGTGTTGGTGCCCTGATTATGGGACAGTCTCTTCAGAGAGGTTCACTTGGCACCATATTTATGGTCTTTTCTGCATCACTTATTTCACAGCAGGGATGATGATGTCATCTTTTGGGGGACTATTTGTCAGTCTTCTACATGCCAAATAAATAAGCTTTTCTCAAAGAGAACCCTAATAAATAAAGAAGAAAGAGGTTAAAGTAGTGCATGCTGCCACTTTCATTGTGAAAAATTTTGAAATCCTTTTATTATGATCAAAATGTTGCAAAACACTGAGGAAACTTCTGAGTTCCCAAAACATTTTCATCAGACTGGATGTTAAGCAAAGTGGAAGCAAGGAATAAGAAAACAAACTGGCTTGGGACTGAAGTCATATGATATGTATTGGTCAAAAAATAATTTTTGTTGTATAGTCTAAGAAAGGGCATGGCTAAGGAGGCTTTCATGAAGAGTACCTGCACTGCAGAATTTGCCACTACACCCACTACTGCAGAGGGGGGGAAATTATTCATCAAAGCCTTTTAAAGCCATTTATCTTTTTAAAAATATAACCTCATTTTATGATTTATGTTTGATTCTATATCTGTGCTATTAACTGTTTAGTACCTTTTCTGTCAGAAAGAGCACATTATTTTGCTTTTTATTGCATTTTTAATATTGTTGTGTGCAGAAAAAGTGGCCGAAAGTAATTTCTGAATTCAGCTCTCACATTTTAATTCTAAATAGGTGTACTTGGAAGTAAATCCTTCATTGCAGCCAATGAAGCTATTGTACCCACAGAACGGTTTCCCCTTCCTTCTCATCCCCATGGGCGTAGCCAGGATTTTTGTTACGGGGGCAGTCTTTTGTTGGAGCGGTTTGTATTTTTGTATTGATTGGGGGGCAGGTGCTATGCCCATGCGCCTCCCTCTCCCAAATATGTTGTGGGAGTTCTTTCAACCCTTCAGAAAGCCGGGGGAAAGAGGAAGAAGAAATTCCGTTACATGAACAGAAGTTGCTCCACTTGTGCAAAATGACTTTGCTTAATTCAACCAGCTGAATTCTGACAAATGTACATTCAGTTAACTGGTGGTTAGGACTGTAGACTAAACACCACTGATATTAATGGTGATCCATATTCATAACCATAATCACAGAATAACTCCAGGGAGGAAAAGTATAGTGTACACACTATAAAAAGGTGTCTTGCAAATCTGGAAGTTCACTCTGTCCCACATCATCTTTATGGTCCTTGGACTCTTCAACAGGGTTAACAGATTAAAACAAGGGGCACTTATCTGGAATAAAGGCCATATGTTTTATAGAATCATATATAGCTCAGTCCTTAGAGTGGAGTCCTTAGATTTGACCACTTCTCCAAAACTAGGATACTGAGTTGGTTTTTAGAGAGGTACGATCAATCACCAACACAATTGCTCAACTGCCTTCTAGTCAACACATCCTCACTGAATGGCTGAATATTTTTTCCATCTTTAAGGCTAGTTGTAATTTTTTGTGGGACCTTGCTCCCAGAGTATCCATGGGCCCCTTTAATCATGAAACCATTCCTCTCTCCCCCTGCTTGCTGATATAAGAAGTGGAGCCTGAGATAGCTTGTGTTCCACAACCACTAGGAACTTGATTTCTGCTATTGCAGGGGGGGGAGGGGGGGAGAGAGATCAGGCCAGTGTCTCAGGTCAGTTCTGGACCCTCTGCAGGCTGAGGGTGCCTGAACATACAAGTCCTGCTCATATTTTCTTCCATCCAAGGGCTTACTTGGCAGATGTGTTCTGAGAGGATAAAGTTCCTGAAAGGGTGTATGTGGCTGATCTGTCTGGTTTCCTGGCAGGTCTTTGTGTACTTCATGCTTAAAAACAAACTACATTCTGGATTTTGGGTGAGTTGGGGTGTGGGTGTCTCACAAAAACAAGGATCTGAGAAGTCAATCACTTCTACTGCCACCAGAGGGCACCTTCTAATTATTTGTTTACAAGAAGTCAAAAGGTAGATTAGCCTTCCAAAATCTTTTTTTAAAATGTCAACAGTACAACAAATCTTATATAAGAAGCCTTTTTTGGTTGTTCATAATGGGCTCCAATGGGCTCTATATCCTGGTGCCACATGCAGGATCTTTTTATCCCATTGAATTCTGGCACGAGTTGTCAGAAATATCCAAATGCCTTTGGAACAGTCAAATGCATGCATGCATTCCAACATTACAAATACATGCATTTTGCAGATATTCACTATGTCTTCTGGTCAATTCTTCACTCATATTACTGAAATCTCTTTCCTAAGATGTGCCACTTATCCTCTAAGGGTTTTTAGACTTCATTTAGACTAACAATCTACCATTATCTGTTCGTATGTGAATAAGAGTTTTGACATAGTCAAGCTGCTTGGATCCGTACCTAAAAAGTGTGGGTCAAGTGGCAAAGCGCTCAGACCCATGCTTTCTAGCATCGGAGAAGCAGAAGTGTGGACAAGCCCTTAATCTAGAATATGTACCCTGCATGTCCTGCTCAGGAAATAAATTTGCTTCCAAGTTTTTAATGTAATCTTTTTATCTTCATCTTTTCTTGCTGTTCATCAAAGTTTTCTTTATCATTTATTGCCTATTTAAGGAAGTTGGCCCTGAAATATCATCCTGACAAGAACCCCGATAACCCAGAGGCTGCAGAGAAGTTTAAAGAAATCAATAATGCTCATGCTATACTAACTGACGGCTCCAAAAGAAACATATATGACCAATATGGATCGTTAGGGCTTTACATCGCTGAACAATTTGGTGAAGAAAACGTCAATACATACTTCATGCTTTCGAGTTGGTGGGCAAAGGTTAGTACTTGAATGCAAAGGTGGTTCATCTTTGCTCAGAGTATTGACTCAGAGACACAGAACCTTTGGTTTTGTTTGGTCTATTCTTCCTATTGCAGCTTTCACAGAACCTGACAAGCTTTGCAGAGTTCTAGTAGGTAAGTCAATCTAAAACAGGTTTCAGTATCGGGCTTTGTTGAAATGGCTGGTGCATCTCAACTGTTTCAACAAGTATTATAAAAAGTATAATGAAGCACGCTTTCAGGAAAGTGCTTATTAAAGGATGTTTCCTTGTCCCTTTCATTTACTAATTAAATATGCTACATGCCACTTTTATCGCCTCAAGACATTAATTATATCTGAAGCTGGAGCTCCAGGTTAATTTTGACTTTCTTTTCAGTAATGACTAAATGAAAATGACTCACAGCTCAAAGTGAAAAGTCCTCTTGGTGTGACAACCAGCTAATAAGTTATTGCAGTACAAACTTAGCCCTATTCTGGGCTATATATGGCATAGATTATGTGGAAGCAATAGTAATACATAACACCATGTACGATTATGGCACACCTTGGGTGCCTCGTGAAGGGCCTGGAAAAAGGAAGTTGAAGATGTGGGGAGCAAGAGGAACAGAACGGTACAAACTGAACTAAGGGAAATGAATCTTGCGTCTTGAATGACATCAAAGGCCTTACTCATTTGGTTTGTTATGTAATTGTAAGAATTTGGCATTTGTGGGTGTACATATCACAAACATTAGCATTTGAATTAGGGCATGACCAAACGCATTAGGCCTAAGGCATTAAAAATGTGCCAAATCTCACACCTAATGTGTTATTCTTGCAGCTATTTCTAGTTACAAAGTCTTTGGGCCAGAAGAAATTGTTAATTTAAATAGAACATAAGACACATGAGACTTGCCATTTTGCAGAAGAATGAGTTTTCAAATGAATATTATGTCATACATTTATTTTCACTTCCATGAGCTATCCTCACACTTTGGTTTTACCAGATTACTCTCATGAGGGGATTCCACCTTATGGGTCTCCCAATCTTTTATAGCCACATGATTGTTAGCTATTTGCATATAGAACTTTCCCCACCATTGAGAAGTGGTCATAGGGAGAGTTGCTGAATTTCTGCCTACTATTCAGCTATTAAAAATATATAGTCTTTAAAAGGCATAAGTTCTAAATATAATTAGTTCCAGAACTGTCACAGCTGACACTTCTTTCTATTAGCACAAAAGGATTCACTTCTCCTGGTTCGATTCTGGGTATTTGTTGTTTAATATGGGTAGTATTCAGCTAAGGAGAGTAGACCCATTGAAATTAATGGACAGAACTTAGCCATGCTCATTAATTTCAGTGGGTCTTCTCTGAGTAAACCTAAGTTGAATAATACCTTAATGGGCCAGATTCAGCTACCCTGGTCTGCTAGCACAACATGGCTCCCCCTCCCCCCGCCCCAATCCATTCTGGAGTATTGGGAGAATCTGCAGAACAGCACATGGGAGGAAAGGAGAAGTTGTTCCATCAAGTAAGCAGAAATGCTTGCACTGATTGAACAATCTCCTTAACACTATGTTGAATTCCACCTTGTATCTTTGTTCATAAATGTGTGTTTTTATATATAAAAAAACTTGTACATAAATGATAAACCACTGTGGTTGTTTTCTCCATAGCTCCATGAGATCCTGCCGGCTAAAATTTCATCTAGTCTAGCATTTTGTTTTCCACAGTAAAGACAGGTGTTTAGCCAAAAAAGAAGCATAAAAAGCTTTCAAATAACATAAGTATCCAAGCGAGTCATCAGTTTACATGCCTAGGTTAGAGGCCAGTGTATCTTGTCTTGTTTTATCTTCGTTTGGGACATGCGCTTGTCTTAGTCAATTGGCCAAAATCAATTCAATTGGCCAAAATCCTTTTTTTTTAATGACCTACTAAGTCTATATTCAAATATGTCACAAATTACTCACATAAATATGGGTGGAGGGCATGGTCAAGGGCTTCATCAGCCTAGGGCCTAGTCATTAGTACCGTCTGTGGAATTATTTACAAGGCTACTCTAGACCAAACACCGGGCAGTTGCACAAGATGGGTGAACAACCATGTGAAACACAGTTGTGGGCATTAGGTTCCCATTCCTATGTCTGAACACATTTCCCTTCCTCTTTTCCGCTTCCTCTAAGGGCCTGTTTGCAATCTGTGGCCTGTTGACCGGCTGTTATTTTTGCTGTTGCTTGTGCTGCTGTTTCAACTGCTGCTGTGGAAAGTGCAAGCCTAAGGCACCAGAAGAAGATCAAGAATTCTGCTTGTCTCCAGAGGATCTAGAAGAGCAAATTAAGACAGACATGGAAAGAGGTGCTTATTATTATGGGGATGTAGATATACTATTTAACAACAAAACCAACAAAAACACTGTTATTTTCTCAAATACATACCCTGGGGTTTCACTCCAGCTGTTTAGCTTTGGTGGTGTTAATTTGAGAAAGGATACTAACTTGAAGGAAGTGTTAATTGAATTCCTCTCAACCTGCTGTACAGGTTACTTTAAGTGCCCAGTGGTGTGTGGCTGCTTGTTAATGTCACTGTTAATCTCTGTGGGTGTTTGTCCCTCTTTTCAAACTAAACATCTTTAGGATGTTAATTTCTTCAGGCCCAGGTTGCAGCACTGCCTTTGTGCCCTTTTCGCTGCAACCTGGTATAACCTTTTTTCTTAAGAGAGTTACTGTGCCTTGGTTGATAAGAAGCAAAAGTTCAGCAGCTGCAGCTCCCCTACTCATACTCGAAAAGCTGAACCTGTGGAATTTATTCTCCACATGCACTTACAAAACACATGATGTTTCTGACAGGCAAAAAGCTGAATACAGATTCTGATTTCTCAATGTTTGGAAGCAAGGAGCTTTGCTGTAATGTATTGCTGTGGGGAGGCTGCTGAATTAGAGGGGAAACACTCACCCACCCCAGTTTGAGATGACATTTAACACTGTGCTCATTTTCAGTGTTTTTGTCTTACCAACAAGAGTGCTATAAAATGAATGCCATAGAACCTGTTAGTTTCTAAAGATCATGGAGTATTTTTTTGTAAGAATTGCTTTTGCTAGCTAAGAGGCAAATTGGATATTATAAGGGGGAAATGTGGGGGGGGGGGGTTGAGTTCTCAAATCATTATTTCCCTTATGATACTAATATGCATGCTGAGGAAAGGTCATGTGTGAGGGACACTTCACAGGTAGGACCTATAGGGTTGTATTTAATGTTGTACAAACATAGATCTGCAGGACTTCTGTTTCCTCTCTTCCCCCTATGTGCCCTCAAAACTGTGCTGGAGGGTCCCCCAACCCCCCTGGAGCTTATTTTGGGGTTACACTGGAGGTGCTGAAGTGAACAGGAGAGGAAGAAACTGTTGTGCCAGTGGAGCTGCAATGTTGGATATTGACCGTATGCTTCCCCCGCAGGTGTCTATTGTGCAGTTTTAAAAACTGTTCCCCCCCCCCTGCCAGGCTCTAAAAACAGACATGAACCTGGCTAGGGCAGAGGAGGCCATTTGCAGGAGAGCTTGCAGAAAATGTTACACAACACTGCTGCCTGTCCCCTGCCGAACATGTCTCCTGGGTTTCCCATTACAGTGGTACCTCGGGTTATATACAGTTCAGGTTACATACGCTTCAGGTTACATACGCTTCAGGTTACAGACTCTGCTAACCCAGAAATAGTACCTCGGGTTAAGAACTTTGCTTCAGGATGAGAACAGAAATTACGCAGCGGTGGCGTAGCGGCAGCAGCAGGAGGCCCCATCAGCTAAAGTGGTGCTTCAGGTTAAGAGCAGTTTCAGGTTAAGAACGGACCTCTGGAACGAATTAAATACTTAACCCGAGGTACCACTGTATTTCAACAAACACGTTGGGACTACATTTTCACTAAGTCATGTTCCTGTTTTCACCATTATTCCATTGTGACTCAGCAGTCACGTTGCTGAGGGGAGTGAGAGCTCTTCTACATAGCCTTCCTAAAGCTGTCTCTTTTGAACTGAAAGCATGCAAAACAACTTAAAATCTAGCACCTGCCTGGGATATTTCATACTACAGGAAGAACAGGCTGAAAGAACCAGGTATAGTAAAAAAGAAAGAATGGGGCTGTGTGACAAAGATTCCCAAGGAGACTCTGAGCCTTTCATTTGTTCTGATAGTATTGAAATGTATTTGCTGCAGCTTCACAACTATATGGGGGCTGCACTTTCTGCATTTCAAGCAGCAGTTAAAAGCACAGATACTTTTTCAAGAAAAAAGGAAGTGGAAACATTAACAGAAGGATGAATTAAATGACCATCAGAACTTTCACAGCATTGATTCTGAGATAATAAATTTGAAGAGGAGGGGGAAGACCCAAACACAAACATATTCAGATCTCAGGCTATTTACATAAACATGATGGAAATTACAGTGTTTCTTATTCCAGGACATCAGATTTGTCCACTCTTGTCTACATCTGAACATGTAATAGCAAACTATTCTGCTGTAAGGAAGGAGGTGTCATTTCAACTGAAACGGGAGTTGAAAGAAAATGAATTTTAACCAATACAGGCTGATGATGGCAGAAACAATGTACTTGATTGAAAATGGTGAACCCTTTGCAGGATGCTAAGAGATCTATCTCTTTACCATGGGATTTATTCCTGGGTGTGAGGACTGGCCATTGCCAATTTGCATCTATGTTTTATTCATTGATGCAGAATTTCAATTGCCTAACACTGAAGCTGAGATAAAACAAATGTAGACCAGGTGGCAATTTTAATTTATGAGAAATTAAAGCTTGAATATCCTCAGAATTCAAATTCAAATCTTTCTGAAATCTCAAGGATGAATTCCTTTAGGATAGGAATGTTCTCTACCATGCAGGGGCACCGACTTATAAAAAATATTGGGGGAGCCCGTGAAAGCTCATGAATAATAAATAAGCTCATGAATATGCAGATAAAGTGGCGCCGCCACCTCGTGAGTGAATAGGGGAGAGCGTGCTGCGCCTATTAATCAGCTCCGAAGGAAATTGGGTGGAGCTTTTGCTCGGGAGGGAGGGCAGGAGGCATGCAGCCCGACCCTGTGCATTTTGGGCTGGGGGAGGGGCGGCGGCAGCGCTCTGCTGGAGGGGCGCCCGAGATTATTGGGGGGGCAGAGCCCCCCAAACGAATTTTTGAGGGGGCTCGGGCCCCCTCAGGCCCCATGGAGTCGGCGCCTATGCTACCATGAGATTCAGAAGACAGCTGTGACATATGTGTGGTCAAACCTTGCCCATCCTGGCAAGACAGCCAGAGAGGGACTGGCCAAATGGACAGAGAAGCTGATTAATGCTTCCTTGAGAATGGGAACTGTACACTCTAGTTTGAAAACTGCAGTCCTTCATCTTCAGCTGAAGAAGCCTCCTCGAGGTCTTACTGTATTGTACAATTACCAGCCAATATTCAATTTTCCAGTTTGGAGAAAATGCGCTTGAATGTGCGTTGTGGTGACACAACTCCAAGATTTCCTGCATAAAAATGATTGTCTTGAACAATTTCAGTCTAGCTTCTGTCCTGGTTTTGACAGTGGAATAACCTTGATTTCCCTAGTGGATATTCAATCTATGCCATGAAGTAGGGCCCTTCCAAACTGGTGTTCTATTGCAAGCGTATTCTGTAATATGTTTCTGGCACATTAGAGCATTAGCAGTGGGTTTATTCTGCTTCAGTTTGTTCTACAATGCTGCCTCAATGCTACGGCATTATTGCTGTCCAGAGGGGCCATAGCTCAAGAAAAGCAGGACAAAAACAAACCAGAACATTTGTAATATTAAAAATGACAGGATTTCAGCAGGAAGTTGTGGGACATGCACTGACTGAAAATTAAGCAGCGTGATTGCGCCACAACTTTTGCAGGTGCAAACAGCCTTGAAAATGAGATCGTGTGTGACTACCGCAATAACATCATGAGCAGAAAAGCATCATGGATGTAGAATTAAAAGGATGTCTGCAGGGGCCCCTAGAGATGATGACTGTATCTCTGATGGTACTATTGGACCTCCAAGTAACTTTTGGTACTATCAACCATGGTATCCTCCTGGCTCATCTTACTTGGTACAAGATTTTATAGTATGGTTGGTCCTTCATGGAGAGTAGTGCTGGTGGACACCTGTCTGGCCTTTCATCTATGGTGTCCCTCAAGGTTTCATTTTGTCCTCTATGCTAATTATCATTTACATTCAAATTCAGGGAGGGGTCATGCCTGTCACTGATATGCAAATGGAGTGTAGTACCATCTCCTTACTGTCTTGGTTGGGGAAAGCTGTGGAGGTTCTGAATTGTTGCTTGAAAGCAGTGATGCAGATTGCTTGTGGGTAAATAAATGGAAACTGAATTTGGACAATTGTTCTTGGAGTGCTTCCAGACATAGGGCTCCTCATGCTACTAAATAATTGCTGTAAGTTACATGCTGGCTAGCTGTCTGTGGGACCATCTGAGAGAAGGGGGAGTATATGGAAACATCTGCAGGGATTAGGGCTTAACTGAGAGCTGGGAAGGAGTGGATCTTCCAGCTCCTAAATAAGTTTCCAGGCTCAGTGGCTTCATTCATCTAAACTCCAGCCTTTCTGAAATGGACTTCATTGTTGTCCCCTCACTTAATGTAAGAATTTAAGCAACTGCTTACTTCTCTCCCAATGGGACTTTAAGACGACTAACCTTGGTTGACTTGTGCCTATATATGATAGCTGTCATAGGTGGGCAAGTAGCCATTCCTGGCTGAAGGTCAGTTTTCCATACCTTGGACAACAGATCAGAGAGACTGTTAATGCTTGATTTCGCCTTTGTTTTAGATGGGGAAACTCCAATTCTGCTTCAGCCGACAAATGCAACTGAGAAAACCCAGCTTATTGGAGACAGTCGTCGCAGCTACCACACCGATTCATAAACTAGAAGCCATTGGAGTCTGACGGTCACCAAAGAAGTTACGGATTGTAAAGTACTGTTACAACATTTTCATATATGGCACTAGGACTGCTGCACTCCTGTGCACACTTAGGTGGAAACAAATCCCACTGAAGTCAGTTGAGACCAGCTTCTGAGAGAACACGCATAGGATAACACAGTAAGAGCTTATCTGAGCAAATCAGGTGTGTTTCTGTACATGTATGCAAGGAATATAAAGTGGGAAACAGCCATTTTTTAAAAAATGAATATGCGTGCTAGAGATATCAGAGATATAGAAAGCTGTTCTAGTGTCATGTGTGAAAATGTCCCTAGTCTTCTGCATAATTGCACTTGATTTGTGCTTTAGACAGAGGTGAGTTGGACATAGTTTCTTCTTTAATCCTAGGAGTGTTAGAACTTACGGCTGGTCCACACTTCCATTTGCCCTGCTGCTTCCCCTGGGAAAACAAACAAACAAAAGTGTGGACGAACCCTTGGTAGACCTGTCAGATTCTTTCTGTAGTACAGGACTTCAACCATATGAGCCTTAGTGTACTCCCCCCCCCCAACCCTAAAATCTTTTCAGAGCCATTGTACATTTCCCCCATCCTTTTAGTTACTGGAAAGAGGAACCATTGTTCCATTTGGTGAATATATGTATGTGTAAAGTGAGATGTAAGGCTTAAATGATCTTCTCATCCATGGAGGATCATTGTATGATTCTATCAGCTCCTTAGAAGAAGGACTAGGCGCCAATTCAAGTAATACATAAAACTGCTTTCAGGTCTGCTGGGGTTCAGTTCTAAGCAACAATTGACTTTATTTAGTGTCCAGTTAGAGACTCCCAGTAGACACCGGCAACTGTAAATAGTTCAAAGATTGTCGTATTTCTCTTCACCAGATGAAAAGCCTGCTCTATATCCATGTTCTGGGCATGCATGGTCCATTGATGGATCAGCAGGCTACCTTTGAGCAGAAGCCATCTTTACTGCAAAATAAATTGCAACTAGCAATCCATAGTTTTCAACCCTGTATTCACACTTGATGCATGGCAAATGGGAAGTAACAGAATTTTCACACACACGCTGTGCTCACAAAAACATCCATACAGCTCAATCTGAAGTGTGTTTACTTAGAAGTTGAATGGTATTTACTCCCAGATAAGTGCTCATAAGTACACAGCCCAATCCTCCTATTGTGCATAATCTATCAATTTCCATTTATCTTATGTATGTGAGCAGTCCCTGTCGTTGATGGTTTTGTTTTACCCTAGGACCTAATTAATTAATTAATTGTGTCATGTTCCTTAAAGACCGAAAATCTCTATCTAGCCATTAGAATGTCATAACCTTCAGATAGCGAAAAGGACAAAAAAACAAAACCCAAGTTGCCCAGAGATAGTGAGAAACCTGGTAAAGAGGCCATTCCTGTAGCATCCTACTCCTTAGGGAATGGGACTGAACCAGCCCTGCTTCTATAACCTATAGGTAAGAATGCAAACAAGCACTGTTTAACTGTGAACTGATAGCTGAGATTTATTTTGCAATAGAAGAATATGTAGTTCAGTATACATACAGATGTGTCAGTTGCACTGGACTGTGCACGCATGGAAGAAGAGCATAGAAGCAAGTGTTTCAGTTGATGAATGCAGACACAATCATGGCTACAACCTTGTGCACACTTACCTGAGAATTTACTTGTGAATTTGGTGAGACTGGCATCCAAGTAAAATGTGCACAGGATTAGGCTGGAAACTTGTTATTCATTTGAAGAATGGAAGGAATCCAGAGCAGGAAAAAAGCCAGAATACTACCTTGAGAACAAATATTGTGATATGCGTGGAACGAATCAGTTGTTACAGTTGCAGTCTTATCGTTTGTAAGAGGTCAAGAATAGGATGCATTTTCGATATTCTAAACTCAGTATTTGATATGTTAGTTATTTGGCAACATCATTTATCATTCATCACATAGCTTGGCTTGTTTGTTAATCATCTGTGTTGATGTGTTCACTATTTCAGAAGCACATCAAGTGACTGGTAACAAATGAACCTTGCATAACTGGAAATATAAAACACGTTGAATTTGTTCCTTACATTTCAGAATGTACTGTGTACACTGATGTTGACTTTTGCTGTCCAATATATAACATGAACAATAAAGATTGCAAGAGTTACACATGCACCAACTGTTCTTTCCCCCTGCTGTGAAACATATTAAATATACTTATAAACGTGAATCTCTTCCTCTACCTGTTTCAGAACATTATCTTGTTTATGTTAATGACACTATTTCTCCTTGAGTTTCAAAGCATTTTTGAGTTCTTCATGCTTTTGACTGTTCAGTTCTCTGCTGCCTTTTGCATCCCTTCTCTCTCAATCTATGATGTCTACTGCTGCCTCTTGTTATGCCCTTTCTCATTTAGACTCATATGGCCTCATTTAATTTCATATTCTTTGTTTTGCTGCTTCTCAGCCTTGGTTGTCTTCTTCCTTACATTATTTTTGTTCCTATGTTGGAGCCAGTCAAGACCCCTGGTGCAAATCTTATTTTAAATTTAAGTCAATTTTAAATTTGCAGGCAAGGATGCATAAGGGGGTGTCCTCTCCCCAACTCTATAGAACCAAGCATATATTAGGTGCTTTACATAAGATACCGATTTGAAAAGAGGAATAACTGCCTAAAATATCCAAACTGCCAATTTTTAGAAGGTAGTTGCCAGAGCAACTTGTAAAATGAGGTAACCATGTGCAGCAGTGAATTGCTCAAAATAGCTCCCAGTTTACAAACAGACTCAACCCTGTGCAAATTATGGCTCGTGAGTGGACAGTGGACCAGTGTTGTTGATTAAGGGGCAGCTAAAAATCACTCACCTATAACAATGGACTTCTGTATTATTGGGAAAAGCAATGGACAACTTCAGAGCTTAGCTGAGCCCCAGGGGTTTCACATCTGGCTCAAACTGTACTCTCTCCTAATGAACTTTTGTTTACGGTGCACCTTTCTCCCAAAGGCCAACCTAGACAAGTAGTTCCCTTTACATAGCTGGTTTTTAAAATAAATAGCTAGTGTGCGTGAAGATCAGACCAGATGGGAACCCTTTGCCCTGACACAGCCCTAGTTGGAATTGGACGCACACACCACACCTGCTATTCACAATGGGAGGAACACTACCCAAGAGTGGCCACACCATGCCTAGTCTAGTCCTAAGGCAACCTTTTTCAACCCAGAAACTTCTAGACAATTCTGGACTACACTTCCCATCAGCCCCTGCCAACATTGTCAAGGATGATGAGAGCTGTAGTCCAAAATCTGTGGAGGATACTAGGTTAGGAAAGGCTGACCCATGGCCTGAATCTCAGAAGAGCTTTTTAACTCTGCCATCACCAGTGCACGCAATTCGGGCACACCTCTCCTCCATTTCTTTTCCACCCACATACATGGTCACATGAAGTTCATGAAAAGACTCATGAACCATATGAAATGAAAAATGTCCTTTTGAAATCATTTTTAAGGAAGCAGCAAAACACCACATTTTTCCCCAGTGCCTGTAGAAGTATGCAACTAAAAAACCCGATCCAACTTTATTTGGCAAAACGAAAACATTTCTGCCCCCCAAGCCCCCTTGTGCTTGTTTTATAACTCTGTCCTATAGATAAACCAGCTTGACCAGAAATTTGAGCATCTGCAGCTGAAGCTCAGATCATATAGGTATTAATCATAGGCAGGGCAAAGTGGAGATCAGCCCAGTACCTCCACGACCGAAATAGTGAAAAGCCAATGAACCTTAGCGATGGGGCGCAGGGCGCAATAAAATAAAATTCCACAAAACACTTACTTGAGCTTTTAATTGATTTAAATAAATCGTTTTGGATTGGTGTTTTCATTTATACCACGTGGTTAACTGGGAGAGGGCGCGTGCTGGGACGAACCTGGAGTCCATAGGTGGAACTTTTTGCTTCCACCTACCACCTGTAAGCTCAGCGCTGAGGAAATCTGCTCTCTGCACAGGCTCAGAGGCACCATTGCTCACTACTCCGGGGCCTAGCTCTGCTTCGACTTAAACGTCGTTGGCAAGCGAGATCAATTTAAGATCCAACGCACTGAAACAACAGGGCGACCATTGCTGCCGCTAACGCTATTTTCCTTCCCCAAAACTTACCCGTAAATCCGGTTCCGTGAATGACCTCTTCCGAAATGGAGGAGCCCATTGCATTTTGTTATAAAACAGTTAATCTGTGCGAGGAGGAAAAAAACGCGCCTCCTTCGAGCCGGAATCGAACCAGCGACCTAAGGATTTCAGTAGCCGAGCACTCCTACAGTCCTCCGCTCTACCAGCTGAGCTATCGAAGGGACTTGGCGAGCTGGTTGTCAGAGAAGCTAAAGAATGCATGCTAAAGTGGCTCGCTGTTAGCCGAAGTTAGGACTGCATGTAGGAAGCGTAAGGTGGCGCTGGAAGTCGCAGGCGTGCACGAGTTGCAAAGGCTGGCGTTGCTCGCGGGCTTTGAATGCGTTCCCTGGCATCGTGCACTTGAAACTCCTGAGTGCTACCTACTGGGGTGGAGAGGAGTGGATTCTTGTGCGGATAGGGAAAGAGGAAACAGCCTATTATTACCCTGGGTGCACACAGGGAGTTAACAAACTAGGGGTGAAACGTGGTCCAGAATGTGCTGAGAACCAGATTGTGGATGCAAAATAGAGGATTTATCATGTTTAAGTTTATATGCTTGGCGTTGTTTACAAAGCCCCTCTTGCGGGCTGGGCCAGTGGCGCAATGGATAACGCGTCTGACTACGGATCAGAAGATTGTAGGTTCGACTCCTGCCTGGCTCGGTGGTGGTTCACTTTTGCGGCAACACTGAATGTATTTTAAGATGTTATAAAATACAGTATACTATGGAAGGGAAAAGCCAGAGTTTGGTAGGCTGACTTGCCAAAACCTGTTCTCCATCCCCTGCACAATCTTCTCCTCAGTCTAGATAAACGTGGCTCTGAAGCGAGAAGACCACAAGATGGTAACTCAGTACATGATGCTCTTTAAGAAGCCAAAGAAGATGTAAATAATGAATTATAATAAAATGTCCGCTAATACGATTTCGAAATTACTATAAGGGCATCATGGTTGCAAAAAGTGCATATTAACAAACAGCTTCAACCCTGACTTCATTCAAACAGGAAAAGCCAGGGGATTCCAGAAAGGTAAGGTGTATGGGAACAATTGGTATATTTTAGTACACATAGCACATCAAAATGTAGGCAATTGTTTATAACAGAACCTGAGCAGTAAATTCTGTTTAAGGACTAACAGAGCAATCTAATGAGAAGTATGGCCCGTTGAATTCAGTGCATTTTATTCCCAGATAAACGTGTTTAAGATTGAAGCCTAAGAAGCCTAAAGCGTGATATTCAGTCTTCCACTATCTAAATTTGCACATACCTGTAAAAGAGCACATCACATCTATGATAAAGACCCGGGATTTCTGAAGCAACCCCGATTAAACTCAGTAAATCTGCAACCTAAGAGTATTTAACAAGGTTTAAACATTTCAGTTTTGAATTTAGAAAACAACATTAAAATGGACCACTGCGAGCCAGGCAGGAGTCGAACCTACAATCTTCTGATCCGTAGTCAGACGCGTTATCCATTGCGCCACTGGCCCCCTATTTCGGTGGGCTGTTTGCAAAAACATAAACCAGAATTTAGAGAATGTTAGCTGGATAACAGCGTTTTGGAAACCATGAATAAGACAGGGTGTTATTCTTTATTCTGCAATGCATATGCACTTATTCCGACAGGTACAACAACTTCAGGAGCAGGCGATATGCAACACAAAACAAAACGTGATCATTATGGTGGTGCGGACAGCGCTCTGTTTAGCTAAAGCTCGTTTACGACGAGCAAATAATAAAATTGGATCTGAGGATGAGACTGTACTCCTTGCATTTCTCTGCAGGGAGAACGAGAGACCAGTGCAGGAGAAGGAATTCACAAAGCACAGCTCCTCTACAATTACTCTGTGCAGCTGTTTGGAAAGTGCCAAGTTACATTTGTTATTACCCATTGTTCATTGTTCAAAAATGCACTCGTCTCCAGCCTACATTTGGGTGGATTATCAGGTTGTCCTGGAAAACTCAAAACTGGGATAGTTTCCGTGCATGTGTATGTGCAGCTCGTGATGCATTCTGCGCATGCTCGAATGCAAAGTGCCTTCTTGCTACTGGCGGTTGTGTATCTCTCGGGAAAGGCGTGTGTATGTCCCTTCGATAGCTCAGCTGGTAGAGCGGAGGACTGTAGAGGAACTGCTTCTAAAGGAATCCTTAGGTCGCTGGTTCGATTCCGGCTCGAAGGAGATGTGTTTTTTGTGATGGACCTGGCCGTCCGCTCTTTATAATTCAAGAGTGTGGTGTACATATTATCAGAAGATGTGGTCCATCCACCTCCAACGCAAAACGGCGGAGAAATAAGGTGTCTGATTGTTATAGTATCTTACACTTGGCAATGGTCATTCTGAAGCATAAAATACCATATTTTCATATTGCAGAATAAATGTGCCGCTACCGTTCCTTTGGAAAGAACATCATTATTCTGCTTTTTAAAAAAAGATAAAGGAGGGGGAGAAAGATGGATTGGAGACTACTGTACAGCCAGGCTAATAAAATAGAATTGTTGATGTATAGTTGCATTGCTTCCGAATATAGAATCAGCCCTTTAAGCAGCTGTTTTTACCACACCATCGATTTTTCATGGGTGACACTCTGGAATCTTTTTGTGGTACCCGCTCAGGCTTTCCAAGCAAAGGATTATTCTCGCCTTATCCACATCCCAAGCATGCTTTTATTAATTTCATTAATTGATTATTTTTTAGGAACATGTTTACTAGGGATGACGCCAAATAAACCTTATTTCTGAGTAAACATGTGTATCATTGTACAAGTAATCCATTAAAACCGTATATGGTTTGGTTATTAATACCAATCAGTCTCGATGGAGAGCACAGGGGGCAAAACCTTGCAAGGCAGAAGTGGAGTGACCTAGTGGAGTGGGGCCCCAGATGGGGGACAGGTTGAGGTTTCCCAGGGGAATAAAGGTTTGCTTTTTGAGGCATTGTCTTTGTGATTTGTTTGTGTGGGTTTGAGGTCCTGCTATTGTTCCCAGGGCTGGATTAAGACCTTAAGAAGCCCTAAGCACTTAAAAGATTTTGGTGACCCCAAATATAGCTAATTCAAAATAGAAACAATAATAAACTGTAAAACAAATTTTTATTTTTTGAAATGAAACAAAACCTACAGTAAGATGGAAAATAATGTTTATTTTCTATACTTCCACTTTATTTATATTTGGGGGGAAATTCCCTCCTTTTTCTAAATGCAAAGTCTTTGATCAGATCATCAAAACTAATCTTAGGTGACACATCTGCTTGTATATCTAGTAGAGATAAAGCATCCACTCTGCTTTGTTGCATGGTTGTTCAGTTGGGATTTTTATTATACGTACTTCATCTGAGAAAAGGAGTGCTCAGCTGACCATTAATGTTCAAAATCTGGCAATGGAAAATTTCTGTCGTGCCCCCTCCTTCCCATGATGCCCTATGCTTATTTTGCTTAATGGTTGGTCCGGCCCTGGCTGTTCCTCTCTCAGATAGATGACCTAGTCTGCGTGTGAGAAAGAAATCTATGATTAATGGATGATGGATAAAAGGAAAATTCTACCCCCTGCAGAATTTAGCCACCCAAAATATTTACTTTTGAATTCCCAAATTGGCATGCAATAAACCTAGTACAGTGGTACCTCTGGTTGCAGACACAATCCGTTCCGGGGTGCCGTTCGCACCCTAAAAAGTTCATAACCACACTGGCGCTTCTGCGCATGTGCAAAGCGCATTAGAGTGCTTCTGTGCATGTGTGAACCGTGCAGAACATGTGTGCGCGTGGCAAAACCTGGAAGTAAACACTTTCGGGTTTGCCGCGTTCTTAACCCGAAAAAACGCAACATGAAGCGTTCGCAAGAAGAGGTATGACTGTATCTTGTCATCAACAGCACATTTATGCACATCTACACAGGAGAAGACCCCACTGTGTTCAATGTGACTTTCATAGGATCATAGAACTGTAGAGTTGGAAGGGACACCAAGGGCCATCTAGTCCAATCCCTTATAATGCAGGAATCTCAACTAAAGCATCCAAGACAGATGGCCATGCAACCTCTACTTAAAAACCTCCAAGGAAGGAGAGTCCACAACCTCCTAAAGGAGACCGTTCCACTGCCAAAAAGCTCTTACTGTCAGAAAAATTGAGTCGGAATCTCCTTTCTTGTCCCAGTATATATAGGATTGTAGTCTACATCCACTTTGTCTCTTGAGTATGCAGATAGTAATATATTACACCCAGTGCTTTTTTTTTCTTAAAAAAATGTTTTGGGGGTACTCTCATTTTGACTCAAGAAAATCATCATTTTATAGTTCAAATCAGGGAAAATAAATGCAGTAAAAGGATAAAAGTACAAAGATTCACAAAATGTATGCGTACCCCTGCGTACCCCCAGAAAAAAGCACTCATTACATCTGCATATAGGTTGACCTAACCCACAAAGGCACACACCTCCATTGTCCCCAATGGCAGACGGATGCCAGCAATAACAGACATCTGTATGTACTGCAACGAGATTTCCTTTTCAGCATGCTTTATATAGGCTGAGCACTGTAAACATGAGATTCTTGCAAAACGTACTTTACCAGCAGAGTTATCTGAAGAGTTTTGATTAGTTCCATTTTATCTGTCAGTAACATAACCTACTAGCAGCATGCACAGTATGAAGGCAGGCATTACAGTTTGCTACAGTAAGTGTGATGGATATTTGGCTTAAACTTGTAGACATGATACGTACCACTTGTACAGTTGTGTGATGAAGTATTGGCAAATAGCAGCACAGATGGCTTTGCCCTAAGATTAGGCCCCACATGCCAGACGTGATCTGGGAAATTGTCATTTTAAAAATAACTTCAGAGCGAGTGCCAAGATTTGAGAGATCCATGTGTCTAATAAACAGACAGAAACGCAGCATGGCCCAGCGCTGGAACTTAGTTATTGGGATTATCCTATGGCCATGGAACCCAGCAAGAATTATCACCTCGGCCCAGCCAATAAAAATGGCATGCACCTTCACCACTTTCCTGAGTACTTTAAACGGGGGGATGGGTTTAGGTTGTAAAAAAAAAAAGTACTTAAAAAAAACCTATTCCAAAATAGCCACAGTCAGAGCTTGTCTACACAGAATATTACAAATTATGTCTTCCCCCCACCCCAAGCAATGGGTGAGGTGGCACAGTGGTACTGAAGAGTCTTCTCCCCCTCTGGTGGCCTCAAAGGCAAGAATAACAAGCAGTTTGTATTTTATAGTCCTTTTTATTCAGTCATCTGGTTGCAATATAAGAATCCATGTCTCCACACAAAGAGAGATATTGGCTACTCTGAGCTCCACCTCTTCCGTCCACAACAACATCCTGAGTGCCAATGGGAAGTCCTAGGAGTCCCATCCCTCTGCCTTTTTATTCTAGAATGCGGAGGGACCAACGCGCCCATGGAGATGGAGGATCCCCCGTACTCTCCAGGGAGGTCTCTGCCGGCTGCACCCTCCCCTCCCCTGCCTCCTCCATTATCTCGTAACTAGGCAATTCTTCCTTGAAAGGTATAGCATCTCTCTCTCTCTCTCTCTCTCCCTCTCTCTCTCTCTCTCTCTCTCTCTCCGCCTGAAACTGCTGTAGACAAGGGGGCCCTGAAGCTTCTCCCTCCTCCTCCTCCTCCTCCTCTTCAGAGGGAATCTTATCAGACTGAGTGCACACTTCCCAGTCTTCCTGTTCTGACCATTCCCTGCCACTGCCACTTGAAAGAGTATTTCAAATTTCAGTGGCACTGTGTGTGAGGACCGAATTCTGTGCCCGTCCCCCCGCCTCTTGCCTTCTGTTCTACTCAGCTTACTACATCAAAGTTGTGATTCTCCTGCGGCAACCCCTAGGCTCAGCTCCCATTGGGGTGCCTCTGCTCACATGTACAGGTAAGGGCATTGTTGCTTTAGAATGACATGTGCATAAATAATGTGCAAAATATCAAGCAAATTAAACTGTCAGCGAGGTGTTGAAACGAACCATGTGGTGGAAGTGTCAGATGGCCTATAATTTCGGGAGGCAAAGAGCACATACCGTAATGTAAGTTGTGGAAATGTAAGGCTTGATAGGAATTTATTTTTGTTAATGATGGATCATTTTGTTAGGTATCTTAATTTATAAGAAACAATGAGACAAAGAATAAGAAGGTGATGGTAAATTCAATCTGCGAGACAGCTAATACTATTTCAGGTGGGAGGATCTGGGTCAAATGTAGACCTGATGATGAGGGTACAGCTGTATTACCTGACTACTCTGCCTTTTTTTAAAATTCACTTGACGGGACAGACTTTGTTGGCTGTGTGCCCATGGAATAACCAAGAAACCCAATGAAGCCCTTTTTATTTGAAAATCCAGGAATCCTAGTTATGCCTTCATTTTCTCTTGAAATGTGCTCGCAGCACTATATAATAACTGCACATTGTTTATGAGTTGCTTCCATTGCCCATGTCTCTTTCTCCGATGTTGCATTTCTGTTGTTGTAGAGATGGCCATCTCCGTATGCACAAACATACACACACATATTATTTATTGTGCTAATGTCACTCTCCTTCTTTGGAGGTCTTTAAGCAGAGGCTTGACAACCATATGTCAGGAGTGCTCTGATGGTGTTTCCTGCTTGGCAGGGGGTTGGACTCGATGGCCCTTGTGGTCTCTTCCAACTCTATGATTCTATGATTGAGGATTTTGAGGATATTATCCTATGCATCAAAAGTGTGATGGTGGCAATTCTTTTTACCATGCCAAAAGTTTCCTATCACTTTCTTTTCTTCTGTCACCTTGCTTTCCCCTGCTGCAGCGAAGCCTTGAAGAACCAGGCTGCATTCTCCAGTCAGCTTAACATTTTAGTTTTTTCCAGAAGGGTAAGTGCTGCATGTGTTGGTGGCAACTGTCCGTTTCTCCCCCTTCCTTCTTAAACTCAAGAATGTTGATCTCTCACCCCTGTGAGCCGTCACCTGTCTAAATCTGTCCTTGTGTCAGATGCATATATGGAGAAAGTGAGTATGGCAACCAATGACGTTCTGCTTCTAAAATAGACCCAGCTCTCTTCACTCAGTTAAAACAATGTCCTCCAGGGAAAGATCCTCAAAGGACATTTGATCTCACAAGCTTTGGAATTCTTTTAAGGGACCTAACCCGGAAACCGCTCGGCAGCACCCTAACTCTGAGCCTATGCTCCTTGGAATCGCTAGGAGATGAGCACCTCTCTTAATTACAAGTCTTTTTCCAAAGAGCAGCAAACTATGGATAACTTGGAGAAGCAGCTTATTTGTCCTATATGTTTAGAGATGTTTACTAAGCCAGTGGTTATCCTCCCCTGTCAGCACAACCTCTGCAGAAAATGTGCCAACGATATCTTCCAGGTAGATGTATTAAACTTTTTAAAATTCCAATAAATGTTTATAAAACTTTCATGTTACAAAGGGGAGGGGTATCATTTAATAAACAGGATTCTCTTTAAAAGCAAAAAAATGAGAGAATTAATTTGGCACATGGGTTCTTTGTTATTTATTTTATGTGTGATTTTGAATCTGTTACATTTGTAAATGTCCCTTTTATTTATATAGGCTGAAATGTTATTTCAAGTATTTAGAGATATTAACACACATACCCATTCCTGTTGTTCCACAACACCTCTAAAAATGGCAAATTTCTCTCTAGCATAAGTTGTCATTATATTATTAGCTTCCAAGCTTGAGCAGCATTATATTTGCAGCTATTTCTCTTTCTGTGTACTTTTTGGGCAGTATTTTTCCTGGTAGTTTGGCTTTGATGACCTGATCCAGGTCCCCTGAAGTCATCAGTCACTGCATCCAGGTATTAGATCATATCTTAAGCAGATAGTGTGAGATGGACCTTGTGATGTGGAAGTGAGAGCAGTTGTCAGAAATAACTGTGAAATAATTCATGCTTAGCTTTACAACTTTGTTTATTGTTTGGCAAGAACAGGCCTCGAACCCTTACCTGCCAACCAGAGGAGGCACAACTGTGGCATCAGGAGGTCGATTCCGCTGTCCATCTTGTAGACATGAAGTAGTTCTGGACAGGCATGGAGTGTATGGTCTTCAAAGGAACCTGTTGGTGGAAAATATAATTGATATTTACAAGCAGGAATCTACCAGGTAATGGACCGATTTTTGTCCTTGAAGGATTGCCTATGGATGCAGGTTGCTGACTTGGTTGTGTTTGCCACAGGAACACATGAATTGGATTCCCCAAGCCCCAAATCAAGACTTCTATCATAAAACTGAGCTATTGCTGCCCATTCCCTGTTAGAACCTCTTTACCCTACCCCATTCTTATTTTAATTCCTCAAGTCAACCTGGAGCTTTTATCTCCAGCTAGCTATAGAAAGAGAAAGCAATAGCAATGAGCAGTGCTTTTTTTCAGGGGGTACTCAAAGGTATGCAGTACAGCACTTCTTTTTTTGTTGTTGTTAAAAAGTGTGGCACTTACTGTAACAACTTCATGGTAAAAAGGTAAAGGGATCCCTGACTGTTAGGTCCAGTCGCGGACAACTCTGGGGTTGCGGTGCTCATCTCGCTTTATTGGCCAATGGAGCTGGCGTACAGCCTCCAGGTCATGTGGCCAGCATGACTAAGCTGCTTCTGGCAAACCAGAGCAGTGCACAGAAATGCCGTTTACCTTCCCGCTGGAGTGGTACCTATTTATCTACTTGCACTGTGTGCTTTCAAACTGCTAAGTTGGCAGGAGCAGGGACTGATCAACAGGAGTTCACTCCATTACAGGGATTTGAACCGCCAACCTTCTGATTGGCAAGCCCTAGGTTCTGTGGTTTAGACCACAGCACCACCTGCATTTAGAAAAAAAAGCACTGGCAATGAGCACCATCAGCATCTGCTAAAGGTAGTGAGGCCCCCACATCTCTGGTGGTTGCTCAGCTGCTGATACTGGTTAGGATTTGCTTTGTATAAGAAGAAAGGTTTGCTCGCTTTACCCTTTGATTGGGAGCTTCATTTTACAGTACTGGATGCCACACAAGCGTCTATTCTTATTGTATAATGCTAGCAGCTCTAATCTGTTGCTTTATGGGATTTCTTGGCATAAAGCAATATGTAGAAAGGTATTTACTCCTTGCATCTGAGAAAAGAGCCTACAAATAATTCATCATGTCAGCAGTCTTTGCTCATGTACACACTCAAGAAAGTCCGTTGGTCTGTAGCCACAGAACCAAACGATGATGGATCACCCACCAAATGGATCACCCACAAAATTTCTGCGTCCATTTCAGTTTCTTCCATATATCCACCATACGTTACAACATTCCAGCACTTTTAAAAATAAAACATCAGAATCTACTGCAATGAATTGCTGAATAAAATCCTTAAATATTTCCCCCGGTTATGTGCGTTTTTCCACAGGACTACTTAGTTGCCAGGGTCCTTCTGTGTAGACTGGCCCAGAGAGCAGCTCAGCTTCTTCTCCTCTCCAGGTGAAAAAGAGGTGAAATGCGCTTTTATACAGAAGGCATTTGAACAAGTGCCACTTGCTTGACAAGCTATACTTGCTGATTTTGCTCTTCTACTTATGCAGCCACTGAAAGTGCGGAAGCTCTGCTTCTCCCCTCCCCCCCTTAGATGCAGGGGAGAAGAGCTTAACAAATCCTCTCTGGGTCAGTCTACAGGAGCTCTGAAAGGACATGGGCAATCAAGTAGTCATCATAGTGGCATGCATAAATGCACCCATAGCTGGAGGAAATGGTTTGTTTATTTATTTAGTTAGCTTTTTTTTTTTTAAAAAAAAAAGAGCATTCAACATGAAAAGAGCAAAGCTGAGTAGAGAAATAGAAAAGAAAAACACATCATATAAAAGCAATGTAATATCATTATCATCAAAACCAATATGAAACAAGATTCATGTGATCTCATTGCTTCCCACACAGCCATACTAACACTAACCTGGGAGTGCCTGTTTGAAGAGTGTTTTTTTTCAGCATATGCAGAAAGACCAAAATCTGGTTTCAAATCACTGCCCATACATGCACTGAAAGCAACAGTTTTCTGTTGATGATTTATTGCAAGGACACACTCAAATCACTTAAAGCACTTGTCCACCTGCTTCCACAGCATCTTTCTCTAAGCTCTAGATCATGGGTAGGCAAACTAAGGCCCGGGGGCTGGATCTGGCCCAATTGCCTTCTAAATCCAGCCTGTGGACGGTCCGAAAATCAGTGTGTTTTTAAATCAATAGAATGTGTTCTTTTATTTAAAATGCATCTCTGGGTTATTTGTAGAGCCTGCTTGGTGTTTTTACATGAGTAGAATGTGCGCTTTAATTTAAAATGCATCTTTGGGTTATTTGTGGGGCATAGGAATTCATTTTTCTTCTGCTTTTTCTCAAAATATGGTCCAGCCCCCCACAAGATCTGAGGGACAGTGGACTGGCCCCCTGCTGAAAAAGTTTGCTGACCCCTGCTCTAGATGCTGGCCTTGCCAAATCCGATTGCGCTCTCTCTCTCGCTCTCTTTCTTGCTCTTTTCATAATTTCTTTCATTGACATATTATGTGCGTATTATGCCAATACCAAAACGATGTCAAACCAAACCTAGCAGCACAATTTTATACATGTCTACTTGGAAGTAAAGGGACGCAGGTGGCGCTGTGGGTAAAACCTCAGCGCCTAGGACTTGCCGATCGCATGGTCGGCGGTTCGAATCCCCGCAGCGGGGTGAGCTCCCGTCTTTCGGTCCCAGCGCCTGCCAACCTAGCAGTTCGAAAGCACCTCCGGGTGCAAGTAGATAAATAGGGACCGCTTACCAGCGGGAAGGTAAATGGCGTTCCGTGTGCTGCGCTGGCTCGCCAGATGCAGCTTGTCATGCTGGACAAGTGACCCGGAAGTGTCTGCGGACAGCGCTGGCTCCCGGCCTATAGAGTGAGATGAGCGCACAACCCTAGAGTCTGGCAAGACTGGCCCGTACAGGCAGGGGTACCTTTACCTTTACCTTTTACTTGGAAGTAAGCTAGTCCCTGCTAAGTGTGCACAGGACTGTAGCTTTAATGATGCGGATATTTTCTGGCTGCCTCTTCATGGAGCATTGCAGAAGAAGGGATGCTGTTTTGAAGAATAGAGAGCATCTCTTCAGTGACGTTTCTCTGGCTCTGTAGCACTGTAATTGAAATCTGAATAGGTTCCCAGATATTATTGTGCAAAAGTCTTCCCTTGGGAAAAGGCTGTATGCCAGAAACTGAAGAGCTATGTTATTTCATATAATTGAGCCTGTTCCTTCTAGGATGGCAAGATGAGAGAGAGAGAGCAAGAGAGCGAGAGAGAGGGAGAGATGGAGAGAGAAGAGGTCTCTTGAACCTTTAACAGTTGTGTAGAAAAGGAAATTTCCGTCTTCTACACAACTATTAAAAGTGCAGGAAGGAACTTTTTCTTTCCCCCCTTCGTTTGGTCTTCCTGGTTCCTTCTCCATCTTGACAGCCGGGCTATTATAATCTAAGAGAGTCCATAAGTTCAATACTGTTCAACACTGATGTTTGGCTTGGAAGTCAATTTGGCACAGAGAAGCCATGGAAAGGGTTAAGCACCTATCGGCTCCCTCTGCCATTTCTCTGCTCTGCATCTCCCCCTCCCCCTTGCAACACACCCTGCTATTTTGCTTGGTAATTTAGAACAATTATCAAGTTTATGTGTAGAACTCTTAAATTGCCCCCTTAAATTTTTCATACCTAATTTGATTACAGTACATATATGGAGCCTATCTTACTGTGCAGGTCTCATTCATTTCCTCCAGTTCCATTTCACCTTTAAGTGCTAGAAACCAGTACATGGGAACTTCTGAGTGCAGGATCAGTGTAGTCTAGGGGGAACCTATTATTGTGTACATGGGTTGAAGACCAATATAGAGTAAAAATGGGCATATTGTGAGAGGATTATACATACTGAATCTCTGAAAAACAGCCTCTGTAAACTTGTGCAAGGACTAAGTGTTAATTTATATATTTTTTAACTGTTGCTATATCTGTATTGTTATAGCTAATTGCAAATTCAAATGTATCCCTATCGTGTTTTATGACTTCCTTGATATTGTATGTGGGCTGGAACTTGTCTGTGACCGAAATAATAAATTCATCATCACTTGTGCAAGGAAACAGACAGGAATTCTTTGGGGGTGTTTATAGTACCATCTGAGAGTGCAAGGAAGGTTTTTTGTGTGCACATTTCACAGCTCCTTCCCCCCACCCAGCTGTTCACATCTGTACGGCTTCACCAATGTCAGATTGCATCCCTTCTAACATGAAGCAGCCCAAAACTGGGACACAGATTGCAGCCTCTCAAAAGTGCCTTTTTGGGACATGGCACCCCAAAATGCATATTTTTGAGCACCATGCCCCCAAAAAGTACAGCCTGAAATTATGCAAGATTCCAGCAGCCATTTTTTCGGGGCAGTTGACAGGCATGAGATTAGTGCAACACCAAGGGGCACTGGCGGGGTAGAGATGTTTCTGCCCTGTGCAAAGGTATTCCTCTTCTTCTTTGGCAGTCACTCATAGCCGAATAAGATTGTCTTCCGTGAATATGGTCTTAGTGGTGTGTCCATAGGCCAGTTCTGGCTCCACATGTCCTTCCACAGTGGGGACATAGGTTTCTAGGCAGGAGTTGATCATGGTGAGGGTTTGCCAAATGTGCTCGTTTCTCCCTTTCGTCCTGAGTTCAAGTGTCTTCAAAGTCCATGACACCTTTGGTAAAGGCTGTTCTCCAACTGGAGTGCTCACAGGCCAGTGTTTCCCAATTGTCAGTGTTAATACTCCATTTTTTAAGATTGGCCTTGAGAGAGTTTTTAAACCTCTTTTGTTGACCAGCAGCATTATGCTGATGTTCACACCTTGGCTAGATATGAATTAGGAATGACTGCAAGAAAGTTCAGGAATTTTGGATATGAATTTTGAATAATATTGTGTAAACATGGTTTACAAACCCAGCACTGGAAACACAGTAAGTGCACAGTAAATGGAAGTGTGAACCCAGCATGTTTTCAGATTTACCTTCTCTGTTCCCCGTGTCATTCTTTTGTATCGTATTCTTCTGTTGAGGAAAGACCATAGTTAGTAGAAAAGTGTATTACTCGCATATAGAAAGTCCCAGATTCAGTACTTGGCATCATGACCAGGATCAGGTATCAGGGAGAGCTACCATAAGTCAGAGTAGACAGTATCAGGCTAGATGAACTGGCATTTTGCCTATTTTATTTAATCATTTAATTTTTTTAAAAGTGATGCTGATTGGGCTTTGGTTTTCTTCTTCTTCTCGGTGAATTGCATTCACAGGCCTGAAAGAAAAACTGAACAGCCAATGTGTGAAGAACATGAAGATGAGAAAATTAATATTTATTGCCTGAATTGTGAAGTGCCGACATGCTCAATGTGCAAAGTTTTTGGTGCTCATAAAGATTGTGAGGTTGCTCCCCTCACGAATGTTTACCAAAGACAGAAGGTAATTTGTTTTTTTTAAAAGGCTTCCTCTTAATGCATTTTTATCAGTAGAATTCTAGTAGTTTTTGAAAACAAATAACCATAATAAAATTCTCTCCCTGGTGAGGTCCTCCACCAATGTTGCGGGATTGCAGTTTGATTGTCCCAGTTGAAAAACCCAGTCAGAACTGTATACCATTGATTATGTGTGATGTGAAACTCAAAACGGAAGGGCCCTACCAAGGTCATCTTGTTGAAGTCCTGTGCCCTGATAGGGTCTTTTTGACTTTTCTAAATCTACCCAGCCTTTTGTTAATACTGGTACATGCATTACAACCAACATGTTGATTAGCCTGTGACATGGAAACCTTCCTTACCAATGCAAATTGATAACACAGCCAGGAATGTGAGGCACTGACCAGTCCAAATGGTGACTTGGGCAGCTTTCATACACCATGGCCATGTGGCTATGTGGAAGAATTTATCAGCGTTCCCCTCAGAGCTCCCACAGTGTATGAAATAAACATGCCTTCTTTCTTTCTCTCATTTGTTCTGCCAAACAAAACTCCTTATTTTCAGACCTAGCTCTAGGCTTTAGGGGTTCCCCAGCAAAATGTACTTTGGTGAGCCTCCTTCTACCTTGGTGGGTTTTCTTGGTGACATAGGCTTTTATTCATGGTCATTGCAGGTAGCAGTGTTCCAATGAAACTGCCATTTTAATTTCCCACAATGCCCCTGAATGTAGCATGGCTCTGGTGCATTGGGGAAAATTTAACTGATCGATTCCAGATTCCCACTGTGGAAAGTGACCATTATAAATGCCCCGGAACAAAAAAGTGGTGTCTTAGTAGCAGCCGGACGTAGCTGTGTGCTAACACCAGCCCCAATTATTAGCTTTATGATTATTGTTGTTGTTCTCCTCTCAAACCTTACCAGTTTGTCGTTTTCTTTAAAATATAGTGACCAAATGTGCACAATATTTGACCAAAGATACATATCCTAGAGCCAAGAAAGAGAACATACTACTTTTTATGAATCAGTATATTTATGCGTACTTTTCAATTAATAAGGAAATGTTTTGTTTTGCAAGTAATTTCTTGAGTATGAAACAGAAAGGCTGGGCTATGCTCCTCGAATCCTTTGCTGCCATCTGTACGATATCTCTTTATTTTTAACCCGGCATTCACTAAACAGCTGTTTATTTGGACTATCCTCTGGAGAAATGCAGCTCAATTTCTTGAGAGTCCTAGTATGGCTGCCACTAGACAGAGCCAGTTTACAAGTACAGCCTTTGAATGGAACCCATAATTATATTTATTTGTGAACACTATGGCTGGGTAGATGCATTTGGGGGTGGGGACATCCAGTTGAATACACTGGAAGCTGTCCATGGCTTTCTCCTTTCTGAGATAATTAGAAAGAAATGATGTTTAACAAAGATATCTGTGAAATCCATGAATATGCATATCAATGATTATATATCTGCTAGAGATAATGTAAAACCTATATATGCGTCTCCTCCCAAATTGCAAAATTTAGGCGGTGGTTCAAATACTTTGTATTCAAAGCAAAAATCCCTGCAAAATGAGCAATTCAGATAGGCTGGAATAACCTTTCAAGAAGCAGTCTAGAAATAATTTCAGAAGGATAAAATAAAATCCTGCCAATCAACTTTTAATCCTATTCCTATAGGAACAAGATCCTTTAATGAAATAAATTGTGGTGCAGATTAGCTTCATTTACTGCAAAAGTATATTTTGGAGTATTTTCATCTCTTTGGGGTTTTCAAAAGTAGAATTTATTGTATGTTCCTATAGTAAAGTATGTACATTTCCCCCAAAAAATATTTGTGTGGGAGTGAGGGGCAGATATCGTTTCAAAAATGCAAACAATAAGGCCACAGAGTTTTATGCTCTCCTTAAGTTATGTTTATTTTACATTATAGTCTGAACTCAGCGATGGCATTGCTGTATTAGTGGGAAGTAATGACAGGGTGCAAGGAATTGTAACTCAGTTGGAAGAAGCCTGCAGGACAGTTGAGGTAAGAAACACAATTTAGATTCTACCAAACTAAATTCTGCTTCAGAATTTTAATTATTGCATATTTACATTGTTATACAGTAGTACCTCGGGTTAAGTACTTAATTCGTTCCAGAGGTCCGTTCTTAACCTGAAACTGTTCTTAACCTGAAGCACCACTTTAGCTAATGGGGCCTCCTGCTGCTGCCACTGCGCCGCCGGAGCACAGTTTCTGTTCTCATCCTGAAGCAAAGTTCTTAACCTGAAGCACTATTTCTGGGTTAGCGGACTGTGTAACCTGAAGCGTATGTAACCCGAGGTACCACTGTAGTCTGTGGTAAGAGCAAACAACTTCGATGATGGTGTAGTTTTAAATGTCTCATTTGAGACTTTTAATCTCATTTACTCTAAGAGGTGTGACAGGAGAAACACACAGTTTTCAAGATGCACAGAGCTCAAAAGCATGGTATGTTATACACTAGCACAATTTATGCCATAAAGAGCACCATCTTAACCATTTTTAAATGGATCATGTATTCATTTGCGGCCGACATGGTGAATGCTTCATCCAGATTATGCTACCAGCAGAAGCCAGGAATAACAAAGGTGTCCCATGACAGAAGAGCCTGTCAACCTTACAGCGTAGGCAATGGATATGTTTAGTAAACAAACCCAGATGACTCAAGCAAGTGCACTGGGCCACACCCACTATGAAGGGAATGAAGAGTGCAGTCGCCAGCTAATGCACTGAAACTTTCAATCCACTCACTTATTAAATTTCTAGCCCACCGTAAGGTTTCAGAGCAGGTTGCCACAATTTAAAATTCAAGTTTAAAACAAATGGTTGGCACCTGTCTGTCTCAAGAGACAATGGAATGTGCCTCTGGGGATGACGACAAACCATTGCGTAAGCAGCACTGAAGAGACCTCCCTGGGGCGCAAGTCTGAGCCGTGTGTATGGAGGTCCTGGGCTGCCCAGACGACAAGACCAACCTCCCTCAGCTTCGTTGATGTGGTGCAAAGGAAAGCAGAGCAATATGTTTGGCACCAGCTTGGCTGCAGGAATTGCTGGTGTCATCCGACTGTCTTAGGGACTCCATTCCAGATTTGTGTAGGGTTTACTCCTTGGTCTTTTCTTCTCCCAAACAGATCCTGCAAAGTAATGGTGGTTTTGGTACAGAGTTTTCCTTCTCCCAGATGGGCTGCATTCCCAGGTTGATGGGACCCATCTGCCCCTCAGTTCCCTCTACAGCATGTGCAGAAACCTCCTTCATAACTGTTGGACCCACTATAGGTCTTGTCTAGTCAATCCATTGGAGCCTGTCCTCACATGGAGGGGAAGTCCCTAACTCACTAAGGGTTTGAGACCCATTCACTACCCTCATCTGGTTTAGCCAACCAGCTGAGGCCATTTCCCATGCTGTAGTCGTTGTTGCTTGCTGACAGCTTTTAGGAGCCACAGGTGAGAGCTGAGTGCAGGGTGGGGACCAACGGTGGACAAACTACCCAGAATAAACATGACGTGTCCACCACCAAAGTTACTACCCTTTCCCTAACACCCCATGCGCCCCTTAAAGCAAATTACAGCCACAGAAATAGGGTGGATCATGGGAATATACATTTCAGGTGTGAAAGGCCAGGGTAAAGAGTCAATTCATAGTCACTGATAGCTTTCTACAAGTAAAAAAGTTAAAGGGTCAGCTCCCCCTGTCAACAGTTGACATCCACTGAGAGAGAATGTGTTGAACGGGCAGGAAACACTTACATCACCATTCTCACCCATGTGGTAACAATATTTACATGGAAGTAGATTTCACGCAAAGGCTTACCTAGCCTTATGATGGATGAGGTGAGCAACAGCAACCTTGCACTCAGTCCCAGGTGGTTTGGAGCCACTAATTGTATTTCCTACAATGCTGCTAATGTAGTGTCTGTCTGGGACATTGTGAGAAATTATAAGGGTGGCCCCAATGAGGGCTGACTCCAGGTTTGAAGGAGCAATAATCAATGCACTCAAGGCTAGCCTAATGCATTTTGTCACTTGAGGCAAAACAGAAAATGGGTCTCCCTGCCTCCACTTAAGGTGACCAGAGGCAGCTGAGGGAAGCCCTGGCACATGGAAGGTGACAGAGGAGAATAAAGGAGGCCAGAGACGAGCAGGTGGCAGAAGCAGTGGCCCCATTCTTCCCAGGGCCAGGCAGTGGCCACAGGTGAGAACTGCAGGAGGAGGTGAGTGGCACACTCCTCGGGGGCCTGGTTCTGCCACCCACCCAGCTGTCCCCAGCCTGCCACCTGAGGAGACTGTGTTGTTGAGGCTAATGGGCATACAGGCCTCAATTCACTAGTGGGTTTGGCAGGGGTGCTAAGGCTGCAGAGGTTTACTAGGGATGGCTGAGTGTTTGCTAAAAATAAACTAACAGGCAAACAAAAGCAAATTCTCAAGTCCAATTTCCAGTTTGAAATTGGATGACATAATGAAATCGTGTGTATGCTTTCCCATTGCAGAATGAAGCCTTTCTCAAAGGGTTACTTTCCTGCTGTTGCCAGACCTACATGACCTTGGTTAATGACCTGCCGCTTGCCGCCATTTTACTTCAGGATCCTTAACTCCCATGAGGGTCAATTAGAGAGTGTCAGTGCATAATTGGAACACCACGTGGTTTGCTGACTCTGCATACTTATTCCGGATAGGTCAGAAAGGGCATCTGAAACCTGCCACTCCTCTCATGACATTTTTCAGACACAAGAAGAGGCATTTCTCTTTCAAGATACAATCTTAAGATCAAATGTAGGCCCTGCCCTCCCCATTTTCTTCCCCACCCCGTAAAGAAATGGCGCAGAGTGCAGGCTCCAGCAGGAGATTGGAAAGAGGATGGGTGCATTTTAACTTCTTTTTTCTCCTTTGGCATCCCACCTCTAAATCAGCTGTCCTCCAGATGATTATTGTCTTATGTGAGCAAAGCACCAAAAGTTACCTGGGGGACAAATTTGTAGGGAGAAGATTGAGGAGAAGACTGAAGTTGCTCCCTTTCCTGCCCCCATCAGTCCATCATGTATCGTCTAAACCTCAGAAAGCAATGCTGACCATGTTCTAGACCAGAGCTTTCCAAACTGTGTGTTGCGACACATTAGTGTGTTGGCTGCAGTGTACAGGTGTGTCGTGCAATATGTTTCTGTATCTCTTATAAGGGGATATTTGAGCTCCAGTTTGCTAGCAAAACTGAATTACTGGGTAAAAAAATGATGCATGTCTAAAAATTGTGTCACCAACATGAAAATTTTGGAATGCTCTGTTCTAGACCGTGGTACTTCTGCCTGTGAAAGTAGGCTGGACCGGCAAGTCCTGCTATCTTTAGCTATAAGGAGTTGACTTGTGACAAGTATAGAAAGCTAAAGATAGCAGGAATGCAAGGAATTGATACTGATAGTTAAGAGTGTGAAGCATGTAGACCAGGGATGGGGAACCATAGCCCAGGTGTGAAAAGTGCCCCCCAGGCCTATTATCTGGTCTTCAGGACCTTCTGCAGGCCATGCCCCCTCTGGAGACCCCTCCATGCCATCCTCAAGTGCCTTTGCCTGACTGGAATGTGTTTTTGAATTGTCATAATGCCTCTTGCTTGCCTGGAGGGAGAGTAGTGTACATGTGTAGAAACCTCTGCTTTTCCATGTAGCCTACTATATAAAGCTAAGATTCACACTTGTTACTTGTTACCCACTTGTCTTGCCTCTGGCCCCACCATCAGCTGGTGCCCATTGGGGCTGGTGGGGTTGAAGGCAGGGAGTCAGAGCCAATAACAAGTAGAGCCAACTGATTTTGTCCCCATCCTCCTCGTAGAAGAAGCTGACAGTCAAGAGCCATTCTCTTGGACTGGATATAAGTGGGGGATTTTTAAGTCCCACACAGACTGTGTATTGGCTATACTAGGGTGTGTGGCGGGGGTGTGTGGGTGTAAGACTACATTTTCTCATGGACAACCCCAGTGGAGGTTGGCCAATTAGGGCCTATGGGGCACTGCCCCACCAGTCTGCCCTCAGCTTGCCTCCATGTAGGCTCACAAGATCATCATCATTTTCATTCATTTCTTTTTCTGCCATTTGTTATGTGCCCAGAATGGCTCACAACAAATCAAATGAATAATAAATATAATTTATTTAAAAATGTTCCTGCACGTGCCTCTGGGAAAGTGCACAGACAGGGACTGAACCCGGCACCTGATATTCAGAAAGATTCTTCCTTTGAGCATAGTATTTCTGTATATCTAATAGGATTAAATAAAACCACAGGAGAAATGGGCAGGAGAAACTGCAGCTGTCTCAGGGAAGTGAAAGATAGAGAACAGTTCTCTGGGTTGTAGCCCAGCAACTCTTTCCACAGGAGGCATTAGACAGGAGTAGTAGGACTTACACCACAAATAATGCTGTGAATTTGTCTTGAAACCACAAGCGCCTTTCATGAAGTTCTTGCAAAATATTTGCATCACTAATGTTAACAAACCGACAAATAAAAACACATGATGGGCAACTGGAGCTTGCAGAGAAACCCATCTTAGACTGAGGTCCAAACTAGGTGTGATGCAGAACATCTCAGAACATAATCTGCTTCATTAAAAAAAATGAAGGCCACATGAGGCCTGAATTGGATCAGGACCATAGCATTGGGAGAGTAGGTAAATCCTTTCCTCCCATACGCTCTTTGCATTTAAAATACCGTATTTTTCGCTCTATAACACGCACCAGACCATAACACACACGTAGTTTTTAGAGGAGGAAAACAAGAAAAGAAAAATATTCTAAATGAAACAGTGGGTGTATGATTTTTGTGGTTCATGCTGTGGCCACAGACATGTGATCTGACAGTGAGTTTGGAGTAGTCCAATGCAAAAATCCTGAGGATCTATGTGGATCCATGCTTTGTAACCACGTTTTTGCACCACTGCGACCCTAGGCAACAGTGGGTGCGTGATTTTTTTGGTGCAAGATGTAGCCATGGACATGCTATGTGATCTGATGGTGAATTTGGGGTGACCCAATGCAAAAATCCTGAGGATCCATGTGGATCCGTGCTTTGTCACCACGTTTTAAATGGGGAGGGAAGGAAAAACACAGAAGGGACAAGGAGCACAAGAGGGGTGTGCAGAGAAGCAGCTGGCTAAGAATGCAGGGGAGGGGTTTAACGGGGGAGGAAAGGAAAGCAAACGTTCCCCCCACCCACCCAAGCCAGCCCTCTCTCTCTCTCTCCCACCTGCATGTTTTTCGGCTGCCTGCGAGTCCCTAGAGCACGGAGAGGAGGAGGTGGTGGGCTGGAGCCTGCACGCAGTGTGACTAGGAAAGAATTAGAAGGAAAGACTTGATCCTTTCCTTAACCCTCTGCTTGCCAGGAGGGCAGGGGATTCCCTGCTCTTTGTTGAGTTTGAGCAAACACAGCAACAGAAGCGGGTGGGCAGTAAGACCCTGAGGCAGAATGCAGGAAAGCAGCAGCTTCCGCCTTCCCTCCACCCGCCCGCCCGCCCGATCTTATTTTTGCCTGATTTTTGCCCCGGCGCTCCGGCGAGTCAGCTCCAGGGACCACACATTCGCTCAATAACACGCACAGACATTTCCCCTTACTTTTTAGGAGAAAAAAATCTGCGTGTTATAGAGCAAAATTTATGGTACCCTTCCCAAAGCTGCCATCTGTCCCTCAATGGGAAACGTATGATTATACTAAAGAAAATCTGATGATCTCCATATACAGTGGACACTCGGGTTGCGAACATGATCTGTGTGGGATGCATGTTCGCAACCCACAGCTGCACGTCTGCGCATGTGCGGGTTGCAATTTAGTGCTTCTGCGCATGCGCAACTGCCGAAACCTGGAAGTAACCCGTTCCGGTACTTCTGGGTTTTGGCGGTCCTTAACCCGAAAAAACACAACCTGAAGCGTCTGTAACCCGAGGTATGACTGTAGTGTTCAGGAGGACTCATCTTATTCTGCATTTCTCCTGAAAGCTATCCAGTCCCTACCATCTAGGACAGGAAAGGCAGAGGCACGTGATACAGGATTGGAGGAACAACCCAATTCAGTTCACATTTAAAGGTGAACCTCCCTGTTTTGTACTTTCCAAAACAAGAAGCAAGTCCACACACAGCCATCCTTCAAAATTTGCATTTCTCTGAATTTTACAGTGCACTCATCAAGCCAAGTCGTGTATACAATAATGCATATACCAGTGGAAAGTGTGCACATAAATGCATACACTACTGAAAATAACACAGAGAATGCATTATATCAAGGGAAATGGCTTTCAGAAATGGATATCTCTCTATATATATGCTATATTTGCGCCAGTTTGTCATCACGGTGTTATCATTTGCTGGTTTCCAAGATTCTAAAGGCAGGAATGGGGGTGGGGAGAGAGAGAGGAGGAGGACAGGCAGGAAGAATAATAAATTAGTTGGTTAGGAGGGGAGGTTAAGGGAAGGCCTTGGTTGGCGAAACAAGGGTTGTTATCTGTGTGACAGTTTTAGTTCTCTGATGATTGAGGGGGTGGGGATAAAGTAAGAATTGGAGAAGGGGCTAGTGGCGCTGTGGGTTAAACCACAGAGCCTAGGACTTGCCGATCAGAAGGTCGGTGGTTCAAATCCCTGCGATGGGGTGAGCTCCTGTTGCTTGGTCCCTGCTCCTGCCAACCTAGCAGTTTGAAAGCACATCCAACTGCAAGTAGATAAATAGGTACCGTTCCAGCGGGAAGGTAAACGGCATTTCCGTGTGCTGCTCTGGTTCGCCAGAAGCGGCTTAGTCATGCTGGCCACATGACCCGGAAGCTGTACACCGGCTCCCTCGGCCAATAAAGCGAGATGAGTGCCGCAACCCCAGAGTCGGTCACGACTGGACCTGATGGTCAGGGGTCCCTTTACCTTTACCTTTAAGGTGGCATGTAGAGGAATGAGGGAAATATGTAAGTGTGTGAAACAGTTTTAGAGTTCTGGTGACAGGTGAATAAAGTTGGAGAGGAGGAGTAATTGGGGAAAGGACCGATGGAAGTGGATGGGGTCAATTGGGACATTTGCTGCATAGCCACCCTCTCCTGTTAATCAAAACGACATACAAAAATTTGTTTCTTCAGAGCAATTCGCACTGAAATGTTCATGAATTTTCATGAGGATTAGTTTAATTTAAATTCGCAAAGTGCTCCAGAAATGTGGAGAACTGAATTTAAGTATGGAAAATGAGAAACTCAGATGACCAACACTGACAGATTTGTTTAACGCAATATGAAACTGAATACTAGACATCTCCCCAAGTTTCTTCCACCAGTTTCTTTGGGGAATTTTAATAAGGAAAGTCAGAGGAAGGGAAGGGTTAAGCCTCCCTGCACTGCGGGCCTCAACCAATTTTGAATGCTCTGTAGTTACTACCGTGGTACCTCGGGTTACAAACACTTCGGGTTACAGACTCCACTAACCCGGAAGTAGTACCTTGGGTTAAGAACTTTGCTTCAGGATGAGAATGGAAATCATGCCACAGCGGTGCCGCAGCAATGGGAGGCCCCATTAGCTAAAATGGTACCTCAGGTTAAGAACGGTTTCAGGTTAAGAACGGACCTCCAGAACAAATTAAGTTTGTAACCAGAGGTACCACTGTATTACTATTTCTTTTATGCTGCAGGAGATCTTGATCACATTATCTGCCATGTCACATCTAACTCTGCCCTCACTATAAGCCTTGTCAAAAGAACCCCAATCTCTCACGCAGATACACCAAAAGACGAAAACAGCTAAAATGATTGAACCTTCAACACCAAGTGAAAGGTTGTAAATAAAAAATACACAGGGCAATAAGGTTTAAATTCAAGATACTGTGGCTCTAATTAGCAGGAAAATCCATTGTAGTTCTTCATGTAACCAAAGCAAAGAAGAAGAAATAATATACCAAAGGTGGTTCAAAGTCTCTAAAAACCCCGAGCCAAGGAAGGAAGGGAAGAAAAATATAAGCAGTTAAGTTAAAACTTTGTTGTCAGGAAGGCTTTGCACTGCAAGGATGAAATTGGTTGCTATCAGGGATTTGCAGACTGAAACAAGCCTTTCAAGTAAGTTAACTGAAGAAATTAGAATCACACCAAAGCAGAGGCTCCTTAACACTGAAGTTTTAGCAAACTTAAACAAAAACCAAGACCTCAAAGGTTTGTAGAGAACGATACATTTAAGAAACAGAAGCAATCTCCAAGACCAATGCTGTATCTTTCCAGCAATGACTCACTCACATGCAATGCTCTCTCTTTTCAACTATTTTCCAAACTGGAGAGATTGAGATACTCGTACAGCCTTTCACCTTCATGATGTTTATGAAGGCTTTGCATCCATAAATAATAATAAAATAAGCTGTTAAGATGTTTTCTGTGAGGAGTGATTCCATAACCCAATGATTCTCCCTCATTTCACATCATCTCCCTCTCTGATGGGCATCAGTTTGACCTTGAAATTTGTCAAGCTAAGAAAATCGCCTAGAGCTAAGAGACACAAACATTCACCTTCCTGTTCTGGTTTAAAATGTGGATTCCAATACATTGCACAGCTGGAATCAAAATGATTTAAGCAACCTGGAAATGGCGTTCCTGATTCTTTATTACGATAAACTCTTTTCTGACCTCTGCTTAAATTAGTTCACTGAAAGCTTTGAATAAGGCTAGGCTTCTAAAATAGAATATCTGATTATTTACTTTTTGTTTCAAATGCAAAGGCAGATCCTGCTGAGCTATATTTAGCTTTTGTAATCGGCCCAAAGTTTTTGAGTATTCAAGTTATGTTAAGGAAAAATATGTTTCAGACTATTTTAAATAATTTTGATGTGTTTGAGAGTAATAATGTGTATAAAAGTCTACCTACTGGAAGAAAATACTTTAGAAGCTGATAAGTTTCATATTTTTAGAATGTGCTACATAATTATGTAGAATATTTTTATTTCCTAGCCTTGTCTTTTAAAAATATTTGCCATATTCAACATAATCTGCAACATTCATAGTTTTGATGTATTTTTCAATACATTTAGGATTAGTGCACATTATGAAGAAATTCCACGCCTCCCTCATTATTTTGGAATACTAAAAACTAGAGGTTCTCTCTTCAGTTGTCTAATATGGTACATTTTTGTTCAAACAGATTTCATTCAGAGAAGCCCCTTGGCCCTTAATAGCCATTGTTCAGGATTATTTATTTTCACAAAAATACTTTGTTCAGAAATATTTATTTGATAAAAGCGATTTCCAGAATAGTAATGCAATAAAATGCAGGTGACATAACACATTTTAACGTGAAGCCAATTATTCACAGGATTGCTGCAAAAGGCAGAAGGAGCAACTATGTGAAAAATTTGATTATTTGTACTCAATACTGGAAGAAAGAAAAAGCGAGATGACACAAATAATCACAAGGAGCCAAGAAGAGAAACTGGAACATGTCCGGTCTCTGATAAAAAAGTATGCCGACCATTTGGAGACAGTGTCAAAACTAGTGGAATCAGGCATCCAGTTTATGGAAGAGCCAGAAATGGCCGTTTTCTTACAGGTATGGAGCTTCGAAAAAACCAGGAGGACATAGGGTCTTGCTAACCTTTCCTATGTTGTTATTTGTGCAATTCTAGTGACTGTTCATACACGTATGGCCCTCATCTTACCATTGACAAGAAACAGTTGTTTTAGTATCTCTGGCACACGATGCATGCAGGAAAACAGAAGCTATTGTGAAATGTAATGTAAGGCAGGGTATAGGGAATAATCTTGATAAAGTCTCCAGAAAGCAGCAACATGTTTTGGGCACTGTGACATCACAGTGAGTCTATGTAATTTGCACCTTTAAAAATATTTTGATAGCCCCACATATTATTAATGGAAGTTCTGGCCTAAAGCACAGGGTGAGGTCCAATGGACACTCCCCTCCCTTTTTTAAAAAAGAGAAAAATCGCAGCTCCTACATCAGAAGATAATAATGACTGCCTTATTTCAGAAGATGACAGCTCTGCAAAGAGATGCAAGTACACTGTTTCATATGTTTGCGGTTTTGAGCTGGGAACTTCCACCTACACTATTCTATTCATAGATCTCATAGATGAAGTCAGGGCTGGGTTAACCGTTATGTTAAGTTCCACTTAAAGCTCAGAGCCCCGGGTAAATTGAGTCAGTTTATGTGGTATAATTATCTTGGAGTTCCCCAGTGTGAAAAGTGTACCTGTCCTGTTCCTTTATAATATCCCCCTTATCAGCTTATAACTGATGATTATCTCACTCATTACTTGACAGTGAAGCAGTGGCAATATTCACAGCTGCAGGGAAATTGAGAACATTAGTAGTCTGCTGCTGCTTAGCCTGAGGAACAGAATGACGATGCTTTCTGTATTGAGGAAAATGTTCAGTATGGCATGTAGCAGACAGATACAGCAGCCCATTGCCTCCATGTGTCTGCCTGTGTAAGTGCATGCATAGATATCTTCCTGTGCAAAGGTAGTTGTAAAGATGTACCTTATGGGTCAAAACATAGGGGGTGGGAAGCTCCTCTTGTCAAAGCCCATGATAAATTCCTGATCATGGTGAAAAGTCCAACTCCTGCATTTGTTAAGCATACATTCTAGAACTCCCTATAAAAATTAACTTGCAATGTGTATGGTACAGCTCTGTTGCTGTTTGGTGGTCATGTTGAAGATGGGAGAGGGTGGTTTAGTGGCAGCTTTTAAAAATTGTTGTGAGCTATTGATCCTCACTGTTTGTTTCCTATGAAATTCAGATTGCATTTCAAATTGCTTTCTTTTTCCTTGTTATATTCACCTTGAGGCCGTTTTGGCCTAAGGCAATTAATAAATAAAGATATAATAATAAATGTACCTTAAAGTAAGAAGAATTTAAGAAGTAACTCATTCCATTGGTTTTATCTTGTTTTTCACAGAATGCCAAAGCGTTGCTACAAAAGTAAGTTCTTCCCTTTTGAACCAACCTGTGTATTTTTCACAAATATCACAAGACACCAATTTTAAAAATGTTCCTTTGCAATCTCTAATGCAAATGACACAATATTTCTGTTTTAGAATTACTGAAGCTTCTAGAGCATTTCAGATGGAAAAAATAGAGAATGGCTATGAAATTATGAGCCAATTCACTGTCAATCTCAACAGAGAAGAAAAGATAATAAGAGAAATTGACTTTTACAGAGGTATGTGCTTTCTTTTCTTTTCTTTGAAACCATTTGCTTTGTTTTTAACCATGAAGGTGCACAATTTTTGTGAAGACATCCTGTCAGGAATATGGCAGTGAGGCCTGTTTGACATTTCACAAATGTAACAAGGCCGTTTTCCATGCCTCATAATCAAAAGTAAACTCTCATGGAGACTAACACAGCACACTGAAAATATAATTTTTCTTTAATAGAATCTGGGGCTTTGGTCCTTCGTGATGTACATAACCATTTTTTTTTTTTTTTTTTTTTTGAGAGTCAAACATCCTCTCTGCCACTAATGTTATTAACCTCTGTCTGGCCTGTTTATATGACTAGGCAGAACCACAGCTTACCAAATAGTGATGCACGGGAGAACATTTCCTTGAATAACGGTGCTCATATAACGTGACAAGAGAATGGTGGCTTACTGGTATGTACGTGCACATGCCAGAAGGACTTAATTGTCCACAGTGTTATTCTGCCAGTAATATTAACTCACCAGGGTAATTGTGTAAATGCAAGAAAAATTAATGTGTGTTTCCATGACTGTTGCCAAGGAAATATACCAGTACTTATGGTATGTGTTTGTATACCGAAAGCTGGAAGACCCTATTATACACCTCTTGTCACTTCAATCAATATTTGCTGTTGTTGTTGCTTTCAGTCTGCCAATGATACATAACTGATTATGTCCTGTCCCCCTCCCCATTTGTATTGTGTTTCCTTTGCATCAAAATGAATGGGGTGGAATAATAGAATGTTAAAGCAATTTATGCAATTAATTACATATATTGCGTATGTTATGTAACTTTGCCAAGGTGGACATTGAGAAGAATAATGTAGTTTTTGGTGCCACAGAATGGAAGCAGCCTTGCATGCGATGAACACAGGCCAAGATGGATAACACTGCCTTCTTACATCCCTAGAATTCATAGCTTCTTTGTTGCCATCTTGAAATATTTCTAGCATCATACATTTCCTTAGGTACAGTGGTGCCTCGCAAGACGAAATTAATTCATTCCGCGAGTTTTTTCGTCTAGCGAATTTTTCGTCTTGTGAAGCACGGTGTCGGAAAAGTTTTGGAAAAGCTTCAAAAATCACCAAAAACCTCAAAAAAGGCTACCACACCACGTTCTATGAGTTGCTCCTCGAAGTCAAGTCGCAACTGTATTAACGGTGTTAAGAAAAAGGAAACAAACTTGCAAGACGTTTTCGTCTTGCGAAGCAAGCCCATAGGGAAATTCGTTTTGCGAAGCAGCTCAAAAACCGCAAAACCCTTTCGTCTTGCGAGGCATTCGTCTTGCGGGGCATCACTGTAGTTCTTTATAAACTGTGATCTTGAAAGAAATATTCAGCACCTTTTGTGCTTTTACTGGGATGATTACCAGAAATATGAAATTGAATGCTATGTCTGTGTTTGGATGACGAGTTAAGCCAGAAATATGCAATGAATGAGCAATGTGATAGTACAACACTGCTCTGACTGCACTCCTCCCCTACTGCAACCAAACAGACTGGGAACCTTGGTTTACTGTGGTGGCCAAACCATTGTTCATGGATTGTTTTTCTCCAAACAAACCACAATTTGAAATCAAGCTTTCAACCAGGCTTCATAATCATAGTTTGCTTGAGAGCTGTTGCTGTTAGGATGTTAGCTGTTCTTCCCAGGTCCCGTATCAAACAGGAGTTGTACCAGCGTCACAGATAGTTCATGAAGGGTATCTTTTATATCAGACCTTATGCCATTTGCACTGATGCCATGATACAGAAAATAAATCATGTAACAAGTCCAGACTACCACCCATTGTTACATCCTCTTTGTGTTACATTAGAGGAGGAGGAGGACAATGAGGAGGAGGATGTGGCTGAAGCGGAAGAATTGGATGAAGTCCAGACAGAATCCTCTGGTGAGGAAGAAGCGTCTGAGCAGGTATCTCAGCAACCTCAGCAGGCCACTGAGATGCCAAAGGATACACTCGCTGTCTCTCAGACTAATGCAGCACCATCATTACCACCTCCGCCATCAGTTACTGCTGCCTCTCCTGTTAATCAGGTAACTATTTGGAGGAGTTATTGTCCTATCTACTGTGTGTTAGATGCTTTCTTCCTATTCTAGTCCCAGCCTGCTACTGATCAAAGTGTGAAGAAGTCGTCGGGATGTTTCCAATGGTGGCTTTGTGGTTTTCACTAGTAGAAAGCATCTTTGTGGTTTTCATTAGTAGAAAGCAAACTAGTGCTTCCTCTAGCACTCAATTTTTGCCAATCTGCCCCATTCATTGCAGCCTCCCGTGCCCCATGAAAATCTGTTCCTGAGTCCCGAGGGACCCCAGGAACAGAATGTGATATGGCACAGAGGTGTGCAGTAGATTGTGGGGCGGGAATCAGCAAAGATTGGATGCTTCACCTTGTGTAAGTGGAAATGCTTTCTCTTAGCACAGAGCTGCCATTGAGTGCAACCTGTAGTTTCTTAGTTGCAGACTGAATGTCAATTGTCATAAATAAATGAAAAGCAATAGTAAAGCCAATAATAATAATAATAATAATAATAATAATAATAATAATAATAAGGCCCACTTTCCCCCTGCCAGTTCTGATACTGAAAGCAAGCATAGCTAGAAGGAGGAACTGTTGGGAGCAGGGATGTGGCAGGTGGAAAAGGGTTCGGACCCCCTCCTCATGTGCCCCTACAAATAAGCAAATGCAATTTAGTCAGATTTAGAAGTGATGGAGATTAGTGCTCTTTAAACTATATGTGTAGCACTTCCTTCCCCAACATGGTGCCCTCCAGATGTTCATCCAGATGTTCTGGATTACAATTTCCATCAGCTCCAGCCTGCATGGCCGATGGTCAAGGATGCTGGGAACTGAAGTCTAAAATATTTAAAGGGCACCAGGTTGGAGAAGGCTGGTGCAGCAGAACAAACTCTTGAAACTAGTATTGGCAGCGAATATGCAATTTAAATGAATGAAAATTGCACCTATCTGAATATGTTTTGCAATACGCATTAATGTCTTCTTGTGAGAATATAGCAATCCTAACACAAATCTAATGTATAGCCATGGAACCTTAAGATTGCAAGTCATAGAAAGACATCCCCAGATATCCCACGTACATACCTATATGATCTCCTTCTTCTGGGCATTCCACATAGTTATTTCTGCACAGAAATGGTTCTGTGGTTTTCAGTTTTATAAAGCTATCAGTACAAATCAAGACGATTGTTGGCATACTACTGACAGTGTGATGTGGGTGCAATTAGCTAAGTGCTCAAATTACAGAGGGCTGAAAGAGTCAGGCCCCATTACCTTTGCTGACAGCTCCTGTACTTAGAAGACTATGGGGGCATGATTTCACTATAGTTGGGAGAAGTCAGGGAGAGAGGGGTTGTGGGTTTCATTAAGAGTCCTGCCCCAAGCTTTCCCTCCACAACTCAAGTATTGGATGAATGCAACCACTTAATCAGGTCATCAGAAGTACGTTCAAATATAGTTACATATGGAAAGGAATGGCATCACTTGTTGCTCACGTTACCACTTTTTATGGGGATGAAATTAGAAAGGGTTGTTTGACTGCAACTGGCAAGCCTAAAACTTAATCACAAATGCAACAAATCGAAAGACTTATTTTAATGCTATTCTGAAGAAAGCTTGATGCGGCAAGCAGCACCTATTTCTGAGTGAGTGAGTGAGTGAGTGAAAGAGAGATTATGTAAAGTTCCATTCTTTATTTTAACTTTATTTTCTTTAAATCTGCCTTGCTAAGGGTGGCGTTGTGCTGACAACTACCCAACAGTCCGGAGGACTAATAGAAGCTGAACCACAATCAAGTGGAGAGCCAACTGATCCCTTGTTTTATCCTAGCTGGTATAAAGCTCAGCCACGGCAAACAACCAATTCAAATGCAGTCCCAGTGACTGAAATTAGGCAGGTAGGGCCTTCAGTGCCCGCAGAGGTGAATGTGAAGAAGGCAGAAGCTCCAGAACTAGCTATGGCAAATGGAAGTTCTGCTGCAAGTAGTAAGGAAGCTAACACACCCACTGATACTTCACAGGTTAGTATATAGTCTCAGAAAATGTTGCGTTAGGATTTTACATGCAACATAATACGCAGAAGATGGGGGAATTCGTAGGAAAGTAGATTTCTCAATAAATCACTTTGCTAAATGAAACCCACAGTTAGGCACAAGTAGTATTGTAAATTAGTGCATCCTATATTTGGTGGGGGGAGAGTGGAAATGACACAGAATACAATGTTTATTTTGTGCGCTGTGTACTGGCTTTGAGACCTGGTTTAGTGGTAGCCAACACAGTGTCCTTCCGATATTGTTGGACAACTCCCAATGCTGGATGGAGCTGATGAGAGTTGGAGTCCAATGATGTCTGGAAGACACCTGGTTGCCTGCCCCTGACCTAATCAGTCACTATGGAATGGTTTGATGCATGTTAGTTTCCTCCCCCAAGATACACCTTCAGCAGACAAGTTGTAATTTTCTTCTGAATTTTGCTCTCACAAGGTGATTCACATCACAGAAACATAAATATAAACACCCACCAAACACCTGTCTAACAATCTGCTCCAGATTTTGGGAGGCTCTTAGCAGTATCTATCCTGTGTTTGCCTTCTTGCTGCTATCATGACTGCCCATGTGTGTGCCGTCCCTATGGGCCTAAGCTGCCCAGAGGTTAAGAGCAAACCCAACAGAGGCTGCTACTCTCGGTTCTTGTCACTGCTTGCATACTTGTAGAGGACATGTGAGCAAGCAGCAGCAAGAAGAAGGAGCAAGGCCAAAGGCCTTTGGCTCAGCAATGGGCCTCCCGCTGGGTTGTTGGCCTTGGCAGATGCCTGATGGTGCTGCACCCTGAAACTGGCCTTGCTAGTTGCAGCCAACTTGAAACAGGTGTGCATATAATTACTCGAAAGTGACCTTGGAAGAGATGTTAGCATGTGGATATTAAGATACATGACTGCAATCCGAAGAATGTGCAAGTAGTTCTATGTGCTCAACAGGGCTCTGGACTTGGATTTCTTTAACATCAGAGTCTCAGCCAGCCCTCTCCCTGTAAAAGGGGGGGAATGCTGCACAGAAAATAAGTTTGAAAATGCAGAAGAGTTTCAAAAGCAATTTGGGATAAGACATGGGGTGCACTGCACACAAGCTCTCAAACAAAGTAATGCTTTGGATCCTGCCTCATGTCAACAAAAACTAGTTTTGGAAACAGTTCTTAGTTGGTCATGTACAAGGTCAATTAAGAGCTGAAAGCATTTAATTGACCAGAATTTCATGCATGCAAATTCCAAAATAGCAACAGACAACTCTGTTGGTCTTTGTCCCTCTGTGTACACATCAGGCTGATAATGTAATTTTGCAGCTGCTGAATATACAGCATTTGCTTCTAATTACAACCACATCAATCACACATGTGGAATATATTGTCATAGCTTAACCTCTTCTGTATGTACACTGTTTGATCTGCAACCACATCAGGTATCTTTTTTATCACTGTCATGAAAAGCATGGCGTGTTTAAAATTAATTTTGCATCGTCAATAACTTCTCCCATGTATTTTTCCTATTGTGTCTGTGCTATGGTCAGAACACAGTGCAATACAATAAAGTTACTTCCATAGAAGCTGCAATCCTATATACATGCCTACCTGGGAGTAAGTCACATTGAACTCAGCATGGCTTGCACCTGATAGGCTTTAATAGGATTGCCCTGTAAATCACCACTGTTGCAATTTCAGTAAAATTGCAAGGTTGATGTCTGATATCTTTTACACTTATGATGTACTGAAATCCTTGTTTATTAAAATAATTGGAAACTATGCTACAAAACCAAGATTCCATTGTTGTGTTAAGATCTCCCCCACCCCCTCAAATTTGCTTGTGAAAATCTATCATGTTCTTCAATGAAAGGCTCAAGAAAATGGTATGAATGTCACACACACAAACAGTATGCCTAATGTATATGAACTCAACCTTGCATGTCTGAATGTCTGGAAACCTACAGTTTTAAAATATCCACTAACTTTTAACATAAGCATTTCAGAATACCTTTTGTCATTTTATCCCTTACAGAAAAGTACATAATATACCTTCCTCTGAATCCCATGCATTTGTGTGTTGTGGATTGTGTTACGACTGAGCTGTGTAAGCAGCTGTCAGAGGTGAGCCAGGAGCTGAGAACCAGGAGTTGAGTCAGGTGTTAAGAGCTGAGGACCACCCAAAAACATGGCAATGCCAGCCCAAACAGGAAGATTTTTATTCTCCTTCCTGTCCAGTATGACCAATGACCAACTTGAGTGGGTGGGTTCAGCGCAGAGCCTAAGAATGTGCCTATTTATGCACTGGGTATATTCTGGGGAATAGTCACACTTTAACTCATCTTTTGCAGGACATCTTCCTGTGGTCATGAAATAAACAATTCCACCCCCACCCCCTTTTCTCAGAAAATTCTGCTGTTTTTAATTCAATGTCATACTTGCACAAACTCCCCTATCCCTCTGCTATTCTGGCTGGTCATGGGCTGTATACATATTTTCTAGACTCCTCTACTCATTGCATTCTCTATGGTTAGACTTATCTAGGAATTGATAACATTTCAACCCTTTCCTTTCCAGATAGTTTTGCCTTTATAGCCTTTTATCTTCTTCCCCTGCCCCTCCAAACTGCAGCAGGCAAGGGGTTCATGAAGTAAAGCGGGAGAGAGTATTTAACCCACTTAGCTACAGGGTGTTAGAAGCCGAATTGCTATTTCACTTCCCACTTAAAGCAGAGCAGCAATGATTGGGTGCTGCTAAATTGTCCGCACTTTGAGGCACTGCCAGAATGATGCTCCAAGCTGCAGCTCTGATAGAACATCATATGGGATGGACATTCCAGAACTTAAGGCTCCTGGTTCTAGCCATGGCAGCTCCTGACAGATGAATGCCTTTAAACAACTTTTTTTAAAGAGCAATAACAATAGGAATGTGTAAAGGAATAGGGGAAGGAATAAGAACAGACAGTCAGGAGCAACAGCACTGCTCAGCTTTAACGCTAAACAAAAGAAAAACATACCCAAAGAGAATATGGGAGAAGACCTGGCATGACCTTAGGGCTGGTTGGGAGAAAGAATACAAGGTGGGGCCAGGAAATGATAGCAGGGAAGTGTCACAGCAGTAACAGAAGACATATCTACGCCACAGGTATAAACTGATTTGATTGCTATTCCTTCTCTTCAGGCAATCATGAGACAGGCTTGGTTCCAAGGTTCAGTGAGTCCTTTGCTGGGCTCACTCCTGTGGATGCAGTCACGGCCAGGCAGCTGTGTCTGAGCTACCATTTTAATTTCTCAAAATGCCTAGATACAGTGTCAGTAATGGCAGTTCAGTTGTGTAACCACACAGCATATGGAGCCCAATATTAGCCTCAGTGCAGTAGTGGGTCTGCCAGGGCACCGGGGGCCCCAGCAGCAGCTGTCCAAAGCTGATGCTGGACCTGCCTTGAGATCTGTAGTTCAAAGGAGCAGGGAATTCTCCCAACCTTCACCAGACTGTAATTCCCAGGATGCTTTGGGGGAAGCCATGATGATTAAGCTGGTATAGAATAATACATGTTTATGGTGCCCTGTATTATTTTGTTTAATTGTTAATTAAATAAACTCTCCCAGCTTTCCTCTCAAAGGGGTAGTTCAGGCACCATAGGAAGAAAGTTACTAGCAAGTGCTGCATTAGTTGTGAATTATGCCTGCCTGATATTTTACCGGTGCATGTGCTTCTTATGAGGACCAATCTAGCACAAAGTTGAGTTTATGCGAATTTTGAACCTACCCTGGGTGTTCTCATCATAACCACCCTTTTTTAAAAAGAAAAAGAAAAAAGAAACACACAGACAACTGGGGGCGGGGGACAGAAAATGGAATGTCTTCTTCTTCACCAAACTTCACCAAATGAGCAATTTTCTCTGATGACGTTAGTGAAGTATTCTTCTTATTTCCTCACAGGGATTAGCATTCTTCCTCTCAGTTTTGGCTTTTCTTATCTTACTGCACCATCTCTGGAGTCAGATTCAATACATGCTTTTTACTTTGAGGGGTAGGAACTGTTTTGTTTTATCCTTAACTAACAGCACAAGTCATTTCTGTAGTCATGCCTGCAGGTGGTTAGAACCAACCGTCCCATTCTTTTCATCCTAAAAGGACCATGCTGTCATGCCATACATGCTGCCTAAAGCTTTTCCTCTTTATCTCCCCTCCCTGTGAAATGTTACCCTGGAGTGTCATCCTGCATGGTGAAATATGAGACCTTTTTAGAAGAGATAGATAGGAAATCCCCAATTAATCCCGTGGATGGTGTATATCAGATATTAGGCAGTCCTGACATCATTGAAAACTGTAGATGTAACAACCCGTGGTTTCTTTTGCTGTACACATAAGTAGCCTTGAGGGTTCACCCCAAAGATGTGTATGTGTATCACTTTGAGTCTGAGGGAAAGGCTGTGAGGGAGGGATGCTGTTTGTGCTTTTGTATAGTGCTGTGCTAAAAGATTCTTCGGGGGGGGGGGTTAAAAAAAACATTGTCAAGTAAATAGAAAAGAAATTACATTAAAAATAATCCAAGGGGAGAGAAAATTTCAGGGAAATTGTCAGGGGTGGGCTGCAGGGCTTTTGATCCGCTTACTTTCAAGGTAGCTGAAAGGTTTTGTGAATGTCCTTCCTATCATTCTGCAAGTCTATTCTCTAGTAGTCTGCACTCTGCAACCTTCCCAAGAGCCCATGCTTCCTGAAAACCCCATTACATCCTTGGCCGTAAGTACAAAAAAAATGGAGATTACCTACTAGGCACCTGGCAGCTGTGTGTACAAAAAAAAGTTGTTCCCTTTTTTTAACCTGAAGGTTGTGGCCTTTTGCATTTAAAGAAATCAGTACAGATCGGTTTCTTTTTTTAAAAGGTAAAAGGAAGCAGTTCCCTTAAACTCAATGATTGTACTGCCTCAAGCACTTGGTATCCAGCTATCTCAACTTCTCATGCTTCAATTAAAGCTCAGGGAAGATGTTAGGAAGTAACCTCCTATGTGGGCTTTTCAGATCAAGAAGTGCAGACAACTGGAGAAACTCTAGAGTGCTACACAGATATTTAATGGGACACACACACACACACACACACACACACACACACACACACACGGTAAGTTCAACCAAACACACACCACCTTTCTGAAGCCTGAAAAAGCAAAGTCCCTTTTCCAGAGAAAGAAGTCTTTTGAGAAATTAGAGAACAGATTTTGGCACAGCATAAAGCATGCGGGACAACTCCCATGGAATAGTGCCATTTCAGAATACAAATCAGGGATTGCATGATTGAATCTCTGCCATGTCAAAAATTATTTACTTACGAGTTTTAGCCTACCCTTTCCTTGGCTATTAATTTACTCTGTGCAGGATGTTTTATATTAAATGTGGAATATTCAGACTTGTAATCCTCTGCCTACATTCTGCAATTCCATATGTTTACCATCAGCTTTTTCCATCAGTTTATGCTATGGTAAGCATGAAACAAACATTACATTCGTTATATTTCTTGGTCCTTCGTTAAAAATCTCAGAGCAGCTTACATAGGGTTTCCAAACATCCTCCCATTTAAATACTAACCATGCTGTGTCTTGTTTAGCTGTATAAAGTGACCAGCATGTGGCCTCTGACTGAACAATTAATGTGAGGAATTATTATTATTTTTAATTATTTATTGAATTTATATACAGTACTGTCCTATACCCGGAGGTCCTATGTACAAGAAATATAAGGTGCATGACTGATAGACATTTGGTGCAGCTGTCCAGAAGGCAACATTACCATGTGCAATCACTGAGATGCTTGTGTATTTATTAAATTTTTATCCCATCCTTCATCCCAAAGGATGTTTGTGAGGCTCCTGCCTTGTCAGATGTTGGCACAGATCAAATTAGTGTGTAAGATATTTTGGAGACACTCACTGTAGAGATCTCTACAACTGAATTCTAATCCATCATTTGAAACTGGAAGGTAGATGAATTTGCCTAAACTACTGGTGAATGAAATGATAGTCATGGAAAAAGTAATGTTATTGCAGCTGCCACCCCAGTATCTGGCTGTAACTTTATTAATGGAATTTCTAGAGTCAGTCACATACCATAATAGAATGTATCTGCCACAATGCCCAAAGTATTTGGAATTAACATTTAAAAATACGTGTCTAAGAGATGGCATGCAGACTTCAAGGAAGTCTGTATTTTGCTAAATCTCAGACAATTGCTAGTTATGCAAATGTACTTAAAGCACACAGTGGCTAATAAGATCATTAAAGAGATGGGACTGAAAGATCAGACTGTGAATTAATGTCATGCCTCATTTGAGTCTCAAGTGATAAACTGTGATTATATTTAAGTTGCTGTCTAAAGTGCAGTATTTCACCTTTGGAATGATCTAGAGTAATTTCAGCACTTTAAGGAAAATTTCAGGATTCAATTTTTGGAAAATAGCTTTTAAGATGTTAACCTTTCCAAACTCAGTCCACCAAAAAAACAAGAATGTTAATCATGCGCTGTGCTTAATTTTTTTTTAACGCATGAATATCAGTGAGTCAGATGGGATTACTCATATACTTAGCATCAGAAATTTACTGAAGTCAAGGCTAGATTTTAATATCATAGAGGCCTTAATATTGAATCATATCCCAGGGATGAATATGTTCCTGATCAGTAGATTATGGCTTGTCCTTTACCAGCATTCACACATAGACATATATTCTTGTTTCCCCGAGCCAGTACTGCTCTTGAAATCTTCTGCATCACAAGCAAAATTCTGCAGTTGATGCTGGCTTGGCCAATAGGATACTACTACTATTCTAACCTGCTGATTGCCAGGTACACTGATCTTCAGTATTATGATAAGAGTTTCTAGTTTTATGATATGCTTTGAATGCTTGCTTATTCAACAATTTCCAAGGTGTTTTACCTTGGTCAGGGAGAAAAATAAAACATTTTTGTCTGTTCAATCTAGAACCCTTGCTTTTCAAGCCTTACTCCTTTTAAGAGTTGGATAAATCGGGGCTACTAGCTAATAAATCATATAGGGAAGTCTTTCAAAAGAAACAGTAGCAATGATTCCATGTTGCATCATTTTCAGACTAAGCTATAGGTTTTATAGAATCTTGAGCATAACAACTCTGAGTGTCCTGTTCTATTGCCAGATTCGGGGGGGGGGATAATCCCACATTAAATATTCTCTCTTTCAGGACCATCATGGCTCCAGGTCTCAAATGGCCAACACACCTAAACTTCCCTGGAGATTCCCCAGTCCAGCACATAAGCCTGAGAAGACTAGGGATGTAAGAAATAGGGCTGTGCAACTGCTCTACCCAGATCCCAAACCAAATTGGGCCAATTTGGGTCTACTCAGGATTTGGCTGGAGTAGGTTGAGGCAGCCCTGGGTAGATCAGGTCCACCCAGAGCAATCTAGGGCTGTCCAAAGGGGTGTGGTCAGGCAGTGAGGAGAATTGAGTTGGGGTTCTCCCCTCCTCCAATGACCATATGTTTAAGCAAACTTTAAATCCTTAATTAAACACTATGCAACGACCCTGATTTGGTTTGGGGTCTGGATCCTGGTCAGATTGGGGTCATTATGAATCACCAGGTAGTGCCCTGAATGGGATCTATGAAGCCCTCTTACACAGCCTTAGTAAGAAGGCCTCCATTTCCATTCCACCCCATATTTGTCAGATGTAGTGCTGTTTCCATTCTGCTGCAGTTCAACTTCCAGCAAAAGCTATGCCATTTGTCTTGCTTCCCACTATGGTGAAAAGTTATGCAATTAATTACTTTACATCAACATTATGTTATTCCAAGACATTCATTTCAATGCAAAGGAAACACAATGCAAATTGGGGGAAAGAACATCACCAATTACATACTGGGTAGGGAAGAGGGAAAGGATAATAGAAAAAGGATTCACCAACACATCCTTCCTTCTTCTTCAATTCTGTTTGCCCCTCCAAACATGGCTTTTCCTATAATAAAATAGCCAGTGGGCTACAACTACATGTGTTTGGCCCTAACAAGCATAATTAATTGTATATTTAAAATCAAGTAGCTCACCCTTGATTTTTTCTTTTTAATCTTCCTTTCTTTTGTAGTTTCTGGAAATTGCTCTTGTGATTCAATCACACCAGTGTGGAGCTGTTGTAATGACAAAACGTTTTTTGTAAGGTTCCCAGGCAATGCTTTTGCTATAATTAGTTTTGCCAGTGATGCCTTCCCCTAGCATTTAATAGTCGCATCTACAAACTACATTGTGAGTCATGGGATACCTTCTGGTTTCTGAATTTAGACCTTTCCCAACAATCTTGCCTCAGAATGATGGCTGGTACAGATATTTTCTCTATTTAGACAACAGTGCAACCAGGCTGACCTGGCCTATGCACTTTGCTTCACTGAAAACTGAAAAATACTTGTCTTGTCATCTCTACGTTAATTTAAAGGCATTGTTGTTGTTGTTTTTAATGTAAGGAAACAACCGTTGTTTCTTTCAAAATATCATGGAAATTTTATCTTCTAGGTCCTTCCACACAGAATCATAGAATTGTAGAGTTGGAAAGGCCCCAAGGGTTATCTAGTCCAACCCCTCACAATGCTGGAATTGTAGCTAAAATATTCTAGCCGTGCCTTTAGCACAGGATCCCATCTTCTAGCTATGGGTAGGTGGGAGGAAGGGAGGGATTGCAGGACCCAAAGTCAGCTTTGTGAGCTATCCTGGCCCCTTGGTGGTGCAGTGGTTAATTCATGGCAATCTCCCACAGCCACATCCCCTCTGAATTAATAGATCCAGCAAAAATGAAGTGTGGCTTCAGCACCAAGGCAGCTTTATTCTTAACCCTCCCCTGCCTCCTTTGGTTCACCTTCAGTCTGATGAAGGGTTACACTGGTCACTGTTCTGTGACATTAGAGGTGGGGTTCAACAAAATAGTTACACAAGTGCAAGGAGGAGTGCTGGTGCAATGTAATTTTGTCTTTCCCCCATCTGCACCTTGTGAGCCCCTGAATCTGCTCTGGAGAACAGGAGAACCCCAAAACAGATTTAGGAGTGGGCATAGGGGAAAACATTCTGTCATGCAAAGAGAAATCCTTGTGTTGACAGGGTGTTCTCTTTAGCACTGCCCTATGACCAAGGGGAAATAAAAGGGATTTTTCAAAATAAGAGTGGCTTCCAAACCCTCCATGATCAACATTCTTGTACAGGAAATGCCTGTTTTCCCATTTGATATATACAGTTTTTATGCTGTACTTCGAGCCAATGCTGATATCGTGGAGCCATTGCATTCAGATGCTCACAGCACAGGGTTTTAGACCTGGGAAATGCAGTGTTAGCACATTTGCCCTGTGAAATGTGCCTTTGCACATATCATGATTCAAGAGCACCTATTGGATATTGCATCACTAGTGGCAAGCGAAACAAATACCTCTCCCTTTCCTCAGTTGCCTCTTTTCATGAATAGTACTTCTGGTTAGTTTTGCTATTTTATCAATTCTTTACAATTCTTGTATGGAAGCATGCATCTAGTTAGACTCATTTGTTTTTAAAAGAGGCTTAAGAACTATTCTCCTTCGTGGCAAAATGATTATTATATCTATTATATGGAAAGGTTAAATTTATTATACCCATTGTTACTGAAAGGTCACTTGCACAGGAATATTGCACAATGGCTAATCTTTCTGTGATCCTGAAATTCCTAAATTGTATCCAATACTTTATAATGGCAGAACAGATCTGTATAGGAGAATGCAGGGCAATTCTCACCATTCACAGACTAATTCATAGGCTAATGGACTCACTGGTATACTAATTTATCTTTTCCTGCCTATACCTTTAACGTCCTACATATGCTCGAAAACTGTTCTTGCTCAAAACAGTTCAAGAGCAGGGCAGATTTTGCCAAATTTAGGAAGTGCTCGGGAAGCATCATAGGGCATCTGTCAGCATGTAAAATGTCTTTCCTGTTCTTCCTGATGGTGCTCGTAATTTTCCTCTTAAAAGTTGTAACAGTATCAGAGTGAGAAAAGAGAAAATGAGATTAAGGCCATTGCACTTCCTGGCAATGGTGGAGAACCTGTGGCCTTCTGAATTCTTTTGGATTACAGTTCCCATCACCCCCAGTCAGCAGAGCCAATGGGCAGGAATGATGGTAGCATCTGTGGGACGACGGATTCCCTACCCATGATATGAAGGAATGGCTAGAGCACTGTTACTTTTTAATTCGCTTAAAAAGTAGCCATCAACCATAACCCAGAGATGGATATTTTATTGGGTTCATTAAGTTACTACCCTTCTGCCCTTTCTTCATTATACTAGAATAACACTGCTAGAACAGGGCCATCCTTTTCACACATGGGCCAGCCAAATGCCCACAAGCAAGACCTGAGCGCAACAGCACTCTCCCCCTAGTGTTCTCCAGAAATTGGCATTAAAAAGTCATGCCACCTGCAGTACGTATGCAGCCATAATGACTAGTGGGCTTTGATGGCCTTATATATGTGGATTTGTCTAAACCTCTTTTAAAGTCATCAGCTTCCTAGTAATTCGTACATTTAGTAGTAACCAAGTCCTTGGTGTAACTATGCACTATGTGAAGAAGTACTCTCCTTTCTCGGTTCTAATTCTTCCTCGTTCATCTGCAGGTCCTTTATGAGCAACTTTTAAAAATCCATCTCAGTATTGAGCATTGTGGGACCCTGCTTCATCTGCTCTGGTCATATGAGCTGTACGAAGTTACATTTCTTGCCTTTTCCATCCACTAGTACTCAGTATGACTCTAAGAGTGAGAACAAAACACACCACAGATCCAACCAAATAAGATTTAAAGATGAAAACATTCTAGAAATAACCAGAAATCAGAGTAAAGAAAGATGTTGACATTATACTATGGACTCTGTCCAACTGCTGAGTAACTTCGAGGAACTAGAATGTGTTGATGGTCTTGATGCATCAGCAAGATGGTCTATTTATGGAGTTCTTACTGAATGGAGCTGGCCTCCATAGCATGTGCAGTATGCCCATAGCTGTTCTTACATGCCCCTCCTGGCATATTTGCAATATCTCAGCTTAGTCATTCATTCATGATCAAGCGATATGTGTATCCAAACCTTACAAATTATTCAGGCTTTGTTACCTGATCCAACGAATCCATGGTACAAAGCTCTGCCATGAGTCATAATCTTAAATGGGTCTCATTCATCAGGTCCTTTCAAAGAACAATCTATATTTTAAAGTGCCGTCTGCTTCTTAAGTGGCATACTTAGACAATGCTCTGCGTCACTGCTAGAATAGCTGCCCTTCTCTCCCGCAAGAAGAGAATGTTTCTTTTGGCAGTTTTTGAGGTCTACGTCTTGTAACACACAGCTTGCAAGATCTTGACTTCATGATGTCTCTTCACAGTTTTCGTAAAGAGCATCAAACAAGCAAACTAGATGAGGACGAGAGAGTATAAAGTTAGCTTTCTAACATTAACACCCACAAGTTACTCTACATCATTTTTCAGGGCAAACTTGTATGCAAGCATTATGTTATCTCTAGTTAAGCAGCTAAACAAAAAGTTGTGAGCAAGTGATTCAGAAAGATGGTTTGATCACAGTCTATAAACCACACCTTGATTTGGATGATACAATACAATGGATTAAGTTTTCTGTTGTTGTTTTTTTACATGAAAGGGAGACAGACAATTGTTTTTATGTGAGTATGATAGATTTAGATTATTGCAGTCCTATTTTTTTAAAAATTGTCAGCATATGTTTAAAGAATTCTGGAAACAGTCATCTAATTTAATGAACCACTAGAGTTTTCTAATAGAAGCTTCACTGGACCTCTCGAGAAAGGCGAGAAATAATGACAAAATTATGTTTTCACTGCCTCTTTTTCATCTGCTGCAGTCAGTCCAGTGGCCCACAACTTATTTTTGTTAGATATGAATGGTGAAGAGGGCTTAATAATTCCCTAACAGCAGGTGGTAATGTTTATCCTATCAGAAAGTGATCAGAGAACACACCAGACAACTGCTAGACCAAGTGTCTCCTCCCTGTTGCCCCTTGAGTTTGAAAAGCATCAGACAGCTGGCTTGGTGCACTGTTCAGTTGCAACATGCAAGATGCTTATGGAATCCATCTTGAGCCCTCTGCTGATGCTTGCCCAGTTCCCTCACCTGGGTGGAAGCCATCCCTGTGGGATAAGATGTCTGTGAGAGAGATTGCTGCTGCTGTGATAAAACCACCCTGAGAATCATACACTACAGAGTAAGATGATAGGCAGAGTAAGATGTTTCAGGCTTAAATTTGTATTGATAGCTTTGTACAGAGCCACTGAGATAGATTAGAAGTGTAATGAAGTGCAGCATTTTCAGCTGAGTCCACTGGAACATTTACACTTTATGGAACAGGGCTTACTTAAGGGTCTCCTTCCCCTGAAAAGGTTTCACCATTAGTTTAAGCTCCCTAAAGTATGCTTGACATTACATCCTTCAGGGAACTTACCCAGCCTACACACAAAGAGGAACACTGCATTCATTTCTCAGGACTATTTTTGGAATCGTTAAGGTTGTGTGAAATAAACAGCATTACATTATCCTTTTGCCACATAGCTCTAATTGTAACAGAATGAAAATCTATTTTGGTGAGACATTCAGTCCCCATGGGCGCGAAAAGTTCACGGCCAACCACCTTTCTGAGAATTGAACAGCTAATCTCATGATGGATGGAGTTTGCTGGTGCATATTTTACCTGCCTACAGTTATGTAGTTGAACAATTTATTTTATAAGAAAAGAGTTTCACTTGGCTCCCAGAGAATTAAAAATAGGCATAAGAAAAGAAGTCTTTGAGCTTATAGCTGTATTGTTATGATAAAAGTTGACAGCTGTAGGAAGTTCTGCTGAAGGGATTATATTACATTACCATGTAAACAGAAACTCTTTAGAGAAAGTTGAAATTATTTTAAAATAACCTACAGTTACGTCTTCCATTCTATTTAAATTTTCAGTGGACAAAAAATAGTTTCTGACCATGGAGAACAGCCTATGTTGTAAGTAATACATTATTAGCAGACAATGCATATTGTAGTGGAGGGAACATAAATTTGACAGACAAGGGTTGAATTCAAATCAGTACAGCCCTGATGTGAAAATTTTGGAAATAATGAGTTTTAAGACAATACTTTTAAAATTAATTGAAGTCAAATTCAGATTCTGGTTGTGAATTTTTGGATGCAGGCAGACAAATGGATGAAGCCCAGGTTTCAGTGACAAAATTTGAACCACCTTTCATCCATTACAGTCTTTTTCTAGAATGTAACTTTTATTAAGTGAAATTATAACATTTTTGATATATGCAAAGTGCCATTTCAGCAGGAGTTTAAGACTGGGTTTTCCTTTTCTCCTTTACTATTAACATGAAACACATAAATTAAATTACCTACATTCAAAAAACACTGCTTGTTTTCTAAAATCATGTATTATTATATAACGGAATATGTGATTTTCAAAAACAAGCAATGTTGATATTATATAGCAACAAAGTCAAAGGACATTTAGGCTGCAATTCTGTCCCTATTTACCTGAGATTAAGCCCCACTGAATTAAGTGGGAGACTTACTTCTGAATAGACATGTGTGTTCTAATACTAGACACATACAAATCAATTTGCCTTGTGGAAGAGTTAAGGTGCATGATTTATGCCGTAAAGCTCTTGCTGGACTATATCACTTCAGACTGGAGGTAAGGAATTGCATTTTTTTATGTGCTTGCATATAAAGAAGACCCATTATGTGAAAAAAAAATAGCTAGAACATTGTTCAATAGGTTCTGAGAGGGAAACCCTTAAACAAAAATTCCAAGTGCAAGTGTATATGATGTTTCTGGATCATGTCTGCTGAGTGCTGGAGTGATTACAAAACATTGCCATTTTAAGTAGAAAACTTTAACAAAAGCAAGTGGTTTTTTTAATTTTGTTAAATGTGAATAAGATGGAAAGTGTGGAAATGGAGGATAGGATGGGTGGTTTTAAGGAAAGATCAGCAATGTTTTCTTGATGGTTGCTTAAGGATTGCCTGCCACTCAGAGTTTACTAAAAAGGGAAAGAGTGGAAGGGGATGATGGATAAAACCAGAATAGCCCATTGATAACATTGCTATGTTATCAATGTGGAGTGAAAGTTTGTTGTCTCCTGCACAGTAAAAGCCTCATACTCAGAGGTGCCAAATGGCTGCACTATGGAAACCAACTTAAACTAGTGCAGGAATTGTCAACAACTTCTGCATTCCTGGGACCTATTCTGTATTTGAGACTGGGATCCAGTGCCATTCTGCCACACAAACTCAGCTTGTTCCTGGGTGGTCCAACTATTAAAATTCTCGGTGCTATGCCCTCTTGCAATAAAGGTTTCATAGTGGAATGCACATAGCAGAATGAGCGGTGACTAGGGAACTGCATTTAAAGAATACAAAACCAGATAGAGAAGCAGTCTCCCCAGGTAACTTTTTTCACTGCTCCCTGTTTTGCACTGCCAGTCTTCCTTTGGTGTAGAGTGGCAGTCTTCCCAACACCTGGCAACCACATCCCCCCATCAGAATGACACAAAAATGTCACATAGTGTCAGTCTTAGGGTATTTTGGCAGGGGGCATGGTGGTGGTTGGCTGCTGTTCGGAGGAGTGCAAATCCCACCACCTGTACATTCAGCCAGCTTTCATTCCTCTGAATGCGAAAATCACCCAAATGACCCCCCCCCAGTGAATGGTGGTAAAAGGGGAAGGGATTTTAACACTATGGGACCAACTCTGTTCTCTGTTCCTTACATAGGAAGATGCCTTATACTATCATATCATTGGTCCATCTTGCTTGGTATTTTCTACGTCGACTTGCAGTAGCTCTCAGGATTTCAGACAGGTTTCTCTCCCAGTCTTGCCTGAAGATGACAGGATGGAACCTTGGACCTTCTGCATGCAAAGCAGATGCACTGAGTTATGGCCCTTCAAATAAGGGCATTAGCTAAAGCAGGAGTGTGAACCTTTGGCGCTCCAGGTGTTGCTGAACTACTACTCCCATCAGCCTCAACAAGCATGCCTGATGGTGAGGGATTATGGGAGCTGTAGTGAAGCAATACCTGGAGGGCCAAAGGTTCCCCAAACATTAGCCAAAGGGTCTCATCTTCCAAAGAGATATTTCCCAACAATCAAGGGACATAATTTTTAAACCCTTGATGTCCCATTAGTTCCATTCACAATAATCAACAGTTGTATTTGCTTAGTCTTGCTCAGCTATGCCACTGAAACAGAGGGTACAAGACTGAACTGTAGCAATAATGAAATTAAGATGTGCCCATTTAAAAACCTGTGCTGATAAGTGTACAGAATTATGTGCCCACATATTGTACTTGCAACAGTATTACTTCAAAAGCATCATCCATATTAGGATGGTATTTTAGAGTTGGGGCCCTATAGAATGAATCTGCTTGGTGCAAAATCCATTTATGATGTTCCTTATTTAAAACTAAGGATCTGGTCCTTGAAAGAAAATGCAAAACTGTTATTAGATAGAAAGAAGCAAACTACTTTTTTCACACCCACTAGGCAACAGGTCTTGTTTTGCAAACAGCATGACTCTAAGCCAACTAATACCTAACGAGTCATCATTCCTCACTAACTTGGTTTAAAATTTAACACTGTATATTTACAAAATATGCTTGGGACATTGCCAGACCATCTTTATCCCATATAGCAGTTCATCATAAGCATCTGTGATAGAAACAGTATTTCAGGTATAGGGGACCTATGGCTCTCCAGATGTTGCTGAATTGCAACTTCCATCATTCCTGGTTGCTGGCCATGCTTGCTGGGACCGATGGGAACTGTAGTTCAGCAACACCTGGAGGACCAAAAGTTCCCCAGACCTGCTGCATAAGTTTGTGTTTTCTGATGAGCTATTTCAAGGTTCTCTGCATCTTAGAGATATAGAGCCATGGTGAGGTGCAGCATACTCTTTTAAGAGTAAGGAGGGAAGTGCCCTGTGCATTGAACATCTTTGTGTGCTCTGGGTTTAGTGAAAATTTGGAAAATGCTTCTGTTGAATTTTTCTTAAGATAAAAAAGGATGTCCTGGTTGGCATCTCTATTAACCATCAAGCTAGAGTACAAGCGCTAGCTGAAGACTTTCTATGACCAACTTAAGAAGCAGAAAATTATAAGATCTGTTGATGTCAGGGGACTTCGGGTTTACTTCCAGAAGTCCAAAGCAATTGATATAAGCTCATAATATTATTCTACAACAATGTTCAAAAGGTTCAAAATAACTTTGGATAGCCGTTTCTTAATCTTTTAATGAACACATGGGCCTGGCAGAGTTCTCATCAAACCCTGTTGAAATGAATAGGAGCTGTGTAAGATTACATACTGCTCTCATTCATCTCAATAGGGTTTGTGCAAGGACATTTTCTGCTGGGTTATGTTTAAAACAGCCTTCCTCAACCTTGTATCCTCCAGATCAGGGTTTCCCAGACTTGGGACTTCAGCTGTTTTTGGACTACAATTTCCACCATCCCTTACCACTGGTCCTGCTAGCTGGGGATGATGGGAATTGTAGTCCAACAATGGCTAGAGACACAAGTTTCTGAAACCCTGCTTCAGATGTTGGATTGCAACTCCTGTCTTCCCTGCTCATTGGCCAAACTGATCGGGGCTGATGAGAGTTGCATTTCCAAACACCTGGAGGATACTAGGCTGAGGAAGGTTGTGCCAAAGACTTTGTGGTGTTTATATATTTATTTTCCACAGCCATCAAATACTTCTAAATAATTGTTTTTGATGGAACTGAGTTTTCAGATTTTCCCATTGTAAATCTTTATTCCTCCACCCCTAGACTGGGTCTGAACCATCCCCTCAAGGACACATGGAAGGACGTCCTGGGAGCAATGAGAGAGTTGATGAGCCGGCTCGTCATGTCTTCTCTTTCTCCTGGTTGAACTCATTGAATGAATGATGACTCTCCATCCAGCTGGCTTCTGGAAGGATTCATAGGAAGCATGTGACTTGGCTCAAAGTGATAACAAATACTGCATTAAAAGGAATGGTGGATCACATTTTATCCAAAAGATTTTGTTTGAAAAAATTCTCATTGGATTTGACTCTGTAATATTTGTGGAAGCAGCTGTACAATTTGGGAAAGGGGTGGGAGGGAAGAAGAAATGTAAGCTAATAGCTAATCATGAACCAATGGAGGATCAAGTTCCTACCAGCTTTGGAGGTAATGGCAGGTATCAAGTGGTGACCTTATTACTTGTCAAGGTCACCTCATTGGCTAGGTACTGAGTTTATGTGATAAGGCTTTATCTAAGGAAGGTGATATATGATATAACAAGTGTCAGGGGTTTAGGAGCAGAGGCACGGGCAAGGGAGGAAACAGAGAGCGAAGGGGAGGAGGCAGAAGAAAAGATGAGTGATGACGACGACCCGAGATCTCCTAGTCTTTCCAGTGAATCAGAGGATTCACAGAAAGGAGCACCAGTGGCCAGGGCAAGGGGGGAGTCAAGGGGGGCACCCCAGGAAGATAGAGCCAGAAGGGACTCAGGGGGGAGCAGCTGGAAATCGGGACCAGCGTCACCGCCAGGAAGCAGGGAAGAGGAAGGGAGCCAGGGGGGAAGCGCTGGCAGCTCACCACAGGAGGGAGGGCATGAGTCAGGAGTGGCCACACCTCCATCGGGGAGCGAAGAAACGGTTAAGAGGAAGGTGGAAGGTTGGGCGCGCGCGCCAAGTTCAAATGCAGAGGAAAGCGGCGCAGTAAGCAGCCCCGAAAGGGAACCAGGTCCTAAAGCCCGGCGCAAGGAGGCAGGAGGGTCCGGGTCAGCGTCAGAAGAATCCCGGAAGGAAGAAGCCCCGGGGGGTAGAGGGACCCAGAGGAGGACAGTCAGGCGGAAAAGGTGGAGCAAGGCTAGGATATTAAGTTGGTGCACACGGGGCGGAGACTCAGACGGAGCTTCGCCGATCTAGCTACTAGACGTAGAGTTTGCGCGCAGCAGCGTGAGAATGGAAACTGTAATTCAATAAAGACTTTTACTTAATGCTCGCTGGCTAGCGTGATCCTCTGTGAGCTAGGATCTTCAAGCAGCTCTGACAGTAAGCTCCGTCTCTCCATTGTGGGCACCTACAGCCTCGAGGAGGGGAGAGAAACAGGTGCCTACTAGCGAGCTCACGAACGGCAGACGACATGACGGCTGAGCAGCAGATAGAGGATCTCAGAAAAGCAGTGGCACAACTGAACGCCGAGGTTCTCGCATCCAGGAAGAGAGAGGAGGAGGCAGCTGCCGCCTGCAGGGATCTCCAGGTCAGGTTAGACGTGCTGACAAAGCAGACACCCCGGCAGGAGGGAATTGGGTTGGCGAGACGGGCAGGCGGGGTGGTCTCTCACTTCGATGGGAACCTGCAACAGTATCCCAACTTTAGAGCCGACGTACTGTGTGCACTGCAACTGCTGCATAAAGACTTTAGAGATGAACAAGAGAGAGTGGGGTTCATCATGTCCCATCTGCATGGGGATGCGAAAGCATGGCTACGCAATTTATGGAGAGATAAGGATCCGGCGCTCCAGAATGCGGATGCCTTTATTAAAGCGATGGATGGGTGCTTTTTATCAAGTATTGACGTGGATCTTGCACGGAAGGAGGTGCATGGGCTGAGACAAGGGAGGGCCAGCGTCAGGCAGTATCATGCCCGCTTTTTCGCCTTGGTCAGTGCCCTGGAATGGGACAGAGATTCGGCTCCTGTAAGAGACCTCTTTTGGGAGGGGCTGCACAACTCGATTAAAGATGAGATCGCGAGGGGGGAGAGACCCCGAACCACCCAGGAGGTCGTTCAGAGGGCACTGGCAGTGGGGGTGAGGCTGGAAGGACGTCCGTGGAGCAAGGACGAAGGGCGTGGAGGGCGCGAACCAGCCGGGGGCCCCTCCTTCCTTCCCAGAGAAGCAGCGCGGGCGCAATCCACGCCTCCGCCAGGAGGAGGAGCCGAACCTATGGAGGTTGGAGGTGCAAGGGCTCAGTCAGCAACCAGAGCCCTAGCACCGGCAGCAGTGAAAGCGAAGCCTCCTAGAGGGAACAGGAAGTGTTACGTCTGTGAGGAACCAGGGCATATGGCAAAAGAGTGTCCCCAGAGGCCCCACAAGCTCACTGCAGCCTCAGCAATGGTGACTGCAGCAACGCAGCAAGGAGGACCACAGCAGGGAAACGACGCAGTCTGGCTGGAGGAAGAGGCACTGGGGCCCAGCCAGACGTGTTAGTGACGCAGTCCCCAGAGATTTTACAGCCCGTGAACCCCCTCCCGCCCAAACCAGTAGTGAGGCTCACAGCATCTCTCCAGCTGCCCAATGGAATCACCATAGACGTGCCAATCACCATTGACTCAGGCAGCAATGCGGACTTTATAGGGCAGGACTTTGTCGACAGGCACGCTGTGCAGTTGCTGCCGGCCACACTGCCCCTGCAGGTTGTCACGGTGGATGGCAGGGAGCTGCTCGGGGGGCAAGTGGTGAAGCAGACGCCACCAATGGTGATGCGACTTGGGAATCACAGAGAAATCATCAGCTTCAACGTCACTCAACTATCTGACACGCCCGTTGTATTGGGCATGAGTTGGCTGGACAAGCACAGCCCAACGATGGCTTGGTACCAGAGGCAGCTGACCTTCGGCTCTTCCTTTTGTGCTGAACACTGCATCGTGCCCAGGCAGGAAGGAGAGGAAGAGGAGTCACAGCTGCTGCTAGGCACGCTGCAAGCGATTCCCCACAAGTACGCTGAATTTTTGGAAGTTTTCTGCGAGAAGGAGGCAGACAGGCTACCCCCTCACAGACCATATGACTGCAAAATTGACCTGCTGCCGGGGGCGGCGCTGCCTAAAGGGAAACTGTATTCCATGTCAGAGGACGAACTGCAAGAACTCAAGGAGTTCATTGATCATAATTTGCAGCGCGGCTTCATCCGGGAGTCCAAGGCAGTGGGGGGCAGTCCCGTATTCTTTGTTAAGAAGCGGGACACGCCCCAAAAGAGACTCGTAGTGGATTACAGGATTTTGAACAGTGTGACTAGGCCATCGGACTTCCCCATGCCCCGAATTGACGACCTCCTCGCAAAGGTACGGAAGGGCAGAGTGTTCACCAAGTTGGACCTGCGGGGGGCGTACAACCTCATTCGCATGCGGGAGGGTGATGAGTGGAAGACAGCCATGTTCACGCCACTGGGGACCTACGAATATAGAGTTATGCCTTTTGGATTGCAAAATGGCTCCCACGTTTTTCAAGCCTTTATGCATCACGTGTTGGCGGGACTTCTCTACAAGACGTGCGTCTGTTTCTTAGATGACATCCTGATCTTTTCGGAGTCGCAGCAGGAGCATGACAAACACGTCAAGGAAGTGCTGAGCAGGCTAAAGCAACATAGGCTCTACGCCAAGCTGGAGAAGTGCCAATTTGACGTGACGGAGGTGGATTTTCTGGGCTACAAGCTGTCTGACAAGGGGCTCGCCATGGACAGCGCCAAGGTGCGAGCGGTGTTGGATTGGAAGAGCCCGCGCAACCGGAAGGAGGTCCAACGGTTTGTCGGCTTTGCGAACTTCTATCGCAAGTTTATCAAGGGCTTCGCGATGCAGACGGCGGCCATCACTGACACGCTTAGCTCCAAGAAAAAGAAGTTCATTTGGACAGAGCAGGCGGAGCAGTCCTTTCAGGCACTCAAGCGTCTCTTCGCGTCGGAAGAGCAGCTGCTTCATGTCAACCCCAGCAAGCCGATGAGGGTGGAGACAGACGCTTCGGACAGAGCCGTGGGGGCGGTCCTGCTGCAGAAAGACCCGCAGGGGGTGTGGCGACCGGGAGCGTTTTACTCCAGGAAGCTCAGCAAGTCCGAGCAGAACTACACCATATGGGACAGGGAGTTGCTGGCCATTCACGCAGCGTTCAAGGCGTGGAGGCACTTTCTGATCGGCGCCAAGCACACGGTGCAGGTTTGCACGGACCACAAGAATCTAGAGCACTGGCGCACGGCACAGTTCCTGAACCAGAGGCAGATACGTTGGGCTGAGTTCTTTGCGAACTTCGACTTCCGAATAGAGTATGTCCCGGGGGACACCAACATCATGGCAGACGCTCTCTCCCGTAAGCCACAGTATCTGGAGGACGCAACACCAGCGGCCGCCATGCACATCTTCGCACCGACAGTGTGGGCGTGCGCCGCGGCGACCGTGGACCTAGAGGCGGTGCGACGAGCGTTGCAGGGGGACTCCTTCGCACAAGCAAAGATGGCAGAGGTGCAAAGGGGCAAGGCAGCGGCCGACGGTTTCCAGCTAAGAGATGGATTGCTCATCCGTAAAGGGGCCATCTACGTGCCGGGAGACGAACTTCGAGCCAAGGTGCTGCAGCAGCTGCACGACGCGCCCACGGCCGGGCACTTTGGCAAGGAGAAGACGGTGGAATTAGTAGCCAGGGATTTCTGGTGGCCTGGAATGAGAGGGGAGGTCGCAGACTACGTGGCGAGGTGTGACACCTGCCAGAGGGCCAAACCAGTGCACAAACCGCCGGCCGGACTGTTGGAACCCCTGCAAACTCCGGTCGAACCTTGGGAAAGGGTGGCCCTGGACTTTGTCACGGATCTGCCCAGCTCAAGGGGCAAGACGGCAGTGCTGGTGGTGGTGGACCTGTTTTCCAAGATGGCCCATTTCATTCCGTGTGCTAAGGTGGCCACGGCGGAGCAAACCGCCAAACTGTTCATAGACCACGTGTTCAAGGTGCACGGTCTGCCACGGTCTATTCTGTCCGACCGGGGGCGGCAGTTCATCTCGAATTTCTGGCAGAAGCTGATGGGCTTCCTGAACGTCAAGATCAACCTGGCGTCGGCGAGACACCCGCAGACCAACGGGCAAGCGGAGCGGGTCAATGCCATCATGCAGCAGTACCTGAGATGTTATGCAAATCAACAGCCTGCGACGTGGGTGGATTACCTACCGCTTGCCGAGTTCGCCTACAACAACACGAAGCACGTGTCCACGGGGGTCACGCCGTTCTTCGCCAACAACGGAAGGCACCCCAGAACCTTCCCGGGACTGGAAAGAATGGGGGAGGGGGAGCCGCAGACAGCAGATGCGTTCGCGTCGGAGCTGCAAGAAGTCCACGATCAGCTGAGGCGCCACCTGGAGCTGGCCAAGCACGCATACAAGGTACAAGCAGACAAGCACAGAAGGGTTGGAGAAGAGCTCCACGTGGGAGACTGGGTTTGGTTAGCAGCCAACGCAGTGCCGGCCAGGTCGTTGGCCAAGAAGAAACTAGGGCATAAGCAACTGGGGCCCTACCAAGTCGAAGAGCAAGTCAACCCGGTAGCTTTCAGACTGGCACTTCCGGAGGGTTCCAGAATGCATCCGGTATTCCACAGATCGGTGCTCACTCCCTACAAGGCACCGCACAGGTTCCAGGAACCCGGAACGGCGCCGAGTCCGGCCAGAGACAGAACAGGGCACGCGGGAGTGGCACAGAAGGAGCGCATCAACGAAGTCACGGAGATTTTGGACTCCAGATGGGGGGAAGAGGGGGTAGAATACTTTCTCGCCAAGGAGGGCACCCCGGCCAGTGCGAACAGCTGGGTGCCGGGCTACGCCTTAGACGAACCTCTGCTCAAAGACGAGTTTCATGCCCTCTTCCCACATAGACCTATGCCAGCAGACTTTTTCGACGACTGGCTTTTCACGCCCACGCTTTCGGCCAGCACGTTCCGGGGGTTCGACTCGGACGAGGAACCGACACGAGACGTCCGTTCCCCGGAGGGGTCACCCTCGGGATCCGCCTCAGAACCCTCGTATTGGTGGGACGATAGGCCAGAGGAGCAGTTCCGCAGAAAGTGGCTGGAATGCTCAGGACGAGCAACGCCGCCAGGAGGAAGTGAGGGAGAGACGGACATGGACATTTTCGGGGACGACCCGGGTTTCGAGCACGGCGGCACAGAGATGGAAGCGGAGGTGACCGTCGTCGACGAGAGCAGGGAGGAAGAACCGGAAGACTTCAGATGGAGGCCCGCCACGGGAAGCGACCGATATCCGACGTTCGTCCCTTTGCAACAGCAGCCCCCAGCTCCAGCACCGGAAGGAGGGGAGGGGGGAATGGGGGGCTTCGAGGGGGGGATGGATGTCAGGGGTTTAGGAGCAGAGGCACGGGCAAGGGAGGAAACAGAGAGCGAAGGGGAGGAGGCAGAAGAAAAGATGAGTGATGACGACGACCCGAGATCTCCTAGTCTTTCCAGTGAATCAGAGGATTCACAGAAAGGAGCACCAGTGGCCAGGGCAAGGGGGGAGTCAAGGGGGGCACCCCAGGAAGATAGAGCCAGAAGGGACTCAGGGGGGAGCAGCTGGAAATCGGGACCAGCGTCACCGCCAGGAAGCAGGGAAGAGGAAGGGAGCCAGGGGGGAAGCGCTGGCAGCTCACCACAGGAGGGAGGGCATGAGTCAGGAGTGGCCACACCTCCATCGGGGAGCGAAGAAACGGTTAAGAGGAAGGTGGAAGGTTGGGCGCGCGCGCCAAGTTCAAATGCAGAGGAAAGCGGCGCAGTAAGCAGCCCCGAAAGGGAACCAGGTCCTAAAGCCCGGCGCAAGGAGGCAGGAGGGTCCGGGTCAGCGTCAGAAGAATCCCGGAAGGAAGAAGCCCCGGGGGGTAGAGGGACCCAGAGGAGGACAGTCAGGCGGAAAAGGTGGAGCAAGGCTAGGATATTAAGTTGGTGCACACGGGGCGGAGACTCAGACGGAGCTTCGCCGATCTAGCTACTAGACGTAGAGTTTGCGCGCAGCAGCGTGAGAATGGAAACTGTAATTCAATAAAGACTTTTACTTAATGCTCGCTGGCTAGCGTGATCCTCTGTGAGCTAGGATCTTCAAGCAGCTCTGACAACAAGCTATTGCATGATTATTGCAATTGATCCTAAGTGTGCCGCACCAAAATTAATGTCAGAAATTTATGTGAAGAAAATAAAGCAGCACAATACTGTTTTTACAAGTAAAGTGCTAAAGGCACACAAGACACATCTGTAAATTGGCGGCTTCTATACGCAGTTTTACAGGAGTGGTTTACCAATATTCTTGCATAGCTGTTTCCTCACTAAAGGCATTGTTAATAAACTTCACATTACACAGGTTGACTCTTTACCTTACCAGCAAGCTTTTCAATGGATGTGCATTGGCAAAAGCCACACATTATAAGGCAGGCACAATCTCCACCAAGCCACACAATTAAGCTCTGCCTAATGAGGGTTTGGAAACAGTTTGATGGTGGTCCCCTACACTGCATGGCAAAACCACATCTGAAATCTGGAAGAAGGTTCTTAAGCAGTTTGTAATGTGCCAGATGGAGGAGTTGCTATCCAAACAAATTATGTCTGAAATCCAGTGGTAGTAGAACCCTTGGATGTGTTTAATGAAATGCCCTGCATTGTGGTCTAAATGCTGACATCCTGTTGATCATTATGAATGCATACAGAGTGACATCATTCACATTTTGTACTCAACAACATCAGCACACTCTTCATGTACTGACATACCCTGCTATAGTAAGGTTAAAATTAAGTGACGCTATATAGGTTTCCTCCACCACTACCATTTGATCCTCACAACATCCCTGCGAGGTTGGTTAAGCTGAGGAATAGTGGCCGGCTTCAAAGTCATCGAGGGAGCTTCGCGGCTGGGTGGCGATCTGAACCAGGGTCTCCCTGTCTATCCTAGCCCTGGTCCACTCCTAACTGCTCCAGCACACTGCTCAGTTGAATGAAGGAGTGGAAGGGTAGGGTGAGGTGGGCTGGAATAACTTTATCCCATTGTGAGACCACCAAAGATGGCTAAGGACTGTCTCAGGGAGCGTTGCATCCATTACTTCAGGGTTAGCTCATAAGATCACAAAACAGAGGCTGGAGATCTGCAAAAATGGGGACGTCAGATCTCTGCTTTTATCGTGCTGTACTCTCTGTCCCCTTCAGGCTCCTTCGGCTATGAGTGGAAAAGTTGACCGGCCTCTCAATTGCCTAAATTGTGAGAAGTTGTTGGGGGAAGTCTAACTTGAAAAATACCTAATAGCTCGTTCAGAAATGTGCGTCTTCTTCATCGATCTCCATTGAAAGATTTGTCAGCAACAGATTCCCGTCCAAGTTGGCTCAGTTTCAACTTATACAGTCACAGCTGCTTTCTTTAAAATAACTTTGTCATGGGCTCTTTCTCCGCCCCTGCCCCCCCCCCAAACACCCAAAATGTAATAAGCTAAATTTCAGTGAAATGAAACCGGTTTTCGCATCAGGTTCGAAGACGCAAAGCAAAGGTGGAAAGAAGTTGTGTGTTAAATCGGAACGGATTTTTGTGCGTGGAAGGAATATAAATATTGTGGATGCATAACGTCAGATCTGGGTATAAACGAAGAGAAGTCAATCCCATTTGCGTTACTGAAAGGACCTAGGAAGGGGAGGAAGGATGAGGAGTAGAGGTCTGAAGAACAGATTTCAGCTGGAAATCGTTTTCTCTGAACTAACGAAGCTGGGTTTCTAAGGGAAACGTCGACTGGTCAGTGAAACATCCACTTCATCTACTCCACGGGTGGATTTTTAAACTTTGTGACAAAGCAGGCCAAGGGCAGTCCCCTGTGAGTGAGCCCTATTGAAACCAGTGGATCTTACTTCCGTGTAAAGGTGCGCTTAACTGGAGTGTTAAGAAATGCTCCTATTCCTTTCAAAGAAGAGCAAGGACTCACCCCCCCCACCCGGGCTAACACGAGCACCGTGCAGAGTTTACTTTGGAAAACAAGGGTGGGGAATCTGTGGTCCCCCAGGCGTCGTAAAACTACAACTCCCTGGCCATGGTGGCTGGGAGTGTCCTAAAATGAGAGGAGACCCAGGGCCTCAGCCTTGGCAAGTGGTCTTTTTCTCCCGGCTGGAAGCCTTGCCCTTTAATCCTAGATGTGTGAGGATAAATTCGTTAGCATTCTGTATACGCCCAGAGGCACTTTCTCAGGGGTAACTAAGATCTGGAGCTGATTTCCTAGCAAATTCCGAGTCAAATGTAGCACTGGAACTGCTGAACTTCCAAAACATTGTCCCGGCACCACCACCACCCGCCCCGCCCCTTTTGCTTATACTGTACTATTTCCTAACCTCACTTCACCTCTTTCCTATAGATAGGTTACCTATGGTCGGATGCTGTTCCGCCTTAGCCCGACTCAGCCTCTACTTCTCTCTATGCCACGATCGATGGATTCCCCACTGACACGTCTCCGAGGCAAGGAAGTGTAGGAAGCCGTTGTTCCTTTGCAGCTTTTATTAAAAATATAAATATTAAACGTTCTCTTACACGACCAAATCGACCGAGCGCTGAAAAGATGTTTTATTTGTGGAAATGTTTACAAAGAAGAGAGAAAGAGAGAGAGAGAGAAAGGAGAGTGGCTTCCAAATAAAAAATAAAATAAAATAAATAAAGCTCGATACAGAGGAGGACGCCCCAACCCTCTCCCCCGCCCACCAACCCAAAAAGACAAGGCTCTCTCTCATTCGCCCAGCTTCCAGTGGCTGAGCCGCTGGACCCCACCCTCAAAGAGTTGCATTAATCGTAACAACGAGGGAAGAGGAAGGGGGGGGGACAAAGAGTTAGGACAGCAAGTCACAAACGACACTTGGGTACAACGCTGGGCATGCTACTGACGCGCTAGGTTAGGCTGCGTGTCGACTGGACACTCTCTACGTCGATCAAGCTCTCGGTGAAAAGAAGAGGAGAACAGCACGAGGGAATCTGTGTAAATATCGTGTGCGAACTGGAGGATCTCTTTGGTAGGGGGCGGGCGGAGGGCAGAGAGCGCTTCATTTCCCGATGGTCTCCAGCATTTTCCTGTTGCTCTCGACCTGCTGCGACAGCTGCTCCGCTCGGGCCATTTCCAAGAGTTGCCGGAGGAGGTGGAAAGTCAGGTCTATGGAGATCGGCGAGTCCTTGGACGAGCGCTTCTCCTTCGCGGCGGCGTCGAGGGGAGCCCCGCTGTCGTCGTCGCTTGGCCAGGGCTCGGCGGCGCCCTCTAGCGAGCGCTCCCGCACGTTCTGCAGCTGCTGGACCGCCGCTCGGAAAAAGTTGCCGGCCGAAGCAGACGCGGCGAGGTGGCTGCCGCCCGAGGCGGAGGAGGAGAAGGAGAAGGCGGCGGGAGAGGGGGTCTTGTGCAGGTTGCCCAAGCGCACGAAATACTCTTCTCCCACGCGGAGCAAGATGGGCAGCGCCTGCGGCTGCTCTTGGAGGAGATCCGGCTGCTGCAGAGCGCGGTCGGCTGGGACGCTCTTGCCGAGGGCTCGGCACTCATGGCAGGGCAGCAGAGCGACCAGCAGGATCCCTGTAGAGACCAGCAGCTGGATCTTCATGATTCGGCGGCCAGATCTGGAAAAGTCACAAGAGGGGAAGGGAATGGGCATAGTTTGCTGTCAGACGGACTCCCGCCCTTGGGTCGGCAGACCCTAGGGAGGGGAAGGGGAACGGATCCCCGCCAGCAGCTGCTGCTGCGACGGTCGCTGTCCGCGGTGCTGAAGGTCTTCCATAGCTGTCCCCTGCCCTATCGCAACTGTGAATTCATCTGCACCATGGCCCAGTCAACCCAGTCAAATCCGCTCACAAGGGGAAAGTTTGCATCCTCCTCTTTGGGTCAAGGGCTGCCTCGACACCCGTCTTTATTAAATGCATCGAATAGAAAGAACACGATGCTTTAGCGCGCAGCATAGCAGTTTATGGGCTAGGCTACTTACAGGTCAGAGCACTGGACAGGTGGTACTTTAATCAAAACCTTAGTATAGGAAACCTAGGTGTCTCAATCATTCAGAGCAAGCAAAGTAACACCTTCCTTCATTTCTTTTAAACGCTGCTTGACTGCTTCCAGAAAACCTTCTGTTGCCCTTAAATAGCCCTTTCTATCATGATCCCAGAATTACTTTTTATTTAGACTACACACACACACACCACACCACCTGCGCTTTAATAACACACACTTATCCAAACTACCCAGCGGCAGTATCTTCTCAAGAGAAGTTTGCCTTTTGTGCATGTGAGGCTAACCTGGATATTTTCATACCTTGGAGATGCTGGTGAAGTTTAAGCCGGACAGGTGGAGTCGCTCAGCAGTTGGGTGCCCCCTTTCGTCTCCCTCTCAGGATGCGTATCTATTGGAGCCGTCTTCTGCCGTCCTTGTGATCAGTTTGCTTCCTAATCAGAGCCCGGGTGCGGGATTTTTATAGGTTAGACCCTCTTCTGGAATCACGCAGCCCTTGCCTAATAAGCTGACGCTTTCTTGACAGCTCGCTTGCGTGCCCCGATCCACTGCTGAATAAATCATGGGGGCCGTTTCAGAGCAGCAATGGGCAACGTCCTGCTATCACAACCCAGAATCTCACATCCAATTATATCAACAGATATTTATCGCCTCGTTAGTGACGTCAGCAAAGCCCGCGACCGGGGAGGGGGGATCAGCAGGACACACTTCCCATTGACAAAAACCCTTGAATGAAGAGTTCCCAAAACGCGTGGGGGGTGGGGTACAACAGCGAGCGCCACCTTTTACTATCACAGGTCAAGGTGACCAAAAACTTTCCACTCTGGTCTCAGAGGAGAAAACCGTCTATAACCGAATCCAGCTTGTCGAGTGCATACCTACAAAAGGCAGAATGCCTTGCTTAAATTCCTTGCAATGGAAAGTTATAGGAAGAAGCAAATATGGAACATTAACTACCTTGTGCTGTGTCAAATCATTGGTCTATCTAGCTCAGAACTGCCTACACAGACCGGCAGCAGCTATCCAGGATTTCAGCCTGGAGTTTCCCCCCAGCTCTACCTGGATATGCGGGGACTGAACCGTCTGCATGAGAAGCAAATGCGTCCCTCTCCAAAATAAAAGCTGGTCTAGCGGACAACCACCTCTCCTGATCTGCAGGAAAGGGAAACCAAGCATCTAATACTTAAGCATTGGGAAGCACCTGTCTGAAAGACAAGCTAGTGACAAAAACTGCCTTTTTAAAATGAGAGTTCTCTCTATCACCAGACTTAGAAGAGGGTATGTGGGTACCGGCAACATTCTAGCAAAACCTGGCAAGGAATTCTCGTCGAGCTGAGAGGTGAACCTGGCAGACTTCTCGGTCAACCACATTTATTTGTGGCTCCCATTAACTATATTAGAAGGTGCTTCGAAATAATTCCCATAGAAATGATTCAAAAGGCAACTTGGGGCAGGGGTGCCCAGCATATATTCTGTTATCTGGAGACACAGAAGGAGTAGAGGAAGCAGGGTATCTGCTGGACATACGTATTTTCGAGCTAAGTAGATAGATAGATACTTCCAATTTTCACTTGGCTGCTTTGTGATCTGAATGATGTGGTTTCAGTATATGGGGAGCATCGTACCACTTTAAACATGGTGTCGGGGAAGACGCTAGATTTTGGAGGAAACCAAAAGATCATGAAATTCAACCCAGCTCTGACACATGACCCCAGCTGCATAATACCATACCGCTTTAAACAACCATGGCTTCTTCCAAATAATCCTGGGAACTGTGGTTTGTTAAGGGTGCTAAGAGTTGTTAGAGAACCAGAGTCCACTCACAGAGCTACAGTTTCTCAGAGCGGTTTAACAAGCAATCCCCCTTCCCAGGGACCGCTGGGAATTGTAGCTCTCTGTGGGGAATAGGGGACTTCTAACAACTCTCAGCACCTTTAACAAACTACAGTTTCCAGGATGCTTTGCAAGGAGCCATGCCTCTTTAAAGTAGCATAATGCAGTGAAGATGAGGCCATGTGTCAGAGTTGGGTTGGACGGACTTCATAATCTTTGGTCTCTTCCAAAATCTAGTGTCTCTCCCTAACAAATATACACCCCATCCGTTTATCCTGTTGTAGTAGCCCTGTTCTTTCTGCCATTTTCTTGTCCGCTGGTTCTCAAATGACATTTGAAATGAAACTAGGTCCTATCATCGCTCTCTAGCAGGTAAGGAATTTAATAAAGCTGAGGATCCTTGACTGCCTTTATTATGCCTCAGGTTCCCTTAGTGCAGATTAATGCTCCAACTTTAACCCACACATCAGCCAAATATCCCGTGGGATACAAAAGTAGAGGGATTCCCCCTGCTCGGTTTGCTTGTGTCTGTAGCAGGGACCCAAAATATACATGGCAGGTTCATAGAACCTGGATGCGAGTTAATACGAATTCGTCGTTTCTGGATGTTTGCTTGCTTGCTTAAAATGTGAATTTGTGCGTGTGTGTGTCCGCCAGCGCCACAATGCATGATGCCCTTAACCTTTCCGGAGCAGGAAAGAGATTGGAAACTTCGCGCAGCTGGTTTCGTCTTCCTTGGTGAGTGACAGAAGAGTCTTTGCCAGAGATGTCTCATCAGCTGCACTTCCCTTCTCCCAGCCCCCGCCTGTGTGAGTGTCTCAAACGGCATGTTGATTCCAAGGGAGAGGAGGGCTCGGTTAAGCTGGAGGCACTTGGCTCTCGCCACCCAGGGATGCAAAGCGCAAGGGAGATGAATGGCTGTTGTTAAACCCCATTCAGTCGCAATCCTGGAGTCGTTGTCTAGCTGAAGAGCAGCAACATTGTGCTTGATGATCCCGTTGTTTTCTCCATAGCGAGGACGGCGCCGTAATCAAAAGCGCTCTTTAGCCCTCCATTCTCCAGTCCCCCAGAGCCCTTAGAGGAGGTTGGCTGGAAGCGCCCTCATCTCCATACTACAGACATGGCCAGCAGAAGGACAAAACAAGGGTGGGGGAACTGCGGAAGTCTTCTGAAATCTTTGCTCAAAGGACAGGCAACGCTGAATTTTAACTGCTGCATAGAAGTGAGACATGGGCAAAAAATATTCCAATCTCAATTTTCTTTCTTTATCCGTTGGGCAGGATTTTTTTTCCAGGGGAGGGAGGGTACATAGCCTGTCACCACCTCTACCAGAAATGGCAAATACTCCAAACAAGCAAGCAAGCAAGCAAACATAACTAGCACCAGAGAACAGGCCAACAATTTCTGGTAGATCTGGCAACAGAAGAGGCTGTGTACACACAGCCTGGCTTTACTCTACTGGGTGCTCACATTGCTGGCTTGTGGAGCAGTGGACACAGGAGGTTAGCCACAAGGCACACCTATCCTGAGGTTCCTAGAGAAATGTTGCTTTGTGAGGCATTTCTCTCCAAACCAGCGTCAGTCTGATTGTCAGATGTCTGATTGCCATCAGTCTGATTGCCACCAGATGTCAAAGAGATAAACAACTACCTGACATTCAGAAAACATCTTAAGGCAGCCCTGTTCAGGGAAGTTTTTAATATGTAACGCTGTACTGTTTTTAACACTGATTGGGAGCCGCCCAGAGTGGCTGGGGAAACTCAGCCAGATGGGCAGGGTATAAATAAATTATTATTATTATTATTATTATTATTATTATTATTATTATTATTATTATTATTATTATTATCTCTCCAAACCAGCGTCAGTCTGATTGGGAAACATAAGCCACCTGAAGACCTCTATACACTTGGTGTGGATGGACAGGAGATGACGTGGAAACACATCAAACTGTATGAATGCGTGCAATGATGTGCAAATGTGGCCTGAATTGTAGCTGGAGGGAAAGGAGGAGGGCCTGCTGCATCGGGCCAAGGGCCCTTCTAATCCGGCATGCTGTTCTCACAGTGGCTACCCAGATTCCTGTAGGGAACCATTAAGCAGGTTTCAAGCAGGAGAGAACTCACCCTTCCTGTGGATTCCAGCAAGTGGTATTCAGAAGCTTTGCTGCCTCCAAGGGGTAAAGCAGAGCCATCATGGGTAGTAGCAGTCTATACTCCCCCCCCCTCCATGAATTTGTCTAATCCTCTTTTAAAGAGATTTAGGTGGGTGGCCATCACTGCCTCTTGTAGGAGCAAGTTCCATAGTTTAACTGGGGAAGGGGTGATTTCACTGTACTTTAAGCTGGCAGTGTGTACGCAGCTTGACCTCTTCAAAACTTGAATTCCAGGTCTTCCCCTCCATTGCTTCTCAAGGGGTAGACCTGCTTCTCCATCTATGGGGAGACCTGTATTTTCACTGACCAATGGTACCTTCAGTTCTTTCTCTGGCTTCCTTCACCCTTTCAGCCCTTAATTAATTGTACTGCTGTGGCAGTTAACTTAACAGGGAGAGTGGGAATTATATTTCCATTCTTTTAAAAAAACCAAAACACACCCCAGCATGCAATGATAACAGCATTGAACCACACTGGAAGGTTAGCCAGCAAAATGGGTATAATACTGGATTACTTTGCAGAGCTGGCATATCACATGCTCTCTCAGCCACAATGTCGTTACCTGCATTGGACTTTATATGCACTGGCATTAACAGAGTACTTTTTAAAATGTTTACAAACTTGACAGGGAGGTGTCACATCTTTTTGGTATGAAATAAGACCTGAGTTAGAAAGATCATGATCTCCTGTCATTGCTGCTGTCTTCCCCCCCCCCCTTTTTTCTTTTGGCACACTAGTCCCCAGCTACACTAAAATAATTGATACGTTTATTCTTTTCTGTGGAGCAGCAATCATTATTACATCAGAGGAGACCAGCATAAAAGCCTTAAAACAGGCATAGGCAAACTCGGCCCTCCAGATGTTTTGGGACTACAACTCCCATCATCCCTAGCTAATAGGACCAGTGGTCAGGGATGATGGGAATTGTAGTCTCAAAACATCTAGAGGGCTGAGTTTGCCTATGCCTGCCTTAAAACCAAACCAGGAAGTTACTTCTCAAGAGTATCAGCCAGGAGTAGCCAGCTATGTATTCTCCAGTTACTGAACCACAACTCCCATCACGCCTGACCATTAGCCATGCTGGCTAGGGCTGATGGGAGATGCAGTCAAACAACATCTGAAGGGCAATGGCTAGGCCATGGGCAAGCAAACTAAGGCCTGGGGGCTGGATCTGGCCCAATTGCCTTCTAAATCCAGCCTGCAGACGGTCTGGGAATAAGTGTGTTTTTACATGAGTAGAATGTGTGCTTTTATCTAAAATGCATCTCTGGGTTGTTTGTGGGGCATAGGAATTTGTTCATTTTTTTTTTCAAAATACAGTCCGGCCCCCCACAAGGTCTGAGGGACAGCGGACCGGCCACCTGCTGAACAAGTTTGCTGACCCCTGGGGTAGGCAATGGCTGTTTCACTCTAGCCATATATTTGTCTAATTGGCTAGACCTGCTTTCCTAAATGTCAGTCATCGCTATGACTTCATTTCATTAGCTAAGAATGCCAAAAGGCAAGCTCAGATTAGTTAACAAATGTTTTGTCTCATAACTCAGACTTTACAAAAGAAGCTAGGAATCTAGTTATTGTGGGTCATTGGTGGGTGGGGGTTCTGCTTCCTACCTCTGTGGCACAGTGACCAGTTTGATGGTGGTGACTGGGGTGCAGCTTTCAAGTTGTTGTGTTAAGGATCCCGATGTAACTGAAGACTCCTGGTCTCTAGGGAAACTTCTAAATCACTGTGAAAGCATCGTGATAACAGCAGGTTTTTCAAATGTTTCCTCCCTTTGTGTGCCCCAAAAATCTGCTCCAGAGGGTCCCCCAACTCTCTGGAGCTGATTTTGAGGATGCACAGAGGTCTGGAGGAGAGAGGAGTGGGAGAGGAGGTTCTGTTGCATGTCCAGAAGTCCATCAAAGCAGCATAGCTGAGGAATTGGATACAGCCCTTTGATTTCAAGTCCTAGTGAGTTTAAGTCCCTTGATTTCAATGAGTCATTCTAAGCATGATCAAAACACCATATGCTCAAAAGAAGCAGTTTACATCTTCAGGTGGGATTCTGGAAGTGCATCTGCTACTCTCCATATTCTTGTATCCATAGGTATTGATGCCTTGCAACACTCTGAAAAAAAGAAATGTCTGTCTCCAGTCTCGAAAGAAACCCCACTATGCACTCCCATAACACTTTAGGATCATTGCCAACGTAAACCAACAGTTTGCTGAAACCCTTCTTCACATCTGACATGAGGCTGATGTCAACAAGAATGAGGGCTTTTTCAGCTGTGGTACCCACCCCAACTTTGGAATAACTACTACTCTTTAGGCATCCAGCAAAAGCATTGCTGTCTATCCCAGGGATAGCAAAGTTGGTAGAGAATGAGACTCTTAATCTCAGGGTTGTGGGTTGGAGCCCCATGTTGGGGGGAAAGATCCCTGCATTGCAGGGGGTTGGACTAGATGATTCTTGGGGTCCCTTCCAACTCTATGAATCTATGATTTTATTATGATACCTAGGTATCATAATATTTTGAGGGAGTCTGATCACTTGTGTGATGAAGATTATGTACAATTGTTAAAAATAAAAATAAGTCAAGTAACGTAAGTCCAACCAGAAATTTAAGGTCATTTTGTAGCAGGACACCATTTTTTAATCTGCCTGCTTCTAAGGTCCATGCACACATACATACACACATGGAGGAAAACATCCAGTGGTCTAAACTAGTGGAAAAATCATTTGAAATTTACTCAGTACTTCATGGTTCTTCCTCTAGAGTACTATTCCTTTGCACATCTTTTAAGAAAGATGAAGAAACATGCTATCTCTGACAACATTTCTTTAAGACAGTGAGTCCCTTTTAGAATCCTCTCTATAAAGAGTTGTAACTAACCACAATGCATAAAATGACAATGTTTCAACAGCCCCAGTGACTGATCTTCTATTCTGCTCATTCCTTCTTACTTCCTGTCCTTACAGACTGGGGTTGCTCTCTTGCCTTGGGAGTTTCTGCAGCACATCACAAAGGCATGTCCAGAACTGACTTACTGAATGTGGAAAACGTCATCTTGGTTCTGCGCACAGATTTTATTTTTTCAGAGGTTGAGGACAACATTGTGGAGCTACCAGTGCCCACACTACATATGTTCGTTTTCTTCTGACTTACCATGGCCTCTGATTCAACTGGTTTTGCAAGGCTAATGTGGGAAAAGATGAAACAAGCTCCGAGCAACAGGATCAGCACTGCTGCAACAGATTTATGGGTCACTGCCAGGCATCTATTGGATACTGCTGATGAGTGGCACATTTCTCACTTATCTCTTCATGCTTTTTTCTTTTCGGATGTATGCGTTTATCAGTTGACCCACTAAAGGGGGAGGAATATGGCTGTCACTCCATGCAATCCAAATCTAATTTCCTTTCCACCACATTTTCCTATTTCTTTCCAAATCTTTGTATTCACTGGATTCCCTTAACCAAAACGAACCCCCTTATTTTTCTTCAAACTACTCTTTCCCATCACCCAGTCCAAACTTTTCCCATCCTCCTTAAGTCACCTTGAGCCTGATCAGTTACCTCTTTCTTGGGGTGATCTGCTCCCTTTCTCCCTCTTGCTCTGTCCCCCCCCCTTCTTCATTTGGCTGTTTTATCCCAAAATAATCACATATTCGCCTTCCTTCACTGCCCACAGCCACCTGATGCTGCCCTTCTGCAGAAACTGAACTTTTACTCTCAGCCCTCAGTAGCACTGCATAGACTAGAAACTTCCACAAAGCCTCACCAAAAAAACAACACTACTACCCATGCTCCATTCTTATTTTTGAAAAAAGAAAACCCCCCCAAAAAATCACCCTCTGCTTTTTAATTAAACAAATAAATAAATAAATAAATAAATAAATAAATGATTTCACAAAATGTATATATACCACTCGATTGTAATAACACCTCAAAGCAAAAAAAAAAAAAACCCAACAGGAAACTTGTCAGTAAAAAAGACAGTTAAAAACAACTTTTAAAACATTCAAAGAACTATTACAATCAATAATGAACTAAAAACCAGGTTAAAACACATCCATAGACTTTCAGAAGCAACACACTTGCAATAGGCTTATAAGGCTTCTACTGATACTAACTTCACTCCTTCGTCAACCTGTTGCAGATATTAATATTGTGCAGTTTGAAGCGACTGGGAGCATAAGAAATGACTCCTTTTGGAATAAACCATTGTCCAGACCCATAAAAATATTGTTCAAACTTTTACTGGCATAACTCTTTAAAATAAAACAGAATACATTAAACTATATGTCCAAAATATCCATACTGTCTTGTGCTGTCCAGCACAAGCTCAGCATCTTACAAAATATGAAATAATTCAAACAGACCTATAAGCAAAGGTCCCTCTTTCTCTGCAGCCTGCATTCCAGCCTCCAGGCAGTTTACTCTCCCTTCAGAAGAGCATCATTTTACATCTTCACTCCACTGTGAAGCCTGTGAGCATGGTGATTCGGCGGGCACCATTTGCGCCCCCCCGAGCTGCGAAGGAGCCTTTTTAAAGGCTTTGGAATGGGGACGGGGTGAGCGGCGCGGTGCTGAGAGTCGACTGCTTCTCCTGCAGAGTGAAGCCGCACTGCCGTTGTCGGAGAGCGCTGACTTCTTCTTGTGAGCAATTGGACTTTAAAGTAACAACCCGTGAGTAGTACGGAAATTGGAATTGTAAAGAAAATTTTTATGAATTAGGCACGATCGGGGAAGGTGTAAACAGGAAGTCCGCCTCCCCTCCTTGTAAATAATTTAAAGCAAGGACCTGCTAACTAAGGTCAAGTGAACCTTTTTTCCCCCTTTTTTGGTAAAAGATTTTAATTTCACGGTTTGGCAGTTTAAGAAATTTTACTGGAGGATAAAGAGCTAATTTTGGGAGCTGATGTGCCACCCCCCCCCCAGACCCGGGAGTGCTCCGTGAGAAAGCCTGTTGATGAGGTACTGAAGAGTTTGACAGCTGTCAAATTGGCTGTCAAGACGGAAAAAGAGAACTTTGTTTCTGTTGCTCCTGCTGGTTATAATTGTTACAATTTTCTTACAATTTGTTGAAAACAAGGAAGAGCTGATACAAACTAACTTGATTTTTGGATTCGAACTGGAAGGATTATCAAGGAACCAAAATCCCTCTAGAGGGGGTTTTGGGACATTACAAGAACTGGACAGAGTTTTTGTTCTCTTGGGAAAGTTACAAGGCCAAATTGATGTTTTGGCTACAAATGTTACAACTCTGGACTTAACAGTAAATAACATTATTGAATTTGATAAGGATTTGAATCAGGAAGTCTATTCAACAGGACAAAAAGAGAAACTTGAGAGCTTTGAGAATTTGGAGAAGGAGATATATGTTGTCCCTGAAGAAAAGGATGGAGAAGCTGTAATTTTGCAGATGACAAAGGAGAGCTTGAGGCCAGACATGATGGCAACAAAGGAAAATAAAAACTTGATGTGGAAAATCTGGCCTGAACTGGAGATTGAAAAATGGAGAGATCTCCTTATGTGGAGATCCGAAGACCTGAGGATTACAAACTTGCTTAAGGTGGAAGTTGGAGCTTTGGGGACATTTGGACTTGAAAGGAGTAAGAAACAAGATTTGGGCTCCACTTTTAAGTATGGAAGTCTGGCTGGAAGAAACATGGATCCCGTTGGGCCAGAGCTTCTCCGAGATTTGGTGTTCAATATTAAGGACTATCAAAAAAACCGGCAGAGAGGAATTGAGAGAGAATTAAGAGCCTTGGATGTGAGATCTCCAGGCTGATAGTAGATTAAGACTGATAGACATTTATTGGGGACTGAAACCGGGAAAGGGGGTGGAGTTTGGGAATCCAAAGGGTACATAATTATAATTTGTTTTGTTTTTATTTTGTTTTGTTATTTGTATGAAAATTGGGAAATTCGTGGAAGGGAATTTGGATCGACTTTAGAAAAAATGTTTTAAGAATGAGTATTGATGCATAAGTATAGATGTTTAAGTTTGAATAAGGTAATATTGGTTTTTTAAAATGAACTAAATTAAATGAAAATAAGGCTAGCAAAAATAAATTGAGGAAATGGATGAAAGAGAAAAACTAAAATAATAATATGTTAAATTAAATTATTAAGTTAAAGTTGAGAAATAAGTAATAAGGATTTGCTGAGCTAATAATTTGAATTGGAATACAAGAAGGGAAGGTGTGAGGAGGTCTGAGAAATAAGTTAAAAGAAATAAGCAATTGAAACTTTATGTGTTTTTAATTGTTTTTAAGTTTTACATTTTTGTATGTTTGTTATATTTTTTCTTTTTTTGTGGTTGTTTATTTTTGTTTTTGTTTCATTATAGAAAATGCTAATAAATATATATTTTTAAAAAAAGCTCAAAGTGTTCTCCTTGTCTTTAATATAGCCCCATGGAAAAACTTTTTCACCAATAAACATTTAGACATTCTCATTTTAAACTTTTGTTAACACGCATGCATTTTTCATTTGTGTCAATTAAATCTATTTTATGTAACACAACCCAATTCTCTCCTCTGTTTAGTTTTAGCCAATGTCTGTCCCACACACATACCACCCCATCTATCGCCCTGAGAAGGTTTATTGCATCCTAGCTTTGCTACATATTTCTATGCATGCTTTTAGAATTGATTGCTTGTACGAGTAGTTTTAATACTTTTCTTAATTTTAAACTCTTCTAAGCCTACCATTGTGAGTGTATAGCTTATGAAATATCCACACATTGATTCCATTTCATGGAAATTCATCCAAAGTGCCTTCATTTTCAAATGCACAATGTTCTGAAGGGTGCTATGGGCATGCAGTTTTACTGCTGCATGTAGCCTGATACCCCTTGTGGGCAATTTTGACCATGAACTTGGCTGTGATCTGGAATTTGGCACCTCGGGGTTAATTAGCCAAGGACAACAAATATTAAGTCTGAATCAATTCTAATGTAAGACTCAGGTAATGTTATTGTATTGTATCAAGTAATCTTGTATTGTAGCATATTTATTAAAATATGCTAACATGATCTATTTTAGGAGTTTGGGGGGAGAGAGAAGGCATTTTCCAAACTTTGTTGGGGAAAGGGAGGTCAACCACACAATTTTTCCAGGGCTGTGACTCAGAAGAACAACACGTGTAAACATGGGGAGGGGGGAACCTTATTGCATTCTCTAATTTTAGTTCCTCTCCTTGTCAGTGCCGTCTTGCCATAAGCACAAACATGATAGGTTACCATAAAAATAGACACGGACTTGCATATATTTGTACCATCTCCATTAATACTGCAGCACTTTTGAAGCTGACTGATGATTCCACCAAAGGTGGATTTGACCCCAACAGTTTTTAAAACGTGGAAGAATTTGAGCAGATTAAAATATATGCTGGCAAATTGTTGACATTAGCTTCCTCAGTTAAATGGGAGAAACATGCTAAACACACAATTAGCTGATTCCAGACCAGGAGCTTAAGAAGCTGCCCTAACCTGAGTCAGACTATTGGCCCATCTAGCTCAGAGATTGGCAGCAGTTCCCTAGGGTTTCTGACAGGGGTTCCCCCCTGGTTCTAGTACCTGGATAGGATGGGGATTGAACCTAGGACCCTTTGCATGCAAAGTGTGTGTTGTACCTCTGAGCTACATATTTCCCGGCATCTCATAGTGTTACCATATCCCATTATCACAGTTTGGCAATGTGCCATCATTGTGGTATCATCACATGGAATGCTTGTTTGGCTAGACTCATACAATCAGCACACAAAGAATCCTTTGTTTGTTTTTGTTTTTAAATGGTGCCAAAATAACTTCCAGGTAAACAACAGGAGGGTTTGGGGGCATTTTTCATGCTGAAAATGTTCACATGGGAAGCATTCAGCCCTGCATCAAGCAGAATGGAACAGATACTGGTACATATCAGTCCTTCCTTTTCAGATTATCTTAAAACAAAACTACATTCACATCCTGCCTTTCTTCCATCATGGTACTCAAGACCTGTGGGCCTGATACTCAGTGTGGTAATGCCACCATTAAATCAATAAGTAACTCAAGAAATATATGAAAATTGCCATGATGGCCAGGCCAATGGTCAGTGCTGATTAGCGTCCTACCTATTGTCTACAGCAGCCTTTCTCAACTTGTGGGTCCCCAGATGTTGTTGAACTACAACTCCCATCATCCCTAGCTAGCAAGGCCAGAGCTCAGGGATGATGGGAGTTGTAGTCCAACAACATCTGGGGACCCACTGGTTGAGAACCGCGGGTCTACAGGCAGGTTCACAAGATGGTGATAATGGCCATATCCATCTCCTGTTCTGAACCCTCCCCATATCTAGCAGTCAGAGGTGGGCTTCCATTGGACATTAAGGCTGTGCTTGTGGCTATCATAGGAAGAAGCCCATGAAAGATCTATTTTTCATCTACTCAGTTATAACCTATTTTTCAAAGCTAGCGGGTGCCACAGTGTCCACAGGGAAAGCCTGCATCTTGTGAAGTACTCCCTTGGTGGTCATAAAACAATGTGGTTCCCTCCAGATGCTTTGGACTACAACTCCTATCAGCCCCAGCCAGCACAGCCAATGGTCTGGGATGAAGGGGATTACAATCCCCAACATCTGGAAGGCCCCACATTGGCTACTCATATCACAAACATAGTTTATCAGGTTCCACTAGGCAAGACCCCCCCCCCAAAGGAAGGTAGTTGAACAATTAGGACAGAGCCTTTTCCTTCCTGACAACCCATGGATGAAGAAACCATAACTGACTTTTATATTTGCCTTAGAAGGACTAGTTAAGGTATAACTTATACCTTAGAAGGAACAGTTATTCTTGTACATTCAGATAATGGATAAAACACCTGTAGAAACTTTCAAAATCATTAATATTAATTCCAGTTGGATCAGTAATCTTACCGGTATTGGTAATTGCCAAGGGATCCATCACACAAACATCTCATGATAGCACTGGAGCAATTTGTATTCATTGGCTGTTTTATGGCTGGTGTGTTTTGTAACAAGAAAGGGCTTCCAAATTATGGGTTTTAAGTCACAAAGCAATTAACCCCCAAATTGTAGGCATGTGAATTAGCCCTGCATTTCTTTTCAGCACCACCACAGTGTTGTTCTGTTGGATCGATACTTGAACACTGAAAAAGCAGCTAGGTGAGGCAGCATTTATTCAGAGCATGTTCAACATCTAAGAGGGAGGACAGGTGAAGTAATTGGGAAACACTAGGCCAGAAACAAACAGCTGGGTAAATCAGAAAGTGTCTCCTTTCTGAGCCATTACCATACTAAATCTATAACATCGCAAGGTCAGGTTCTCCTTAATGACAAGTGTTCAGAGAGGGATGAAGAGGCATACCCACATTTTCCCATTGAAATTCCATGCTGTTATCTACAGTGCAATTCCCATTATCTAGAAACTATCTTGGGGATGCTTCTAGCAGGACATTTTCCCAGGAATGTAGATATTCTCCATAAATAGTTTACTGTAACCTATTTCCAGTTTCCCAGGCACCAATGTCTATCTTTAGATAAAACAAACATATGCTTTACACACACATACACACAAACTGAAACCACATGTTGTTTAGTCATGTAGTCGTGTCCAACTCTTCATGACCCCATGGACCAGAGCACGCCAGGCACTCCTGTCTTCCACTGCCTCCTGCAGCTTGGTCAAACTCATGTTTGTAGCTTTGAGAACACTGTCCAACCATCTCGTCCTCTGTCGTCTCCTTCTCCTTGTGCCCTCCATCTTTCCCAACATCAGGGTCTTTTCCAGGGAGTCTTCTCTTCTCATGAGGTGGCCAAAGTATTGGAGCCTCAGCTTCACGATCTGTCCTTCCAGTGAGCACTCAGGGCTGATTTCCTTCAGAATGGAAAGGTTTGATCTTCTTGCAGTCCATGGGACTCTCAAGAGTCTCCTCCAGCACCATAATTCAAAAGCATTGATTCTTCAGCAATCAGCCTTCTTTATGGTCCAGCTCTCACTTCCATACATCACTACTGGGAAAACCATAGCTTTAACAATACGGACCTTTGTCGGCAAGGTGATGTCTCTGCTTTTTAAGATGCTGTCTAGGTTTGTCATTGCTTTTCTCCCAAGAAGCAGGGGTCTTTTATTTTTTATTTTTTATAAGATATTTATTGAGATTTTCAAGAAATTACAAAATAAAAAGAAAAAAGAAAAATACAAAATAAAACTAGTTAAAAACAATTCAGTCTTTCCGTCACATATCTTTCATTTGCTTATTTCCCTGACCTCCTCACGCCTCCCTTTTCTGTATTCCAGTTCAAATTGTTAATTCAGCAAATCCCTCCCCTCTTCATTCATCTTAATCTTCAATTTTAAAATATTATAACATTAAATTTTTACCTATTAATAACCATTTTCTCATATTCTCTTATAGCATTACAGCTAAAGACCACTTAGTTTCTATCCAACATCATTCTAACATTCATTAATTTTACAGTATTTCTGTAGATAATCTTTAAACTTTTTCCAATCTTCTTCCACCGACTCTTCTTCCTGGTCTCGGATTCTGCCAGTCATTTCTGCCAGTTCCATATAGTCCATCACCTTCATCTGCCATTCTTCCAAGGTGGGTAGATCTTGTGTCTTCCAATACTTTGCGATGAGTATTCTTGCTGCTGTTGTGGCATACATAAAGAAAGTTCTATCCTTCTTTGGCACCAATTGGCTGACAATGCCCAGGAGAATGGCCTCTGGTTTCTTCAGAAAGGTATATTTAAATACCTTTTTCATTTCATTATAGATCATCTCCCAGAAAGCCTTAATCCTTGGGCACGTCCACCAAAGGTGAAAGAATGCACTTTCAGTTTCTTGACATTTCCAACATTTATTATCGGGCAAATGATAGATTTTTGCGAGCTTGACTGGTGTCATGTACCACCTGTATATCATTTTCATAATATTCTCTCTTAGGGCATTACATGCCGTAAATTTCATACCTGTGGTCCACAACTGTTTCCAGTCAGCAAACATAATGTTATGTCCAACATCTTGTGCCCATTTAATCATAGCAGATTTCACCGTTTCATCCTGAGTATTCCATTTCAACAGCAAGTTATACATCTTTGACAAAATCTTAGTTTTAGGTTCTAACAGTTCTGTTTCTAATTTTGATTTTTCCACCTGGAAGCGAGGGCCACTCCATTTCTTTTATGGGATTCTTGCCCACAGTTGTAGATATGATGGTCATCTGAACTGAATTTGCCCATTCCCATCTATTTTAGTTCACTGATGTCCAGAATGTCAATATTTATTCTTGCCATCTCATTTTTGACCATATCCAGCTTACCAAGGTTCCAACCTGAGGGGCTCATCTTCCAGCGTCATAACCTTTATATGCCTCTTGTTTTTGTCCATGGAGTTTTCTTGGCAGGCATACTGGAGTGGCTTGCCAGTTCCTGCTCCACATGGATCACTTTTAGTCAAAACTCTCCACTATGACCTGTCCGTCTTGGGTGGCCCTGCACGGCATAGCTCATAGCTTCTCTGAGTTATTCAAGCCCCTTCGCCAAGGCAAGGCAGTGATCCATGAAGGAGCTTTAATTGAACACAGTAATGAATTACGGTAGCATCTGAAGCACTAAGTAGAATCTGGTCTAAGACTGACCAGAATCCCACCTGGCCACCTTGGAGCAACAGATGAGGCCATCAACTGTGACAGCTGAGATCGAGGTTTACACACTATAGCTGTTCATGTAAATGAACATGATGAGTTGTTTTACAATATCCACACAGAAACATCCTTAAACAGCAGAATGGTTGTTAACAGTTTGAACACAACATTTATACTTTCTCCCTCTTAGCTTTATATGCCTGGTGTATATGCAAGGGCTGTGTACTATACAACCTGTAAGTATCTGAGTCTTCATAGATTATGAATAGTTACCTTCCTAGGGATTTCCCTCCTTGCATTTTAAAAAAAATCTGTGTGTTATATGCAAGGATGCAACCAAGGTCAAGTCTCGTTTGGTCCTCAGTTTCCCAGTGTTGAGAACCATGGATTTCACGCTCTGGGCACAGTAGCACTTTTAGTTCCCAAGGAACCTTCCCAGGAGAATTTGCCTGTGGGTTTCGTCCTTCGTGGTTACTAATCTCACAGATGGCTCTCTGCACAGAACCAAGTGCTTCTTGTTTAGCATGGCCATGCTATCTTCACAGAGCTAATTGTTCATATGGGACTCAACATCCAATATTATTGTAATTTATGTTTTACATCATGATCTTGTTTACTGTAATTGGCACAGCACCGACATTGCAAGTACAGTAGAAGCTGCCATCTGATTCCCTATTGAAGCTCCTGATTGCCTTGAATTGTTAGCATACATGAATGCTAACATTGAAATTGATTAAGTGTTCATGTTCTTCCTTGACTTTCACTCATTCAGTTTCAATGTGGTTGCTGGCCAAGGATCCATTTCTGTCTATTAAGAATTTTTAAAGTTTCACTATTTCTCAAGGTGGTTTTTTTATGTCAAAGGATCAAGTAGTATTTAAGAAGCTGATTGTGCCTAGCACCTGCACCAATTATTTGAAAATGCTACAGACAGGGCTTCCCAACTCCTTCCTTGATTGTGTAAACTCTGAAAGTGTTATCCTTCTCTCCTACCAGAATGATGGGACATAATATATATTATCATGTTACATAATAATTCAGAGATGGTCCCCAAGCTGCAGGATGTACGGTAAATGTGCTGGTTTGTGGAGGAAGAGGTATGGGTTCAGGCCACATGGAATTAGTCTCTATACTGCAAAGATGACGTTAGAATCAGGTCTAAGAGATTCCCCTTAATCCATTTATTTTTAAAAGTATATAGTACAATTAGGGCCTGCAAAAAAATGTTGCAGTATAACATGGTCCCATAACAGGAGGATAGTTCTAGACAGTCATGTCCTCCAGAATATAAGCTGTAAAGAGTTCAAGCCAACCTATTCTTTCTAGTGCCTACACTGCTATCTTTTGGGTGGCATAACATTATGTTTATTTCCCTAGGACAACTGCTGATGTTTTATCTGTGCTGGCTGCTTTAATGTTCAGTAAGTCTGGAGGTTTTTTTGCCCAGTTATGCATCACATTTACCTTGAACCACATTTGCCTTTTTGTTACCCAGTCACCCAGCTTCAACAGCCCTTTTGGCAAGATTCCATTTCCTTGGATTTCCACCATCTTGAACAATCTGAAAAAATAAGACCACTTCTCTGTCCACCCCTTCAAATTATTTTTGAACAAATTGAATAGCGCTGGTCCCAATACAGATCTTTGTGGGACTCCACTAAATGCTTCCTTCCATTGTGAGAGAAGCTTCTTTACTCCTGCCCTATTCTTACTGTTCTTAATCAGTTACCATTCCACCAGAGGCCCTGGGCTCTGGATTAATGACTGCTAAGGTTACTGTGATGGGACGATGAGCTGCTTGTGCGTAAAATCCAAGTCCCTCAGAGTTTGATCAAGTTTGCATACCTCTGTCTGTAACGGAGCCCCTTAAACATGGCTCCGTCAGTCGCTGGCAGATTCCGACAGTGGTTGCTTTCGGAATCGCTTCCAACATAAAAGCTCCTTAACGGAAACACGTCTTCTGGACTCTCTGCGTGACAGTTTCCAGAGAGGAGTGGGTGTCCCTACGGGAGGTCCTGAAACCTCCCCACTGCCTTCGCTGGAAGTGTCTCGGAGCCATCCCTCCTGCTCACTTTCCCTCAGCTCACCTCCTCTCCCCCTACTGGTTCCCTCTTCAGCTGCTGAGTCTCTCCCAACCTGTGTGAGCCCTTCCACCTCCCTTCCTTCCGATGGCAGTTCCCTGACAGTTACTCAGAGTCCTTTGCCAAAAGCTTTTCAGAAATCCAAATATATATAATGACTGCTAGGTCATCCCCACCCACATGTTGCCAGATTCAAAGAACCCCCAAAGGTTAGTGAGGGAGACTTCTTTCTGAAGAACCATGCTGATTCTTCCTCAGCAGGACTTGTTCTTCTATTTGTTTAATAGTTTTACCTTTACCTCCAATAACGCCTTCCACATATTTATGTGAACATTAGGCAAAGTGGTTTGTAATTTCCCAGCTTCTCCCAGATCCATTTTTATACAATTGGCATTATATTGGCTACTTTTCAATCCACAGGTCAGGTAAACAAGTTTAGCAACATTGCATATTTTTTCTTTAAGAATGTTGCCATTCAAAACCAGTTACCTGTTAATATTTTTAATTTAACAATTAGTCTCAAAATGTTTTTTTGTACTCTTTTATTTTACTCAGTCTTTGAATACTTGCTGCAACAAGCGCTCCTATTTCTGCTCTTCCCATTTGCGTGGGACTTTCACTGTTTATAACTATATTACTCTTTTGGAATCACCTGTAAACCCACCTTGAGTTGTATGTCAATGCAACAGTCATTTCTCTTCTGTTCATTTCCCCAAGAGTTTGTTTGTTTCTTTGCAACACTTATAGCCCCTATTTCACTGGTTTCTTTTATTATCACTTCAAGTACTTTCTCCCCGCTGCCCACACTTACAATTCTAAATTCAACTCAAGAAGAGTGTCTGTTCAAGGCTGATCGGATTTTGACCATGTGCCTCTTGTGTATCCCTCCCAATGGGATGAAGAGGCCTCTTGTGCTTAAATGTCTTATTACAAATACTTCATTAGAAACTACGTCACAGATTATGCCAATCTGATCTATTCTTTCTTGCCAAGAAGTAAAGACTTTCAAGCTGTGCATTTCTTACCATCAACTTTCCAATCTGTTTTTGGAATCTCAATCAGTTCTTTAAGGAATGCAAATGTAACTTCTCCCTTTAGTCCTGAAACGAGCCACTGGGAAATGCACTTGTATAATCTTTGCCTGCTCATGCATGCATTGTAACAATAATCGGCACCAGAAGGGCAACGTACTGTACAGATATATTCTCAAGGATGCACAGAGACCTCCCTGGCCTTCCTGACAATCAAGTCTACTCTCTTCAACAATCAGTAACATAAACACAATTGGGTTAGATCCAGTACATGTCAGCGGCAAGGGTTCAACACCATCAAACAAGGGCTCATAGATGGTCATGGGCAGGGGCACCAACTCCTAGGGGCAGAGGTGTCTTCAGCCCTCTCAATATCTGCTGGCAGGGGAGCCAAGCCCTTTCAATATTGAGGTGGCAGAAGAGGCCAAGCATGGCATGGTTCAGTGCCTGGCTCCTCCTGAGTGTGTGAGGAAGCTGCTTCATGCTGGGCTCTGGGCTCGGCCTCCTCCCAACAATGCAACGTCATGTGAGTCCCTAGCTAGCCAGGTGGGGCTCTCTAGCTCTGGGAGGAGAGGTGTGATTCCTCAGCTGAAGGAGGCTTGGAACAGGTGAGGGTCACATGCCTCATCAAGCCCAGATATTGCAATCAGCAGACAAGGTACAAAAGGGAAGCAGAGCTGAGGTGCTGTATCTGCTCAAATGCCCAGGTTGATGGACCTTGTTCTGAATGCTCCTGGACCGCTACAGGACTGTGCTTTGGGTTTGACCCTGGACTGTATCCTGACAGCTGGACTTCAGACTTGGCTACTTGGATTGACCTTGCGTGGCATACTGACTTTCTGCCAGGTGGGCCAGGGGTTCAGGACATATTGGTAGCCTTATCATCCATGATTTTGTCTAATCCTCTGTTAAAGTCATCCAAGTTAGTGGCCATCATTACTTGTGGAAGCAAATTCCAGAGTTTAACTATGCTCCATATTTTTGGAGCAAACAGTTTAAATAAGAAATTTGTAGATTTCTTTCTTTCCCAATGGAAACCATGCTTAGCAATGTCTCATGTCCTTGGGCCAGGAGTTCCCAAACTGTGGTCAGTGGACCATCAGTGGTCTGCAAGCTTCATTGAGGTGTACTGTGACTGTGTATATGTGGTTGAAGATGGGAGCTGGCCCATCCAGCACATTAAATATTCATATTGATATTTCGTGGCATTTTATTGCTGCTTTTATTTTCTTATATTGTATCTTATAGTATTACAGCTTTAATTCTATGAAACTATGATGAGCACAACAGGCAGAAAATAATTACCATATTTTTCGCTCTATAACACGCACCCGGCCATAACACGCACGTAGTTTTTAGAGGAGGAAAATCCATAGGCATGCCACCCATAGGCATTCCATCCATAACACGCACAGACATTTCCCCTTACTTTTTAGGAGGAAAAAAAGTGAGTGTTCAGGTGCAAAAAATATGGTAAGTGGTCCACCAAGACCCTCAGCAATTTTCAAGTAGTCCATGGGGGAAAAGTAGTCCATGGATGGCGGCAAACAGATTGAGATTGAATCCTGACAAGACAGAAGTACTGTTTCTGGGGGACAGGAGGCGGGCAGGTGTGGGGGATTCCCTGGTCCTGAATGGGGTAACCGTGCCCCTGAAGGACCAGGTGCGCAGCCTGGGAGTCATTTTGGACTCACAGCTGTCCATGGAGGCACAGGTTAAATCCGTGTCCAGGGCAGCTGTGTATCAGCTCCATCTGGTACGTAGGCTGAGACCCTATCTGCCCGCGGACTGCCTCGCCAGAGTGGTGCATGCTCTGGTTATCTCCCGCTTGGACTACTGCAATGCGCTCTATGTGGGGCTACCTTTGAAGGTGACCCGGAAACTACAACTAATCCAGAATGCAGCAGCCAGACTGGTGACTGGGAGCGGCCGCCGAGACCATATAACACCGGTCTTGAAAGACTTACATTGGCTCCCAGTACGTTTCCGAGCACAATTCAAAGTGTTGGTGCTGACCTTTAAAGCCCTAAACGGCCTCGGTCCAGTATACCTGAAGGAGCGTCTCCACCTCCATCGTTCTACCCGGACACTGAGGTCCAGCACCGAGGGCCTTCTGGCGGTTCCCTCATTGCGAGAAGCCAAGTTACAGGGAACCAGGCAGAGGGCCTTCTCGGTAGTGGCGCCCTCCCTGTGGAATGCCCTCTCACCAGATGTCAAAGAGAACAACAACTACCAGACTTTTAGAAGACATCTGAAGGCAGCCCTGTTTAGGGAAGCTTTTAATGTTTGATGTACCACAGTATTTTAATATTCTTTTGGAAGCCGCCCAGAGTGGCTGGGGAAACCCAGCCAGATGGGCGGGGTATAAATAATAAATTATTATTATTATTATTATTATTAAAGATTTAGCAGCCACTGTTCTGGGTAATGTCTACTGAAAACCAGCTAATTTTTCTGAAACAAGTTCTATACCACAGGCTCCTTCATAATGTCCTTTAAGATGACACATCAGATGTCCTGTCCTCAAAAAATAATTTAAATCATGTGTGCAATGCAAGTAACATTTCCAACGTGTAGCTCTTAGACCATTTACACAGTTAATTCATAACAATTAAAGAGAAATTGAATCACTTCAGCAGCTGTATAATAACACGGGAACCTCAAACTGCCCTTGTTAACAGGATACCTGCTGGTTTAGAATAAATTGTTAATTTGCTTGTCATTCGGCTGAGAATTTTTCATCTGAGCTGTAACAATAAAGCATTTGCTCTTCCTGCCCCTGCCCCCAAAAATAATAAGAATGTTTTTAAGTTTTGAGGGAGGCAAGCTAGAAGTGGATAAAGAGTCAAATTTAGAATTTCTCAAGACTTGGCAGGAAAGTATCTTGAAGAGTTCAGGGAAGTTTTGAAATATATATATAACCGCAAGGAGGGGTTTCTTGCTTATTTTCTGATATTGTCTCAAGCATATTGATGTGGTGCTGTTTCCCCAGTGCTCACTGATTTGGAAAGGGCTTGCTAACGCAAGAAAAGGTTTTGTGTTGGCGGAAGATAGACAGACCAAGCTATGGGAACAAACAACCCAATGAATTCATGAATTGATTGGCCCAGACCTCCTGATTGCATGGAAAAGCCTCCTCCACATGCAACTCTTCTCTAGCTTTTAAGTGCCTTTCCGCTGTCCTAAATCCTTTCTATCGGTCTCCATCCATAATCTATTCCCCATCTCTGGACCTGTCACCCTGGATTTCCATTTCCAAGTAAAATACTGGGTATCATCCGGAGCCGATGTAAGAAGTTTGATTCAAGCACATTTCCAGTGAACAGGGAACCCTGAAGGCACTTTAGAGCAGGGGGGTGAGAGAGTGGGTCATTGATTTGATTTCTCTGGGAAGGTGAGCAAGGTCATTACCTGAAATGTTGCAGCTTAAGTCAATGAATAAGAGTGAGCTGCAGAAGTTTAGAACTGCAGGTTTAATTGGTGTGATTTAGCTGAAGGATTTCGGCCCACCTCTGTCATTGACATGCCAAACACCTGATATTGAATATTGTAATTAATATATTTAGTATCAAAGGACTATTAAATGCCTGCAAAAGACTCCAAGATACTAAGAAGCACTGAGCTGTGAGATTTCCTCTGTTTGAATTCTTCTCGGCATTTACATATATATTGTAAACAAGTTCATTAACTACTTGCCTTGACATCACTTAGTCCTAAAAAGACCCAAGCAGATCCATGAAAAGCTTGACACAAACGAAGTTGCTAAAATACAGCTTGCAACTCTGCTAGATATATTTTCTGTGTAAGCAGCATGATTCATCTCACCTGCATGAGTAGGCCTCCACCCAAGTCCGCAGAGGTTCCATTTTTTATTCTACGATCTAAAGCAGGGATGGGGAACTTGGTGTCCTCCAGATGTTGTACTACAACTCCCATCATCCCTGACCATGGTCTGTGGCAGCTGGAGCTGATGAGTGTTGGAATCTGAAGGGCTACAGGTTAGCTGCCCCTGATCTAAAGGGGTAATTCCATGCATGTGTTGGTTTATTAAAAGTGGGCGCAAATGTATCCATCGTGGGCTAGATGGCCATGTACAGTGGTACCTCTGGTTAATAACTTAATTCGTTCCAGAGGTCCATTCTTAACCTGAAACTGTTCTTAACCTGAGGTACCACTTTAGCTAATGGGGCCTCCTCCTGCTGCTCCTGCTGCGCTGCCGGAGCACGATTTCTGTTCTCATCCTGAAGCAAAGTTCTTAACCCGAGGTACTATTTCTGGGTTAGCAGAGTCTGTAACCTGAAGCATCTGTAACCTGAAGCATCTGTAACCCGAGGTACCACCATAGTAAGTTCTTCATTTGTGGACCAATTCATTAAATGCAGACTTCCAGGTGTGAATGAACAATCACAACTCAGTTACCAAGAACTGAAATTCAGCATCTCCCAGCATCAACTCAAATACAGCCAAGTACTCAAGAGAAGACTTTGGGGCAGAAGTCCAGTAACCCACTCAGCAGAATGAACTGGAGGGACCCAAATGCAGCAGATAAGTATGGACAAATCCGTTTCCCTATTTTTCCAGTCTTAGGTTCAGTTTGCTCCATTTCTGCATATGTTTGAATATATTTGAAATATTCAGATGCATTTCCCATCTATTTCTTCTAATCTAAACATTGTAGTGCAATTTTGCTGAGCATATTTTTTTTAATAAAGCAGTTCTCTCAAATCTGAATGCATTTTTGCATATATTCTGCATGCACTTTTCACTGATATTTGCATTTTCATACACTTTTTTTTAATTGAAGGACTGCATTTCAAAACTTGTAAAGTGTGAATTTTGAAGGAGCACAGTCTTTCAGTTTGTATATTGGCTTAGTGAATTGAGGATTTGGTCGATTCACCTCAAAGCATGAACTGAATGAATGTCTAACCCATTTCTGGAAGTTGGGCTGATTTAAACACCTTTTTGAAATAAGTGAGATAACATACATTTCCAACTCAAGACCTCTACCTTATAAGACCATTTCAAGTAAGCAAACTAAAACACATCACTATCTAAAGACAGCGCCTATTTGACCATTAAGTTGGGAGTCCAAAATTACCTGAATGCACCACTGCTCAAATATTAAATCTTTCAGGGGTAACACTTAATGCATTCGGCTGAGAGTCATTAGGTTAAGCAAACCAAGTTGGTGAAAAATCAAGTGATACACATACTTATGTGAACTATTTCCCAGGTAAACCCAACATGCCTTTAGTGTTGCTAATTAAACATTTGTTGTTGTTGTTGTTTAGTCGTTTAGTCGTGTCTGACTCTTCGTGACCCCATGGACCAGAGCACACCAGGCACTCCTGTCTTCCACCACCTCCCGCAGTTTGGTCAAACTCATGCTGGTAGCTTCCAGAACACTGTTCAACCATCTCGTCCTCTCTCGTCCCCTTCTCCTTGTGCCCTCCATCTTTCCCAACATCAGGGTCTTTTCCAGGGAGTTTTCTCTTCTCATGAAATTATTGGAGCCAAAGTATTGGAGCCTCAGCTTCGTGATCTGTCCTTCCAGTGAGCACTCAGGGCTGATTTCCTTAAGAAGGGATAGGTTTGATCTTCTTGCAGTCCATGGAACTCTCAAGAGTCTCCTCCAGCGCCATAATTCAAAAGCATCAATTCTTCGGCGATCAGCCTTCTTTATGGTCCAGCTCTCACTTCCATACATCACTACTGGGAAAACCATAGCTTTAACTATACGGACCTTTGTTGGCAAGGTGATGTCTCTGCTTTTTAAGATGCTCTCTAGGTTTGTCATTGCTTTTCTCCCAAGAAGCAGATTATGCTAACTTTAATAGTTGAATGAAACTATTGCTAGACTCCCAGATGGAGAAAGCTGTCATTGCTTAGGATTTCAGAGTGCTTATCTGTAGTACAGGAAAAAACAATTCTGCTTCAGCTGATGAACTACTGTAGTCCACAAAAGCTTCTGCCACAATAATTTTGTTAGTTATTTATGCTGCTGCAAAGCTGTTAATTCTGCTTGAATAATTCTGCTCCCATTTCACAGGCTGTGTAGAAGTGTGGCCTGGAACATACTAGGGAATCATTGGGACCATCTCTGAAGTAAACTCATTCTACAGTTTATTCCAATGCCCCAATGCAATGCCCATAGCACTGCTTCATGGGAAATCTTTTGGATGACACATGCAATAATTGTGAGGTTATTATAACATCTTGGAGCACTCTGCACAAGTGCTTTAAGTCCCAAGTACTGGTCAGATTCCAGATTAGGTAATTAAAGTTAAAGCTTGGCTCCTTACAATTCCTCCTGCTGTTTTAATTAGTGAAATTATATTTAACTTCCTTTCCTATTAAGAATGAAAGAAAAGAGTGAAAGAAAAATGGAAGGTGAAGATTAACATTACTGGGATAGTATGGTTGCTGTGTTTCATCTCTGAAGCTGTTACATTTTGGCGAAGGATGAGTAATAGTACTTTTTGTGTATGTAATTTATGGAGAGCAGAGATCATTAGGAAAAGATCACTCAAGAGGAAAGGTACTGCACGAATGCAAAAATCTGCTGTACAGATAACTGGGATTTTATTTCCGTAGCTTTTATTAATGATTCATAGAACAATTTTACCTAAGTGTGTTTACTAAGAAGTTCCACCTTATTCAGCATGACTTAATGTGTGCTTTGAGAAATGTAGCCTTAATGCAGAAAGTGTTTTACATGCTTTACGGTGCTCCTTCACACAACATGAGGCACTTAATCTCAGAGTTGTAGGTTTGAGCCCCATGTTGAGCAAAAGCTTCCTACATTCCAAGGGGGTTGGACTACATGACCCTCACGGTCCCTTCAAAATCTACAATTCTATGATTCTATGAATGCTCTGTGAAATGGGGGGCTTTGGTTCCAATTTTGTAGCCGAGAAGCAGAATTATTTGCTCAATAATAGTGGATGGGTGCTAAGAATTGCTTGCATTTTCTTTCATCCTCTTGGGATTATTAAAACCACATTTAGAATCGGCCTACCAAATGTCAAGATGTGGATGTACTTACTATATGTGCTCTTTGTGGCATATACTGGGTGGGTTGCATTCCTGACATCACATTGCCTTATAAGAATGCATTCAATGTGGCTACATAAGCTGAGCATTGTGAGTCACCACATCATGATGTATTGGCCAAGATATTTAAGGAGTCACTTTGTCCAGGATCTTTGATTAAAAAACTGGAGGTTTTTAGACTAGAAAGCTGACATTTGAAAACATTCTCTTGAAAAGGATAGTTTCTTCCTCTATTTCCCCCTTGTGTAATAACAGTAGCTCTCTATCCAAAGTCTCTTCAGGATTAAAATGAGTTGAAAGGAAGAAGCAGGATATATCTTTTCAAGATGCTTTTGTTGGTAAACCCTCTAAAAACTTTCCCACATTTTGAGTAAGGGAAAATATGCAATCTTTATGAAATGCACAGGAAATAATTCTGCCCTTGGAGTTGGAAATAGCTGAATCTCATTGGCTGCAAGCTATGTTACCTATACCCAGGAGGAGAACTTACAATGTTCTTACCCAAGGTCTTTTTTCATCATATAAAGGTTTTGTTACGTGTCTGGACACTGGTTGCATCTCTATTCTGACTTTGGAAGCGGAATAGGTCAGTTTTTAATTAGTCAATTTTCTTTTGTGTATTGCGCCAGCACGGTCCCAACTTGAGCAAGAGCAACTACCATATTTGAGTCCGATAGAATCCTTACTGTAAGTCCCTTGAGTGTGAAAAGTACCAACATCATGCTTATTTTACACATTTCATCAGTTTCAGTTGATGAGGCCTGAAGACGTGGGCAGGTGTTTCCAGTGGTTTGGCACACAACATGCTCTCTTGACCTTGCCCATGGCTTATTCGAACTAGAAGGGGTGGGGTGGCCAGGGACTGGTTAACATATCTTTGTGCAAGGGAGTGGTACCTTGTGCCTTGAAGGAGGCAGTTGTTTTCTACAATCAAGAAGGGTATAAATTTTATGAAATAAAATAAAATGGTTCTGGTGAAACTGAATCCTGGTTAGACAACAACTCTGTAGGTGAACACTTCCCCGATCTGGGAAGCTTACCAGTTCCTTCTGAAGGAACAGGTACATAGTTTGGGGATGCTCCTAGATCAGTCTTTCTCACTGCAGATCCAAGTAATTTTTATGCTAAGGAGTGTCTATTATCAACCTAGGTTGGGACACCAAATATGCCCTTTCCTGGACAGAGATCATTTGGCCACCATGACTGATGTGTGGGTAACTGCCCTGGGATCTTCAGATGAAGGGCAGTATACAAATTTAATTGATAATAATAATCCCACAATTGTTTTTTAATAACCTTTTCTCATTTTTAAATATTTGATCATGGTCCCCCTAACACGGCTGCTGTTGCTGCTTGTGTGAGTGCTGGGAAGACCGCTCCCTCTCCTGCCAACTCCATCCGGCCTAGGGGGCGGGGCCTGCACTACCACTACAGTTTAGAGGCCTGAGCAGCTACCAGCAGCAATGGACAAAATGGTTTTAAATGTTTTAATTGCTTTTAATTTGCAGCACCTTAAATGGTGGTGGTTGTTTTTTATAATATTATATTATTTCATTATTTTATTTTTGCTTGGGGTGGGATAAGCATTTAGTCAGCGCTATTGTTTCTTGCTTTGTTTTGTTTTGTTTTGTTTTGTTTTGTTCTGTTTTGTTTTGTTTTATTATTATTATTATTATTATTATTCTGTTAAATTATTATATAGTTTGTATTTTGCTTTTTAAGGGGAAGGGTCATGGCTGCCTGGGAGTGGGCCTCAGCCAATAGATTGGGTGGGGCAGGTTCCACGGGGGGATGTATTGGGACACCCGATCTCAGTGATCACGGGCAGGAGAAGGAGTTATGCTAAGACCAGACCATGTCATTACCAAGGAGGCATGTCATTACCAAGGAGGTTTGGTCCTGACCGGAAGGATACAGTAATCAGCAAGGGAAACCGACATGACCTGAAAGTGTTGCTGTGCCATGCCAGGTCAATGATGAATAAAACCACTGCCATTCACGACCTGATTGTGGATGGAGGATTTGACCTGGCATGTGTGACAGAGACCTGGTTGGATGAAGCAGATGGGCCTGTCCTTGCCGCTGCTTGCCCACCAGGTTTCTCTTACGCACAGCAACCCAGGTCATGTGGGCGGGGAGGGGGGTTGCAGTGATTTTTAGGAAGTCATTAGTCTGCACCAGGCGTCCTATTGGGAAGACCCAGTTTTCTGAGTGCATGCTCTGGAAGTTGGGCAATAGGGGCAGTACAGGATTCCTACTGGTGTACCGACCTCCCCGCTGCACCAAGGATTCCCTGCCCGAGCTGCTTCAGGTCGTGGCAGATATGCTCCTGGAGACACCTAGCTTGGTTGTCCTGGGGGATTTTAACATCCATGCCGACACGACCTTACAAGGGGCCGCTCGGGACTTCGTGGAAAGCATAGCCTCCATGGGGCTGTCCCTGAATAAGTTTGGCCCAACTCATAGCCGTGGACATGCCTTAGACTTGGTGTTCACCTCTATGGATGTTGGTGATCTGACACTAACTAAAAGCGAAACAAAAGAAGTGCCATGGTCAGATCACTTCCTGGTGCAACTGGACTTCTCTGCAACCCTTCCCCTCTGCAGGGAGGTGGGACCGATTCGGATGGTCCGCCCCCGCCACTTAATGGATCCAATTGGCTTCCAGAGAGTGGTAGGGGATGCTTTATCCCAAGTTGATGGCCTTTCAGTTGATTCCCTGGTGGCACGCTGGAATGCGGAGTTAACCAGGGCTATTGACTGTCTGGCTCCGAAGCGCCCTCTCCGATTGCATGGAGCCCAGACAGCCCCGTGGTTTTCCCCGGAGCTGAGGGTGATGAAACAATCGTTGAGACGGCTAGAGCGCCGGTGGCGGAAAACTCATTCTGAATCAGACTGGACACAGGCTAGAGTTCAACGTTGAGCCTACCAAGTGGCAATGGCGACGGTGAAGAGGGCCTTCTTCGCTGCCTCCATTGCATCTGCAGAAAACAGCAGCAGGAGACTTTTTCAGGTGGTTCGCAATCTATCGGAACCACTTGTACCACCGGGGCCTGGTAGGGACCCCAAGATCTCCTGCAATGCTTTTGCAAAGTTTTTTGCAGATAAAAATCGCTCAGATTCAGAAGGAGGTAGACTCCACCATGGGAGCAGGGCCAGGGTGGGAGAGTGCTAGAGTTCTGTCTGGTCCTGTTACATGGGATCAATTCCAATCTGTTACCTCTGAGGATGTGGACAGGCTGCTTGGACAAGTGAAACCGACCACCTGTCTCCTTGATCCTTGCCCATCCTGGCTGATAAAAGCAAGCCGGGAAGGGCTGGGCGATGGGCTCTGCGGGGTGGTGAATGCTTCCCTCTGTGAGGGAGCCTTCCCAGACCCACTGAAAGAGGCGGTTATTAAACCGCTTCTTAAAAAAACATCTTTAGAACCGGCCAATTTGGCCAACTATCGCCCATTCTCAAATCTGCCATTCTTGGGCAAGGTGATTGAACGGGTGGTTGCTGAACAACTCCAAGCACGCCTGGAGGAAACGGACCATTTGGATCCCTTCCAATCGGGATTCAGGCCTCACCATGGGACTGAAACTGCCTTGGTCGCGCTGGTTGATGATCTCCGGTGGGCTAGGGACAAAGGTGAGAGCTGTTTCCTAGTTCTGCTGGATCTCTCAGCGGCCTTTGACACCATCGACCATAACATCCTTCTGGACCGTCTAGAGGGGCTGGGAGCTGGGGGCACTGTCATACAATGGTTCCACTCCTTCCTCCTGGGCCGTGTCCAGAAAGTGGTGGGGGGGTGAGTGTTCAGACCCCTGGGCTCTCACTTGTGAGGTGCCTCAGGGTTCTGTCTCCTCCCCCATGCTTTTTAATATCTATATGAAGCCGCTGGGAGAGATCATCAGGGGGTTTGGACTGGGTGCTCATCAGTATGCAGATGACACCCAGCTCTACCTCTCCTTTAAATCAGAACCAGTGAAGGCGGTAAAGGTCCTGTGTGAGTGCCTGGAGGCAGTTGGAGGATGGATGGCGGTTAACAGATTGAGGTTGAATCCTGACAAGACAGAAGTACTGTTTTTGGGGGACAGGGAGCGGGTTGGTGTGGGGGATTCCCTGGTCTTGAATGGGGTAACTGTGCCCCTGAAAGACCAGGTGTGCAGCCTGGGAGTCATTTTGGACTCACAGCTGTCCATGGAGGCACAGGTTAACTCTGTGTCCAGGGCAGCTGTCTACCAGCTCCACCTGGTACGCAGCCTAAGACCCTACCTGCCCGCAAACTGTCTCGCCAGAGTGGTGCATGGTCTAGTTTTCTCACGCTTGGACTACTGCAACGCGCTCTACGTGGGGCTACCTTTGAAGGTGACCTGGAAACTGCAATTAATCCCGAATGCGGCAGCTAGACTGGTGACTGGGAGTGGCCGCCGGGACCACATAACACCAGTTCTGAGAGATCTGCATTGGCTCCCAGTACGTTTCCGAGCACGATTCAAAGTGTTGGTGCTGACCTTTAAAGCCCTAAACGGCCTTGGTCCTGTATACCTGAAGGAGCGTCTCCACCCCCATCGTTCAGCCCGGACACTGAGATCCAGCGCCGAGGGCCTTCTGGCGGTTCCCTCATTGCGAGAAGTGAGGCTACAGGGAACCAGACAGAGGGCCTTCTCGGTAGTGGCGCCCGCCCTGTGGAACGCCCTCCCATCAGATGTCAAAGAGATAAATAATTACCTGACATTCAGAAGACATCTTAAGGCAGCCCTGTTCAGGGAAGTTTTTAATATGTAACACTGTACTGTTTTTAACACTGATTGGGAGCCGCCTAGAGTGGCTGGGGAAACTCAGCCAGATGGGCGGGGTATAAATAATAAATTATTATTATTATTATTACTAACAGTTGTAAAACTGAAGGCCAGGAGTGTTAATGACTTAGTTGAATAAATACATATGTGGCCAGCTGCATCAAATAATAACTTTGTTGAGAGATGTGTATATAGATAGCCAATATCTCTAGAAGTGAGCTTTTCAGGAAGTTCCAAGTTGGAAGTACTTGTTGTAGATTTTAACTCCACCCCCTTGACATTTGAAGTGGGATCTATTAGTCATCGGATGCCATTAACTAAACTGTGTTCATTCTATGGATGACACAAAAAACCTAATCGATTGGCTTTATTAAGCCAGCATCCATCATCTTCAAGACAAAGGTAGCATTCAGAAAGAAAAATTAGCTGTGCTACTCCAGGAAGTTATCAACTTCTTAAGCCACAAGTGAAGGTTTCCCACACTTCAGCCACTTCAGCCTTCGCTAAACAACACTACACTCAGCTCCGCTACTGAATGGAATGAATTGAATTATTTATTTTAGTTTAGATTTAGAAAGGCTGTGGTCCTGATCCAGAGGTATTTGAAATGATTTGTGCATACCTACAAACTCAGCATTGGGCGTAGCCAAGGGGGGGCAGGGGGGCAGCCATCAAAATCAATACAAATTAATACAAATCTGAGGTTCTGCTCCCCAACAAAGGCCTGCCCTCCCCCACAAAAATCCTGGTTACGCCCATGTCAGCATGTAATTAACACTCTCACATTTGACATTATTGATCCCATGTTGAGACGGGACTGGAGTGTCTGTTTCCTGTTCTTGCCGAAAAGGTCAACCATAACAACATTAAGAAACACACAAAATTATAAGAAAGTGTGCATCCTACAACAGCTTACCACCTTCAAACATAGTATAAAACATTGAAACTTGTATAACATTTAATCAGAAGAAAACCACAATCATTGCAGAGCTTGGACCTACCAAGCAAGGTTGGTTTTAAGAAACTAAGCCGGAATATCACCATCTCCTGGGGTCATAATAATTACAAGGGGTACAATCAATTCCTCCAATGTTTCACTTGTGGTTTGATGCCATGGTTCAAGGCAAAATAAATCATCACTAAGATTACAATCAATGAATACTTGGCTGCAATCCTTACCTAGGAGTAAGCCTCCTTGAAACCCAGGGAGAGATGAAAACGTGAGCAGGGTTTGAAATATGAGCAGCAGTGTGAATTATTAAGACAAATAGGTTAAAATGAATTTATTGGATAGTATAGGTGAAATATGCAGCATTCAAGGGTAAATATGGAAAGCATGGAAGGGGAGGTTGCAGAAGTCAGTGGATAAAGCTGGGGTCGGCAAGGCTTACTGGGCATGGGCTGGATCACTCCCGCGGAGATCCTCTGTGGGTTGGACCAGCGCAGCGCGACACCAAAAATAATATCTGCACATGTCCATGGGGCTGGAAATCGCTTCTGCGCATGCTCAGATGCCAAAAATTGCGCCTGCACAGAAGCGATTTCCGGCATCTGGGCATGTGCAGAAGCGATTTCCGGAGTTGTGGAAGAGAGTCCCCACGCTGCACAGCGCCGTGCCAGTTTAGCGCAGCGCGTGGGGACTCGCTGAGTGGGCGGCTCAGTTTGGGGGCAGCTCATGGGCCAGTTAAGCGACCCTCATGGGCCTTAGGTTGCCGACCTCTGGGATAAAGTAACTTACCGTCTGTTAAAATTTATATTTTTTTTTTGGTGAAAAATCAATAAACAAGATTTAAAAAACAAAACAGTGGGACATACTTCTGAACAGACATGTATGGGATTGGACTATAATAGTGTTAACAATGTTCGCAGATGGAATTGGGCACCTGTGATAAGAGCAGATCCTGATAACTCTGGCAACCACTGTTAACTAGTTTCCAAAAGATCTTGTCATCCTTAGGCCTTGAACACATCAACAGTTTAAAATACAGCGAGGTTGTTTCCACCCACTGCATTTCAAGTTGCATTTGCACATTGCTGTGGATCTCAGAGAGGTGACAGAGATGTCTTCACCTGGTGTGCGTTACCTGTTTGGTTTCTCCATGCCTGCAAACAAAAAATGCCTATTCATGGAGCTGTCATCTGCGCATGCACAGCAGCTGTCTCAAATGTACACACCTCAACTTTGCTGAGAAGTGAACATGGCTTACATTTTCAGATTGGATGGAAGCTGGTTTGAGGGGAAACATGTCAAAGAGCAGTAATTCTCAAGAAACTATAGGAGATATGTGGATTGTAGTTAATGTCCTGTGTACATGGCTTCAAATGGTAGTGTTGGGAGTGCGGTGGAGCTAGAATAAGCAGTACTGCATGCGCACGTACACACACAGCCTTAGTTTTGTTAGTTGAATTGAAACAAGACCACACATCATTTTTGCTCTTCAAAAGAGTTTTAGAAACTTTTTTTCATATATGAGAGGTGGGTTAGCCAGGAAAGAAGAAGAATATTTAATTTTTCCTAGCAGATTGGTTGACTTTTCTTTTTGTAGCTCTACTTTTTTTTTTAATCCCCAAATAGGTGATTGTTACTGTGGAAGCTGAGAGTGCCAGCCATCTGTTCAGTGTTGCATGCACGGCTCCAGTTTTGGAGCATAGTTGCAATTCATGTAGGGATGCAGTCCTAGGAACCACCCACGTGGCTCTTGACCCAGCAGGCAATCCATGTGTGGATTGCCCTGGCTGCATTTGGATGTGTAGATATAAGAACAAAAGGCTAGGAAAAGTCAATTAACAAATTTAGACTGCAGCTCAGAAGACTCCCCCCCCCAAAAAAAAACACACCCAAAACCCATATGTGTAAGAAACCCTCATGAGAGCAAAGACCCTTATCGGTTTGAATATGACTTGGATTCATTTATGAAAACTATTTTAACATTTTCTAGCATGGGGCCATGAGCAATTATTGCTAAATTAAACCATAGATGAATTGCCTTCAGGCTCTCAGAATATAGTTTTTGGCCTGAATTGGTTCAGTGGTTTGGTGCCTTTTCCAAGAGCATTTCTTCTTATGCATGTTGTGATCTGGTGCCTAGGTGGTGGCCCACTGGAATATACAACAGTTGTGTTTTTGTAACCTAGATCCTGAAAGGTTTTCTTCCTTCCTCTGAGACACCAGGCAGCCACATCCACAGAGGATGAAATAAGGAGCACATTAGATTTGTATGTGACCCCATGGACCAGAGCACGCCAGGCACTTCTGTCTTCCACTGCCTCCCGCAGTTTGGTCAGACTCATGTTTGTAGCTTCGAGGACACAGTCCAACCATCTCGTCCTCTGTCGTCCCCTTCTTCTTGTGCCCTCCATCTTTCCCAACATCAGGGTCTTTTCCAGGGTGTCTTCTCTTCTCATGAGGTGGCCAAAGTACTGGAGCCTCAGCTTCACGATCTGTCCTTCGAGTGAGCACTCAGGGCTAATTTCCTTAAGAATGGATGTGTTTGATCTTCTTGCAGTCCATGGGACTCTCAAGAGTCTCCTCCAGCACCATAATTCAAAAGCATCAATTCTTCGGCGATCAGCCTTCTTTATGGTCCAGCTCTCACTTCCATACATCACTACTGGGAAAACCATGGCTTTAACTATACAGACCTTCTTGGCAAGGTGATGTCTCTGCTTTTTAAGATGCTGTCTAGGTTTACCATTGCCTTTCTCCCAAGGAGCAGGCGTCTTTTAATTTCGTGACTGCTGTCACCATCTGCAGTGATCATGGAGCCCAAGAAAGTAAAATCTCTCACTGCCTCCATTTCTTCCCCTTCTATTTACCAGGAGGTGATGGGCCCAGTGGCCATGATCTTCGTTTGTTTTGATGTTGAGCTTCAGACCATATTTTGCGCTCTCCTCTTTCACCCTCATTAAAAGGTTCTTTAATTCCTCCTCAATTTCTGCCATCAAGATTGTGTCATCTGCATATCTGAGGTTGTTGATATTTCTTCCGGCAATCTTAATTCCGGCTTGGGATTCATCCAGCCCAGCCTTTCGCATGATGAATTCTGCATATAAGTTAAATAAGCAGGGAGACAATATACTCCTTTCCCAATTTTGAACCAATCAGTTGTTCCATATCCAGTTCTAACTGTAGCTTCTTGTCCCACATAGAGATTTCTCAGGAGACAGATGAGGTGATCAGGCACTCCCATTTCTTTAAGAACATGCCATAGTTTGCTGTGGTCAACACAGTCAAAGGCTTTTGCATAGTCAATGAAGCAGAAGTAGATGTCTTTCTGGAACTCTCTAGCTTTCTCCATAATCCAGCGCATGTTTGCAATTTGGTCTCTGATTCCTCTGCCCCTTCGAAATCCAGCTTGCTCTTCTGGGAGTTTTCGGTCCACATACTGCTTGAGCCTTCCTTGTAGAATTTTAAGCATAACCTTGCTAGCGTGTGAAATGAGTGCAATTGTGCGGTAGTTGGAGCATTCTTTGGCACTGCCCCTCTTTGGGATTGGGATGTAGACTGATCTTCTCCAATCCTCTGGCCACTGCTGAGTTTTCCAAACTTGCTGGCATATTGAGTGTAGCACCTTAACAGCATCATCTTTTAGATTTGTATACAATGGCCAAAAAACCTTCTGCTGGGATGGTCAATGGATCATCTTAATTGAATATAAAAAGGGATAGTCCAAGGGATAGGTCAGTGCATCTGACTGCTTACCAGAAGGTTGGTGGTTTGAGCCCACCAAGGGATGGGTATGGGCAGGATTTCTGCATTGCAGAGGGTTGGACTAGATGACCCTTGGGGTCCCTTTCAACTCTACAATTCTATGATTCTAATCTAAGGTGATTGTCCACTTCATGGATTGAATAGGTGGCATTTTGAGTGTGGCACTGGCAACAAATCTTGTCAGTGAGTTATGCAGGATGAACTCAGGAGTGGCAATCTCAATGCTTGCCAGAGAATTCACAAATCAGCCACCAAACCATTTCATACTTGTATTGCTGGATATAAGAAGTCCTTGACCTCCCAGATAGCTTCAGTTTCAACTCGCCTGTCTGTCCACTTGACCCACAAGCAGCCTGTAGGTTTCTCGTTAATGGAAATGTCAGCAAGATCACTGGGTAACCAGGGAAACGTATACATTTCACAAATACCTAGAATATACTAAGGAAACATTTCATCATTCTGTCCTGCTTTATTCAGGATCTGGTCACCAGTTAGATGACACTCTGCCTTGTAGCAAATTCCTATCCATGTTTATTCAGAAGGTCTTCACTGACTTCAGTGGGACTTACTCCTGGATAAGTGTGCTCAGGATTGCAATCCTGTTTGTCTAAGAAGACAGATCACACATTTGGCACATGCTGGCGATGATGAATATCTGCATGGCTGTGGTGCTTGCGTCAAACCGGAAAGATCGTTTAATCAGTTTGTCATCTGAAGACTCTAAACTGGGGGTATGTGATCAGTTATTGTTTCTCATTTTAAAACTGTTGTGGTCTAAGAACACTGCATGCAAAAAAGGGGTGAAAGAATCCACCATACATTTTATTATGTGCTCCCTATTTCTGAGCAGTGAAGTTCCACAGCGGTACTCCTGAGTTTAGTTGCCTTCAGATGAAAGCACTGGAGGTTTAGGGGTTTTCTTTAATACTCCTGATATTTACATACATCCAAACAGAGCACAAACAGTCAGTACAAAAGCAGATAGCTTGTCCCCAAAGACCTACTTTGATAGTTAAGGCTGCACCCCCTCATTTCATCAACACTGCCTAAAGAACCTCAATTTCCCCCTCCCCTTCCTCCCCTCTCTCTCAACCTCTGCTCCTGTCTGTCCACAAAACTGTCACTCTAACCCAGGCATGTCCAAACAGAGGCGTAGGAAGGTCAGGTGGTACCTGGTGTGGAAATTTTCTTGGCCCCCCCATTAATATTTTATTATTATTATTATTGGCCTGCAAAAATGGTTTTACATTATTTCATATTTTCTTGCAAAGGAATGTGGATTCTGGGCCTCTGATAACAAGTAGGTGGCTATGGACAGATACTTAAATCTACAGAATGGATTGTGTTTTGGCTTGTGTTATTTTATTTATATTTGTTGTTTATTTATTTAATAAAATTTATTTTTAAAAAACCTGTAGAGAGGTTTACCAAAACAAAAAACACCACATCAGTAAAATCAAGAAAAATTAACACTCCTACCTTAAAACATACAAAAGCTAAAATATTAAGATTAAAATTACTTCAACTTCCTAAGCATCTAAGTATGCCTGCCTAAAGAAGAATGCTTTTAGCAGGTGCCCGAAAAGAGTCTAGCAAAGGCACGTGCTTCGTTGCAATAGGCGGGGAGTTCCAAAGTGCAGGTGCTGTCACAGTAAACAATGCAGTACAGATATTATGTGGAACCTGTAGTAGTGCTTGAAACTACTGAAGGGGAGGTTTTATTTATTGTGATTTCACCATGATCTGTATTATCTGAAAAGGAAAACATTTATTTAAAAAACAGGACTGCACAGCAGCAATCTAGTCTCATCATGATCAGTGGGACTTATTCCCGAGCCGACGGTGCATAAGATTGGCTGCAATCCTATGCACCCCTTGCATCCAACTTGTACCTAAAACTGTGCTCAAGCCTGCACTAGAGAATTGTAGAGTTGGAAGGGACCCCTGAGGGTCATCTAGCCAAACCCCGGGGGCAATGCAGGAATCTCAACTAGACCATCCCTGACCGATGGCCATCCTTCTTCTGTTTTTCCTCTCAGCCAGGACACACAATGGATAAAGACAGAACAACGGAGACTGGAGGTGGGGGAGGGAAGCCCAGCGGAGAGTAGGGCAGTAGGGTAGTTCATAAAAAACTTTTTTTTGAAAATGCCTGCTCCAAAGGTCTTATCTTACTAAATATATACCCTGCTTCACTGAACTGAAATTTCAGCCTTCACGACACAGGAAAACGGCCAAGTAAACAGCTATTTTCGTGGAGGAGGGTCAAGATATTAACTGATATGCATGAAATTTCATATATAGCTATATAACAACTTGCTCATAAATACAAGGAAGACAAAGGAGCTTGTGGTGGACTTCAGGAGACAGAAGAGCAATGTCCAGCCACTTTTGATTGATGGGGTCTGTGTGGAGAGGGTAACAACGTTCAGATTTTTGGGCATTGAATTACAAGAGGATCTGTCCTGGAGTGTCAACACAAGGGGGCTTGTGAAGAAGGTGCAGCAGAGACTGTACTTTTTGAGAATACTAAGGAAAAACCATCTTCCGCAGAAACTACTGCTTGCCTTCTATCACTGTGCCTTTGAGAGCGTGCTCACTTATGGCTTATGTGTGTGGTACGGAAGCTGTGCTACCCGGGACAGGTTGGGGTTGTGCAGGGTTGTTAAGGCAGCAGAGAGCATTGTTGGCTGCCCACTCTCCACCTTAGAGCAGATTTATGCCACAAGGTGCCATAGGAAGGCACTGGACATAGTAAAAGATCCATCACATCCTGGTCACTGTCTCTTCGAGCTCCTGCCGTCGGGACGGAGATACAGGACGATGAAGACAAGAACGAGCCGTCTTAAGAACAGCTTCTTCCCCAGAGCGATCTCGGCCCTGAATGGGAAGCCTGGACTTTGAAAGTCATCTAATCTTCCTTGCTGTTTTATACTGTATTGTTTTAATTAGTGTTTTTATAGTTGTTTTGATTTTGTGTGGAGTGCCCTACCTGGGTGGATGGAGCAGCCAAGTAATTTCGTTGTCCCCGAGAGGGGGCAATGACAATAAAGATATTATTATTATTATTATTATTATTATTATTATTATTATTATTATTATTATTATTATTATTATTATTATTATCCCTTATCCCTAGTGTAGTAAGATAAGACCTTTGGAGCAGGCATTAAAAAAAAAGTTTTTTATGAACCGCCCAAGTAGGGCAGTAATTGTTCCTTGATAATTTGTCACCCCCCTCCATGATGGTACCCTTCCTACGCCCCTGTGTCCAAAGTCCATTTTGGGGGCCTAATTCGGCCCACCAGTTAATTTAATCCCATGGCAGTATATGTCCTGGGGTAAAATCCAAAAAAAATCTCAGCAACTTCAATTCGAAAAAAGCTCAGCAACTTTGGTTGGCCCTGTTCACTTCATCAAATCCGGGCCTCTTTGAAAAAAGTTTGGGCACCCCTGCTCTAACCCATCTTACTAGCTCTATCACCTATAAGAAAAAACATCCCCTCCCCACCCCCGCCCACTCAGTGATTAAAGACAATGAAGGCTCTTAAGTTAACTCTGGGACTATTCACCAAGGGAGGTATCAGGGTCACACTTCAAAACGACCTTGACAGATTAGAGAACTGGGCAAAAACAAACAAGATGAATTTTAACAGGGAGAAATGTAAAGTACTGCACTTGGGCAAAAAAAATGAGAGGCACCAATACACCTGGCTTGAGAGCAGTACATGTGAAAAGGATCTAGGAGTCTTGGTTGACCACAAACTTGACATGAGCCAACAGTGTGACGTGGCAGCTAAAAAAGCCAATGCAATTCTGGGCTGCATCAATAGGAGTATAGCATCTAGATCAAGGGAAGTAATAGTGCCACTGTATTCTGCTCTGGTCAGACCTCACCTGGAGTACTGTGTCCAGTTCTGGGCACCACAGTTCAAGAAGGACACTGACAAACTGGAACGTGTCCAGAGGAGGGCAACCAAAATGGTCAAAGGCCTGGAAACGATGCCTTATGAGGAACGGCTAAGGGAGCTGGGCATGTTTAGCCTGGAGAAGAGGTGGTTAAGGGGTGATATGATAGCCATGTTCAAATATATAAAAGGATGTCATACAGAGGAGGGAGAAAGGTTGTTTTCTGCTGCTCCAGAGAAGCGGACACGAAGCAATGGATCCAAACTACAAGAAAGAAGATTCCACCTAAACATTAGGAAGAACTTCCTGACAGTAAGAGCTGTTCGACAGTGGAATTTGCTGCCAAGGAGTGTGGTGGATTCTCCTACTTTGGAGGTCTTTAAGCAGAGGCTTGACAACCATATGTCAGGAGTGCTCTGATGGTGTTTCCTGCTTGGCAGGGAGTTGGACTCGATGGCCCTTGTGGTCTCTTCCAACTCTATGATTCTATGATTCTATGATCATCAGCTAAGTATTTTTAACCAGTAACTGCGGGAGGCAGTGGAAGACAGTGCTCTGGCGTGCTCTGGTCCATGGGGTCACGAAGAGTCAGACACGACTAAACGACTAAACAACAACAAAGTGAGTGATCAACTTAACAAAGGACAATCACACCCCATTAGGGCCTGCCCCACTTTTGGGCAGAGTGAAGCAGCTGTCTTAGGCAGCTGTTGACATGGGGCAGGGAGCAGCAAAAAGCTGTTGTAGGACAGAGCTGTGCATACACCTCACAATCTGCACCTCTCAGTCCACCTGCTGCCCTCAGGTGCACTGGAAGACATTGCCCCATCCCTCATCTTGAAGTAAAATTTGGCTTCAGGTCCAGTCAGTTTCTGAACTGTGAGAGGCAGCACCATCCTGTTTCATAGGCAGCATTTTTAATTCTAACATAGCTCACCAGAGCAGTGGCGGAGAGCAGGCGGGGGTGTGGCTGGCACATGTCCCAGGGGGCGTGGCATGCATCCTGGAGGCGTGGTGCACTGCCTGCGATGGCGCCCCACCGGTATCGTGGTGCCGGGGGGCAGTATGCTCCCCCCGCCCCTCTCTTCCTCTGCCAGTACACCAGAGAAATGTGTTTATAAATGGAAGAATAAAAGATAGTGTGATAGTCTAAAACAAATGCCTTACAATATAATTTTTTCTTTAAAAATAATAATAGTAAAGTCAATCACTATAGTACTTTTAGGTTCATTACAAGAAAAAGTACTGCATCTTCTGACATTTCTTAGACGGTACCATGTTTCTGGGTGAGAAAGCATTTGTTACTAAACAGAAAAGAAATAAAATCAGTGACCTTTAGCTTAAACAGAACCATAACACCTTCCAATGACCAGATTAAGCTTTGTGTGTGGTTTTTTTTCACTTTCCTGCCTACTTAAGTTGGATATGAAGACTTTCAATATCGGTATTTCAGCTTGCTGTGCGCAGTGGACAGGTTGTGATCTGAAGCTTCCTAAGGCTCCAATGTACGTGTAGCTCCACACAAGGCGTGGGGATCCACACAAAAGAGAATTCTCCAGTACTTGATGGATGAATGGAGCGGCCCCATGTCACATGTTACTCCATCTGAGCTCATGTGTGCACACCAGAACCTCTGGATCTGAATACTAATAACTTTCACTTATTTAAAGCTGGAACATTCCCAACTTTGTTGACAGCCAAAACCCACTATTGTTTTGACATTGAATTGTGATGGTAGACATGTGTGAATCTGAATTTCTCAAGGTATAATAAGCTGGCTACCCCCCAGGAGGCAAAGTCAAGCAAAGCAAAATACGGATCTTGAGTCTTCCTTTCCACTTTGTTTTTTTTCCCCTTTTTTAATATTCATTTGATTTTTTTTGAAATTGTATTTTCAAATGCACAGGCAGGCACACTGACACTCATAATATATACAGTTTGAAAATGTCACCCAGTATTTCTCTTTAGACACTGAAGCAATAAAATACTGCCATCCTCCATCGCAAGGTTTATTTACAAGTAATTGAAGTCAATGAATCCAATTGCTTAGAATTAAATTCTATGAACATTCAAATCTCTCCACTCAATTTTACCATGATGCAGGGGGGAAAGAAAAAGAAAAAAGATTTGGGTAGGAATTCTGCTAAATTAACACCATCTGTAGTCTGTTCTTAAGGAAGGGTGGCTGCTTACTATTGCTTCCTTACTTTGTTCTGATAATACCTTAACAGTTGCACAAATTCACAATACTATCCATGATGGGAAGTGAACTGTTGTTTTTAAAAAATCTCTGCTACAATTGACTAAACATTTAAAGGTCAATACTTCTCACGTCTGTTTTTGTTATGCTGCAGGCCCATTTTATGAAAGAGAAGCTTCAGATTATTGGTTACGAGGCTATATGTCATCAGAACACTTGATATTTCCCTGTCCACAGTTGGCAATGACAGCCAGAGATGGAATATATAACGTAGTCCTATTTTGCTCTGGTAGTTTTATAAGTGTGTTTGATTATCAAGATTGTGGTCATGAAAATTATGTAAATTAAATTATGAAATATTAAAAATAAAAAAAAATCCTTCCAGTAGCACCTTAAAGACCAACTAAGTTAGTTCTTGGTATGAGCTTTCGTGTGCATGCACACTTCTTCAGATGCTACTGGAAGGAATTTTTTTTTATTTTGACTATGGCAGACCAACACGGCTACCTATCTGTAATATGAAATATTAGTCTTTAGAAATGTATTTGGTAATGATGACTGCTGCAAAATCTTCACACCAACTGTATGATCCACTCACCCGGCAGACACACTTCCTGCATCTGGAAAATCTTCTCTGCCAAAGGATGTTAGCTGGGCTCAGATAACAAGTGAATTTCAAAGCACAGAGAGGGAGAGCTGGATAAGTAAACTGGAGGCATCCCCTTTCCTCTGCCTCCCCCCACATCCTAATGACATGCCGATGGAAGCATGTAGGTGAGGCAAACAGCATTTTACGAAGTCTTATTGAAAACATGCACACACACACACACACATACACAAGCTCACAGTATCAGTGTGCTCTTCAAATCAGGTCCTGAGGACATTTTGGGCCCTGAGGCAGACCCTAAATGATGATGCCCCCTCCCTGCTAGGGAAGAAGGAGTGAGAGAAGAAGTTGCAAGGAGGGAAGAAAGGTCAACATCAGGATCTGCTGCCCCAGTGGAACCTGCCATCTGAGGCAATCTCTCCACCTTGCCTCATGTATGTGCCAGCCCTGCTCCAGACCACCATCAGTATTTTGTGGAATGGATTCAAGTGCATACCAGTTAAAGATTTGGACAATTAAAAGTGGATTAAAGCTCTGTCATCCTACTGCAAAACAAAAAACAAAAAACAACCCACCATTTTTTTTAAAAAATGAAAGACTTTAAAAGTCACAGAGAAATGCATTTAAAATTGTGGGATAAACGAATGATTAATGGGATGACAGACAAACACCTTGCAAGCAAATCAAGATGAATGCAGGATGAATGCTCATTGCCATATAACTGTCCTGTAAAAAAATCAGAACAAATGTTCAAGAAAGGGTGGACATAATCTAATCACTGTGCAAGCTTTGTGCAAGCAAATCAGGATGAATGCTGAATAAACAGGTTTTCTGGATGACCCCCAAAGAAGATCATGCCCTATGAATTGTTGTTTTTATTGCTTCTACTTCAGAAGCCATCTCTTATAGAACGATCCTGTGCTCCCTAACCATCATGCTCTGTCAATATAGGTAGAAGATCTAGGGCTGGTGTAAAAGGGTACAAATTCCCTTGCATGAGAGAGAGAACGCAAGATATTTAAGGCACCTTTGTAGCATTTGTTGTATTTCTCAATAAACAAGCAGAACATAGTGGAAATGAATATATTCCTTAAAGCGTACTGTGCAGCTGCTGAACCTGCCACTGGTCCCCAAATAAAAGTGAGTGAGTGATGGGTGTCTTCCTAATGACTATATGGCTTCCTATGGGCCCCAGGTGTGATCTGAAGGCACATGAAACTACCACTTTGCTAGAGCTAAACAAGTCTAAGTTTTGTCAGTGGCTGGATGAGCACATGCACACCGACTCAGCTTCCATGACAGAAGAAAGAGGGGATATAAATATAAGGAAGTGAATTAGGAATAACTGTGTATTCTAGATATTTGTCTGAAAGGCTCACAATCAAAACAAGTGGTGAAACTCGAAGAGGTTCCACACATTTAGTGACATCCCCCTTGGAGGGTGACAATGTACAGGCAGCATTCAAGGGGAAGGTCCCATACCTTTGAGCTGGGTCATTATGATATAACAATAGCACAAGTTGCCACTCTGTGTGAAAGGGATAGCTAATGATTTTTGCCCGATTATATTTGTCATCACAAAGCAAATCTTGGAGAAGACAAAGCAAAGTTCTTCAGCTTTAAACCACAGGTGCGAACCTTCGGCCTGTACACCTTATTAAGCCCACCAAACCTCCCCATTTGAGTCTCAAGGTCATTTTGGTGAAGTCACGCCTACCTGCCCTATGCCTGATGTCATATATGAAGTCAGGTGTGGGGCAGGTGAAAACCTGGCTCAGCCAAAAGGTTGTTTGCTGATCCCAAGCACAGTACATCATAGTACTTTGAGGAGAGCTTTTGAAGACATCCTCTTGTCCAGTGCTTTGAAAGAGGTTTGTGAAGTTCTTGGGGACTAGTCAGCAGAAAACCAAAGTTGTCTAAGTCGGTAATAGAAAATGGAGCTTCATTTGTATCAACAGCAGAGAAATCAAGACATTATATGATAGACATTCAATGCTTTTTTTGTTACAAATTTGTGAATTTTAGGGTTCTTACTTTTTTAACTCCTTCTGTATACTTGCTTTTGTGTGTGTTTGGGTGGGTGTAGTCTTGATTTCATTATGACCCGAGTGAAAACAATAACCTGCAAAATCTCAAGCGGCCTCCTACCATTTCTTCATAAAGGGTCTCATCCAAGCAAGCCATTTGCGTACATTGTAATAATCGATGCCAGATGATATTTACTGTCCAATTAGTTGACATTTATTTCCAAGAGACTTTATAATGGCCAGCAATTATATAGATGATTTAGCCACATAAAAACCTGAGGTGTACAAGGTCTTCCTTCAGGCACCTCACAAGGCAGTTTGTCACTTTCAACAAGTGGGTGGACTTTTGAAAACCCAGCAGGGCAATTTCAGAACTGTCATCTGAATCTCTGGGAGCATTTTGAAATATGATTTAGCAACAAAAGGGGGAAAGCAAATGAGCTTTGCATGAGCCTCCAGGGATTTCAAATGTTGTGCAAACAAAGGGGGAGCTATTGATTATGGCTTAATATGCCAAAAGAAAAGAATGGGCCTACAGCTATTGCCCAGTCACTTGTGCTGCAGCAAATCAAACCATCCCATCTGTGTGCCAGAACCAATATCTCTAGATGTCTAGAGCTGAAAGCTCATTACTTAGGTTAGGTTCCTTTGTGGGGCTGTTGCAATCCAGCAGCTTTTGTGTAGTACACAGTGGAGCAATGCGATGTATGCAGAACTCTGCCCATCAGGGAGCTTCCACTTCTTCTTCATGTCGAAGAGAGTTCTGAGTGTTCAAGGGGAACGCAGGCACATGTGGAGCTGCTCCTGAGTCCTGACATCAAAGATCATGGGAAATCCTTTCGTCATGCAGATCTCCATGGCTGCAGAGAAGCACCACCGTCTTATCGTTTATCAGTGGCAGATTTTACCTTAACATAGCAAACCAAACATTAAGCAGTTCACATGTCACAATGGCAGGATTCCTGGTGCCTCTGTGTGGGCACTGTATTCACAGCTACCATGATTTTGGTACTTTCAGGAGCCCAACCCTGCTGGTGCATGGACCCTTTTGTGCATGGATGGTGCTATTTTTGGCTACATAAGAATACACACTTGAAGAATGACCTCACTTGAAAATGGTGCCCTTCTACTTTTGATTTTTTTGCCGCTTGCAGTCAAAATGGTATCACCCTCTGATAATAAAAAAGTAAATCAATAAGAAATTATTTTACATTCTCCGCTAATCTTTGCCCATATTGATAAATGGAGCTAATGAATAAATCATGTTCTTTTGATTTTGTTGTTGTTAAAAAAAGAAGGCAATTCCATCGTCTCGTCTTGTATTGATAAAGAGGGAGTGGAGACCATTCTTCACCATCTCTCTGCTTTTGTGTTTCTTGCATCTCAATCAGCTAACCTCTCTCTGTGTGCACCAAGGTGCATTTCACAGTCTAGGCTTGGATAAAGCTTGGTTTTAAGGGAAGGGTTTGTTAGCTATTAGGGATGTTCATTTAGGTTTGGTTCCTCCTGGTGGAACGAGCATCAAAACAGCTGAAGTGACACATGGGTAGAAGAAATACAGAGGCTGCTCATGCATATCTTTGTTGTAATTCATACAAGTCTACAGTTTAAAATAACCCCAGGGATTTCTGTGAGTTTTAACTGAAATGCATTCACATAATTATTTCAATAGCAGCTATTAGCACGATCATTCCTCATTATCTTTTAAATTTTTTGCTAATGCTTCTTATTTCTTATTTTATTTTAAAGGCGGGCAATGAAGCACAGAAAAATAACTAAAATGCCAGCCGGCAATTCTAGCTGCTGAATAGAAGGCCCAGTGAGGATTTGGATTAAGGGGCCAGATTATAACACAGATGGGCAAGCCCTCCTGTGACACAGTGGGTCAGTGTAGCTGGCTGTTAACCAGAAAGTTGGTTGTTAAGCCCACACAGGGACAGCTATGGACAGGATCCCTGCATTGCAGAGGGTTGGATTAGATGGTCCTCATGGTCTCTTCCAACTCTACAATTCTATCATTCTAAGTCAGTAAGGTAAAGGTAAAGGGACCCCTCACCATTAGGTCCAGTCATAGCCGACTCTGGGGTTGCGGCGCTCATCTTGCTTTACTGGCCGAGGGAGCCGGTGTACAGCTTCCGGGTCATGTGGCCAGCATGACTAAGCCGCTTCTGGCGAACCAGAGCAGCGCACAGAAACGCCGTTTACCTTCCTGCCGGAGCGGTACCTATTTATCTACTTGCACTCTGAAGTGCTTTCAAACTGCTAGGTTGGCAGGAGCAGGGACCGAGCAACGGGAGCTCACCCTGTCGTGGGGATTCAAACCGCCAACCTTCTGATCAGCAAGTCCTAGGCTCTGTGGTTTAACCCACAGCGCCACAGTACAAATTAAAAAATAAAAATAAACCAAGCACATCCGCCCCTTAACAGTGTGGAGAAAATGAGAATCTAAGCATTTACAAGGAATGGGTGGGAGTGCCACAAAAATATTTACATGAAAGACCATGAGTTCATCGGCATATACATTTTACACCAGTTTTCGCACACAAAAGTGTAAAAAGAAGAAGAGAGAATAAAAAATAAGACACTATATAAATTAAAGAGAAGAGAACACTTGGAGATCACCCAAGACTTTCCTGGGATGGTTCTCTCATGTGGCTCAAAAATGACTCAAGTTTTCTTTCTAAGTCAGTATTGGATGCTTTGTATTGAAACCTTTGTACTGTTCCATCTGGCGACAGATGTGGGAGTCCCAATTTCTTGAAGGCAAGACCTAAAAAGTTGCTTTTAAAGTAGTTAATTCACATAGACATAAGAAGAGCCGGCTGGATCAGGCCAGTGACCCATCTAGTCCAGTATCCTGTTCTCACAGTGGCCACCCAGATGCCTGTGGGAAACCTGCAAGGGGGACCTGATGGAAACAGCACTCTCCCCACAAAAGGGATTTGAAGAAAAATCTCAAGACAGGCTTTGTTTCTTTGTTGATATATCCACTCTTGGGGTGTTAGGGAAGGGGTAGTGGGCTCAAGGATGCGAACAAGGTGCTTGGACCAGTCAAATTGACAACTTGCGCTTTGGACCCTTGCCCCTTGTGGCGGATAAAAACTAGCAGGGAGGAGACACCTGACTGGGTCAGATAGGTGATCTATGCCTCCTTACAAGAGGGGGTGGTTCCCGCCTGTTTGAAAGTGGCGGTGGTAAAACCACTCCTTAAGAAACCCTCCCTGGACTCAGAAAATGTAAATAACTACTGGCCAGTTGCGAATCTCCCCTTCTTGGGCAAGGTTCCTGAGTGGATGGTTATGGACCAGATCTAGGTGCTCTTGGAGGAAACCGATGTTCTAGATTCATTTCAATCGGGGGTTAGGCCCAGTTTTGGCACAGCAACTGCTTTGTTTGCCAGTGTCTGGGGTGCCAGGGCCAACAACATTGGCATTCCCACAGGTTTCCACCCCTGCTTTAATCCATCCTGAGAAATTGTGGCCAAGTGTTGAAAACTCCTGATGTGAATGTAGAAAGCAATGACAGAAGGCGCTTCAGATAGAAAAAGCCTCAGAAGCTTTCACATGAAGATGTGACCTGTAAGTAATATTTATATCCACCCACTCTGTGCAGTCCTAATTAAGTCTTGAGCACTGGAGACAGATTTCCATTTCACTGAACCAATGGGATATAAATTTGGTTCCTTTTCTTTAACATGCACACATCAATCGATAGCAAACTAAATAACAAGGATGACAACAAAGGTAAGGCTAAGCAAAATAAATTCCGAATAATTCAGCTTGAATTGTATCTCTGTAAACATATAACAGGCAGAAGAGATATATTCATCCAAGAAAACGGAACGGGGCAGTTTCAGGATTGACAAAAGGAAGCACTTCCTCACTCAGTGCATAGTTAAATTAGGGAATCTGGTAACACAAGATGTGGTGATGACCACCAGCTTGGATGGCTTTATAAGAGGGTTTAACAGATTAATGGATAATACGACTATTGATGGCTGCATAATGGCTATATATTATCACCAGTATCAGAGATTCGGTGCCTGTCTCAATACCAGTTGTTGGGCATCACAAGTGAGAAGAGGGCTCATGTCCTTCTTCAGGCTTTCCATGGTTGACCTCTCTGGGAGCAGAATGCAGGCCTGGATGGGACTTTAGTCCAATTCAGCAGGGCTCATTTGAAGTTCTTGTGTCTGGTTTTAGGACCAAAAATCCACTTGCATGCCAGTGAATCAAACAGTAGGAAATCAGTATTGCCTGTCCCTACTTACCCACGCGGGTGGCGCTGTGGGTAAAAGCCTCAGCGTCTAGGGCTTGCCGATCGAAAGGTCGGCGGTTCGAATCCCCGCGGCGGGGTGCGCTCCCGCTGCTCGGTCCTAGCGCCTGCCAACCTAGCAGTTCGAAAGCACCCCTGGGTGCAAGTAGATAAATAGGTACCGCTTACCAGCGGGAAGGTAAACGGCGTTCCGTGTGCTGCGCTGGCTCGCCATATGCAGCTTTGTCACGCTGGCCACGTGACCCGGAAGTGTCTCCGGACAGCGCTGGCCCACGGCCTATAGAGTGAGATGGGCGCACAAACCCCAGAGTCTGTCAAGACTGGCCCGTTCGGGCAGGGGTACCTTTACCTTTACCTTTACTTACTTAAAAAGGTAAAGGTAAAGGGGACCCCTGGCAGTTAAGTCCAGTCGCGAACGACTCTGGGGTTGCAGCGCTCATCTCGCTTTACAGGCTGAGGGTGCCGGCGTTTGTCCACAGACAGTTTTTCCGGGTCATGTGGCCAGCATGACTAAGCCGCTTCTGGTGCAACCAACACAGAAACACCGTTTACCTTCCCACCGGAGTGGTACCTATTAACCTATTCGCACTTTTGGACTGCTAGGTTGGCAGGAGCTGGGACGAAGCAACAGGAGTTCACCCCATCGAGGGGATTCGAACTGCCGACCTTTTGATCGGCAAGCCCAGGCTCAGAGGTTTAGACTACAGTGCCACCTGCGTCCCTACTTACTTACCTGGCTGCTACTGCTTCCTCTTCCTCCAGCTGGAGAAACCATAACTGGGTGCAAGGGAGTGAACTAAGTGTACTCAGCTGAATGCTATAACTATACTTAATTTTTCCCCTCCCCCGCTTTTCTTCCTAACCTAACATTGTATGTGATACTAAAGTCTCACAACAAATGAAACTGATCTGTAGAAAACACAACTTGAAAAAGAGACAAAGAACGTATTTTTGTATACTAAGAAATCTTTAATAAATATATATATATATATTAAAAAAACTATATTTTGATTTTTGTGCTTTATTCTGTTCATGCAAACTGACCTGGAAGTTTTGCAGGGTGATATCTAAATCTCTGAAATCAGGGATAGGAAACCTGTGGCTCTCCAGATGTTGCTGAACTGCAGCTCCCAACACCCTTGACCACTGGCCATGGTAAGCAACAGTCATAGGATTTTCAGTACAACAACATCTGGAGGGCAACAGGTTACTTATTCCTGTTTTAAATAACTAAACAGGTAAATAAATAAATAGTCCACGCATGTACAACAGTATGTACGCAGGTGTTTCTCTCAGCAGTTGGGTAGTCTTTCTCTAGGTACCCAGTTGCCTGGAGAAAACCCAATGCTTGTGCAGATGTACATGTTGTGGATTCCAAGCAAACATTGAGTATAAATGCATGTAGATTCTTCTTTCAGGAGGAGACCTGCCATTATATCACTTCTCCATGTTTGTTCACTCATCCTGTATCTTATAAAGCCAACGTGTAGAACAAGAACAAAAAAACAAAAAAGAGATCCCAGTGGTGCCTCTTAAAACCTTCTAAGTCTCTCTTTGGCAGCAGGATCATACTTCAACCTCCAGATCCAATTAGATCCAGGCAGAGCATACATGACACCACACCTTAGCTACATAGCACACTTCTGCCTAATAACAAACTGATGTACACTTGAATTGGTACTTCTAAGAGGGCAAGTAGATGTTTATATTTATTATATATTTATTTCCTAGAACTTAATCTGACCCTTCCTCTCAATGGGAGCAAGCATGCAGTGGCTAACAACACAAATTATCACAATTGCAAAGAGAAATGAAATACTCTTAAAACATCACATCAAACCCAAACATATAAACAAAACAGCAACATTAGAATCAGAAAAGTATCAATTGCTTTTGAAAGTAGAGAAGCCAAGGAAGGCAGGCCAACATGGCTCCTGCCTCCAGATATTTCTGGACTACACTTCCCATTATCTCTGATCATTGGCTGTACTTGTTGAGGCTGATGGGACTTTGAGTCTAGACGGCTTGGCTACACCTGAAGCGAGGCACCATGTTTCTGAATCTCAAAATGGAGTTTGGGCCTTTTAGAAATGAAAGCCACAATGTCAGGCTGGCCAGATCTCAGGCATCACAGTCAATATAAGTCAGGTTCATCATCAAACTATTAACCATTCAAAATATTTTTTGTGGTGGGATTAAATCTAGGATGGCTTTCTTATCTCCTACACACACACATACAGATGCGGCAAGTCTATTGCAAACTTTAGCCTAAATATAGTTTTTATAAAGAGATTGTACTAGTTGATGATTCACATTATCCAAAATTAATATCAAATTTCAGACAGCGCTGTTGTTGACACCTCCTACACAACTAGTGAAGCTACGTATAACCTGCAACATCCTAGTCAGTTATTTTAAGAGCATCTTCATAAAGGAAAATACAACAGAAATTCTCTGAACGGTGTAGCACAACATCATTATTACAACCGGAGGCAGTTTTAAACTAATTTTAATTCTAACAGTGGTTTTCCTATTAGGGTCAAACCAAGTCTTCACGAAATAGAATTTGCAGTCTGTTCCTTTTCACGCCTAACTTCACACACGGAATTGTCATGAATATATGCAGAGATTCCTCAAACAACAAACAGAGGCGTGCATAAAGCGATTTTAAACAGAAGTGCCACTCAGAGTTTGCCAGTTACTTTCCTTTGCTGTTTCCATCTTGCAGAGTAGGTTTGAAAGTGAAAATGGATCCATAAATAGATTTTGAATTGTGTAAGGTGGGAGCACATTTGCATCCTGGCAAGGAAAAAGTAAGTTTTAATAATGAGGTATGATATTCAACATTTGTTAAATTCCAGTGAATTACAATCAGCGACACAGAAAAAAATCCCTCCGGACCAAATCCGATATGCTTTTCTCAGAATAGACTCTAGGAATGAGAATAATCTATAGCGCCTGCCTTTTAATCTAGGCTCCTCCCGCCATGTCAGAATAGCAGTCACTGACTTGCAGAAGACCTTCTCTTTCTAATACCATCAGATATGCCATCAGTTCTGATTTAAGTGAGGCAGAAATCTCTGAGCAAGCTCAACCAGGGCCTTGCTGGAGAAAGTTACTCTAGGCTTAAAGGACAAGGGCAGACTGCAAGAGGGCACCATTGCACCACCCATCCCCTGTTTATCTTGAACTTCCCAATTTTGTGTAGCATGTTGTCCCTCCAATGGTGGTGATGGCCACCAATTCGGATGGCTTTAAAAGAGGATTGAACAAATTCATGGAGGATAAAGCCATCAACAGCTATTAGCCGTGACGGCTGTGCTCTGCTACCGTCCACAGTTGGAGGCAGCAGTACTTCCAAATACCAGTTGCTCTTGTGCCTAGGTCCTGCTTGTGAGTTTCACACAGGGATCAAGTTATAGGAGCCAACCCCTAGGGGCCAAGGTCCCCCCGCTTCCACTAGGGGTGCCGCGGAAGATGGCCGACAATACCATCTCTCCAGTTCCCACGAGGTAATTTAGAGGCTGAGATGGGAGTAATCGGCCTCCCAAATTCTTCCCGGTGGAAGGGAAGATGCAGTCTCATCCGCAGTGCCCAACAAACCACCCCCGAGTTCGTAAAGAAGGAGGGGGGCGGGCACTGGATGGAAAGCCCCCGAAGGAGTTCGGATCTCCTGGACGCTGTCTCCGCGAGCGCACCTAGTTCCATTTCTTAAGATAAAAAATTGGATTTAAGTTCTTGGACATACTTCAAGCAAAGAAGGGGTAATTAATCTGCCAATTAAGCCAGCCACTGAGGTGCCAAGAGTGACGGAGAGGAAGAAAGATAACATCTAAGAATAACATCTAAGTCGGTATGTTGGAACGGAATGGAAAGGAGGGGGGGATAAAACTTTTTCTTTTTCTACTACGATACTACTAACAACCCCCCCCCCCGAACCGTTTACATTATATGAATAATATAATTCATATCTAATATAATAATAATTACATTATTCATATGGTATGCATGTGCCACATATTGTGATCAATTATGTGGGGAGGGGCTTACCTCCCCTCCCATATTTTATTCAAGTTGGCACCCCTGAACCAGGACAACCACTGTGAGAACAGGATGCTGGACTAGATGGGTCACTGGCCTGATCCAGAAGGCTCTTCTTATATTCTTATGTTCCTGTGTTCCATATTGTCATCATGATGATGTTTAAACTTTTAGTCTCTTCTTTAGACTCACATTTGCCCATGAAGGGTTCTGCGGCCATCTTTTGTGTGGTAATTAGTGGTGCTTTGCCAAACCAATCATTTGGCCAGGAATGCAGGCAAGAGAAACTTGCCCCTAAAATTTTAAAAAGCATAAAACACTTGCACAGTATTTTATGCTTAGGAGAAAATCCCAGAAAAGGCCATGGCCTCATATTTTTTTGAGCCTCTCTAACCTTTTGAGAAAAGGACACACCATTTGGGTGAGCTCATTTACTCTGGAGTGGGCAGCACAATTTGATTGCCTTGAGCTAATATCATTTTGATTAGCAAAAGTGAACCGCTTTGGCTGGCAAATTCAAGCAGACATCCAGTCATCACAAATGGGACATGTTTCCCTATGATTAGATTTTTTTTTTTTAATCATCCCTTGTGTGGTTATTAGATCTCCAAAACTTGGGTGCAGTTCTATTCATAGATAAGATACTGCAGAGATGTTCAGTCAAAGCAAGTAATAGTCCAGCCCCTCTAAGCTGCATGTGATGGGATTTCTGGAGATTCATTGGGCAGCAGTGTTGTGTCCAATTAAAAAGTGCAGGTCCCTTCATCATAGTCTCAGCCCGGCTAGGCGCTTGGCTTTCCCTCGCTGGGGACAGGGGTATTTTATTTTGGGGGTTTTAAAATATTATTATATTATGTATCTTGTGTTTTATGTTGCAAACTGCCCTGTGGTCTCTTAATGAAGGGAAGTAATGTAAAATAAATAAATAAATAAATAAATAAATAAATAAATAAATAAATAAATGCCAACTAAGTCTGCTTCCCTAAGTTTATATGATCTCAAGACTGAAATCAGTGCAGACTTTATGGCTTTAACATCAAGCCAGCCCTTTCTCCAGAAGAGTATTGAGAACACAAAAGTCCTCTCAATATTTTGTGTCTTTCTGATTCATCCTACTGTGGGGTTTTGGGGGGATTTTTTTTCTTGTGGGCCAAAACAGCTACCTTTGCTTTTGGTACATCTTTACTGTTATTGCTTTCTGTCTTGAGTATCATGTGCAGAAAGGTGGGATTTAAATAGAGATACAACTGTGGGTACTTGCATATTAAGGCGAAAGAGCATCCACATCGCACTGCTCTCACTGACTTTTAAGATCAAAATAAAAAAATTTCTTCCAGTAGCACCTTAAAGACCAACTAAGTTAGTTCTTGGTATGAGCTTTCGTGTGCATGCACACTTCTTCAGATACACTGTGTATTCTTCAGATACTGTGTATCTGAAGAAGTGTGCATGCACACGAAAGCTCATACCAAGAACTAACTTAGTTGGTCTTTAAGGTGCTACTGGAAGAAATTTTTTTATTTTGACTATGGCAGACCAACACGGCTACCTATCTACTTTTAAGATCAAGGGTTTTATAGAACATGGGGGGATGTAGAGGTGTAGGGTAGTGTGCCAGGGTGGTGTAGTGGTTAGAGTGTTAAACTAGGACCTGGGAGAGCACGGTTCACGTCCCCACTCAGCCATGAAGTTCGCTGGGTGACCCTGGGCAAGTTGCTGCCGCTTGACCTAACGTACCTGACAGGTTCGTTGTGGGAATCAAGGAGAAGTAGAACCATGTACACCAGCTTGAGCTCCTTGGATAAAAGGGTAAGATATGAATCCAATAATTTAAAGAAAAAAGGCATTCCCACCTAAATGTTTTTGTTTTAAGGAGAAATGGTTTGCATCATTCTTTCAACATAATTTCCCCAGGATACTCACAGCTATTGCTGGATCTTCCAAAGCAACTAACACTGAATTGCTCAAGACTAATGTGTGAATTTTATGTGGGTTGGGACACCCACCACTGTAAAGAAAACAAGCCCAAATAATCCTGTCCCTACTTTTTGAAACAAAGTCACCTCATTACTACTACTTTGGGCCAATACCAACTGGAAAACAGCACTTTGAGGAAATAGGCAGACCCACTGTCAAAAAAGATTAAAGCTAAATCTATCTCTGGGTGAGAATAACAAAAAATAACAAAAGAGCAGTGATTCTCATGAGCTGCACAGTTACTCTCTATGCGGGGGCGGGGCGGGGGGGGGAGAAAGACAGGAGAGGTGACTAATCTTTTGAGAACTAAACTTTTTCAAATCCTCTGAACTGACTGATGGCCTTTCCTCGTTTTGAAAATAATATATATCTGAGGAGCATCACTTATCCTGAGTTTCATCCTTTTGCTTGAGGAAGCTTTGATTTGAAAAATGAGACAAGTGGTTTCAATGCAGTCATTGATAGGAAATGGGGTAATAAAAGTGAGCACATTCAAACACCTCCTAAATATTCATAATTAGAGCTGTCATCTGACTAAATGATCCCCTTTGACTCCTCCAGCTCTTCTCAAACTGTCTGTCGGGAACAATGAAAGCAACAAAACCAAGAGGGTGACAGAGCTAAATCCTTTTCGAAAGGATGGCAGGAAAAATAAGTGTGCCAGTGCTGTATCCTAGCTGCCATTAGGACAAAATTCCTTTGCAATCCCTGTTGAATTTTAAAAAGAGTTGTTCAAGGGCTTGCTCAACTCCCTTTTATTTCTATATCTGGTACGCTCCTACTAGTGGTTTGGGAAGCAACATACACATGACATTAACCACAATCCATGTCTATTGTTTTTTACACTGGAGAGCCAGTGTGGTGTAGTTGTTAAGAGCGGTAGACTCGTAATCTGGTGAACCGGGTTCGCGTCTCCGCTCCTCCACATGCAGCTGTTGGGTAACCTTGGGCTAGTCACACTTCTCTGAAGTCTCAGCCTCACTCACCTCACAAAGTGCTTGTTGTGGGGGAGGAAGGGAAAGGAGATTGTTAGCCGCTTTGAGACTCCTTCGGGAAGTGATAAAGTGGGATATCAAATCCAAACTCTCTCTTACACAAGACTGTGGTGTTCATGCTTTCCCCCCATGCCCAAACCATCTTTGGTCCAAATTCAATCTCGCTGTGTTTTAAGCCAGTAACATGTGCACATCCTGGGACTTAAACACAAAATAATCGTTTTGTGGATTCTGCAACCCACATCCTTGTAATGCTGTAACTTAACCATTGTCATCGCTTTGTTGTGTTGCCTGAAACTGATGGGAATTGTAATCCCATACATCTGGAGGGGACTGGGTTGGGAAAGCTTGCTGTAAGCATTGTAGCTATGGTCACCAAGGCAGAGACCACATTAGCCTGAGAACCCCTGTCAGATTTGAAAGGTCTGTGTCCCCTCCAGTACACAAATGTGTGCTCATTCTTTCTGGAAGCAGCTAAAATGTTAGTATTTTTTTAAAATGTTATTTGACCCCTCCACTGTCCCCAGTTTTAATACTACTGCTATGAGAACATAGTAGGTTGATTTACCATCCAGTACACAGTACTTGTTAATATTGATCTTGCGTGGATGAAATTTCATTTCCTGTTTGTACCTCACTTGTCCTCGCAAACGTCCAAATCAGCTAACAACATAAATACGATTTTAAAAACAACAAGGAGATTTCCCCAACAATAATCTATCAATAACATTTCACTTCGTAAACACTAACTCAGATTCCAGTACACACCTTTCAGTAAATTGGCTTCATTGTGTTGTCATTTGGATATTTGTGCTATTTTTCTAGAAAAAGTGGTGCCGGAACTCACCATGAATGCCTCCCTTGTTCTCTTATAATGGCAATGGTGCCCACCTGAGAGGTGCCGGAACTGAGTTCTGGCTGAAAAAAAGCCCTAGTCTCTCTCCAGCTCAGACTGTTGCTGTAAGCCCACAACTTACGCTGGGGTTACATTCCAGGGATCACAGGGATCACCAAGAGCCAAAATCACATATAGACAAAACACATTGGATTTCCCATGGTGGGTGGGATTGCCAAAGTCTTTTTGCCCAGATGTTTTCACCCTTTTATTATATATTTTTTTATATTTTTGCCAAGCACACAAAGCTGAATGCGAACAGGTTAAATATGTGCAAGTTGCAGGCTTGATGTATTTCAATCTCTTGACCACCTGTAAAACAGGTTAAGATGAGAAAGAGCATGGGTAGGCAAACTAAGGCTCGGGGGCCGGATCCAGCCCAATCGCCTTCTAAATCCAGCCTGCGGACGGTCCAGGAATCAGCGTGTTTTTACATGAGTAGATGTGTTCTTTTATTTAAAATGTATATCTGGGTTATTTGTGGGGCATAGGAATTCGTTCATCTCCCCCCCAAAAAAATATAGTCCGCCCCCCCAGTGGACCCCAGAGGGACAGTGGACCGGCCCCCTGCTGAAAAGGTTTGCGGACCCCTGAGAAAGAGCTTGTCCAGGGCTATTCTGTGAAGACGCAGGTGTCTGAGGCTGGGTTTTCTCACACCCAAGCCAAAGTATCATACTGGTTCAGGCTAGGAGCACCAGTGAAGGAAAAGTGCAGCCAGATAAGGCAAAAGTCAAAGAGGGCTGCCCTGCTGGATACAGCTCCCAAAGAAACACAGGCTTCCTCAGGTTTTATTTTTATTTTTCAATCACGACACACCTTCTTCTGTGATGAGCAACCGTTTATCATCCCTGGAAATATATTCCATCCTGATAAGATGGAATAAGAAAATAATTTGAAATGCACAGTTCACTTATGTGTTACTTGCTAACTACACTCTTTGCATTGCTTAACATAATTTCCGCTGAGAACAGAAACACGGCTATTACTTCTATAACTGCTAACAGCACAGATTACTTAATAGGACATGACAAACAAAAGACCAAGTAATATGCTAATTACCACTTAACTGGGAAGGAAGTGCTGCTGTGACCTTTCTCTGCACAGTGTGATCAACTTTCACTAGGATAGGATGGAAAGTTATCTTAATGCCACCAAAATGACAGGCCTGTGCAAATGTTAATAGGCAGATCAAATGGCGCTCACTGTGCCTGCAAGTTTTCAGGTGAAATTCAGTTAATGTAATAATAACACTGCTTTTATTATTTATATGCCGCCCGTGTGACTGGGTTTCCCCAGCCACTCTGGGCGGCTCTCAAGAGAATATTAAAAACACAATAAAACATCAAACATTAAAAACTTCCAATTTGTAAATACAATAGTAGGCAGTTTCATAGCTGTAATTAAATGTCTTTCAGGTGAGTATTCAAAGAAAATATGTGGGTCAGCATATCATGCATAGTTCTTTGGGTTGCTAAAATTTATTAGTGTGTCAACAGTTTCAGTACCCTTTTCCCCTCCTTTAATTTTCTTAAGTTAAACATTGTTAAGAGATGTGTCTTTAAACTGGTACAAGAATTTTACAATTACAGCAGCAAGAGGCCCCATTAGCGAAAGCATGCCTCTAATTACAAACAGTTTCAGGTTAAGAACGGACCTCCGGAACGAATTAAGTTTGTAACTAGAGGTACCACTGAATTCCATTAAAACTGCTACATAATATAACATTTAAGCTGCATTGTGTGCTTTAATTCCTCTCCCCCTCAAATATTTTAAAACAAACAATTGTATAAAATTTGGAACAAAAAATCAGCATGGAGTACTTTTAAAAGTTTGCTTACCAAATAAAAAGAAAACAATCATGCTAAATTAGATCACTCTCTAGGGCATCAAAACATGCAAACTGAAAATTTCCTAATGGAAATTACCTTATGCAAGTTAGCCTCATTAGCTTAAAAAATTCCATTAAAAAAACCACTCACAACATCACTAAGTGGGTGTTCTGTAAATAGGTGTCTTAGATGAGTTATTTGGATCCTTTCTTTTCAGTGAGACGTGGTCATTTGCTCTCACTTTGTGGTCCTTGTGAATTTTATTTTATTTTTATTTTTTTTAGTTAATTCACATTACATGTTAATTGCCATACACCTTCAACATTATACATAACATGAATATATTATTTCTGCAAATTCCCCACATCTAACCCTGCAACCACCTCCCCTTATACCCCAATGCCCGTGTGACTTCCTTCACCAACATGTGCGATATCCAACTTATTACTTAATAAAAACCTCTAACATTGTGTTCATTTTTATCCATTACAATAGTCATCCATCTATTTAAATGAAGAAGAAGAAAAGAGGGAAACATAACTTCTTAACTGAATGGGTTCAGTCTATACTTACCCAGAGATTTCTAATAGATTAATCAGTTAATCCGGTCCTTGTGAATTTTAAATGGCCAGAACTTGTTGAGGCCAAAGACCAAGAAGAATTCACTAGCCTTGATTTTTCAGAGAAACTCACAGATATAATATACAAAGACAACCTTAAAGCCATAACAACTACAGATTCAGCAAAACCAGTAAAAATACAAGGTATTCAACTACAAGATTAAAAAGTATGGGCAAATGAAAATGCTTTTACCTATTATGGTAGGAAGAGAATGGTGGGATAGGATGGGGAGTTTCATAAAGAACGTGCCATGTCAAGGGTTGGGGAGCCCTTTTCTCTGGTCACTACCGAAGAACATAAGTAGAGCCTCCTGTAACAGGCTTATGGTGTATCTAGCCAAGCATCATGTTCTCACAGTGGCCAACCTGATGTCCACGGGAAGCCTGTAAACAGGACCTGAATACTACAGCGCTCTCCACTTCCAGAGCACAACCACCACATCTGATGGCCATTGATGGTCTTCATCTCTACGAATTACAAGTGCAATGCAGCTAGAAACCCGCAGCTTTAAAAGGCTGGCTGTTGAACACAGTTTCCATATACAGTTACACATATACAAGAAAGTGCTCTTGTAATAAAATGCCTGTGGCTTACTGGGAAGCAGATAAAAATGATCTCCCAAGGGCTGCCAGGAACTCTCTGCTGCTTGGAAAGAGAAAACAAAAGAGGAAGAGGAAGGGATAGCACTGGCAAGACTCATCCTAGAACTGTTCATCCTAGAGCTGTCTGTGGCAATGAGTTCTTCAGATAGTAAATTTAAATTTAATACCAGAGGCTTGGGAGGAAGGAAAATCACCAGCAGCGTTATCAGTTATCATTGCCATGATCTGGCGGTCATTTGTTTTTTTTACTTACAACTGGTGCCCTCAGGTGCTGACAGGTAGGATAGCAGCCAGGTCCACTTATTACATCACAAACCCCTGAGGAGCCTTAAGGCACTTCAGCTTGCCATGTTCCCTCAGAAACTCAAAGACCATCAGAGCAGACAGGCTACCTCAGCGCAGCTGGCCGATGGAAGCCCCTCGCTTGGGAACTTAATGCAGCCCATCCCAAGAAAAGATGGCAAGACACAGAAAGCGCTGCAGCTGCAGGTCTAAGCGCCGAGGGGGGCGGCGCAAAAAAGGGAGGAGGGGAAAGAAGAAAAAGAATGCATGCGGCAGGCAGCTAATCAGTAAGAACAATGGTAACCACAGGACACTTGATATCGTCTCTTATTAGTTTCATATTCATTGGCAACTATGAACTTCTCATTCTCTGAGGCACGTGAGATGCTAAAGCAGCATACATGAGTGCACATACGCCCAGAGGGTTTTGCTGGCGCCCACAGGGCCCTGCTCTCCTGCAGAAATTAGGTTCAAAAGAAGTATTGTATTCAAGATAACAGGAGACTTTTTGCAATCCTAATTGTGGTGGGAAGGGGCATTTTTGGCAGGGATAGGGGTGTCACGTAGTTGGTGAGGGATGTTCATCCTTCCTTCCCCAGCTAACTCATAGCACTTCCTGGATATTACTGCTGGAGGGGAAACGTTAGCTCTTGGCTTCCTAGCTGCATTCTCCAGGGAGGTTTCCCCTCCCCCATTAGGCTTTAAAAAAGCAAAAACACTTTTTCCAAGCCAAATTATTGGCTGCAGGGGAGAGAGTGTGTTTGCCGTGCATGCATGATGCACAGTTGTGGTGCGTGGATTGTGCTCACAATAGTTTCTCTGGTTTGCAAATGTGCCCACAGGCCCCCAAAAAGCTGGTGACCCCTGCTGTAGAAGAACACTGTTGACTCACAACTTGCACATGTTTAACTTGGCTTAGCAGCTGGCCAGCTGCAATCGCACAAATTAAATGCACACAAGGCAGAAAGCTTAAAAGCTTTCAAGCTCTCAGATTTACTTAGTGGGCTCTGGAATGTTCTGGTCTTGTGAGATCTCCGGTGGCCCCATGGGAGCCTCCCAGAGGGTGAGGAGAGGCAAGGCCCACAGAGGGCACCAGCTTCAGAAAGGTAGGGATGCTTGTGCACAGGCAGTTCCAGATTGTTCTAATATGCAGTTTTGGCTTTACACACACTCTCCAGAATATAACTTCAGTGCAAGTTGTGAGTCAACTAAAAGAGCTAAACTAGCCAAGGACGTGTGCATTTCAAGAATCTCACCTGCTTGCACATTGCCCACAGAAATGTACACAGTGATTTCACTATCACACCTCTAAGCAAATTGTTCTTATCTTTTGTTGCAAATTAGGTATGACTTTTAGACGTCACCCATTTAAAGTGATCCTCCTTAACTTTAAGCCAGAGCTACTCCAAAACGGAACAGCTTCAGGGGAGATCCAGGATATTCTTTGTTCCATTAAGACCAAGGTTCCAGAATCCAATGTATGTCCCTTACTTCAGAATACTATGCTGCCATAGAACATTTATAGCTCCATAGCAGCAGTTGTGTTTGACAGTTTGCATCACAACGCAGCCTCATGTGAACAGGTATCAGGGGTTCTTCACTCATAGGGATTCTGAAGACCTATTCCCACCCGCCCTCACTGACATCACCATTAGTTTTTTTATTCTTCTGGCTGTCAGTCAGAAATTCAACATAATGACTTCAGCTTGCATTGCAGCTGTTAAAGACACAGCCACTCTGCCAGGAAAAGATGGCAACCCTAGTCCCATTCTTGCTAAAACTTTTGTAACACTACTGGATTCTGGGAGGGCTAGCAGCATTACGTTGCCTGCTTCTCTGATAAGCGAATATGCACTCTTCTCCATGAACCCACTCCTGTCTTCTGCAAAGCCAGGAAAGCTGTTGCTGGTCTGCAAGCCGCTATCATAGAATTGTAGAGTTGGAAGGTACCCCAAGGGACATGTGGTCCAGTCACCTGAAAAGCAGGAATCTTAATTGTGTGGCGAAACCCCGGGCCCCGCAGCTCCCTCCGAAATAAATACACAAACACAAGTATATTGGGTTAATGGGATAAATAAGGCCACAACTTTATTGGTTATATGTGAATGGTTTGGCTTAGGCAATTGGGTGAAGCAAGACTATATCCTGACTCCTGCCCGTCTGCAGGAAGTCTCATAAGGTCAACCACCAGACGGGGGAGCCCTATGATATACATCAATTAAGAATACCCCCTAGGTCACCGTTGGGGTGGTGGCATGGTCCTAGCCCATGCCCAGGCTTCAGACAGGAACCTAACCCCCGGATTCCATTAACAGGATACCCTTAACGTGGAGGGGCAGGCAGAGGCAACAACCTCCCATCCCAAAATAAGGCTTACACAATGCCTAACCACAACTCGAGCCAAAAGGCTCGCCACCCTTTGGCTCATATATCTCATCTATCGTATATCAAATATGGCTAGTATATCTCCTCTTAGTTTCCTCTTTCCCAGGCTAAACATATTCAACCCCCTCAACTGTTCATCATAAGGCTTGGTTTCCAAACCCTTGATCCTTCTGACCTTCTAGAATAAGACAATGCTATTTCACTTGAGCTGCTTCTACAACAAAGATTAGAACTGTCCTTCCATAGTATCAGCAACCTAAGATAACACTATTATCCAGCTTCTAGAACAGGCATCCCCAAACTCAGCCCTCCAGATGTTTTGGGACTACAGCTCCCATGATCCCTGACCACTGGTCCTGTTAGCTAGGGTCCCAAAACATCTGGAGGGCCAAGTTTGAGGGTGCCTGTTCTGGAAGAAAAAAAGAACAACATTGAAAGGTTGTCCTTTTAAAGGAAGGTTGGAATAACCATTTGAGGTATGATTTGGAAGTACAGTGAACCAGCAGCACACTGACTTTCCCTCAAGGAGTCCAGCATAAACTGAAAATTAGTCACACAAATACTCTTGTCTGTGCTTGTGCTTGAAAAACTATAAGGCAGATTCTCCTACACAACCGGGTGGGTCTCGCTTCTGCTGTTTGAGTACTAAAGTACACAATAACACCTCAAGCATGAGAGCTCCAATGCAGACCCACCATAGGCAGGTTATTTATTTATTAATCCATATATATCCCGCCTTTTCTCCAATGAGTTCAAGGCAGTATATATGGTTCTTCAACCACCATTTGCCATGCTGCATGTGGGCTGATGGGAGTTGGAGACCACCAGCTCCTTGAGGACCACAAGTTCCCCATCCTTGCAGCAAGTGAGGCCATTCTACTCAAAGTTGTAAATCTGCCTTTTCAATTATAAACACATTGTGCTCATGTGCTCAACAGGGTATGTCCGCATTACAACCACCTGCCGGTACAGGAGAAAGTAAGAAGGGATCTCCGGGCTGCTATGAAATTGTTTGTTGTGTTAAGCAACCAACCACCACAAAGGAATCTCCTCCTTGACTGTGAACAACAACCATCGGAAGTCATCAGCCACAACATCTAAGGGACCAAAACTCTGGAGATGCTGCTGCCTTAATGGCAGCAATGGCAGGCTGTCAATACAGCTACAAATGCAAGTGATTGTGTGATATATTCCTCCAGCTTGTGTGATATATTCCTTGAGCAGAAGTACCCAGCAGTGGAATAACAAAGAATGAAATTGAGAGATATTTGTAATTAACCCTCAAGAATGTTTAGGTTTTTTAGTATTTTAATTAACAGCATTGTTTCAGGGGAAACAGATTATTAGAAGATTATGCTGTAGTACTGAAGAAAGCCTTGGGGGCCCATCTCAGTTGTGCATGCAAAACCTCCTTTAACACTTAAAGTGTTTGGTATGCCATATACAATGGTACCTCTAGATGCGAACAGGATCCATTCTGGAGCCCCGTTCACATCTAGAAGCAAACATAACCCGTGTCCTCGTGTCTGCACATGCGCAGGTCATGTTTCGGCACTTCTGCGCATGACGTCATTTTGAGCGTCTGCGCATGTGCAAGCGGTGAAACCCGGAAGTAACGCGCTCCGTTACTTCCGGGTTGCCGCGGAGTGCAACTTGAACGCGCTCATCCCGAAGCACATTCAATCCGAGGTATGACTGTAGTTTCTCACATTTTATCCTGTACTGAAAAATCTCAACTTTATGCAGCTAAGACTATAGCAGAGATGCCACACTGCAAAGAACACTTACTGTGTCAAAATGAGTTCCATTCACTTCAACAAACTGGAGACAGGAAGTTTCTTTTGAGCCCTATTCCAAGTACACATGGAAACTGTTCTTCCATGAGTAGATCGTAAGTGGATGCTATCTAAATTATATGGCTACATAAAAGGTAAAGGACCCCTGACAGTTAAGTCCAGTCACGAACGACTCTGGGGTTGTAGCGCTCATCTTGCTTTACTGGCCAAGGGAGCCGGCATTCGTCCGCAGACTGTTTTTCTGGGTCATGTGGCCAGCATGACTAAGCCGCTTCTGGCAAAACCAGAGCAGCGCACGGAAACGCCGTTTACCTTCCCGCCAGAGCAGTACCTATTTGTCTACTTGCACTTTGACGTGCTTTCAAACTGCTAGGTCGGCAGGAGCTGGGACCGAGCAACCGGAGCTCACCCCATTGCGGGGATTTGAACTGGCAGCCTTCCGATCGGTAACACCAAGGCTCAGTGGTTTAAACCACAGCACCACCCATGTCCCCTACATAAGGAGGGACCAAATTCGTGGGTTTCCTTTGGGGATTCTAGGTCTTTCCAAGCTTGGCTCCCTGGTATCTTTTTAATTAAAGATGCCAGGGACTGAATCTGGGATCTGCTACATACATGGAATGTGCTTTACTACTAAGTCATTGTTCCCCAACCTGGAGCCCTCCATAAGTTATTGGACTCCAACTCTCATCATCCCTGACTGTCAGGCATACTGGCTGGGGTGGTGAGAATTGCAATACAAAACAAGTAGAGAGCAGCAGCTTGCAGAAGTAAGCTATTACACGGTAAAGTATTACACACACATACTGCCTTGTGCAGTATTGACTCAAGAAAGAGCAGCTCCTCAAGGTATATATTTAAAAGGCATCAAATGATGTTCTACTTATATACCTCAAATATTTACCTGACATGGACATCAAATAAAAAAGGAATATTCATGACTCAGGCTTACATTTATATGGCTTTATATTGAGAGATACAATTAACTCAGATAGCTAACATTTTCGGTTGGAAACATTTTGAAAATATAGTACTGTAGTTACCAAGTTAAAAAAATACAGGGCTCATTCCAGCTGGAATCAATGGAAAAAACCTCTGAAGCTTCCATCAGTTTTTTTTTATCAAAACGACTTGAGTTCTGTTTTATGGCACTGATATAGTAGATTAGTTCATATGGAGTATAAACATGGATCAATAATGTATCTGTCTCTGGGGCAAAGATCAGGAGAGAATAAGAGACATGATAATACTCCATTATTCTTTTCTTTCTAGACAGATGCTCGTGTAGAAGCTCAATTTAGAAGCTATGAGTTTCTTGTTAGGTAATTTTCCCATTGTACTACCCTGTAGTGTGAGTAACACTATCTTCCAAGACTTCTGAATATCCACAATTTGCTCCCATACCAATTTCACTAATCAGCAAAAACATAATAAGAATGTACTCTACTCAGTGCTGTTTTGCACAGCTTGAGTAAATTGAAGGAAATGCAATCATTCAAATCATTCATTCTAGGCGATGTTATTCTCTTCCTCCTCCTCTCATGACTCTTTCAAATTCTCTCTTAAAGTAATTTTCCATGGCTCCCCTCCTGTTTCTGGCATATCTGTGGCAGTGATCATGCCATTGGAAATGAGGAACAAGCATTATGAGGTTAAGAACCATTTATAAGCAAAGGAACATCTCTAAAGCAGAGGTGAGCAGAAAGTAGATGGGGAGCTACTGCTGGAAATCTGAGCTGATATGCAGTAGATTAGGAAAAGTTTCCAACACCCAATTTGTTTAACATATGCAGTGACAAAACTTTTACCAACCTCGCTTAGGCTGCTGAAATGAAGAAAGCTAACCAGGAGTGGACCAGTGTGTGAAAGGACTTGTGAGCTCAGTATAGTTCTGGTACTGAAATTTCTAGGAACAAAATGTGCTCAGATTAGGTGCTTTGTTCTTTAACTCTAAACACATCTCTTTTGCATCTTTCTCTGGCAGGTAGATCTTATCAAACAAAACAAAATAAATGTGACAAGCTTGAAATGTGTACATTCCTGTTGTAAAGAATACTTGAACAAATGCCTTATCCCTTACAAACCTCCTCCTCTCACCTGTATGATCAGCTGACGGGGGCCCTTTACCCCCTCTCCCTTTAGAAGAGAGGTCAGTTAGTGTACATAGTGATATCATCTACATAATTCCCTGTTTAAGGAGACCTACCTGGCTTATTCTGCATCCATGCAGGATGGTGGTTAAATAACTCCATGTTTCCTCTAACCTGTAGGCATGTCTAAACAAAATGATCCTATCATTCCAAATGAAAAGACAGAACACCCTTTATTTATGTAGCATAGCTAGAATACTGCAAAAGGCATACCGTTCTGTTCATGGTAGTAATGCTTTCTGATTTAATTCAGACCAGTTCTCCAAGCTGAAATAAAAGATGGGGTTGCAATCCTATCCACATCTACCTGGAACCCTGAGAAAACTAATATATGCATTCAGTGAGATGGTGTATGAAGCATATTGTACAGGATTATGGACCATTTTGTGCCAAAGCTATGATAGTGACAATGTTTAATACTATAGGGATTAAGCTACAGTGCTACCCAAAAGCATATGGTGAACTTACAGTAGGAGCCTTAAAACTGCAATCCTAGCCATAATTTCCTGGGAGCAAATCTTGTTGAGTTCAATATGGCTTTACTGAGTAGGTATGCACAAGTTTTGTTTATTTCTTTGGAACATTTATACCCCATGTACTAACTGAAGTTCTTGAAGCAGCATACAATTTATTTAAAATACAGTCAAATAGACATAGGATTTCTCTGTGAATCTTCTATAAAAATTAGTTGAATCTTCTGTTCTGGTGAAAAACATGAGCTGCATGAAGCAAGGAGGAAATATTAGTTGTCAAAGCACAGTACCATCTTGTGGTACTTAACAGTATTGTTTTGGAGAAATTACCTTGAAACCTATTTTAAATGGATTTTGAGCCACAGCATAAATAGATCTGAGAAAGATTTTATTCTTTTTAAGTATGTCCCGTGCTTTTTTCTTTAAAAAAATGTTTAGAGGTATTCTCATTTTGACTCAAGAAAATCACCATTTTATAGTTTAGATCAGGAAAAATAAATACAGTAAATGGACAAAAGTACAAAGATTCACAAAATGTTTAGGGGTATGCGTACCCCTGCCCCCCCCCAAAAGCACTGAGTATGTGTATGGGATTCAGTAACTGTGCCACGGCCTCAAACATTTTAGGAATGAAAAACCTGTTTCAAATATAATTTCCAAAGAAAAAGCTATTGGATCAAATACACACAATCACACTTCCATTTTTTAACCTGCTGTGGAAACCAAGGCTAAGAACAAAAACAATTTTTTATACTTTTCTTAGACTGCAATCTTAACCCCACTTACATGGGGCAAAGCTGAATTCATTAGGGGTTATTTCTGAGTGAAAGTGGTTTGGATTGCAGCCTAATATATTTAATCACTGACCAGTCTGAATGTGCCTAAATACTTTCCAACTGCATTGCACTTTTGAAATTGTGGAATAAGTACAGTACAGGAACAGGGACAGAGCACGCCTATTCCAAAGTTTTTGACGAACCCTGTCTCCCACCGCCGCATTCGACAGCAGCAATTGGCTGTTCCCTGATTATTTTGGCAGCCATCTCTGTGGCACCGTCATCGACAATGCCAGGACGAGTAACCCGCCGCTTTCATTTCACACACTAGGGCAGGGATGGGGACCCTGCAGCCCTCCCCACTCTCACCACCACTACCGTCAGGGGTGATCACAAACCAACCCCAACTTCCCCATCGAACTACTTCCCAATCCCCATCCGACTACATCCCCCACTATCCAACTCTCCACGAACACCGTTTGCAACATTGCATGCTGGGAGTTGTAGTTGACGTGCCGACCATTCGCTGCCGCATGACCATTCGTCTCTATGGTAAGAAAGCCGCGCTGACGATACATCCGGTTGCCGTTCTTTTTCCCTCCACAGCGGAACTAATCCCTCTGACCTTTCGTGGAGCCGGGCAGCGTTCTTTGCGCACGTGGAGAGAGAGAGAGAGAGAGAGAGAGAGAGAGAGAGAGAGAGACCGTTGGCAACCCCCCACGCGGAAATGGCCGCGTCGTCCGTGGAAGACCTGCTGGCTCGCGCCGAGGAGCGCGAGGCGGAGACGCAGCGCAGCGTGACGGTGCACAAGGAGCTGGAGCTGGAGTTCGACGTGGGCAACCTGCTGGCGGTGGACAAGAACCCGGCGCCGCGCGGCGCGGGGGCCGGCTGCCCGCAGCGCGAGGCCCTCCTGCGCGCCTTGGCCCGCGACAACACGCAGCTGCTGGTGGGTCAGCTGTGGGCGCTGCCGTCGGAGCGCGCCGAGGGAGGGGCGGGCCCGGTGGTGGCGCGGCTGCCGGACCCTTCGACGCGGCTGCCCCGGGAGAAGCCGCTGCCCAAGCCCAAGCCCCTCACGCGCTGGGAGCAGTTCGCCCGGCTCAAAGGCATCCGCCCCACGCGGAAGAAGCGCGGCACGCTGGTGTGGGACGAGGCGGCCAAGGAGTGGCGGAGGCGCTGGGGCTACCAGAGGGCCGGCGGGGACCCGTCCCGGGACTGGCTGCTCGAGGTGCCCGACTCGGCCCACCCGCTCGAGGACCAGTTCGCCAAGAAGCGCCAGGAGAAGCGCGAGAAAGTGGCGCGCAACGAGTACAACCGCCTCAGGAACCTGGCGCGCGCCCACCGCGGAGGAGCCGCCGCCGAGCTGCACCCCACGGGCCACCAGGACCGCTCCGAGTTGGGCCGAGTCACCGCCCTCGCCCGCGTCTCCACCGCCTCGGTCGGCCGCTTCCAGCCTCGCCTCCCCAAGGAGCCCCGCGCTCCGCAAAGCGCCCGGGGCAAGAAGCGCCGCTTCGGGCCCGTGTTGGGAGACCTCGACGGGGAGAAGAAGAGGCAGCTGGAGCTGGTCCGGAGCCTGGGCAGCAAAAAGACGCCTCTGGACCTGACCCGCGCCGTCAACAAGCAGCTGCGGGAAGACGAGGCCGAGGCTGCCAAAGCCAAGGGCAAGAAGCAGGGGCAGCGGGGCAAGAGGGGCCGGCGGCAGCAGCAGAGGCCTGGTGGGGGCAAGGGCAAGAAAAGTGGAGGGGCAGCTCGGAGAGGGAAGGCCGGGAGACCGGGAAGTGGCGGCTTCAAGGGGAAAAGGAAATGAGCCTGGCCACCAAGGATGACAGGAGCAGCTGCCCTCCGTGTGCATCATCTAAGGAGAGCTGAGGGCCTCAGCAAATTACAGGACTGTCTCTTAATTATTGTGACTATTGTTTAAGAAAATGTGGCCTTCACTTGCAGAGATATTTTCTCTACTTGGACAATGGTCTTAGACCCTCTTGAGAACTTCGTTGGGCCAAAGAAACAAAAGTGGGCTGAGACCTTTATCCCTCCAAAAAAACAATCCAAACCCTGAGCAATAATATTTGACTGAATTGGAGCTGGAGAGGCCTTGAGAAGGCAGATCTTTTCACTCTGCAAAGAAGAAAAGTTACATAAGACGTATGTGAAGATCTCATGGAGTGTATAATTTCCCAAAAGTTACAGAAATCCAGATCATTTTTATTCTATACTGTGATTTGAATTGACAATAGTCATAAAATCATGGCAAGGGTGTGCTGAAATATTTCTAAGGTTCTGACCATACAAAATAGAATCTTAATAGGCTTTCTTTACTTTTATTGATATCTGAAGTGAACATCTTTAAGAAATCAAACATGTGTCTGAAAATCTGTAATGATGACCATGTGAGTGCAGATAATCCTGCAAAGTAATATGGAAAGAGCAGAGCAATTCCAGACCTCATGCATACTTCTTTTTAGCCCAGTAGTTGAATCCAATCCAAAGTTTGATATTACATGGATCTTAAATATTGATGTGACTCTTAGGATTCCTGTGTTTCTTTTGAAAGCCACAGAAGAAACTCATTGATTTGAGTCTGAATTTGTGTTTTATATAAATATTTTATGTTGTATAAGAAATAATGTGTCCTTGTCTTAAATTGGGAGCTCACTAACTTAAATTCATAGGTTAGAAATGTTTTTCTCAACTCTTATAAAACCTGGGAGAAACCTGAAGTATGTAATTTTCAAATAATAGATTCTAATCTAGAAAAACCCTACAAGCCTGATTTATTTTACGATGCTTTGAGTATTCAGAGATTACCATAATTCTATTCTGTTAAGAAGACACCACACATATATCCTTGCCGTGTCCTTACCTTTTAAAAAGAGGAATGTATATGAAAAGATTACTAGTTGTACAGTCTTCTTGAGAGCACTGCAGGAACGCTGTTCTATCAGCGGGTCATATTTGAAAGCTACTTTCTGCTTGCTTGTTGTGTGCTTTCTTCCCTCCTCCCCACTTTCATTCCTATAGGCTCCTGAGCAGCCTCTCCAGTGAGTGGGACCCCTGCTGAACACATAGCTTTGTCATATGGGGCTGCAGTAGAGGGGAAGGAACTACCTGAAATGGACAGGATAATCTTTTGCCAGTGGAGTACAATATCACTTTTCCTCACTTTGGTACAAATGCTTTCAAAGGATGGGACCCCTGCTAAATATTGTGAGCTTTGCTGGTTTGTAATGGGGTCTGTATTTAACTGGGTTAAAATACTAGTTTAATGCAAAATCCATACCAGGTTACTGTTGCTTTAAAAACCACACATCTGATCTGTTTCCTGCCTGAAAATAATACAGCAATTGAATATCTCTGTAAACAATGCAGTTAGTGACTGTACTGCCAATTGCTGCCATTTCACAATATTAGTAAAGCTGTTTGTGAAATAGACATGTCTTCCAACTACTTTATTTTTGTATGTGGATGCACATGGCTTGCATTCCTATGCCCACTTACCTGGGAGCAAGCCCCATTGAATTGTAGCAGGGCTATCCCATGCATACCTACTCACAAGTTATTCCCAGCAAACTTCATAGTTTGCTATTTTTAAACGAAATGTGATTTCAAAATACAGAATTCTAAATGTTCTGGAAAAGTTGTAAGTACTGGTGCACTTAGACCAAATCTCTTGAGAGTTAGAGACGGTAAAACAGCAGCAGGCAACTGGCAGCCTGAGGCTCAGCTAACCCTGCCACCAGGACTTTCCCAGGGCTTTTTTTCAGCTGGAACTCCAGCACCTCTCAGGTGGGCACCATTACCATTATAAGAGAACAAGGGAGATGTTAATGGTGAGTTCTGACACCTCTTTCTAGAAGAATAGCCCTGGTTTTACCACCTCACACTTCTATCTTCTCAGTGGCAAAGATATCACAATAGCTTTCTCCTTCATGGGCCAAGACACAAGTAATGAAGTTTATACCTTCCACAAATGCAGTTCCATGGAACTTCAGAATCTTAAGAGTTGGAAGAGACCCATCTAGGTTCATCTAGTCCAACCCTCTGCAATGCAGGAAACTCATCTAAAGCATCTATAACAGATGGCCATCCAAACTCTGCTTAAAAACCTCCAAGGAAGGAGAGTCCACAACCTCCCAAGGGAGGCTGTTCCACTGTCAAACAGCTCTTACTGTCAGATAGTTTTTTCATATGTCTAGTCGGAATCTTTACTGAAACCTGAAGCCATTGGTTCAAGTCCTGCCTTCCTGAGCAGGAGAAAACAAGCTTGCTCCATGTGACAGCCCTTCAGATACTTGAAGGTGGCTATCATATCTCCTCAGTCACTTCTTTTCCAGGCTAGAAGTTCTTGATACAGTTGGAAGCTGAATTGTACTCAATGAGATCATTTATTCATTCTAGATCAATACTGCTGACACTGATTGTCAATGGCATTCTGGGATTTCAGATGGGTTCCTCAGCCCAGCTGGAGATGCCAGGGTCTCAGCCGGAGGACCTTTTACCTGCAAAATATGGGCACTCACTGAGCTGTAGCTAATGCCCATTACATTCCAACAGTCTCTTATTTTTATTCAACTTATACACCGCCCTATACCCAGAGGTCTCAGGGTGGTTCACAACAAGACCATAACAAAATCAAACCAAAAGCAGTAACCCAATAACCCCCCCCCCCAAAAAAAAAGCCACATTCTAAAAGGGTGTTGGATGTAAATCAGATCAACCAAAGGCCTGGTTAAAAAGGAATGTTTTTGCCTGGTGCCTAAAGGTGTTATAATGAAGGCGCCAGGCGAACTTCCCTGGGGAAAGGATTCCATAGACAGGGAGCCACTGCAGAGAAGGCCCGTTCTCATGTTGTCACCCTCCAGACCTCTTGAGGAGGCACGTGAAGGAGGGCTCAGAAGATGATCTCAGGGACCAAGTAGGTTTATATGGAAAGAGGCGGTTCTTGAGGTATTGTGGTCCTGAGCCATTTAAGGCTTTATAGGTCAAAACCAGCACATTGAATTGGGTCCAGAATCTAATTGGTAGCCAGTGCAGTTGGACCAGGATCGGTGTAATATGCTCACACCGTTTTGCTCCGGTGAGCAACCTGGCCGCTGAATTCTGCACTAGCTGAAGTTTCCAAACTGTCTTCAGAGGCAGCCCTATGTATAACACATTGCAGTACTCTAACCTTAAAGTTACCAGAGCACAGACAACAGTAGTTAGGCTATCCCTGTGCAGATAGGGGCGTAGCTGGGCCACCAGCCGAAGCTGATGGAAGACACCCTGGGCCACTGAGGCCACCTGAGTCTTGCACATAGAAGTGAACTGATGTGTGCAATCACTGCAGGCTGCTGTTCACGTTCTGGGTGAGTGGGGGAAGAGTCCTTTTGACCAGCTCACAAGTCATCTGTAAGTTTCTGGGCGTAGCTAGCTATGCTCTTCCTGCAACTTTTGATTAATTCATATTATGGCTCTTGCCCTATTAAAAATCAGTTGCTGGTCGTCAAGACGTTTCTTACATGCACCAGCTTTTCTTGAACTAGAAACAATCACCAATGCCTTCTTTACAATATAAAGAAACAAAAAACAATTTTGTGAAATGCTGTTTTTGAGACTGAACGTTCTATCTATTCACAGTGCTTCAAAATTTGGTTTCAGTTTGCAAGTAAAAACTTGGAAATGGGCTTCAGATTTCCGTTTAGCAAAGACCAGCAACGCACTGGGAGGGTTCCGTCCCCTCTTGTTTCTGCACCAAGCTAGAGACCCAAAAAGTTAAGGAATGAAGTTTTGAAAGGTGATCGGATCGAAAGTGTTAAATCGTGCCCAATAGGCTGGAGAGTATAGATTAACAAAGGGAAAAGAGTACGACGATTGCAATATTTTATTAATCCTGAAGTCTTCGAAATACGTCGCTGGCCGCCTACCACTGTTCGGGGAAAGGCTCCAATGAGCAAATACTTAGAGGGGAACGACCGTTCCTGCCTCTCCCCTTCCAAGGTTTGCACAACTTCCCATCATGCCTCGGGGTCCCAAGTAGTTTCAGCCATGGCCGGAGGACGCGATAGGGTGGGATATTTGCTCAAGCAATTGCAACGGGCATCGTAAGTGTTTTGCGCCTTCCCCTGTTCCTCGCGTGACAGCGCCTAACTTGCTTCCCACAAAGTTATAATCAGCTGGAGAAGCTCAGCCCCTTTGCAGCCTTACAAAAGCATAACGAGGGTTTGAGGAATCTGCAGGTTCTAAAGTCATGGAAACGGGTGAATTTTAAGAAACATGCCCCACCTTATATTTGGAAGTTGTCCACTAACGTGGCCATTTCTGTTTTCCTTTTTGCTGAGTGAAAGGGAGAGTAGAAAGCTAGAGGTTTGTTGTTGTTTTTTCAAACACCTGATTGTTTCAAAAGAGTACTTAAGAGATTACCAAATTGGACTTTGGTGTTTGCTGAAACTTTATAGCAGCTTTGGACAGAAAAACGAAACAAAATTACAGACCTAGTACGACGAGTTCATTATAAATATATATTATTGCCAGTTGGGCATACCATTGCTTCTGATGAGCTTTTCCTTGGAAGGAGATCCATAGGTTTATAATAGGAATTTTCTATTATACAACTTGAGCATATAAAATTCTGCATTATGTGGAGGAAATGGATAGAGTTTCTTCCTCTCTCAAAACTGCAAAAGTTTGGGCTGTCCCATGAAAATGACCGGTAGCAGATTCAGCACAGATAAAAGAAAGTACCTCCTTACAAAATTGATAAATGGATATTGCTGCCACTAACTGGAAATGCATACAAATTAAGACCCAAACAAAATGTTTCCTGGGAGATGTTATGAAAGACTCTAGGTAATAAAAAATAATTTTGATCCCATTCAATCACATTGAAATTTCAAAATATCTGTTTACAAAGTCCCCAAATAAATTTACTTATATAAGGACTCTTGTGCTGCCAAATCTGCATCCTCCTCCACATTCCTTCCTTCTCACACACCAGTTCCCTCTTCCCTTTCCTGGCTTCTATCACCATAAGGTAAAGGGACCCCTGACCATTAGGTCCAGTTGTGACCAACTCTGGGGTTGCGGCGCTCATCTCGCTTTATTGGCCGAGGGAGCCAGCATACAGCTTCCAGGTCATGTGGCCAGCATGACTAAACCGCTTCTGGCAAACCAGGGCAGCGCATGGAAACACCGTTTACCTTCCCGCCAGAGCGGTACATATTTATCTACTTGCACTTTGACGTGCTTTCGAACTGATAGGTTGGCACCATAGTTCGCCTCTAAACCATGGTGTACTATGAAGTGGCTTTGAAAACCATGATTTGGAATCATTTCTGGTTAGTGCTAAAAATAGCTTTGCCTAACTTTGAGATCCAGCAGATAATACCTAGACAAAATAGAAAAGGCAAGAGGAAGTCTGTTCTGTTCCTAGTTTTCCGAAACATTATTTAGAGAATAGCCAATGTGATGTTTGAATGGAGCAAGGCTGTTGCTGAAGATGAATAAAACGAAAGCAGAAAAGATCATAGCTTAGTGACAGAGCACAATGTTTTGCATGAAAATGGCCCCATGTTCAGTCTCTGGAATCTCCTGAGACTATGGAGAGCCTCTGCCAGTCAGAGTAGGCAGTACTGGGTAAGATGCAGAAATAGGGTTGCCTGATATGAGACAACTTCCTTTGCTCCTATGAATAGGACACACTTCCTTCCACTGAGTAAACTGGCATAGCATCAGGCTTCACTGCTGAATCCCTATCATATTTGCTAGAATGTAGCTTATGCTGAACTCGGGTGAACTCGTTTTTAAGAAAATATGCAGAAGGTCAGGCCAAATCATAAGGACTATTTTCCTTGGGCATAAATTCCACTTGAACCCTAATGATGGTTAGGACTGGGTCTAAAATAACAGTGAAACCTACTCTGGGTCTCGGCGTAGGGTGCTCAGAAGGAATCCACAATAAATAGAACAATTTATTGATTCTGTGTTAATTGGACGAGACAAGAAGTAAAATAGAAATGTTGTTCTGAGCAGAGAAGCATTTCCATTCATGAGCTTTAGAAACAACAAGAGGTGGAGAATCTTACTTTACAGTTGGCATGCCTAAATGGGCATGCTCTATTTATAGGTTTAAGTTGTCTTCAAATTATATTGGAGCTTTGTACAAACATTTGTAAACAGGTTTAACGGGTGAGCATTCCAGCAAGAAAATGTATCACCACCTTGAGACACTAGATGGCAGGATAGATTTGCAAGAGAAACAGTGCAATATTAACAAATTCATTATACTGATATGTTAGTTCCTTATATGATGCACACACTGTGCACTCATGCACACATGGGTTGCACATATCTGATTTTTCTGTGCATGTCGATCCACACATGGGCACTTTCAATTCAACTTTGATCTCTGTGTTTTCCATTTACACTGGTGGATTGTGCTTGATGGGATGGGATGTATTCACACTGTGTCTTATCCCCTCGCCTCAGAACTTCCACACCCTCCTTGAGTTCCAGAAACCTGTGGGCATTTGTTTACCTGTGTAGTTTTGGGGTTTATTTTAGATGCAAGTTTTCTGATATACCAGACTTGTACAAAATAGTGGTTTAAAAAATATATGACATGCACCAGCATCCCACTAAGGAGTGCTTTTCCACTGGAGATAGGGGGTGTGGTGCTAGATGGCATCATCCAGCAAAATGTCATGACACAGTTAAAAAGAAACCCCACGCAATGTGCTTCAATGCATCCACAATCGGGTAACATGTAATTTTATGTTGGACTTTTTGTACTTATCACATTATTCACAGATAATGAAATTCAGAAACATTGGGATAAAATGTGCGAAAAGTGTATGCTCCCACTTGGTTGGGGACAGGTTAAACACACACACACACACACAATGCATCCATCCACTTTGAACTGCCATGTGTAAACAGCCAATACTGATGAACTCCTTACTTTTCCAGTGCTTTGTTACACAAATAATTTCCCCTTTTTCTTTTCATTAGATGTATGTGTCCTGCCCATTCCCACACATATACTCAAGGTAAGGCTGTACTTATTTTGTGTCTTTATGTCAATTATTCCAGTTCCCATTAAACAGTCATTAGGATGCAAACTAGATCAACAATACCTCTCAAGAGAAAACTAGTTTAGTGACAGCATCTCCTCACAATGTGTCAGGGGCTGCTTCTGAAGCTCATGTGTTTTGGGGAGTGGCTTCTCAAGCAAATCATGAGCCTTGATAGATAGGTTCTCTTGTTCCAGACACTCATCTCCTTTAAAATTCTTCGCCATTCTCATTGCACACCCTTGTAGCAGGAAACCAGTGCCCACTTCCCCATTATGGGGGATAAATTGCAGCATTTTCATAGCAACAGATTATAGGTGTGGCAAAGTTGCCATCCCCATGGCTTATCTGTTTCTGGCTCTCAACATGTATACTGTTTGTGTCAGAAACAGAGGAGAAACAGTGGCATCATACATCCTCGCCACTTGGCTGCATGTCAAGGATGTTGCGAAGCTTCGTTCATAGCTTTAAGCCAGCCAGGTGCTCCCAAACTATGAATCAACAATTTACAAAAATCTGTTGAATGGTGATAACGTTAAATGAAAGAAAGGAAAATGAAACAGTGAGATTTATCATAGTTCCTCTCAGTGGTGGAGGAAGGGGTGCCGGGGGGGTGACGAGAAGGCACCCCGTGGGGGGCTCGCCCCGCCACCCCCTAGCACGGTGGCATGAGCTGCTGCCATCGTACCGCCGCAGCTGTGTGTGGAGGATCTCTGCTGCAGCCGCAAGCAGAGGATCCCGGCGATGGCAGCAAACTGCCCAATGGCATATACATGATGCACGCACATGCGCCATACGTAGCAGCACCACTTGAGCATCATACAGACGGAGGCAGGATCCCTCCACCGCCACTACAACTGCAAGTGAAGGATTCTGCCACTGCCGCTGCAGCTACAAGCAGAGGATCCTGCCACCGTCTGTATGGTGTTCAAGCGGCGCCGACTGCAAATCATCCGGCACCTGTGCTGGATGTAGCGCCGCCGCACATGTGCCGTACTGGGAGGTTTGCCCTGCCCCCCCCACCGGGTGCCAGTTAACATTCATTCACCCCTGGTTTCTTTAGGAGAAAACAGAATCAGACCAATCCAGGTGGAGTTTTGTTTTGTTTTCCCAATAGACACACAACTAGATGGTAATTAGATACAAAATAGCCAGCCAAAAACCCCAAATATATGTGCATAGTAGTGATCCAGTCCACAGTATTTGCTAAGTGTCTTCCGGGTCGCCCCAGGTGTCATCACTGAGGGGGGTGACATTCGGCACGCTGCCTGCCCACGACTCCCAAGCCTACCCCAGGCCATTGGGTTAAGGGGGAGAGCTGCCCTTCTTTGCCAGCGGCATTCCCCCCTCCCCATTTGTTTTGACAGGTTGCGGGAGGCTTGGAAGTCACGGGTGGGCGGCGCGCCAAATGTCTGCCATGGGCAGCTCACTCCGCTATTGGCTGCAGGGTGCGCGTGCCGCTCTGGGCACCCAAGTGGCTATCCTGCACCTCGGAGGGCACCCTTCGTGCCATGTCCCCCTCGGGATTGCATCCACCCTGGGTTGTTTAAAGGGGTATGATACTGCTTTAAAAGTACAATGTAGATGGGACCTGAGTCTTAAATGAGTTAGAATTTTGTAGTCTCAGTGCACCCAATCCCATGGCAATAGTGAAGCATAAGGAGGTGTGGCCCTGATAAGTGCACAAATGGGAGATCATTAGGAGCTGTTTGTGAATTGCTCTGAGTTTTCTATGGATGAACAGAACATACGCCATCTGCTAACACTTGTTTGAGATTTGTGCTGTGGAATTAAGCAGAACTGAACATGATTTACAAAGTAAACATTGCAGGTTATGGAAGAATCCACATGTATATTGCTATTATGTTGCCTTGTTGTTTTTGTTGCCATTAAACATGCCACTTGGAATATTTTAATAGAAAAGCAGCTTTTTTAATTGCAAAATTATAAACATTCTTTGACAGCGGTGAGATTGTGAAGGCGTGACTTTACTGTGACTCCTCCTAAAGAAACATTCTATGCTTCATAAGTATATCTAGTCCAAGGGAAACAATATAGTTTTCCAAGCTCAATAAAGCCTTTAACGAAAGCTTTGCTCTGCCAAATAATAAAGCAGCAGGAGATCTATCAAACCATCAAAACAAAATAGTGTAAGTGGCTTGGACATGTCTTCGGGATGTCAAATTAATTACGAAAACGACAACAGACTCAGACATTAGGGGAAATCAACCATGAACAGGGCTGGTGAAAGATGGTAGGAAAAGTAGCCAAGGGTAGCAGACGTAAGCATGAATAGGGAGCACAAAAAGGATTTTTAATATATTTATGGGTTTAATTATTTGGGTCACCACTCCAGTGCACCCCAAAGTATCTGTAGGCTCATTATCATTGCTTCACTCATTGGCCATGAATTCAAACACTAAATATTTAATTCAGCTACCAGACAGAAGGAGTGGTTTGTTCTTTGACTGGGGTAAGAAGGGCAAGATTTGACTTTTTGTATGTGGTGGGGGTTCTCCATCTTTCTGTGTCTCTCTGCCTCTCCTTGTGCATCCCACTGTGGAAGAAGCTAGTGACCGTGTAGTTTTTTTTCTATGAAATTTGAAAGGATAGTTCTGAGAAGAAATTAAAAGATTAAAGTGAAAGTCTAGAACTTCTACGCAAGAGACATTGTAAGAATTCCCAGCAACAATGGCTGTGCTGCTCCCACAGAATGAGACTCACAAAGGTGAGATGATATTTTTTATTGGGCCAGCAGGCCTCTGAAATCCTGGAAGGAAGTATCTAAACTAAGTATCCTTCATCAGACAGGTGTTACTAGCAAAAAAATAATAAAGCAAAGCGTGTAAGAGATATGATCTACTTTTTATAACAAGGACAAGTTGGAAGGTTTTTATATATATATAAATATTTATTAAAGTTTTCACAATATTACATAATGAAAAAGAAAAAAGAAAAGATACAAAATAAAAAAACAGTTAAAAACAATTCCATCTTTTTGTCACTTATCTTTCATTTACTTGTTTCCCGGACCTCCTCATACCTCCCTTTTTTGTATTCCAGTTCAATTTATTAGTTCAGCAATTCCTTAACCTCCTTATTTTATCCTGATCTTTAATCTTAATATATTATAGCATTAAATTTTTACCTGTTAAAAATCCAATTTTTTCATATTCTTTTATACCATTACAGCTAGAAACCCCTTAACTTCAATCCAACATCATTCTAACATTTATTAATTTTGCAATATTTCTGTAAATAGTCTTTAAATTTCTTCCAATCTTCTTCCACCGACTCTTCTCCCTGGTCTTGGATTCTGCCATTCATTTCCGCCAATTCCATGTAATCCATCATTTTCATCTGCCATTCTTCCAGAGTGGGTAGTTCTTGTGTCTTCCAATACTTTGCAATAAGTATTCTTGCTGCTGTTGTAGCATACATAAAGAAAGTTCTGTCCTTCTTTAACACCGATTGGCCGACTATGCCCAGGAGAAAGGCCTCTGGTTTCTTCAAGAAGGTATATTTAAATACCTTTTTTAATTCATTATAAATCATCTCCCAGAAAGTCTTAATCCTTGGGCACGTTCACCATAGGTGAAAGAATGTACCTTCAGTTTCCTTACATTTCCAACATTTATTATCGGGCAAATGGTAGATTTTTGCAAGCTTGACTGGGGACAAGTTGGAAGGTTTTGAGGAGAGACTGCATTAGCTGGATTGCAGAGAATTTTGTCTTTCTGGAGACTTATTTTTCTTACAGATTTCCCCAGTGGTGAAGTAGTAATATCCTTTGCCCATATTTCCTCCCTTTGTTTGAGCTCAGTTTCTTTTTAACAACAACAACAACAACAACATTAAATTTTGTGAGACACAGACAGATGTTACTTGCAAGGTCAGGAATCCAGTTTCCAAACTGCTAAGATCAAGCAAAAGGCATATTATTGGTATGATTTGATACCTGGCAACACCTCACTGTTATCTTCGTTTTAAAAATTCAGAGCTGCTAGAGGGATTCTAGTTGAAAATGTTTATGAAGGGCAGATTTATACATGGTAGCTGGCTGTATGTAATCACCTCAGGAACATGTGGGGCTGTGCCTGGCTCGTGGCCAAGCTGTACTCATATGGAAGTGCCTTTTGTGTGAATTGTGGCCTCTGCATGGGTGCTATACATGTAGCTGCCACTGTTTTCATGTCAGTAATGTCATGTTTTGAAGCGAGCAAGTACATCTTAATGGTGAACACTAACAAAAAGAAAAATCCCAAAGATGACACATTAACACAGGCATCCCCAAACTCAGCCCTCCAGATGTTTTGGGACTACAACTCCCATCATCCCTAGCTAACAGGACCAGTGGTCAGGGATGAAGGGAATTGTAATCCCAAAACATCTGGAGGGCCAAGTTTGGGGATGCCTGCATTAACATCTTGGGGTTTACAATTCAAAAGAAAAAAAATATATCCATTTAATAGGAGCTTTTTTAAAACATAAGCAAAGATGTGTCTTCCTGTGCTGTGCCTGGGCTTGCTAACTTTGATGTATAATTTCTTTTCCAGGTATTGAACATGCTGCTACGGGGAAAACAGACTATGCTTTTGAGGTAAACTTAATTAAGTTTGACAACTATATTTGAAACAATACAGTGGTACCTTGGGTCTCGAACTTAATCCATTCGGTGAGTCCATTCGACTCCCGAAACCATTCAGAAACCAAGGCGCGGCTTTCAATTGGCCGCAGGAGCTTCCTGCTCTCAAACGGAAGCCACGTTGGACACTCGGTTTCCAAAAAACATTCTCAAACCACAACACTTACTTCTGGGTTTGTGGTGTTTGGGAGCTTATTTGTTCGACAACTGAGCTGTTCAAGAACCAAGGTGCCACTGTATTGTGCTCATTTTAAATCCACTATTTCTTGAATATATAATACACATTGGTTATTTTAAAACATGAGTTTTGTAGGCTCCATACAACCTCTTTTCTGAAATGTATTATATCTTGGCTTTTACAGATGGCTGTTTCTAGTATCCGATATGGAGAAGGAGTTACTAAAGAACTAGGCATGGTAAGCCATTAATTCCATATTATCACTAGGACTGTTATTTGATTTTTAAATTAAAAATAGCATTATAAATAATTGTGTGTTTTAGCTACATTAGAATAAATATACTTCTGAATCCTAAAGTTTACTGCATCTACAAGGTGGAGCTTAAGACAGGGACCAACTTCTGCATTATTGCAACCAAGAAGTTTAGGATTGTGGGCAGATAAATTACTGCATATGTTAATGGCTATATGTTGTCTCTCTGATGAATCATCTTCATATGGAGATTAAATCAATTGCCATTATTTAAAAACTGAGCAGACTCTTCTTTTCCAGTGAATGGGAAGCTGTCTTGAGCACCATTTGGTAGAAAGGTAGGGGTATAAATTTAACAAATAAATTACAGCAATCCACCCAAGGAATCAAATTTACACAAATAAATCAAGTTTACTGTCTATTGCAATCTCATGTTCTGGAAAAGATGGGGGGGGGGACTCACAGTGACCAGTCAAATAACAAGTGGGATATGTAGAATTTTGTGTTGGAAGGTTTCTTTTCCTTTGGGATTGGGGTTTGTTTGTTTGTTTCCTTTTTCTTTTCTTTGGTTTTAACTACTTTTTCCTCACTGAAGGACCTGCAGAATTTGGGTGTTAAAAAAGTCTGTGTGATGACTGATAAGAACCTTTTTCGTCTCCCTCCCATGCAAGCAGTCTTGGATTCTCTGACAAAAAATGGTATAAATTTCCAAATATACGACAATGTAAGGGTGGAGCCAACAGACCAGAGGTACTACTTTTCTCCTATATTTGTGCAACCTGCCCTTTTCTACTTTGCATCTAAGTTTCTGCAAAAAAGAGGCCTTCAGATCAGGACTTAGCAGCAACAGGGCTTCTACAGCTGTGCAACCAAGATGTTAAAACGCAGAGGACGGATGTTTACATTGTTCCATGACCTTAAATAAATTTACCTATTTTTGATTTCACATGTAATCTTACAACACTGCATAGAAATCTATGGTTCTCCCCTCTCCAATACCAGTACAATGATAATTTAAGATCCGTGCTGGTTTTCTGTAGCTTCCTTAGCGCAATTCCCATACGAAGCCCTAGTCACACAAGTCCAGCATATTTAAGAGACCTTCTCCTTTTCATTTCTTTATGTTCCACCAGAATTTCTTAAGACTGAACAGGAATCCTGACTATACTACGCATGCAAAAATTTGTGCTCAGTTGCTATAATACAATTGTGTAAAAAGTCCTGCCTTGTGCACTGAATGATGAGTGCTGCCGTTTACAGCAATGCTGTACAATGCCTACTCAGAAGCAAGTCCCACTGAGTTCAATGGGGCTTACTCCCTAGTAAGTGGGCGTAGGCTCCCATCTGATGGGAGGGCGTTCCACAGGGTGGGCACCACCACCAAGAAGGCCCTCTGCTTGGTTCCCTGTAACCTCACTTCTCACAGTGAGGGAATCACCAGAAGGCCCTTGGGGCTGAACGATGGGGGTGGAGACGCTCCTTCAGGTATACTCTACGTAGGGCTACCTTTGAAAGTGACCCGGAAACTGCAATTAATCCAGAATGCTGCAGCTAGACTGGTGACTGGGAGTGGCCGCCGGGACCACATAACACCGGTCCTGAGAGATCTGCATTGGCTCCCAGTACGTTTCCAAGCACAATTCAAAGTGTTGGTGCTGACCTTTAAAGCCCTAAATGGCCTCGGTCCTGTATACCTGAAGGAGCGTCTCCACCCCCATTGTTCAGCCCGGACACTGAGATCCAGCGCCGAGGCCTTCTGGCGGTTCCCTCATTGCAAGAAGTGAGGTTACAGACAGAGGGCCTTCTCGGTAGTGGTGCCCACCCTGTGGAACACCATCCCTTCAGATGTGAAGGAAATAAGCAGCTATCATATTTAAGAGACATCTGAAGACAGCCCTGTTCAGGGAAGTTTTTAATATTTAATGCTGTACTGTTTTTCACATTTGATTGGGAGCCGCCCAGAGTGGCTGGGGAAACTCAGCCAGATGGCGGGGTATAAATAAATTATTATTATTATTATTATTATTATTATTATTATTATTATTATTATTATTATTATTATACTGGAGGATAATATATAACTTTTCACATTGATTTCATTAGGACCTAAATATATCTTACCCAGGATCCAACCCACCAACTACTACACATGTGGAAATATTGCTTTTCCCCTACCTCAGCTTTCCTGAACACTGGGTTCCCAATGCCCTCTATATTAGAGGCTATTAAAACTGCTGTTCAGGAGAAGAAAAATGGTTTTCATGCTTGCACACTAATGCATGTGCAATGGATGGTTTGTGTATGCTGGGATCTTTTGTGGTTCTAACTACGTTGTGACCCTCTGTGAGCTGTTGGGTGGAGCAGGGTAAAATGAACCACATGTTCTTTTCTTTTCAAGTTTCATGGATGCCATCGAGTTTGCTAAAAAGGGGGAGTTTGATTCCTATGTTGCCTTAGGAGGAGGTTCAGTCATAGACACTTGCAAAACTGCTGATCTCTATGCATCCAGTCCAGAATCGGACTTCTTAGATTATGTCAATGCTCCCATTGGAAAAGGCAAGCCTGTCAAAGTTGCTCTCAAGCCGCTGATTGCAGGTAAGGAAAGTTGACCTGATTGGGTGTGATTGTGAGATGATTGAGCTTGTCTGATGGTTTTGGTTCTTCGGTTCTCATTGCAAAGCAGATTTAGCCCTGCTGATTGAAAGACTGTCTGTTGGAACTTAAAATAAGATGCTCTGAGCCCTTTGGAGAAAGAACAGGCTACTAGCGTGGTAAATCAATCAGCTAGATTAAATAAATTCACATGGGACAATAGCACTGCCCTCTTGGCAGTGCTGCTGCTCTCTGTGGTGTGAAGAGTGGTATTATTATTTATTAAATGTGTATGCCCCACTTCTTCCGAAGATCATAACATAAAAATACAAAATGAGAACACAAAATTAATAATACAAAAAACAAACCAATAACCCTCCTCACACAAACTCATTTAAAAGGCCATAGAGTGTTTAATCAGCCAAAGGCCTGGTTATAGAGAAACATTTTCACCGGATACCTGGTGTTGGTGCTAGACAAGCCTCCCTGTGGAGAGCATTCCACGAATGGGGAGCCAGGCCGAACAGGTCCCATTCTCATGCTGCCGCCCTCCGGACTTCTTGTGGAAGGGGTACAAGAAGGGCCTCAGATGATGATTTCAGGGTCAAGATCAGTGCATATGGGGAAGGCAGTCCTTGAGGTATTAAACAGTCCTGAGCCGTTTAAAGCTTTATAGGTTAAAACCAACACTTTGAATTGAGCCTGGAAACTAACTGGCAGCCAGTGCAGTTGGGCCAGGATCCGTGCAATATATTTAAACTGTCTTGTCCCAGTGAGCATCCTGGCTACCAAATTCTGCACCAGCTGAAGTTTCCGAACTGTCTTCAGAGGCATATAACGTGTTGCAGTAATCTAACCTAGAGGTCACCAGAGCATTGAAGACAGAAGTTAGGTTATCCCTGTCTAGATAAGGGCACAGCTGGGCCACCAGCCAAAACTGATAGAAGGCTGATGGAAAGATACCAAGTCTGATGGTATCAAAAGCTGCTGAGAGGTCAAGGAGAATGAATAGGGACACATTTCCCCTGTCTTTTTCCTGACAGAGGCCTTCATAAAGGGCAGCAGGGTGGGCGGTAAACCAGCAGAATGCCTAATCTGTCCCAATTGCCCAGTGCCAGCAATGGTAGCATATGAGAGCCTTCTCTGTGGTGGCCCCCAGATTGCGGAATGACCTTCCCACCACCACACTCAGTTTATTACCACAGTGGTACTGCTCTTTCCAGCAGTTTCCCACCACCCTGAATCCTTCCTCAGAATGGTACATGATGAACTAGCAGCAGGGCTGGGGGTAGGGAAAATGACTGCCATCACCCAGAATATTAAGGGAAGAGCATTTTAAGAATCTCCATTTTTTGGTCCCCTCCATGAAAATCTCCCCATTTTGCCGCTTGGGATCTAAGTTTCTAAGTTGATTTACGAAGTTGTGCATGTGCGCACACAGTAATAAATTTAATTTGCTCTTTTCCAAAGTTCCTACCACTGCTGGGACTGGAAGTGAAACCACCGGGGTTGCTATTTTTGATTATAAAGAACTAAAAGTAAAAACTGGTAAGAATTGTATGTGTTTGCATCTGTTACCATGGTTCTATTCTTCAATGTCATGGTACTGTGTCAGAGTTTACAGTATCCAAGAAGACTTCCCCCAGCTGAGTAGTATTTTCTAATGTATTATAACATACATGATGTGGAAAGCTGCAGCTAAAGTCATACCAGGGCCAAGAGATGACAATACATTTGTAGAAAACGTTGTGTGATGTGACCCTGCTAAGCAGCCTTGTTTCTCCCAACTCACCAAGTAGTGGTGGGAAGGAAAGAAGCAAGGCTACCTTTTGCAAGCAAAAGCAACAAAGCAGAGAAGTCACTTCCTACCGTCGCTAGCAGACAGCAGCCATGTGCCTCCCACCCCCTTCAATGGTGGGGAGGGAAGATAAAACTACTTTGCTTCAGAAAGCAGCAGACATTAAGCTATGACAACATCCCAAGTTGGAACCCTATGATAGGAATTTTGACAGGCGGACAAGACAACTCACCTGTCAGTCATGTGCTGTCATAATGACATTGTGTGATTGGGAGGTGGGCAGGCCCCACAGGTCAGTCTGTTGTTTGCACCTCCCCTTTCAATCAAAGGATCTTCAAGGTAGCTGACAATAATTCCATTAATGCCAAAATCAAACCCACGCACTGGCTGATGGTAAGAGACCAAAGTATGCTTGCTTCCCTTCAGCTCAGTAATCCCAGGACTATTGGCAGCTGGAACAGAGCATTCTTTCTGGCAGAGAGAGGGGAAGCAAGCTCCCCAAAGCTGCTCCTTACACTACTGAATGCATAGGACTGGGTTGGTCACCTCTCTTGCTGTAATGTTCTTTTGGAACAGCTACTTTCCAGTGGCCCAGCTCTCTTGGCTAATGGCAGGGGTCAAAGTGTGCTTATCTCCATAGCTACTTAAGATACCGGTGTTTGCTTTTTACAGTTTTACATTACAGCAAAGGCCCTTGTTTTCAGAGATTCTTGCTGAGATTCATTTTTTTAACATGTTCTTAATAAGAATTCAGCTAATCTGTTATTAGAAGTAGGTACATCTGTGTTTAGGACACGGATGGTGCTGTGATCTAAACCACAGAGTCTAGGGCTTGCCGATCAGAAGGTCGGCAGTTCAAATCCCTGTGGCAGGGTGAGCTCCCATTGTTCGGTCCCCGCTCCTGCCCACCTAGTAGTTCGAAAGCACATCAAAGTGCAAGTAGATAAATAGGTACCGCTCCAGTGGGAAGGTAAATGGTGTTTCCGTGCAGTGCTCTTGTTCGCCAGAAGCGGCTTAGTCAAGCTGGCTACATGACCTGGAAGCTGTCTGCGGACAAACGCCGGCCACCTTGGCCTATAGAGCGAGATGAGCGCCACAACCCCAGAGTCGTCCACGACTGGACCTAACGGTCAGGGGTACCTTTACCTTTACCTTTTACATCTATGTTTAGTTCTCCCCTTTCCCCCTGTTTCTGTGGCAGTTCTAACACTTTGTATGGTCAGTGTTTTTAAATAAATGTTAATATTGTTTCAAAATAGTTTGAGAAAGTCCTTTTTTCAATATATCCATTTAATGTAATTTTCATGTTTAGGCATTGCTTCTAGAGCTATTAAGCCTTTCTTGGGCCTAATTGACCCTTTGCATACTCTCCATATGCCCAAGCATGTGACAGCTAATGGAGGATTTGACGTGCTTTGGTAAGTATGTATTATAAGTAGTTTAGATTTATTTTTTTGGAAGACATTTTTATGTTTCTTGGGTGTGGGTATATTTTGATGACCTTTTCAATTAAGCATTTAAGAGGAAGAAAAAAGTCTGACTTAATGTTTCAGTTGTCAGCTGAATTCCTTGGGCTTTGCTTTTCTCTGATTTCCTGGTACTTTTTGCCCTCTGGACATTGCCAGGCTACAAACCCTAAACTGGGGATTTGGGATATAAGAATCAAATCAGAATAATCAGGAACAGTCACTCACTTCTAGTTTTTCAATAGTAGTGATTTCCAAATGCTAATGGGACAAGCCACATCAGTTCAGATTTTTCTGTTTCCTCTTCTACCTCCCCCACCAACCTGCCAGCCATGCACTTGAATCCTATACTGCTCTTCCCTACAATCAGCGCAGTCCTTGTCCTTCAAACCCAATGAACCGCCCAGCGTATCAAGGAAGCAACCCTATCAGTGATATCTGGGCCATCCATGCATTACGGATTGTTGCTAAATATTTAAAGAGGTAAAAGTTTTATTTTATTAGGGTGCGTATAATTTTCTTTACTGAGCCCTGCAATGGATGATTTGGAGATTGAGAATTGGGGTGCGTCTAATAACAGGGTTTTGCTTCCCAGGGCAAATTTTAGAAAGAACATGTCAGGATCAGTTAAGCAACTCAGACATATGTCATACAAAATTGCATAACTGAGGTCCCAGTCATAAAGAAAGAGAGAGGACGTAAACTTCTTCATGGCACAAAGCGACTAATTTGAGACAAATGCAATGGGAATCATGTGCTAGAAGTCATAGCACTCTCTTCTGACACCTGGTGTGATCATTACTAATAGATACTTAATGAGTTCCACTGACTTCGAAAAAGGGATTTTCTCCTACAACACTTGATTTTGAGCATTGTCTTTCATGTGAAAAACTGCTTTTTACAAGGTCAGATCATTTGTCCCATCACCTGATTGTTTAGAAGTAGATGTTAGGAATTGATCCTGGAACATTCTGCATTGCAGACATGTTTTCTACCACTGAACAAGAGTCCTTTCCCAACCGAGTAGGGTTTTTGCCTATGAAACCAATGCAACAATAAACCAGTTGACCTCGTAGCCTCCTACAGTGCAATTTGCCTTTTGAATAACAGACTTGCGTTCCGCACAGAGCCATCAGGGATCCAGAAGATAAAGAAGCAAGGGCCAACATGCACCTGGCAAGTGCTTCTGCCGGCATTGGCTTTGGAAATGCTGGGGTACATCTTTGGTGAGTTGAGAACAATTTTTATTGCCCTCACATAACTGTTGTCTTTTTTGTTCCATTAAATGCAATAAAATGTGAATGCATTGTCAATGGGGAGGGCATGATCCGTGCTAGTTACAGTGTTCTGTCCAATGTGGCCTTTCCATTGTCAAGCAAAAGCGCTTAAAACTGGGCTTTAGCAGTTTAAAATATGCTTAAATGTATAATCCTCTATCTATCTATTTAATTCATTAATTCCTTCCTTCATTAAATGTATATCCCATCCTTCCAAAGGAAGCCAAGGCAACTCTATATACCACCCTATACCCGAGGGTCTCAGGGCAGTTCACAGAATAAAATCAAGATATAAATCCACAAAATACATAATAAAAATAAAAACAACAGCCCAATAGCCCCCCCAAAAAAAGCCACATTTAAAACAGCATAATTAACAAGAGAATAAAATATGATCATAAGCATGAAATGGCTGTTTGGCAGGCACAAAAAGAATCCAATATTTAGGATTTGTTATCAGGCATAGCAATGTCCCTCCGGCATAGCTGTCAACGTTTCCCTTTTTTTAGGGAAATGAGCCAGCGCAGCACACACGGAAACGCCGTTTACCTTCCCGCTAGTAAGCGGTCCCTATTTATCTACTTGCACCCGGGGGTGCTTTCGAACTGCTAGGTTGGCAGGCGCTGGGACCGAGCAATGGGAGTGCACCCCGCTGCGGGGATTCGAACCGCCGACCATGCGATCGGCAAGTCCTAGGCGCTGAGGTTTTACCCACAGCGCCACCCGCGTCCCTTTAGAACTACCCAAACAGTATAGAAATTTATTTATGTATGCAACTACAGCTGCAAGAAAGTTATTTCCCCAAAAGTGGAAGGATGATGAGGTTCCAACAAAAGAAGATTGGATACAGAAACTGATGGAGTATGCAGAAATGGTGAAACCTGCTTGTCAGGGAACTGCCATCGGAGCATCAGGCGGTGGAGGGTCTCAGGGAGGAAGAAAGAGACTCAACAGCTGAGGCAGGAACCAGCAGGGGGAGGAGTGGATCTCTGAGGGAATGCGAGCAGGAGGGAGGGCTCAGAGACGCTTCCAGCGAGAACAGTGGGGAGGTATCTGAGTCTCCCATAGGGAGACCCACACCTCGCCGGAAACTGTCACGCCGTGAGTCCAGGAGACGCGTTTCCGTTAAGGAGCTTCTTTGCTGGAAACGCTTCCGCAGACAGCCACTGTCAGACTCTACGAGTGACTAAGAGCAGACATGTTTGTGGAGCTCTGTCACACACAGAGGTTTGTGGAGTCGCACAAACTCTGAGGGAGCACGATTTTACGCACAAGCAGCTAATCATCCCATTACAGCAGTCTGACAGTCTCTGTACGCTGCCTGTGCAGGAGAAAGCATCATGAGCGAACCAGCCGGAACCGGAGGAGCAGGAGTTGGCGCTGGTCCAAGCTTGGAAGAAAGGTACCGAGCGTTGGAAGTCCAACTTGCGCTGCAGACGGCGAGGCTTGAGGAGAGAAGGGCTCAGGATGCAGACAAGAAGGGGAGAGCCACTCAGTTCCCCAGAAAGGTACCAGGATTGGTGCAGAAGTTTGGGGGGGACCCCAAGGATTACCATGCCTTTAGGACAGAGATGCAATATGCCATTAATGTGCAGTTCGATGAGTTCCCTGATGAGGAATCGCGAGTTGCTTTCGTAATTGGGCATCTTGTGAAAGGGGCGCGGGACTGGGTTCGACCCCTAATGGCAACGCACAATGACGTCCTAAAGGACACGATGAAGTTCTTTAGAGCAATGGATATCATGTTTTCCAGCGATATTGAGGAAGGGGTGGTGCGCAGACAGCTAATGGCTTGCAAGCAGGGAAGCCGATCTGTCCGTGAGTACTGGACTGAGTTTACCATGCTGATTCACAGACTGGGTTGGGATTTATCGGCGGCACCTATTCAGATGCTATTTGAAGAAGGTCTTTCTTCGGCTGTGAAAGACGAGCTGTCCCGGAGCCCCAGGGCGGTGTCTATGGATCAGCTGACCAAATCTGCGCTGACCATAGGAGCGCGTCAGGAGGCAAGAGCCTTGGAGAGGCGGGAAGGGAGAGGGGAACGTTGGAAGGAGTTCCGCATTCCAGACATTCCTGAGCCAGCTTTCCCGCCGGCAGAGCCGATGGAAATCGGAACAGCGCGCGCGCGCGCATTTTCAAAACCCAGTGAGGGGGTTAAGAAGGAGGGAAAAGGCGCCCGGAAATGCTATCTCTGCCAACAGCCAGGCCACTTTGCCAGAGTCTGCCCCCAGAGGAAGGAATGGCAAGGGATGGTGGGAGCTGTTGAGGGAGGAGAGCAGGGAGAAACGGAGCAGGTAAAAGCCAACGCCTGGTTGCCACAGTCGGGGCACTGCAGCCAGGCCAAAGAGCAGTGAAAGTGCCCGTGCCAGAAGCTCCTCAACCTGCTCTAGTTATTGATGTGTCGCTAGAGCTGCAAAATGGACACCCCCTAAAAATAAAGGCGCTGTTGGACTCAGGCAGCTCCTGCAATTTTATGAGCAAGGAGTTTGCTGCTGAACACCAGATACAGACGATCCCTTTAAGCAACCCCCTGCAGGTGACCACGATCGATGGCAGGGAGTTGTTGGGAGGAGGAGTCAGCTTGCAGACCGTCCCAATGATAATGAGGGTGGCAAGGCACACAGAACTGATAGCGTTTAATGTGGCCACCTTGGGAGGCGCTCCCATTATTTTGGGAATGAGCTGGCTAGCGCTACATGATCCGCTGGTGGGCTGGCATCAAAGAGTGGTTTCCTTTGGTTCAGCACATTGCTTAGAACACTGCAAAGGGGAAAAGGGTTCAGCAGGGGCCCAAGCCACCCTAGCAGGGACTGAAGTAATGGAGAAGGTGAAGGTACCACCACAGTATGCAGATCTCAGCGACGTGTTCAGCGAGAAGGAAGCTGATCAACTACCCCCTCATAGGCCCTTTGATTGCCAGATCAATCTACTCCCTGGAGCACAGCTTCCTGTGGGCAAGTTGTATGCCATGTCAGACAGAGAAATGCAGGAGTTGCGAGAATTTATTGACAAGAACCTGAAGAGGGGCTTCATCAGAGAGTCCAAAGCAGCGGGGGGTAGCCCAGTGTTTTTTGTGGATAAAAAGCACACGGACAAGCCGAGACTTGTATGTGATTTTAGGAGGTTAAATGCAGTGACTGAACCAGTGACTTTCCCTATGCCCAGGATTGATGATATTTTGACCAGGGTGAGGAAGGGAAAGATTTTTACAAAGCTGGATCTAAGGGGGGCGTACAACCTGATACGTATAAGGAAAGGGGATGAATGGAAAACCACCATGTTTACCCCTTTGGGGGCATTTGAATATCTCGTTATGCCTTTTGGATTACAAGCAGGCTCAGCGTGCTTTCAATCTTTTATGAACCACGTACTGGGTCCTTTGCTCTACAAGAATTGCGTTGCCTTCCTAGATGATGTGTTGGTGTATTCGGAGAATGAGGAGCAACATGTGAGAGACGTCAGAGAAGTGTTGAGCAGGCTGCAAGCCAACAGGCTGTGGGTGAAACTGGAGAAGTGTCAGTTTCATACCAAGGAGGTGGAATTCCTGGGGTACCGCCTGTCAGACAAGGGATTGGCCATGGATCCCGGTAAGGTGCAGGCAGTGCTGGACTGGAAAACACCCAAAACCAAGAAGGATGTGCAGAGGTTCCTAGGGTTTGGAAACTTTTATCGTAAGTTCATCCGAAACTTCGCCCACCTGACGGCGCCCATTACGGACTGTCTCAGCAGTAAAAAGAAGTTTGTATGGACGGCGGAGGCGGAGCGAGCGTTTGAGGAACTGAAGAGGGCCTTCGCCTCGGAAGAACAACTTCTGCATGTGGACTTACAAAAGAAGCTGAGGGTCGAAACAGACGCATCTGACAGAGCCATAGGGGCGGTGCTTCTTCTGCAGTCGGGGAAGGAGGAGTCAGAGTGGCGACCGTGTGCCTTCTTTTCGCGAAAGCTGAACAAATCCGAGAGGAACTACACGGTGTACGACCGGGAACTTCTTGCTATTCATGAGGCTTTCCGGAAATGGAGGCACCTGCTAATTGGTGCACAACATAAGGTGCAAGTGTGCACGGACCATAAGAATCTAGAGTATTGGAGAACTGCGCGAGTGCTCAACCAACGGCAGTTGAGATGGGCCCAGGAGTTCTCCAAATTTAACTTTGAGATTTGTTACGTGCCAGGCCCAGAGAACGTTAGGGCGGACGCTCTCTCACGCAAACCTGAATATTTGGAGGGGGAGGGAGCACCCGAAGAGACCCATGTCATTCCAGAGGACCGCTGGGTGTGTGGGGCGGCATTGGTGGGGCAAAGGGAGTTGGTAGAGGGCACGGTGCATGATGAATACGCCCAGGACAAACTCCGGGGTCTCAGGAGGGAGGGAGACAAACCCGGGGGTTTTGAGGAGAGAAACGGGGCATTGTACTACAAGGGAGCGTTATATATACCCGAAGGGGAATTGAGGGAGAAGGTACTCAAGCAACTGCACGATAGCCCCACAGCAGGGCATTTTGGGCAACACAAAACCATGTGGCTGGTTACCAGGGAATTTTGGTGGCCCAAGGTCAGGGAAGATGTGCGGGAGTATGTGAGAGGGTGTGAACAATGCCAACGAGCCAAGGGGGAGAGGCGGGCACCGGCAGGTTTATTAGAACCACTACCCACACCTGAAAGACCGTGGGAAGCAGTGGCCATAGATTTTATGACTGATCTGCCAAGGTCTAGAGGGAAAACAGCCATCATGGTTGTGGTAGACCTGTTAACTAAAATGGCCCACTTTATAGCCTGCTCACATGCGGTCACAGCAGAAGAAACAGCCAAATTGTTTGTAGAAAATGTGTTTAGGTTGCATGGCGCCCCCTTGAGGGTGGTTTCAGACCGAGGGAAACAATTTACTTCCAGGTTCTGGAGGAAGCTCATGAGCTTACTGCATGTTGAGGTTAATTTCTCAACGGCCCGTCATCCAGAAACCAACGGGCAGGCGGAAAGAGCTAATGGTGTCCTCCAGCAATATTTGAGGTGTTATGTGAATGACAGAGAGAATGATTGGGTGGAGAAGCTGGCGTTGGCAGAATTTGCCTACAACAATGCAGAGAACGTGTCCACGGGGATGAGCCCCTTTTTGGCTAATCACGGGTGCCATCCCAGAGCCTTCCCAGGGGGGGAAGGGGAGAACTGGAGCGTTCCAGCTGCAGAACAGTTCGTTGAAGAAATGGAAGCGATCCATCGCCAGCTCCAACTCAACTTAAACAGGGCTAAGGAGGAATATAAGAGGCAGGCAGACAAAAACAGAAGGGAAGGTGAAAGCATCAGGGTGGGGGACCAGGTGTGGCTGTCAACCCAAGGGTTGCCATTCAAAGGGGGTTGTAAGAAGTTAAGACCCAAAAGGCTGGGACCATTTGAAGTCATGCAGCAGGTCAACCCAGTGGCTTTCAGACTCCGGTTACCGAACCACATGAAGCTGCACCCAGTTTTCCACAGGTCATTGCTGTCACCGTATAAAGGGGACAGTGAAGGGGGGGTCACTAGGGGACCAGCAATGGAGGAGAAGGAACACAGCTACCATGTAGCGGAGATCCTCGATTCCAGGTGGAAGGGAGATCAAGTTGAGTATTTGGTAATGTGGGAAGGGGAACCGGAGTCGGAAAACACCTGGGTTAGGGCAGAGGATGTCAATGACGAATTTTTAATAGAAACTTTTCATCAGAGGTTCCCACGCAAACCTCAGCCTGTAGCGAGGTTCCGAAGGAAATACTTTGCCACCACCGACGAGGAAGAGGAGTTGGAGGGGTTCACAGATTCCGAAGAGGAGGAGGATTCAGCGAGCCAGGACGGCGATCGATGGAGGGAATTGTTCGAGACGTCTGAAGATGAAGAAGATTCTTTTCGGGGTTTTAACCCTTCACCTCCCAGGGAAGAGGAAATGGGAGGGGGTGAGGGGGGCCCTGGAGGGGAGGTGGATGTCAGGGAACTGCCATCGGAGCATCAGGCGGTGGAGGGTCTCAGGGAGGAAGAAAGAGACTCAACAGCTGAGGCAGGAACCAGCAGGGGGAGGAGTGGATCTCTGAGGGAATGCGAGCAGGAGGGAGGGCTCAGAGACGCTTCCAGCGAGAACAGTGGGGAGGTATCTGAGTCTCCCATAGGGAGACCCACACCTCGCCGGAAACTGTCACGCCGTGAGTCCAGGAGACGCGTTTCCGTTAAGGAGCTTCTTTGCTGGAAACGCTTCCGCAGACAGCCACTGTCAGACTCTACGAGTGACTAAGAGCAGACATGTTTGTGGAGCTCTGTCACACACAGAGGTTTGTGGAGTCGCACAAACTCTGAGGGAGCACGATTTTACGCACAAGCAGCTAATCATCCCATTACACTGCTGGAATAAGAAATCAAGATTCTAAACTTTTTAGAAAGGAATGGAAGTGGTATACTGAGTATTTACAAACAAACTGTAAACTGATCAAGACATTGGCAGGATTATTGTAAAAACCTGCAATTTTAAAAATATATATGAGAATAGGCAATTAAAAGAAGAAGTTAATGCAATTTGGAGTATGCAGGAAAGGACAAAGATAAATAATAATAATAATAATAATAATAATACAGTGGTACCTCGCAAGACGAATGCCTCGCAAGACGGAAAACTCGCAAGACGAAAGGGTTTTTGGTTTTTTGAGTTGCTTCGCAAGACGATTTTCCCTATGGGCTTGCTTCGCAAGACGGAAACGTCTTGCAAGTTTGTTTCCTTTTTCTTAAAACCGTTAATACAGTTGCGACTTGACTTCGAGGAGCAACTCATAGCACGCGGTGTGGTAGCCTTTTTTGAGGTTTTTGAAGACTTTGGTGATTTTTGAAGCTTTTCCTAAACTTTTCCGACACCGTGCTTCACAAGATGAAAAAAAATCGCAAGACGACAATACTCGCGGAACGAATTAATTTCATCTTGCGAGGCACCACTGTAATAATTTATTATTTATACCCCGCCCATCTGGCTGGGCTTCCCCAGCCACTCTGGGCGGCTTCCAAAAGAATATTAAAATACTATAATACATCAAACATTAAAAGCTTCCCAAAACAGGGCTGCCTTCAGATATCTTCTAAAAGCCTGGTAGTTGTTGTTCTCTTTGACATCTGGTAAGGAACCGCAGAAAGAGGGGGAAGGGAGCTGAAATTGAAAATGTTAAAACTTGATTAAATAATTGTTGCAATTCATATAAATGAAAATTATAAATAAAAATGTAATAAAAGAAAAGAAAAAGAAGCGCTGATCTGTCTTCCCCATACATAACCTGTATCCACTACATGCAGAGGTTGCCATTTGGATGAGCAGCTACTTCACATGTGAAAAAGGGTCTAACCCTATTTGTCTCCAGAATGAGAAATGTAGGGATATTTGCTTGTGCATTCAGGTGAAAATGGTTATCAACCTCTTCCTAAATTAGCTTCCACATACTTGCATACGACACTTTTGGACACCCAAGTAATTCTGGATCAGGGACTTTTCCCCTGGTGTTGTTGTTACGAAAGGGTTATTGCCAAGGTGCTTCTTAACCCTTTGGCCCAACTGAGACACCAGCAATGTCAGAGAGGCATTCATAAGCCTCTTAGCGACTCTCTGCACCTCCTCCAATCAATTATATTCAAAATACTGTTGAGTGTTTTCTAGTTGCTTGTAGAGTTTATTTATGTTCCTACCTTTTCATACTAAAACGAAGGTTTTCTTTCCCTCTAGCCATGGCATGTCTTATCCTATTTCTGGCTTGGTGAAGAATTACAAAGCAAAGGATTACAATGTGGACCACCCTTTAGTGGTAGCTACTTAATGCACTTGCTATTTAATTTGCCTGAAAATGATATTGCTGCTACTTTCAGGACTGAACTTGGAACAATATAGGTTGCCTGGTTAATGCATGCTGTGCTTTTCTTTCCTGCAGCCTCATGGTCTTTCCGTTGTCCTCACGTCCCCAGCAGTGTTTACTTTCACAGCCCCTATGTGTCCAGAACGTCACTTGGAGGCTGCACAGATAATGGGTATGATTCTGTTGATAAAATGTGAGAGTACATGCTTTCGAGGTTGATAGGCAAATGTCATTCAGCCCTTCCAGGATCTGCACCTTTTTTATGTCTAATGCAACAGACATGCAATATTATTTTGTTTGAGGGTTCTCAAACTGGTATAAGGAGCTTTGGTAGGTTTGGATTTTTTTAGAACCAACGTCATCCCCTCTCCTCCCCAATGTAGTGGTATTCCCCCCAGTGGATGGGCACAAGCTGCTCCTAGGTCTGGATTGGAAGCTGGGGTGAGGTTTGGGTGCAGAAGAGCACCAAATCCATCTTAAATGTACAAGCTGAATTTGCCGGTATACAATTGAATCTCACCCACAAAACAGCAACTGTTGGGAACTGGACTCAGCTAATGTGTCAGATTTACTGACAAGCAAAACCAGTCAGGATTTTTAAAAAAAGGAATTTGTTGATTTATCACTTAAAAAAGAAGAAACAAGCACCGACTCAGGGTGCTTCCAGACAAGGGAATAATACTATAGTGAGGTCACTGCCATATATTTTTTTTAAAATCATGGGGTAAATTTGAATAAAATGGAGGTATGGGGATATGGGCAATTTTAATCTAATTATGTTGTGTGGACACCAAAATATTTACTTGCATGAGGAGCACCTGTTTCGCAATAAACACCTATCTGGAAACACCCTCTGACTCATAAAGGTTAGCATGGACAGTTTTGATATCACAAACATCAATGTGTGATTCCTGGATTCCACTGATTTCATTGCAATGACCTTCCTGTCCTATAGGTGTTTTGTGTTCATCAGAAGAATTAGTCAGAGCAAGGGGCCCACAATCCTAACTTCAGTCTGCATGTGCATATTTGCCTTAAGCAATACTTAGTGAACACACGATAAAAATGCTAAGTGTGACTATACCTCTCATGGGTCACTCACAGCCTTTGTGTGTTTTCCACAATCTATTGCCACCTATCAGACTGATGGTAGTAAAAGCATAATGGGCAGAGCAATTGGTTCTCATGCCAGTTAACTTGTTTTTTGTTGCTGCTGTTCTCTTCCAGTTTAGATCTAAATCATATTTTTAGACTCCTTTAATTGGGAAATAGTTTCATTCAGTTTATTTCATTTCATTTTTAGAGAAATGACTGCTTTGTGTGCGCACGCGCATTTAGTATATTCAGCTACTGCTACAGCTGAGGGATCTCTTTTTATTTCCTCAAAGTTCCTCTTTTTATTTTAGGTGCTGACATCAGCACTGCCAAAACCAAAGATGCGGGTCTTGTTTTGGCAGATACTCTCCGGAAATTCTTATTTGATCTGAACGTTGATGATGGCTTAACTGCTCTTGGTTATTCTAATGACGATATCCCTTCCTTAGTCAAAGGTACCCTCCCTCAGGTAAGACAGGTGGCAAAGACCATTTCTCCTAAAATAAAACACTTACCTTTTTTTAAAAAAAAAATCATTTATTTTTAAGATGCGAATATAACAGATGGAATATCCTTATTATTAATATCAGTAAGTGATGCTTATATAAGTCCTAACCTAAACATACAGTATACATTTGCATAGGTATCAAAACTGATACTTATAAGCCACACATTCAAACATACTCACAAATGTAGAAAGGGCAGTGAAATGTTCAGACCACTGGCGGATGTTGATCCTTCCGTCCTTGCAATATAAGTCACTCTGCAACCATAAGGGCTCAGAGGATTAAAATAAAACATTTACTGTAAACGTTTTCCTTTCTCAGCTTTGTTTCTCTGTGGCAGCAAACAAGTAACAATTGGATAAAATCCGTAATCCATTTTTCTTTATGCTATGCAGAGCATTCGTAGTACAGTGGTACCTCTGGTTACGTACTTAATTTGTTCTGGAGGTCCATTCTTAACCTGAAACTGTTCTTAACCTGAAGCACCACTTTAGCTAATGGGGCCTCCTGTTGCTGCCATGCCGCCGGAGCACAATTTCTATTCTCATCCTGAAGCAAAGTTCTTAACCCGAGGTACTATTTCTGGGTTAGCAGAGTCTGTAACCTGAAGCATATCTAACCTGAAGCGTATGTAACCCAAGCTACCACTGTAGGAGGCAGAGACGACTTCTTTTTATATTGACTTTTCTCCATACATTATTTTGTACATTCTCTAAGAAGGAACCACTAATGATAAACAGGTTTATCCTCAGAAACCTGCTGTGCACTGCACTGCACTGAGTTTTTGGTCTCTGATTAGCTTGGAGATGTGAAGGCTTCCTCCCAAATTCATTGTGCATAAGATTTCATATATAGAATTGCCTCAAACGAGGAGTGAAGAACTTCAGTCTTGTGAACCAAATCAGGCCTTCCAGGACTCTCTCTTGGCAATTTCCCCTTCATACCCGTATGGGTGCTTTTGCCTGGCTGGAATTTGTCTTTGGACTGTGACAATAATACCTATACCTTATTTGGATGGAAGATGGAAGAGTGTGTTTGTGTGTGTAGAAACTTCTGACTTACTTGTGGCTTGAATGCAGTCTGCTATATAAAGGTTAGTCTGTTGCTCCTCACACTTTTGCCTCTGGCCTTCACCACCACTGTTCTCCATGAAGGAATGTGTCTGTCAGACCAAAAAAGGATCTCCACCCTATCTTTTAAACTGTAGCAAGGCATATGCTCCACTCAGTTACTAAGTTGTTGAAGAACTTTCAGCCTTAGTCATCAGTGTGTACTCAACTGTTGATGATTGCCAAAACCTTTACATAATTCAATTTATTTATTTATTTTTGTTTTTTTAAGGAAAGAGTGACTAAATTATCTCCCCGTCCTCAGACTGAAGAAGAATTATCCGCCCTTTTTGAAGCTTCCATGAAACTGTATTAGATGTTCTGTTTTAAAAAGAATGCTTTCTTCAATTGCATCTAACTCGCATGATGCAATTCAACTCATGACTGTCATATGAATGAGTGTAACTCCATATTCTAAATTGAAGAAATCTTGCCCATTTCTACATATATTTGCAATCCGAAATATTTCTGCTTCCTTTATTGGTCACTGGAACTAATCACTGATGGTTCTCCCTTGCCTTCCTAAGAACTGTACAGTAATTCACGTCCTAGCATGTCACATGAAGTGGTCCAGATATCACAGATACAAAAATAAAACTTTACAAGTTCGGAAAGTGCCGTCCTCTACAGCCACTTCACATTCAGAACTCCCTTGCATACAAAGGATGCTTTGTGTTTTTTATGACTGCCTTGAACTCTTGGCTCAATGAGACTGCTACCCACCCATTCTGTGTAAGGACTCTTTTATGGCCAAATACCGGATGTAGGTCTGTAAGTCAATTTATTGCTTGTAAAAGAGGTTGGGAGGAGGTGAAATGCTTTCTGCTTACCCCAGATCGGTGTATCACTCAGCTAATAGGCATGCAAACTTCAATGTCAATATATGTCCACACTCTCTTGGAGAGCTTTTGCAGCTCAGACTTTTCCATGGGCTCTTAGGTCAAATGAAAGAAGGAGAGAAGGAAAAAGAAAGCATAATTGAATTGTTGGTGATTAATAAACACACACAACTGCCACCACTACACTTCTTTTGCCTCAGAAAAACCCTATTTTAGGCAGCAGCTCAAGATGAGCATATACACACTACAAGATTGAAGGACTTTGTCACAGACTCTAAGAAATGTAATGAGGGGATCTCTAACTGTTTATGTTGAACATCCTCAGGAAACAAATGCCCAAAGCTCTTAAAGCCACGATAGCTGTAGCAATTTGATGCTGGTTTAAATTTGGGGTAATAGATCTTTTCTTATTCAGTGTCGTAAGGCAGGATCACATGTGAAAGTACATATGTACAGTATGCACTATCCCTAACAAGTCATGAAACACTGAGGGCCAGCAGCAAACCTGATTGCCATTGGCTAAATGTTCTCAGGAAGTTGCAAGAGCCAATTCTAGCTCTCTAATAAGAGTACCTTTACAGATCTGTGCACATAATTTTGCTAATGTATCTGTCTCAACTACTCGTTACATTTTCACAGGAACGTCTTAAAAATGTACTCTGTGTGGAGCAGATTTCCAGCCAGACTTACCCTGAGAAGGGGCTTGTTTTGCTTAAAAGTCTCATCCACATGGAGCAGTGAGGGCCCTCTGTTAGTCACCTCACTGACCTTTGAGCTGAATGTTGTGCTTTTAATGAGATACGCAAACTTGAATGTTGGTCCCAGAGGCCTTAAGTTCACTACTTGGCATTCAGATGCTGATTTACAGCTGCAGCGAAAATGGGTAACACATCTTAAAGATTGATTGATTGTCAGGGTCGCCAGTGTGCGGCTGCCCCCTTTCCATTGTTGTGTCACTTGCTTCTCGGCCCTCGAAGGGCACCAGCCATTGTCTGACATAGTTGGTGTTGCTGTGGACACAGCTTAGAATCTGACTCCTGCACTGCGTATATATCTTCGTTCTTCGGAGAAAGAACTGCTACAATACAAAACAGAGATTGGAAATCCTGGCTGCTGCTCTCTCTCTAGGCACAAAAGCAGGGGAAATAAGGGAGATTTTCAGTCATTTAATTAAAAAGAAACAAAACATTTTCATCTCTAGATTACAAAATTTGACTCTTGGTGCTGGCTCTGGAGTACTTTAATTGTACAGACTAAGACCTGGGTTCAAATCTTCACTTGGCTATGAAGCTCACTGGGTGACTCTGGTCCACTCACTGCCTCCCAGTCCTAGCCTACCTTTAAGGTTGTTGCGGGGATTAATTTAGGAGGGGGAGAACCATGCACACCATCTTGAGTTCCTTGGAGAAAAAAGGTGTGATATAAATGCACTTTTATAAATAAAATAATATTCTTCTCTTCTCACAATGCCAAACTTGTGTTCAAAGTTATGCCTTAAAATCCTGGGTTTGCTTTGCACCATTTTTCTTTTCAATGGTTTAATTGTGCAACACTTCAGTTCACGGTCCCAGTCCAAAAATACCTGCACTTTATCCTTATCATACCGACAAGTTAATAGAAGTAGGCTCTGGTAGCTCAGTAAGGATCAGATTTACTGTTATGTAACTGAGTATGAAATCCAATGAGAATGATACAATTAAAGACTTAGATTTGATAACACACCCTGCCTGTTGAAAGGATATTAGATGGTGGCCTATTCTCTTTAGATAGTTGCTGATGAATTTAAATCGGGACCAATGGCAGTAGTATGCACGGTTAATAAAATGGGGCAGTTCTTGGTTTCAGATATGTCTGGAGGCAACAGGCCATGGAAGCCATTCTCTCTCATTCTTGATGGGTTTATAATTAGTTATGGGAACTCCTCAAATGTCCAGAGGTCCTTCAACATTCCTTCATTTTGTTCAGCTCTGACAGTTAAAATATTTCACTGAGCTTGGTTCAACTTAAACAGATTCTGTGCTAATGTGTGAGACTGTTTCTTCACAGCAATATAATTCCCTGGAAATGGAAGACTTCATCACATGTGAAGGGGGTTTCACAGTAGGAGGAGCAACAGGACTGTACTTCTGGCTCCACCCCTACCATTCCAAGCCCCACCCCCTGACATCCGCACATAGAATAAATATTTGAATTCAGGAAGCCCATACGCATATATTTCCCCTATGCAGGCATGGTGGGGCAAGGGTTAGGGTTACCATGTGAAAGATTACATTCCACCAATGTAATGAGTATCAAGACCCCACCAAAAAGTACCAAGAACATAGAACAAGAATGTGGATAATAATTACCTAATGGTGGCCTTCAGTGCAGGAAAAGCTTATAAACACTACAGGGGTCTGGGAGAACAGTTCCCACAACACATTTCAGCAGGTAGGTTACAGCATCATCTTTCTGAGTTATGTGTCAACTGTTTCACCAGACATTTTCTTTCCACATCATACAAGAGGGGAACTAAAATATTTATCTTCATACATGGAAATAAAAATGTGGTTTGTATATTTGCAATAAAATATAACTTTTTAAAAGTTTTAAAATATTTAATACATAGAAACCACCATTATATTGTGCCTTCCAGATAGAGAAATTCTGCACGGCAAATTTTTAATGGAAGTGGATGTTCTTTTCCTGGGGTATCTTCTTTAAGGAGTATCCAAAAATTAGCAGGTGGTGGAATAG